>NC_080437.1:29420907-30020907 GCF_028018845.1 Melospiza georgiana | reverse complement strand
CTGCTGTTATTAATATTTGCATAGCTGTCAGAAGCCCAAGCTTTATGACTGCTTACTACTTCAGGGACCATTGACCACTATTTGAGGTGCTGGCTACAGCCTGAGTTACTGCTTCTCAATAAATGTTACAGCCTTCAAATTCCATTATCAGTGGAGTCTGAATTATACTGAGTCTCAAAATAAAATAAAAATGAGCAGAAACAAGTTATGGGGCTATGTTATATATTCTGTTCAGAAATCTAGTCTATTTTAAGCCAAGAGTATTTTCTCATGGAGTCCTGTTTAACTGATACATAAGACACAATACACCTAAAGGTTTGGGACTGTCAAAGACAGTCAAACATAAATGTAGATGCTACTCACGTACTCTTACTTGGACACTTCTGTTAACATCTGTTAACAAAGGTAATTTATAGAGATTTACCCTGAAAAGATGTAGAAACTACTGTTGCATATGAAAGTCTCACCAGTTAAATTTAAGGGTCTTCATCCATTTTTACTCATCAGCAACTCTGAATTAGAGGAAATGGAGAAAAAGTGTGATATAAGCTGTTAGAGTAATTCAACAGGGAAATATCCAACATTTGTGTGCCAGTGTATAACTTTTAGATACTCCTGAGAAAAAACTGGCACCTGCCCATTTCACAGCCAGGTCAATAGACAGTAGATCTATTTGTGGAAACAGCTCTAAGCTGAAGATGTCCCACAACACCACCTTTCTAATGACCCCTTATGCAACTATGTCACTTTTCTGCTTCTTTCCTCAAGGAAGAAGAGATTTTACAGCTAAATAAAATGCCTTTAGCATCAGGAAATTTAAATGCAGTGTTTTCCCCTGAGGGCTGCAGAGATCACCCAGCTGTGTGCCCATGGACAGGAGGGTGATGGGAACCTGCAGAACATTTCAATAGAGAGCAGAAGCACAGCTGAAAGAATCTCAGAATTTCCTACATAATTTCTATGTTTTCCAAGTAATTCACTGCTGTCCAGTGCTGAAGAATTTGTATTCTGAGGTGATTGGAAAGACCAGTGACAACAATGAAATGGGTCACTGCCTATCACAGACCAGTACACCTTAAAAAGCTATCTTTATTGACACCAATCATCACATACCATTTTTTCAAAGCCAAGAAATCATATTTCTTAAGAAGATATTTTGGTTTAGAGCCACCAGGGCTTTATTAACATTTTGGAAAAAAAATCCCAGCTTGTTGAATAGGTAACATGAATAATAAAACGATCTAAGGAAGCAGCTGTGAGCCATTGATCCCAATAAACAATCACCTGCTGGGATGGACAGATTTTTCCTTATAATTTTTCCATTTATCTCCAAGATTTTTCCATGAAAATCTTGGAGATAAATGAATGCAAACCAGAGATAATGTAGGTGACTTTAACAGAAAGTGAACCTACATGTCTTGTATAATGAGAAGGGCTGTTTCTTTTCCTATAGGAAAATAAAAGAGCAGTAACTCCAACACTCAAATCCTCCCAATGAAAGATCCCAGAAATCTTAGCTCCAGCACCAGCATAACAGGAGGCACAAAGAGCAGAGAGGTGAAATGCATACCAATAACACCAGAGGTAATAACATCAATAAAACAGCTTCAAATACCAGTTTAAAAGGAAGGAAGGTCACTAGCTCTGCCTCCTTAGGAACTCATGTTTTATATAATGTATTCTCGATGAGTGGTGATGAATAATGGAAATACAGGAGGGCTGGTACTCAGATTGTACTTGAAAAATGCTCAGTGTGCTGGAGTACTTAGTCCTCTACAAAAGCATTGTGCAAAAGGCATGTGTCAAATTTCATGTTGCTACCTTATTTATTAAATGAACAGAATACCTGTCAAGGAAGGCACAATAGTTTCCTTAGGATTAAATAAAGCCTTCAGTACTGAGTTAACACAAAACACCAGGTTTTTCCCAGCATGTATGACCAATGCAGTGAGGCCATTGCAGTGAAAAGGACTGCAATGCAAATAGACAAATATCAACCACTTTTGCCTGTTATGAAGGTGAAAACTGGTATGCTATGAGATAAAGATGTAGAAGAGCATAACTATTAGACCTGATTTAGTGCTGGCCTTGGAAAGTTTAGCCTCTGATTGGAATGAACCATGACTTCCTTCTCCTAACCCAAAATCATAGGAGGTTTCATATATTTTTAAAATTTCTACTACATGCAGAATTATAGTTAGCATATAAAACAAAACTTGTTTTCTCATAAAAGCTCCCTGCTCCATTTATCATTTGAAGATTTTATCTACTGTTAGAGCACCAAACACAAGAAACATGTACTGGTAATGTTGACTTCAGATATTCTCTCAGAAAAGAACAAATTACAGCATAAAAAAGGCTGAGAGCTAAATAATAATCTCATTCATTTAGGAAGGCAAATACAGAGGAAAAAGTTAAAATCCCAAAACACTTTCCCCGATTGGATCTCAGTATTCCTTCTCAGTACATAAAATTCAGTAACTTAATTTCTAGATGGAGTAAGGACAGGACAGGAATGCAATAATCAAGCACCACCACATCTGAGGCAGAGCTGTCTAGACTGTTGAATATCAATGTGCCTCTAAAAGAAGAACAAAAAAAAACAAAAACAAAAACTGTGTAACCACGGCAGACAAAGAAAATTCTGATTTAAAAAAAGGAGGAAGGATGTAACCAATGATCAGGGATTCCCTCCATCAGGGTGTTATACTGCAGTGGAAAGAGCACAAGGAGGAGTTGAGATCTGCCAACATCTGCCACAGAGCTGCACGTCTCAGGAATGCATCACCCTAATAATGTTTGTCTTACAATGATGATACAGGCACCTTGCAGTCGTAAAGGTGAGAGGAGAGTGTAGTGCATTTACAGCTGATATTGCTCCCTGGATTTGTTTAAGGAGCCTGTTTGGCAGCTGAACTTGTTCTAGCCTAAAGAAGTGGGAGAGAATGTAAAACAGCCCTAACATGAAGACTAAAAGAGAGCAGTTAGTCTTCAGGGTTTGTTTGGATTTTTTAATAAACTAGTAGAGTCATAAATGTTAGTAAGGAATAAATTCATTCTCTGACACCGTTAACACATATTTACAGTCACTGTTCAGGTATGATAAAGACAACTCTAGCTTTACTTAACACAAGAAAAACATTTCTCTGACACTTCAGTCAGAAGATGACTGCTTTAATCCAGAACACTTTATCATATATATCTAGACAAATAGATTGAATAAATTCCTGTATTTTTTTAAATTTATAAATATATATATATATGTGTGTGTGTGTGTGTGTGTGTGTGTGTGTGTATTTTTATACACAGATTATAAAGTAAGGTTCTGTATTTTAGAAAAATATGGAAAATTTTTCTCACCATAATGGAAATTTTATAGGGTATTTTTATGACTAAATGCAAAGTATTTTGAGCTTGTACTTGATTAATGATGAATGTACTTGATTAAGGATTTCCTGATGAAATAAATCATCAGGAATTATGAAATTATCATTTTAACAACTTAATTTTTAAGACTTAATTCTGTAAGGGAGTTGTAGTCAAAAGCCATTCATCCACAAAAGAAACTCTTTCATTGATGCAGGGCATGCTGTGTTCACAAGTGCAGCTATAGTAATTATTAGTATAAATATTGCTGGAACATCACAGGCCAGGGAGGAATCATGACTGCATTGATTTTTTTGAGTTTGCTACTGTAGAGCATCTCAGTGCTCCAGAAAATACTGAATGAAATTGATTCCATTGAAGTCAAGAAGAACATAAATTCTAATAAACTATATTTAGTCTTAACTGAAGTCTATGATATTGCAATCTGATACAATCACTCAACATTTAAAATGTCAGAGGCTCCAAAAGACAATTATTAAGATTCAAATACCCAGGTAAATATAGATTTGCATACCATTTTCTGTGTTTACATCTAAATACTGAAGTTATATTACAATTAAACATGTAGGTTCAACAATTTAAATTCAGAATTTAAAATTGACTGAAGTCTGACTCACTACTAAAAGCTAAAGCACAGAACCATGGAATGGTTTGGGCTGGAAGGAACCTTAAAGAACATTTCATTTCAACTCCCCACCATGGGCAGCACCACCACCCACCAGGCCATGCTGCCCAAAGTCCCATCCAGCCCAAACTTAAAATCACACTATGACTGCCATCATAACATAATTATTAGAGACAGAAAGTACAAAATGCAAATAACTCCATTTGTATACTTACTGCATGAGTGAAACCATGAAATTCAGTGTAAAGCTGAAATAAAAATGTCTCTAAAAGCACAAAGAAATCACTAACCTGTATTTTGATTGGCCAGGAGAAATTGCTGACATAGACATAGAAAGTGATGTTTGGGTTGCTTCGAAAGTTAAATTTTTCACAGGAAAAGCTGTCTCTGTATTCCTTAATATTAACCTTGGAAACAACAGGAATCTCTTCTCCAGATATTGTTCCAGCTAAAATTTTTTAAAAGTTCAGATGTAAATACACATATTTGAGAAAAATATTAATCATCATTAAAGATGCCAAAGTAAATTTGCATAAGAAACATAAATCCTTAATTGCTTTTGGTGTCTTCCTCTAAAACAACCACTTATTGTAGTTTAAACGGAACATTAGGTATATTAAATATACACACAGACAATTCACAGAAATTTTTAGTTTGGTTTCAAAAATTATATGCAAATTGGAAAAATGACAGAAGAAGCATAATTTTACAAGATAGTTATTATGGTCAGCTTAAATGATAATAAGCTTTCCTCCATAATTTATGTTTCATTTCAATAAACGGCTCAATAAAATCTGTAAAGGAATTTGTTGACATCTTACACTTTTGCTGTCAAATTTTAATTGTTCATGAATGCGTTAATAACATAACTAGCAATAAACATTTATTAATTTTTGCAAATAAATGAGTGACTGAGCTAAGTTAAAATAAAGGAATAAATAGAGTTTACTAACTGTAGTATGGTAAAGTACTTCAGAAATGCATTGATGAAGAAATTCATGAGTTTAAGAGAAACTCTGAACCTTCTTTAAAAAGATTTTTTTTTAGTTATTTCATTTTAAGCATCACGCCTCTCCTTGGATGTGTTTTCAGAAAGTCAATAGAATCAATTCAGAAAAACTGTCTAAATTAAAACAAAGAAGAGTAATGGGGTTCAAAGTTGGAGAAAAAAATAGATAAGCAGTTCTTTTTATCAGCATACACAGAAGAACTTTATTGTTTGATATCAATGTAAAGGTTAATAATTAAATTTTTAGCTTGAACACTGAAACAAAGAAATAAAATCTCAGTCTCTGCAGTAGTTAAGGAAGCAATTTATCTTAATTAAAATCACAGCATTTCATAACACTGTCGTTTTAAAAATTTAAATACGCTACAAGCTTTTCTTACCAATGCAATTTTAATTGAATAGGAGAGAAAGTCAACATATTAATGAAGCTTTATTCAGATTGCAAATTATCATCTGAGGTTTAAATATTATAATTAATAACAGCATAATGATAATGGTAAAAGAACACATTTGGTAAAGTTTTATTATCAAAATTAGCAACAAAGAGACAATCAGGTTAAAATAACTCAAAGGATCATGAAATCATTTGGGGAAAAACTCATCATAACAAAATTCACTCTCACCTGTAGAACCAATAGACCACGTAATATTGAGGTTAAAGTTGTTTGATGCATTAATTGATATATCCAAATTTTTATTTGACTAGGGGGGAAAAAAAAAAGAAAGTTAACAAAACATATCAGAATGTATTGCATGTGACTCTACTGCACATACAGCCTTTTAATCATTTTCCAGTTTTCATTTTAAACATATCTAGAAATGGCAATGCCTTATGGCCAAAGGCAATCCTCTCTTTTGCTTTGGTAAGAACAATTTGGTAAGTACAATTTAACATATACCTACACCAGTTATGTGTGTAGTTTGTCGTAAGTATAACAAAACATTTGTCTTTAAAAAATCAAATCAAATAAAATATATGGCAAATGCCTACATTCTAATCACAAGCGAAAAATTTTACTTTCTGCAACTAAAAATGTTTTCTCAACAGAAGTGTATACCCCTTCAATTCATCTCAGGAAAATATTAAACTTCTTATTCATGGGAGCAACAATAAAATCAACCAGCTGATAATTTTTCAGAGTATTGATTAAGCTGAAGTAAATCTACCATATAGAAAGGGTTCTCAATGAAAGCACTGGACTAATTCTGCAGCTCTCAAAAAATGTGAACTTTCTCTAAAACTTTATAGACACTTCAAAAACCTTTAATCAACATCAAATACAATGGAAATCTTAATTCTGAATCTCTAAAACTTAACTAAAATTATTAACATTTTCTTACCTGTTCTGGATTTGCTATAAAGTTTATGGCAGTGTGATGACGATCATCCTCTTGTAATAAGCTGAAGGTAAACTGATAATCAATCAAAAGGCTGTCTGTAGGCAAAACAAAAATTTAAAATAATAAAGTGTATACATATTAATTCTATATTATGCAAGTACCTCAAAGTTTACCATTCACATTGATTTCAAAAGACATGGAGAAATCTACAAGTCAGAATTATTGACATGCATTTCACTGTTGAAATGTTTGCATTATAAAGTCTTGAAATTATTAAAACTAAAATTAGGTTAACAAAAAAAACTAAATTAAGAAAATATCTTCTAAATTTTTTACCATTACAGTTCTACAGGGATCAAATCTTCTATTTTTCCCTGTCTCACAGGAAATAAGGAGGTGACTTATAAGTGTACATGATTCTGATTACTATTTTATGCATGTTAAAATATGGCAAGTCATCTCTGGTGCTACAACCCAGTGAATAATTGTACAGCACTATTTTGATCCCTGGTCTGCTGGCCTTCTGCTAGTCACCAACACCACACAAACTGTGTAACAAATAAAAAATATGTGATCATAAAATCAGTAAATACAAAGAGAGTGAAAGATTAAGTCAAAGCAGAAGAAAAGCTGTGTCAGGCTTTTGTTGGATTTAATAGTTTGCTTACTGCTGACAATCACCTTTTCTGCAGCAACACATCATCTGAAAAAATACACTCTGTTGTATCCTATGGGAAGACTGACTTAGAAAGAGAAAAAAGCCCACTATATTGTCTTAATAATTAAAGAAAATTGTTTTGGTTTGGTTTTGTTCAGGGTTTTTTGGATTTTTTTTTTTTATAGTGAGTGTGGAAGGAAAAGTAGAAAATAAAGGTTCATAGAATATCCTGAATGCGGAGGAATCCAAAAAGGAGTGACATGAAAGGAATTACCATTACATTCAAAGGTGAGAAGTACACTTTCTCTAATATTAGTCATCACAGTTTGTTATTCAAATAAGAATAAGCTGATCTACATGTCTTAGTTAACAAGTTTTGACCAGGTCTCTGCATGTTTATGAAGGCAAAAGATGAATAAACACAAAATTAAAATGTCCCATTAATTTATTCATAGCACTCTACACTTCTATAGTTATGCAAATCTAATTAATAAATTTCATTGACTGTTGTGCCATATCTCCATGTTTAACAATAAGATGACCACGGTACCAGAACATCTTTAAATGTAACAGGACAGGAAAACATGGCAAGTAAAGATTGACCCCTATTAAATGTATTAACAAACCCTTTAATAATCATGACTAGAAAGGGGGAAGGGTTAGGAATAATGTATAGAAATGCTCAATCTCCTGATCTGGTCAACTTGGAGCTCCTCAAAATACAGATAACTGCTTCAGCAGTCAATGCATCTTTGCAAACAGATTTATTGTAAAGGTGTGGTAGACCAGCACCACAGAGAGCATTCCTACAGAATTCTGGCTACATCAAGGGCTACAAGATGCAAGAAGCAGCACTGACAAGCTTGGACAAGATATCACTGATTTTCCCATAAGATATGGAAAATTACCACTTAAATATGTCACAGTATTCTTCCAAGCATAAACTGCATCCTCTCAGAGATGCAGACTATCAGCCAAAAAACCAGAAAAGGTATATAGATAATATCCTATCATGAAGTAACATTAGAAAGACACATAGGACTCTTGTCTCCCAGTCACGAATGAACAGCTCTTCCGCATACAAGTTTAAAAAAAATTCAAGTAATTTACTTTTAAAACAATATGACCTTTTTTTCCCCCTGGGATTTGTTGTTGGTGATGGTGGTGTTGTTTAGTTCTTTGTTCTTGGTTAATTTTAAAATAATTTTTCAATTTATGTTTTACTTGCTAATAAGCCAATAAAGTATGAACTGATATTTCAAGGAATGCAGGAAAAATCCTGACACTTATAAAAGAACTTAAACTACAGCGTTTCTAATAAATTTACCATCTGTAACAAATCAGAAAATTAATTCCACTTTTTTTATTGCATTCTCACATACAATACAGTTGACAGTAAATTTTGAAAAACAGTAAGAGTTAATTATGTGTAGAGGCTCTCCTTTTGTACCCAAGATAACATTTTTTACTGTGTTATTAATGACTCTATTATTTAATGGTTGATCAATTTGATACTTCATTAATAGCAGGAAAGTTCAGTAGGAAGCCCCACACATTATGTCCTCTGTAGCACTCAAAAGCCTTGAACAACACAGCTTCAAGAGCAGCTCTGAGATCCAACACAAGAACTCGCCTTGGGATTCCTCAGAGTAGCCAAAGGATCTCTAAATTACACCAATTCCACAGAGATCTGCCACAGGACAAACCATTAAATCCCCGTTTGGCCATGCCTGGGTGCTGTAAAACAGAAACACTTATTCCTTCAGAGACAATTCCAGCTCAGGGAAGGTACCTAAGGTGAGCATGACTCAAATGAAGCAGACAGCAGGGCCTGAGTGCAGTTGGGTCATTCAACTGCACAAAGGAATCAGGTGCAATGAAAGAACTGACACTGAGCCAACACTCCTTCCCATCTTTCCATGGACTGCAGAAGTTTGCTGAAGAAATTTCACAGATTGGAGAAAGGTTCACAAAACTTAAAGGAAGATTTGTCTGGACCTATTCTGAAGGTGAAAATTCCAAATCTTTGAAAGTCTCTAAAGTTAGGTTTTATTAGAATATAAATTAGCAGAACTAATTCAAGAAGAAACTCAGAGCAGAAATTAAAAGGGATTGTAAAGAGGACTCTACCCATTGCACCCTGCTGTTGTATCACTGTCCTTCCTCACTCTCTCCATCTGCTTCATTCTGTAACTTAGGAGACTCTTCCTCCACATGTATTCAGGAGCTCCCAGGGAAAATATCACCTCCCTCTCCTCCAGAAAACTCCACCTTCTGCAGACTGAAGCAGGCAGAACAGCTTTCCTTAATACTGCCAAACCTCCTCCTGAACATAATATATACCAACGCATGGTAAGAGCACATAAACGAAGCAGTTACACAGTACATCACACCATATTTCCCAATTCATAGTGCCATTCAAACTAGAGAGCTTAGCCTCAACAGCAGTACAAAATTTAAACTAAAAGTCAGTTCTAAGACTACGACCAGTTCTGAAAAGCTAAATGTAAAAGTATCCAACAATATAATAACTAAATGTAGAAATAGATGTTTAAAGTACATTTAGTATATCCTGTTGATAAATATGTATATGTTGTGTATATTTATAACAGGAATTTAGAGAAGCCTAAGTTTCTACTCCATGTGGGTTTGTTTCTACTTTAAACCTTTACGAAGCCACCATAAGTAATTTTACCCTTTACATAAACAAATGAGACTTTTCGTATTTCTGTTTACCAAGAAAGAAACACAACAAGTCTACTCATCAGATGACTCAAAGCAGCAGGCAGAGAGAATTTAAAGAGCCATTTTCTAGCCTATAATCTCGTGAACTTTTATAACTCCCTGAACTTTTATGTCTAAAGTTCCATGGGAAAAGTTTATAACAACATGGAAACCTCTCCACAAACTCAGAGCTCAGCTCACAGCTCAGATCTTAGTTCCCCAGCACACAACACAGTATTTGGAATTCACAAGCTGGGTTTTTTGAGCCAGGAGTCAGCCCAGAACAGTCAAATACCTATGTTTCCAGGTATTTCACTTTCACTTTGTCTTAGAAATCATTGATTAAAGTACAAAAAAAGTGTTGGGAGATAGGACCACAATACCACCCTGACACCATCAATGGCCAAATATTACAAGTCTTACAGTTATTGAGTTTTTTCACTTCTCTATTTTGATTTTTTCAAAACCCTTGACTGCTTTCAGTCAAAGGAGTCATTAAAATCAATTCAAAATGCCAGTAATAAGCATGTGTGAGAACATAACAATAATTAGGTGAAGAAAGATATTTAATGAAATAAGGAAAATGAATTTCAAAGCAATCCTTTAACTCTAGTATCGCTGTTAATTTTCAAGAAACCTCTCTTTTTCATCAATAAAGGTCAATGACTTCTGATAAGAATTATATGGTTTAATATGAAAGTTTTGTACTCATCCAAAAAGGAACAGAACAATTCCCATACTCAAACTTTTGTATTGGAAGAAAACTCTGATTTTTAAAACTACAGAATACTCCCAAAAAAACAAAGGCCAGAAAGAAGTTCTTCAGTATTTCTATGGTGCCTCTATATTCTGTGAGAATATATAATTACAATGGTAATTACTTTTTAAAAAGGTAATTAGATGGAATATGTTTAGTATAAATTAGTGACAAATTTATATATGAAAAGGTATGGTACAGGGAAGTATTAAGACTGTAAAATGAACCACTACAAATCAAGGGTGCCTGTAAATTATTTTTGGGTGAGTGCTCCCCTAATGGGCAGCTATTCAACACTTTGTTCCATGTTCAGTACTCAGTGTTGGGCCCATGCCTCATTTACTACGTGCTACACAAGCCCTTTTCTCAAGATGGAATTAATTTCTAATGTGGCTTTCTATAGTATTCATCACTATAATTTTCTAAGTTCTTCACAAAAGTTAATGAATTTGTTACAACATTACTGAAGATGAGAAGGCATTTGAGTGCCATTTTATAGGACAGGAAATGAAACAAAGAGACCAAGGACAAAGCCATCCAATAAAATGAGCAGCCAATCTGAAATACCTGGACTTTGATTTTTCATAATACTTTGAATTATATAACACTATGTATGAAGATTGTTATTTGGTAGCTCCTTCCATCATTCATTGTAATTCCTTCCACTTTTCCAACAAAACAGGAAAGGAACACACATTCAACTTTCCATTACATTATCACTGATTCATTCTCTACAAATTCATTCAGTGCATTGTGGAGTGAAAGTTCCTTGGGAACTGGTATATAGCAATATTATTAAAAACTGTGCAATCACACTCTAATAAAGAAGCAAATATAAAATTATTGTGACAGCAACCTTCATTCTTCCACCATCCTGCACCCACTGCCTATGCAGCATATTTCAATAAAGGGGGTTTATTAAGTAATTTAAGAATCAGGCTGGAGTAAATTTTAGAGAACAACTTCTGAGCTATCTTTTACCTTTGAACAAATCATTCCAAGAGACTATCCCAGTTCACTGCATCTCTCAGCAGGAGGGAAGAATGAACCTAGGTTCCCAAAAAGGGAGCAAGAACATTCCCAACTGGACACACTCATTCTAAATTTGGTCACTGGCCATTCTCCCCTGGTTCCTCTCACACAGTTTCTAAACACACATTTTTAAAGCTGATGAACAAAATGGCAAAACAGTTTCATACATATACAGAATTTCTGAGAAATGTCTATTCATTTTAGCTCCAAAAGTTTAAGTTTAGCAAAAGATCTAAGCCAAAAGTACTGCAACGTATATCAACCAGATTTACAAAAAGAGCATGGAACTAGACCCACCCACCCACCCACAATATAATCTCATTCTCAGCTACAACCTAATTATCCCATTTTTAAAATATTAGGTGAGGATCACATGATCTTTACTCAATCAATGACTAAAATAGGTTTTTTTCACATTTTTTTCTGATAAGAAGAATAAATTCTATTTTGTGAATAAACCCCTCAAAAATCTAGTGCTCTTTTATTTTTACTTGAAATCACTTAAAGTTGTAAGAACCTCCATCATTATTGCAATTTCAGACTCGTCACAGTCTTCCCACACTCTTCTATTTAAGGATCTGTCTATTCATGCTGATTCTAAAATTCATACTCTCACCTCTTCATTGCACAGGCAGTTCGTCTCTCTCCTCCTCTTTCTAGTGATTGGTCTCTATTTTCAGCTTGATTTTGTTGAGAACAGAACTATTCATATTCCTCTCTATCAGTAAAAATGCTGCTTTTGAAACCAAGTACCATTACCAAATGTTATAAATCATATTCATCTGTGACCAAAATGAAATTCTCCTTGTATTACATCAAAGTTGGGGGTTACCACCAGACCTATTTTCTGTCAGGATAATTATTTTGAACTTTCAGAGCAGCTGCCTGATTCATTCCTCTGTCATCTGTATCTAGCAGTCATCCACTGCCTCATTGTCATTTTTATATTGAATATGTTTGTGTCTGACATTACTTGTCCATTGTGATAAAACAAAAAGTCATTTACTGTGAAGACTTTACTAAAAACTTGCATTTTATTATATGTAATCAGAGCACAATGAGCTTGAAAAAACCCAGCATTTACTATTTATATGCCTTTTTCCATTTCAAGAAAGAGCATGGGAGAATGAATTTCATATAAGTTCAAAGTCTTTAAAAATATAAAGCAATTGAAAGTCATTGTTCCTTTCACTATACTTTATAAAAATGTACTGGTCTAAAAAGCCCACAGAAAGACTGAGGGATTAGTGTCATAATCAGAAAACTGTGTAACTAAGTTTAATTTTAAATAGAAATCTTTTATCTTATTAAATTCTCCACTGCTATTTGGAAAGGTCTAGTAAGTTGTCAGTTTTGATTCTAAGGGAGGGCCAGAAAAATCTACCTGTATTAGAATTTTCCCAGCTAAATTTTGCTTATTTTCTCAGGCCACTCTGTATTGACTAAAACTTTCAGTGGATGATGGAAATGCATCATGTTCAGAAGGGTAACTTTTGATTTTCATTACTGAAAATAGAAAGACCTAGAAGGTTCATTAAGTCTGGACATTTAAGTTTTACAAGGCTAATTAGGTGAGCTGTATCTTGCCATAGCTGTCACAGAAGTGTAGGTAGGAAAATGTCATGGTAAACAAGGCTGGGCTTGTGGCTGAGATCTAAAAACTGAGGGACAGATAGAGTCACCTGGGGTCTTTTAAGCATGCAAGTTTAAGATGATGCTCCTAAAGTTTTAAACCCCAGACCACAGCCAATTATTATTTTTCCTAAATATTTCATTAAACTCTTTACTGAAATGCTGTAACAACTGATGAATTTACTGTTAACAGCTGCAGACGCTTTTCCAGCTCTGCTGAAGAACATGGTTTATAAACAAAGTGTGGAAAGCAATGGCTAGGGAATTATGAGCAAAATATTAGCAAAAGAAGCAGCAACAAAGAAAAATAAGTGCACCAATCAGCAGGTATCCAAATGCCAGTTGTAGGAAAAGGTCTAGGTGTCTCCAATGATGGAACATTTCAGAACTCAGAGCACAGTCCTGTCAGAAGTGTGTTATTACTTGACAGCAAGGAGTACTTCATAAATGTATTTTTGTTTTGTCACACTGGACCATCTTTGTAATCCCTTAACTCTTGTAGTATTCATAAAGTGTTAAAAGAGTGAGAAAAAAATACAAATAAAAAGCCAGGGGAAAAAAGGTCATTATTGTGGAAGAAATTAAAATTTCTCTCTCCATGATTTTTTTTCATATTGATCTAAATGCATCACCACTTTTGTAACACTCATATTAATATTACAACTCTAGCACGTATTTTTCAATATACCAGCATCAATACCCACTAACCTGATTCTAATTTACTGCTTTCATTATATAGTCTCTACACACTGAGGAGATCTCTGATCTGCTTGTTCTGACAACAGAAGTGGCACATCTAAGAAACAACAATGTTAAATTATTGTTTGACTTCATGTATTATTGCCAAAGAGGGATGTTTCCTGTCTAGGAAAGCAGTAAATGAAAGCAGTGAGATTTTCATGCTATTTTAAATCTTGCTCTCATAACTTTCAGTTTATTGTATAATCCCTAAAAGTCTACTACATCTCCTTTTAGAAATGATTTTTTGAGAAGCTTCTATTTATACATGGATCAATGCTGAAAATATGGGCATGGCAGAAGTACAAATGTAATTTTTAAATTGTTTATGCTTTTATATACCTATATACTCAAGCTTTGCTATAAATTGGGAACATCAGAAGTTAATCAGACAATAACTTCTACATCTTTATTAGCAGAGCTTTTATCCTGCTTCTCAAATAACCAAACACAGATCTTAACAATTGAAGAACAACCTCCTGTTACTCAGGTCTTCCAAGGAGACAGAACACACGCTTTATAAATTGTCTATAAATATAAATAGATAAATAGGTGCTCCTGCAATATGCCAACATTTTCAAAATTCTCCTCTTTCCCTTTTCTCATTATTTAGCTGAACTTTGCTTAAGAAACCCTAAATCCACAACCCAAATGACAGAACACACCCCATGTTGCTTGACTCCGCAGGACTTGTACAAACTGCACAATGTAACTTCAAGTTGAGATGTTTCCACTTTGCTGTATTCTCAAACCCTGTTAATTTTTTTAGTTCTGAGAAGTAAAATCTCTCATAGCAAATAAATCCAGATCAGGAAAATTGCACTTCATACTGGATAGAAATTATGTCATATACCTGACTGAGCAGGGTCCTCTGTTTTAAAGTCACAAATTAGAACAGGTACTTGTATTGTAATAAATATAAAATGCTACATCTCCATGCAGTAGAAACACAATTACATTACAGCTTTGAAAAGAAGAAGAACACAAGCACGTTTTCCTTTAAAATACCATTAGGTATTTTTAGGGTAAAATCTGTTGATTTCATTAATAACATTCTCACTCAATAACATTGCTCATGCTAAGAACTGAGTGCCAATTCAGCAAAAAATATTGATAGAAAATTAAAATTCCAAACATTCACAAATGAAATTACATATCTGTAATACTGCCTAATCCATTTTACACAGCCTTTAAAACAGACAGGAGGAAATATCTCAACCCTAGGATGGAATAAAATACAGAGTGAAAAAAAATAAAAATAGAAACAATAAACATTCCCCTACTTGCTACAAGTTTGATTTGTAGGACTGGCTGTCAGGTACATAAAATAATAAACAGTTTGGTTAAAATAAGCAAATTGAAATAACGGAGGAAGGAAAAATGGAGCCCCAAAGGCTGTTTTCTTCAACCCCAGTGCAGTCACCCATCCTTCAGAGGAGATTTATTCTTTGCCTCAGAGAGGAAACATTGGCCACCATGGCAGGGCTCACTGACTCCTTTCTGAAAGTGACTTGGAAAACTCAATTTCCACCCGAAACAGCTGCCAGCCATTAAAAGAAATATTATATTTTCCCGGTGTTATTTTTTTCTATAAACCAGGAACTAAATACAGCTGTGCTTTCATTATTCCTTTTTTTTTTCTTTATTTGGCCATGGAAAGAAATTACTGTGAACCAAAATGTGCAAATAGAATAAATCTCTTCTTTTATTGTTATGGTTTGGTTGGCTTTTTTCAAAATAGCTTAATACAGACCAATTGAGACATACCATTACTCATTGATACATATCAAGCACAAACTTTTTGACACAGATTCTCTGAGAACTGAATTAGCATGTAAAAAGGAACAGCAAACTGTAGCAAATACTGACAGTCTGTTTGTTCTTGGTATTTGAAAAGCAGTAATTGTTCCTATCACTGCAACTGACCTTCACAGGGCAGAGACTGTGGTGGGCAGTCCTTGCCAACAGACATGAAGTGACACATTTGCATGATGGAGCCATACAGTGCCTTCTTTAGTAGTTTTCCATTTTTCTCTTTCCACCATTTATTCTGTTGTTCATTTTAGCAATGACCTCTCCATGTTCTCTCTCATTAGCCACTCCCAACATCAGAAAAGGCTCTAGCACTTTAAAATCTGTCTGGCCACATTTTCAAAAACAAGTACAGAAGCAGTATGTATTTCTATTCAACAGAGGTAGAAATCTAAAATTCTCATATCATTGATGAAAAAAAGCATGATATTGTTGCCCTTTTAAGACTTTTCTTCCCACATTTTGCATTGCTTGTCATTTTTATAAAATTATTCTGATGGCCGTGGCATTTCCTTAAGGGGCTAATACAGTAAAGTACATTTATTTCCCCATAACATAAAAAGACAAATCAAATACATATATATTACTTCTTTACCAGTGTATCTTCATAGTCTTTGACAGATACATTTTTCAACTTTCCCTTAATGTCTAGTTTGCTATTGTATCTATTTCCTAGCATGCACTGCTGCTTTTTGACCTCACACAGTTTGCTCTTCCATTTCATGTCAGCATTACCCTTTATATCAAGTGACTTCCAAATTACACTTTGCTGTCAATGAGTTATATTTCTGGAACATATTTTAAAATAATATTCACAATTCAAGCTAAGAAAAAGTGACAATAAATTAATATCAAAGACTCACAGGCTACTTTGCAATATGCTGAAATGGAGCTGAGTTATTGAGTCACAAAGCTGAATTTGACAATGTCCACATTTAACCTAGTTTACATTTTCCTTAAATTTATATAATCCAAGGTTTTGTCATTCTCTTGAGATAGAAATGACCCCTAATTCTTGTTAATGATGGCACAAAAGTCCCTCAAATACCCTGTAAGGGCTTCCCAGCACTAATTCTAAAGCTGGAGACATCCTTGACTGCTCTCTGGACTTTACAGGCCCATGTGTGCATTAGGTGGTTCAGAACCCACACCCGAACAGTGGAACTCACACTACAGGACATTTGCATTAATGGAAGAGGCTCAGCTGTCCTCCAGTGCTCCATGTGTGCCAGCAGGCAAAAACACTCCAGCTGACTTGGAATAATACACTTGTTTGACCAAGAACTCCCAAAAGAACCAACTCAAATCTCCCACATATCACAAGACACTTATTGAAGTCAGGGTGTGTTTTTTCCTTTTTCAACTGGTTCAAGATTTCACTACAGATCTTCTTGAAGTCCTGCTGATCAAGAATTCTCTTTTCCCTGGGCAGTCAGCATGGGAAGCAATGCAACTGCAAAAGCACCACAGGTGTTTTCCCTTGGCTGTCAGAAGGTAAAGCAAGGGACCCTGAGGGATCCTTTCCCATGGCATTCATTTCTTACAGCTCCAGCTCAGGGAGCTCCAAGGCCTCCAGGTGTCAGAGGAGTGACAGCTCCTGTCCCCTGGGGAGTGTTCAGGAATCCCACACACACAGCACACTGAGCACCCAGCACAGGGATTCAGACAGCATCCATCCCTGTGAACACAAGCTCACTATATCAACAAAATCAAATGTTGTTTATTTGTAGATACTTGCACTGCTTTCCTTCTCATTTAAAACACTGCTTCCTACAAGGGCTAGAGTCCCCTACAAAGCAAAGGATGTCTTCTGAACGAGACATCCTGCTGCTCTTGCCTCACCAAGATCTATAAATACCCACATTTTATACCTATAGCTATTTTACTGTAATATTATATATTACACTGCAAGTAAAATAATACAAAAAATTACCATGGCATCTGTGGAACAGTCCTCTAATTCAGACCTTTAACTGCATGAATACAAGGTATGATTTTTCTTCTTTTTAGCAGTTAGAAAGTTCGTTTCACCACTGTTAGTTTGTCCTACTTCTTTGAGTTAGGGTAGCATACCTGCTATTATTAATGAATAATTACTAAATTAATTAAAAGGTATTAAATAGTAATTGTAAGAGGATGCCAGTTGCTAAATTCACTAGTATATAAGCAGAAGCTACCAGAGAAAGCAAATAATCTTCATTTCAAAAATAACACATGGATTGTTAAGCAAAGAAAATCCACAACATTAAAAAACATTAATTACAAAGATGAGAAATAAATACATACATGGAAAAATTCTCCAACCTAAAGTAAAAGCTGAAAATGATTGGCAGCAAATCCATTTCCTCAGCCTGCCCAACAAAGCTGCAAGCCAACCTAGCATTTGGCAAATGAGTACACAGAGCCTGGGGTGAGATCATAATACTTTATTAGGAGCTTCAGCTTCAGATGTGGTTATTGTTTTAATTCTCTGCAAGGCGACAGTTGGTTTGTGCAGTTATTTTAGCTCAGGGCAAAGACTGTGTTTGTCTGTTGCTCTTTATAAGTTCTGAGTTGGTAGGTTTGCTGAGGCTAATCTTTTATCAAGCCATCCTAGAATTGTCTGATTTAAACTATAATCTGTTCCACTAGACTCTTTAAACACTAAGAAGATTTCATTTTAAATAGAATTTTTTTGCATGAGTCCATATATTCAAAACACAATGTCAGTCATTACTTTGACTGTATTTATAAATAATATAGATTTTTTTCAGTCTGTATCAAAGTCAATCAATGTTAGATATAATTGGTGGAACTCATAATTTTAAGTCAAGCATGACAGTTTTACAATTACAATATGTATTTGGTTGAAATTAATGTTGTCCCAAAAGGAAACATGAATTGTTCAATCAGTAGTGAAGGTGGTGGCTGCTGGTATACATCTCCCAACTCAGCCAAGGCAAACACGTTTTCAAGAGCTAAAATTTATTGTTTATGCCCTTTAAGTCTCAACATAATTTTTAAATATCTGGAAAATCCCTGCTAACAGTTTTACTTATAGTGCTACTTGCTATTTATCTTCTAAAACACTCTCCTTGGAATGTTCTTGAGTTTAATTTTTCTCTAAGTATAACAAGTCTGCCACCTAGTGCTTTATGGTACCTCTAGTACATGTTTTACTTGACAATTCTTTTTTCCAATTTTATTGACAAAAGAGGTCATGTTCTGAGTTCCTGAATGCATCAACATGCATGATTTTAGTATTTAAAGAGATTTCTTTAAACAATTTTAATTTTCCTTTTTATTAAACTATAACATTGGTAACATAATAAATGTTACTAAAAATTGGCTTATATTAGAATTTTGACTGTGACTAAGCCCTGAAAAGAAAGAAAGAAAATACATTCGAATAATAAGGAAAACAGGTGGGATGAACTATCAGACCCTGTCAATAGGTCTAGTAAGCTTAAACTGCATTTTGACAACAGAAATAAGGGTGGATCATCCTTTTGATCTGAGACAATATTGAAGTGATATTTCTAAAAATTAATTGGAAGTTGTCATAAATTATCTACATTTAATAATTAAACAATCTTTCTAGCTACTACTCCTAGGAGAAAAAGAAATCAGGACTTACAAAGTCCTTAGTCCAAAGACCAGATATGAAAAAGTAATTAGACTTCTTAATTTTTAGCAAGTAAGACAAATTTTTAATAAAGGAGATAAAAGAAATAAGTGCTTGAGGTTATTTCTTTTCAGGCACCACATACAGTGCATAAAAATATGGTTTAAAAGTTTTAAACTAAAATACAAATTTACTACATAGAAATTGTATGGAGAATAGGTACAGACTAGCACTTTTCTTTACTTTTCCCTTTTTGAAATCCTGGTGTGTCAGCACTAGTGGGGCTAATACAGCTTCAGGACTGGACTAGAATCCTTATGAGGCTCTTCACCAGAAGCAAAATTTGCTTTTTTGTCCCCAGCTCCCTGCACAGACACCAGATATTATCTTGAGAGGTTTTACTGAATGTACATTTCATAGTTTCTCACCAATTTTGCACATGAAAGTATCATTCTTCATCTTTGTGAGCTGCTGACATACTGAGGGAATTGCTTATTGCTATCCTGTCTGTATTTACACCAAGGAAAGAAGCAATAGTCTTATAAGCTATAATGATTTTATGGCTCAGAGTTTAGAATGGCAAAGCCATAAACCAATTATTCAGGTCAATCCCAAAAAAGTCATTGCAAAATGTTTAGTAGAGCACATACTCTTTTCTGTGGTTTATTTCAGTAGAAAAAGAGCAGCTAATAAAATCGAGCCATTAAGAATCAAACAAACAAACCAACAAAAAACTATGACTACTGTTTTCCTGCTTATAATAATGTTGGGGTTTTTTATATATAAGCTAAACTTTGCAGTGTGTTCTCTGATTTTCTATTTTCTCCCTATATGTCCAGGAGACTGAGTGGAAAACTGAGAGGTGCCAGTGGAATTTGTATACCTGACTTCTAAGGCTTCTGCAGATGGGCCCAGCACCTTCCTTCCCTGCATGTTTCATCCCAGAAAAACAGCTGAGAATGGTGGTCACTCTCTATGTGAAGCCATCCACAAAAGGCATTTCATAAAACACTAAGGTAGGAGAAAAAAGGAAGAGCTCCAGAAGGAAACACCTAAAAAATGGTTAAAATAAAATTTGTACATTTTTTCTACCTTTTTATATATAGATATTAAGGCCTTATCTTTTTTAAAGGCTATAAACCCAACAAATATCTGGATCAGGGGCATATGATCAATAAACAGGTTTTAATTCCACAAAAAGCTGCAAGTCATTCAATCCCTCCCCAGTTTAATTCTCTTTGCAAATGACCCATCCCTCGTGACCTCTTAACTTTTGGGTTCTCTAATCCTTCTCAAAGGTCAGGTTCTAATCCCTAAAAGCAGGCCCGCTCTGCAGCATGGGAAACTCTACAGTGTTACACTGGATCTAAAAAACACACACACTATTTATATTTATATTTATATTTATATTTATATTTATATTTATATTTATATTTATATTTATATTTATATTTATATTTATATTATATTTATATTTATATTTATACGTAATGCAAAGGCAAGCTTCATTTTATTTTTCTTTGCATTCACAAATATCACAGGCCCACAAAACTGTCTGTCCAGCCAAAAGACGAGCACTAGATTAATTAAAATTGTTCACTTATAGCAATTTTTTTACACTGTGACCACATTCTGGCTATACATTGCTAAGGAAATCTTCTGGAATCCCTGAAACTTTCCCACTCCAAAGTGTGTTGCCTTGTAATTCACTATTGCTGCCTGTTTTAAAACAGCAACCAGTCTGCAGGAGCAAATGGAAAAGCTCTTCACTGTCAGCGGTGGTACCCAGAAATAATCCAAAAATTATTCTAAACACTTTTTTAAAAGAATAAAAGGGAAAAAAAAGCTAAGGTGTCTAAATCCATGCGCATTTTTTCAACTTCATTGTCTTAGCTAGGAATTTTCTTAGTGGACAAACAGGAAAATCTTGAGTGCTCAGCTCATGAAAATTCTAACTATATGCAGGCAAACAATGTGATTTACACTGGCAGGAATGATTTGTTGTAAGCTTTTATGCTTCTGCATGTAGCAGTATTAGAAACAGTTGTACTTCTTGTTTGATATGTTGCATTGGAACTCAAAATAATGTACATAAGCCACACATTTTGCAAAGTTTTTGACCTTAGAATTATGGCTATCTAAGAGAGGTTTATGGTGGAAAGTATCACATCCTCTCAAAACAAGTGATTGTTAGCATGCCTACAATTCAAACCTTGCATTGTAACACATCATGAATTGTAAATTTAAACTTTCATTTTCTCTGGAACACTGGATTAACCACTTCTCCATTTATGATTTACAGCTTTGTGTCTGTACACAACCCAAGTGAAGATCACAGGAGTGGCATTCGTCCCAGTGATTCCTCCCAATCTGTCTAAAACCATCTGGTTTTGCTCCGTGTTCCCTTGCACCCAGGAGCTCTGACTGACAGCAATGCATTCCTAATGCTGATGTGTGAAGAACTAACGCGGCCATTTGGATGCACACTTTGCTATCGAGGTGTCACCGCCATCCATCACGCTGGCCCAGACACCAAGGAGCAAAAACAACAGCCAATACAAATGTACCACGACAAAATATCGTATTTATGGTTTGTGTACATGCATAAGTCAGCTGCACAAGCATCTCTGGCCTCCACTCAGGATTCATCTCTATGGATTGAATCAGTTTCTGATCATTCACAGCAAGATTGGCTTCCAACACACAGGGCTAGGGATACAGAGCCTCCCTACCAGAAATAGAGAGACAACCAGAAGCAGACCTGTCCTCAGCTAACAAGGATGTTTACACGGCCAAACAAAACTGTAGTCTCTAAAATCACAAAGCTTTCTTTTGCAGTAATACTGTTTTTATTTTGTATAATAAATCTTTGATAATGTCTCCTCTGATATTCCTAAGCTATGGCACATTGAACACTTTCAGCTCAAAAAATCCTTCCTCTCATGAAGTTCTAAGCTGCAAATTGTTGGATGTGAAGAGAGAATTACCACTGTATGTTTGTCCATTTGCTACAATCTTCCCATAGCATTTGTGTGCAGCCACTCCTGAGAACAGGGTTCTAGACTAGATAGATCATCATGCAGCTGCTCACACATTCTTATACATTCAGTACTTTTCTAATTTCTGTATCTCTGAGGCTTGCTCTCATTCTCTTGCTCTCCAAGTAGTTGTGCTTTTTCAATAGCACAATTCAGTCACAACTAAAATAATTTTTTAAAAGCCATGTACAATTATTTTCACACAATCTGTATAATATACTACTGCATACCCCATTACACATTTCTTATTCCATTCTATTAAGTTTTCATAATTTAAAGCAGAAAAACTACTCTTGTCTACTGCTGCTGTGTTTGGAATTGCCATATGAGAATGAAATCTGATGTTTAAAGCACCGTTCCTCTGATCTCTAGTTTATCCTTTTGGCACAGTATCTGTATTAAGATAAAGTCCCTGCAATGATTCAGCACGTTACCTCCTACATAAAATTCATTGTTTTCAGTCATGCCAGACCCATCCATAATCTTCCTGTGTTTCTATCTGTGCTCAGATCACTTCTTCAACCACAACACCATCCATGTACAGAATTAAAATTCTGTTTACTCTCCTACATCATTATGAGAGGAAACAAATAATGAAGAGAATAAAACAACCTGTGCTCTCCCAGTGGCAAACTGTTTTCATTTACCCTCTTAATCAGTCCATTGATGTCAATACCTGCACCAACACCAGCCTGTTTCCCCTTTCCTAGGCTTGAGGATGGCAATGACAGGCAAGAGGGGGCACAGAACTAGGCAAGGACTAGGTGAGATGGGCAGAGAGCTGGAGGAGATGAAACCAGCTGAGATTCTACCGGGCAGAGAATATTCACAGCATCCTAAGCTGCAGAAAGTTCTCTAAGGCAACAAGCATTCATCAATCCACATCCTGCAGATAAAGAGAAATCCAGGTCATCCAGTATCACAGGAAAGACACTTGGGATAAAATCCTGAAGTTTTGCTCAGAAGAGCATTCCAATTTAGGGCAATGTTTCCACAAGTGAAAAAAAGGGCAAAATTCAAATACTTAAAACTGGGCATTTTGAAGATGCTAAACTCAAGGCTAAACTCAAGCATGTGACTTAAAAGTTTTCCTGATGAAGATCCTAACCATACAGCAAATTATTATCTGCATTCACTGATTTTTATTCTAAGTAATAGAAACAGATGTGCCTAGAATTTTAATTTTATGCTGTTCATAAAGACATACAATTTCTTTTTCCCTCCTCTTGAGCAATAATATTCATGTGTTGTAAGAAATACACTTCAAGGAAAAGTAAAGTGGCATTTTAAGGATCTAAAGAGAAAGTTTCTTAATGAGAAGTGAACTAAAGCACAGAAAAAATACCATCCAAAATGCCTGTCTAGTACAAAACTGAAACATGGTATGGCCATATTTTAGAATATAGATAACAAATTAGAGAATTTCTTCACGATGTGTGTATATATGTATTTTTAATACATGATTTAGCAGGAAATGGACTGTGCTGGTAAGAAACTATCATTGAAATCTTAGGCTAGTCAGTTATCCATAAATTAACTGATTACTTCCCATTATGATGCACCATCCAGCAAATACAGAATTCCATTATTATTTATCAGTAAAGTCTCTCTATTACTACAATAAAATAACTCTGATAATTGTTTATATGGGATACTTTAAATGGCTGGAATATTAAAAGAAAATTTATTGTTACAAAACAACGAGATTTTTAAAATATTTTGAAATCTGACAGAAGACAAATAACAGTAGTGAGTTAAAAGTGAAAGGGCATCTTGAATATAGTACAATTTGTCTCCAACATGATTTATAGACTCAGCCTGAAACATGATAGCAAAAAAATAAGGTTTTTTCATGGAGGTGCCTGAGGTCTACAAATCTCATTACTGTCATTTCTTTTCAATCTCTTAAATTTAATAACACTTATTTCTAAAAGACAAAACAAACGTTGACACACATATCAAAAATAGCCTATATATAATTGTATTTAAAGTATGAACTTCTCATGTACTCACTCTAAACCTAAAATAAAATATTTAATTTTTATATAGATACAAAAAATTACTCTTCTAAATACTGATACTTCTGTTTTAAAGTAAGACACTTTCCTTATGCAAAAAATAACAAATGGAATTTAATTTACTGACCAAGAGTATCTTAAAGACACAGATTTCAAGAGTATTTTCAACTTGGTCTACAACATTTAAAATTTATGTTCCAGCCTAAAGTATTACATTCAAACTTATGATGTCTGAGAGAAAAAAAAAAAAAAAAAAAAAAAAAAAACAACAACAAAAAAAACCCCACACCAATGTTCTTTAATAGCTGGCATGAGGAATAAATGTTTTAGGCCTAGAGATATGTCAACATCTGTAATATAGTATGTAATTTACTCTTTTGTTCTGTAAAACATACCTTGCAGATGCAAACCATTTAAGGTAAGAAAAACAGATTAGCAAAGAAAATAAACCTTCCTTTATTAGGTAAATGATGCCTTAAAGACACACTAAAATAAAGTTGTTGTGTATGTTGTAAAATAAAATGCTAAGAAACAAGGCCAAAAATCAGAAGAGAGGTTATAAGTATGTTCAGACATCTGTCTTTATGTACAAATTCAAGTTTGAGGCAGGGATGATGTTAGAAACAACAGACAAATGGATCCAATTGTCTGACACGGAGCAGGTACGTGCAAAAGTCACCAAAGTTAAAACAGTGTTCTCCAACATCCCATCTGTTTTTATGATGATTAAAATTACTATTGAACTTGATATTGGCATAGTAAAATTGGCACAGCTCACTAAGGGATTTCTGCACATGGGTAATAAGCATTCTCATCCCTTCAGGTCCTCCACTAAGACTATCAAAACTGCAACGCTTCAGAGTAAATTTGCCAGAGGCACCTTTTCTACGACATTAAGAACATGGAGACAACACACAGCCTCCTTTTATGGCACTGTGGGGAGCAGCTGTGTCTCATGTCCCTGGGAGGCACACTGGCTAAACCACTCAGAATGTCCCAGGGAATATTGCTGTTTACACTATTTGCATTTCTCCACCACAAAGTCTGTCTTTAAAGCATTGACAAAATTACTATTCCTTTCATTCACATATGATGAGATACAGAAAATAACCAGTGGCTCGGTCAGTCCCTCTAAGTCAGATGTAAGGAATCAACTTCTAGTGGACTTTAATTTGTGTTCTTGCAGACAAAGTAAGAGAAGCCCAGTAGGGCATTTTATTTTTCAGTCAAAATATCAATGTGCTCAATTTTGGAAAATCTCCAGGAACTTATTTTGTTTTTCCAAGGAAATGAAATTATCATATAATATGTAATCAACATTTCAGTATGTAGCATTAAAAATACAAGTACTCACAGTAGCATGTTCCCCTAAGTGGATTTCCAAGATACCTATTCTCAGAGTCACAGCTGCAGGGGGAAAAAAAAGACAAAACCAAATATTCCCATTAAACACAGTACAAATTTAATAAAAACACAGCTAGAATATTTATTCAAGTAGCATGACTTTTAGTACTACCAACACAAAATCGTGCAAATAAGAAGTATTTAATATAGTTCTTAATGAGGGTGTGCTACTTTCTGGAGGCAGCTCTCTGTCATATAAGAAAGCCAGAGTGACCAAGAGTTGAATAAAGAGCTTCAGCCACCTGGCTGAAGTTGGTGCCTGCTGTAGGACTCAGGGCAGGAATTCTGGGCTCTCTGCACTCTGATGAGCAAAGGAGAGCCAGGCAGCCACCCCAAGCACTGGATCTCCTTATCCCTGTCCCCAGTCACAGCTGATTCCCTCCCTGGTTTTGATCTGGCACAGCAGCATCTCAGCTACTGAACTTCCATGAACTCCAGTAGCAATTGCTCCTCTTCACTGACCACCCAGGGCACCGGGTGAAATTCAAACTGAGTGTGATGTACTGATGCTGCTGACAAGATGTCCACATGAGAAGGGCTGGAGAAATAGCTTTCTTATTGAGTAAGATAAGATATATAGCTATTTTCAGAGACATGAAATATCCTACAGAAATTCTGTTCAAATTCAGTTATATAACGTTACTCTAAAAATGCCAAATATCTTAATAGAAAATGATTAATCTGCTTTAGGTTTCCTTAGCTATTTCATGGAAGTCTCCAGCAAGGTTATAGTTTTCTCTTACATATACAGAAAGATTCAGAAAACAAAGAGAAAGCTAATCACTGCCTATTAAATTTCATACAAATATTTTCCCAGAAGTAATCTGAATCATTTAGTATCTTGGACTAGCTTTTCATTACTTTATTCTAACAAACTTAATTTGGAAGGACATATTTTTTCTGTTATTTTATTTGTGATTGGTATTAATAATACATTCTAACTTGGATGTCATCTCATTTAACAAGTTTCAGACTTTAAAATATTTTGATGTTTGTATTTCTGCTGCTTTCTTCAATAGTTTCTAAGTGGTGATTCCTAACATACTCATTTTTATTAGAGAAATAAGCAGAGAATCTCCTTGACCCTTTGTTATAATACCATAAAGAAAATAATCAGCAATGGCAATAAAATCAAAAAGTAGAAAAAAGATGTTCTGGACTCTGCCCTTGTGCACTCCTGATCCCACATTAGCATGAGAACTATTTGCAGGGTCAACTATATAGAAATTCAACACTTTTTTAATATAATAATTTTAGTGATTAATCTCCAAGAAAACAAACCCCCCTACACTTCAAATCTAACTGCAAAACACAATTAGTGGTCTTGTTCACAAAGTCACTCTCACCCCACAGTCCTTTCCACAGAATTTTGAATTTAGTAGAGTGAATTTAGAATTTAGAAGAGAGTCTGATCCTGAAGTAACTCTTTTGCATGTACTTGGAAAGGAGAAAATCTCTCAAATAGTAACACTGGTCTGCCTGAAAGAGCTCTTTTCTAAACATCACAAACATTCTACAAAGAACAGCTTGAAACTGAAACAATAAAAAATATATTCATGTCTGAAAGGGCCTTTAGATTTGGAATTCTGAAAGAGAGCTACAGGAAAGGGACTATTTTTAAAGCAAGGGTTTAAAAGAATTCACTTTCCTTTATGTAAGATTGCCACATAAATGAGACAGTGTATCATGTAGGAAATAATAATAGCATTGTAAGAGGACTATTTTTCCTCTTGAATTGTTTCAAACTCAAAGTAGATTAAATGTAGCCAGTATTTAGAATATGCTGGGGTTTTATACCTGAAGGAAAAAAAAATAAAAAATAACTCTGTACTTAGAGTCTGAGGATGAAGGCAAGAAACTTCCCCTGCTGCTCGCTGCTAATGGCACTGACCTGTGAGTGACATCCAAGAGCAATATTCAGCTCCCAACAACAATAACTTTTCCATGGGGAGAAAATAAACAAATTCCTCTCTGAACTCTTGCCCAGTCAAAGCACTCACCTGTGGTGCTTTGACACTGAGAATAAAGGTTCAGGATTTTTTTTTAATCTTGAAAATCTTAATGAAAAAAGACAGCTGTTTCCATACAGCTTGCCCTCTCCATTCAGCTGCCCTTTTAATCAGATGCAACCATCTCCTGTGGATCAATAAGTGCCAGAACCCAGGGATTTCCAGCATCACATATACCTTCCTTGCATTTTTATTTCTATTTATATCACAGAAAAAACCCAAACATGAATATATGAAATAAAAATATCTATGAACTCCATCTAACATAAGACAGGCTTCACAGCTTACAAGAATATACAAAGAAATGGTTAACACAAAAATTACTGGGTTTGAAATATGTTGCAACATACAAGTATTCATAAGTATCCATTCAAATCCAAATAATTACCAACTCCCTGACAATTACAGAAGTCACCTTCAAACATCTTGGAAACAAAAAAGCAATTCAATTTTACAGCCATTTCAGTTGTTTCAGCGTCACGTGTGATGGAATGATAAAATATGCACAATAAAAAAAGAACAGGGAATGACATCACAGCAAAGTATTTTGATGTATTATCATAGATATTATAGTCTCTGTGTTGGGAGCCTCATGGAAGTACTGAAGGAGGGAATGACTTTGGGCAGGAGAGAGCCCTGGTGGGTGCTATCCCAGAGAAGCTCCCAGCCTGACAGGAGCAGACACACAGCTCTGCCTGGGCACAGGATAAAAGGCACCATGGATGTGAGGGAGGAGGAACATCTCCATGGACAGCACCTGTACAGCTCAGAGGGAAAATCCAGGTTCATCTGGTGCTGCAGACACACAGGAACCCCAGGAACTGAAGGGGCATGAGATTTACCTGTTATCTGTGTTCTTTTTATGCCCTCTCATGAAAACAGCTGGTTTATTACACCATTTGTAGCCAGGCCTTTCATGCAGAACACTTCCATAATGTATATCAAGAATAACACGGGGGGGAGTTTTTACTAGTTAGGGAAGTCTGTTTTAATTTAAATGGAAGATACTGCTTAAACACTTGGTCTTCAGTGAAGGAAAAAAATGAAACTAATAGGATTAAGAATATATCTGAAATTATTCACACAAGCATGTATGGTGGGTTTCGATTAAATTTAGTTTTGTCTTTTAATTCTCTCCTATTTTATTAGCATACATATTGCTCTGCATTAGTCACTGATTATGGTTCCAATTACAAAATTTCCTATTTGCTGAATTGTTTCCTTATGAGCTTTACTCATTGTAGTAATTTTTGTACCTTTTCCAAAAGCCAGCACACATTGGACCATATGTGAAGCATAATATATTCCTCATATCTGAGAAATGGAAGCTACACTCATTATTTTATGTGCCATAGGGCCATGATCATTTGCTTTAAGTGGTCATAATGAACGAGCAGTTCCACTCTGGCAGGACTCCAAAGACACAGCTCCCATTTACAAGGACAAATGGAGGAAGGCTCCTATTAGGTTATGCACAAGTTCTATGGTTTGTTCCAATACAGAAGTATTCCATTCATCAAGCTCAGTGACCTTTGGATGGCCTGCTATTAGCACTTATTTCCCAACTTCTCCCTCAATTATCCTTTCAAAACTGAACCACTTTCACTTTTTTTAATCTCCCTGGATTTTCTGGAAGTTCAAAATAGAAGTTATTGACAAATGCATTTAAAAAATAATTATTCTCATGTTTCTGACCAAGATAATGTCTCTCCTTCTCCTTAAATACAATAAATGTATGTAAATGAGTACATGTTTACAGTAAGACTGACAGATTTGGGGGGATTTTAATGAATGAAAGGCTTCTTTGTAAAACAGAGTTTACAAACAACCTTTTGTTGAAGCTTAGCAATCTCGATATTCCTGTGTTCTCTACCTTGCAGGCTTAAAGCAAAGGAACTGACAGGAGGGGAATATTTATATTTATATGCCTAATTTCATTGTCCTTACTGGTATGGCCCTTAAGGAAGGGCAAACCTTCAAGCTTCTCACCTGAGGAAAACTATCAATATAACACCAACCTAGATCAACAGCTTTCTAGACAAATTATTTGATCACGTGGGAACATTCCTATAACAGCTCATTTAACCTTTCATGGTGACGGTAGAAGCTTCTGCAGCTGAGCTTGTTACTGGTCCAGAGCAGTGAGTGACTGATACCTGAAAGCCCAATTCACACTTAGGTCTTGATTTAGGCCTGCCTGGCATCCATGCCTTTGTCACAGAAATGCCCAAGAACAACCACATCTTCTGACCATCCACAACAGATATGGTCAGCAGCAAGGAAAGTGAGGAACCTCACAACCAGCACCTACAATACAGCAGCCAGTGTCATGTTTTGGGAGTTAAAGCATGTTTAAAAGATTCAGAAACAGCATCATCCTTCCACTGAAGTGCTAAGATTTAGATGCAATAGTTGAGCTCAGATGACATATTTAATGAAAAAGAGGCATTGTAAGCAATGCTAATGACTGCTTTCTGATTTTCAGAGAATAGGTTCATTTGCTAATTATTATTGCATTTTTATCCTGCAACATAATCTTTATTTTGCTAAAGTGAAATATGTGAAATAGACAAACTTCATCATCCATAAATGTAAATTTATCCCTCTTACAGATAAAGGTCTGCTTCTTGACTGCATTGACATTGTGCTCTGTACTACATTGTCCCAAAGCTATCCATTAATACTGCAGTATACTCAGTATTACTGAGTATAGATAGACAGACCTCTCAGATCTTTGGTTCTAATGTAAAAATTGGACACTTTCATTTCTCACACTGCCAAGATTCTTCCAGTCATGAGTAACTTCAGATAAAAAGAATTATCAGCCTACCTCTTAAGATAATGATAACCTAAAAGGGTAAAAGGTACTGGGATTTATGTTTCCAGTTAGAACTTTTTAATAATGTGGGGAAATGATTTATTTCTTTTTTTCTTGTAAGTATATATAACAATGTCTTGAGACAATGTTTCATCTGTAGATCAATTTGTCTCTTCCTCACATAATTCATGAAAAAGGCCTAGGCCAGCAGTACTTTTTATTTTTTTAATCTAGGCTGATCTCACCAAAAGAAAAAAGTAAAACCTGCTAATGTCATAAGAAAGTTTTCCATATCCAGATCCCTCATGCTATTCAAATCCTTCTTCCCTGCAAGATCAAGAATGATTAATAATAAAGAGTTCTTGTATACTCTTTGAAATAATAATATTTTAAATCACAAAATTCATTGCACTCCAGGACAAAATAAGTTTTCAATGAGGTGTCACTTATCATATAATTATATGATTAAGAGAAAATAAAGATTAATATGTAAAATAAGTATTTTCTAATAAAGTCTGGATTCTATTTAGTTCTTCTATAAAAGAATGAAATGACCTACAGCCCTGATTTGGAATAGCTGGATAACTCCCTCTTAATCTTAATGAATAAGGCACAAATGGATTTTGTATGCAAATTATCTGATGCTGCTTACTCTGAACAAGAAAAATCTCATGTCCATGGCCTTACTCTTACGTCTGGCACTCCTTTCTCTACAAATGGCCATGTTTTTTGGCAGTGATGCACAAACTTGAATATATGCAAAAAGGTGAACCTGGAAAAGCAGAGTTCCCTCTTATCAGTCACTGTTCTCTCAAAGTCAGGGAAGAGAAATACCTACATTTCTTCTCTCACATTTTGACCTACACCAGACACTTCATCTAGCCCTTAGAAAGTAAATTTAGAATATCTCATAACTCAAAATAAGAGGCTGTGTTTACACTGAGAACCACAACTCTGAGAAATATTAGTATGCGTTTCTCAATTACTTCTTTGCTTTTAGAGGGAAGAATTAGATAAGAATGGTAAAATAACTGTGAAAACTTATTACTGCTTAAACTGAAATGCAGCTCCTCGTAAATGTTTACTTTTCAAAAACCAGTGAACAGTTCACAAAATTCACATATGTTTAATCCTTTCAGAAGATAAATATTGATGAAATGTTTATCAACAATAGAGTATTCATAGAATCATAGAATGGTTTGGAAGGGATCTTAAAGACCATATGAAATAAATACATGCAAGTCAGTGTGCACTGGAACACGTTGCCCAGAGAGGTTGTGGGGTTTCCCTCACTGGAGATATTCCAGCACCATCTGGACACAATCCTGTCCCCGTGCTCTGGGATGGCTCCATTCTGTGATTCTGTGATCAGCTATTCACTGCCTCTTCTGGCACTTTCCAACAGTGTTTGTATATTGCTCTTGTTTAGAAACCGTTTGTCAAAAAGAGCAGGAGAGGCAGCGCGTCACAACACTAAATATTTTAACAGGCCCTGACAGTCAGAGCAAATGCATCGTAAATGGCTTCATCAAGTAGACCACATGAAAAAGAAATAAATATACACACAGTAAATCCCAAGTGGTTTACTGCATTTTCATTAGTCATTACTGAATTGTAAAATTTTACTATTACTAAGTGTGTTTGTAGTAAGTATATTTAACTATTAAACAGTTCCTGGCTTGTTTTTAAAAAATGTGCATTATAACATTACTCTTTTATTACTGTTGAATTTAATCTATGGTCAGTCTCTGAGGGAAATTATTGCAAAGAACTACTCAGTTACAATCTCAGTGCAGAAAGTTCAGTACTGTGGTATTACAGAGTGCTATGGAGTTCTCAGCTGTTTGCATTTGATCTTTCTTGCATTCATTTCACTTTGTTTTCAAGATTCTGGGATGGGTTTTGTTTGTTTGTTTTTGTTGTGCTGAGGATTTTTAACAAAATCACTATTTATATAAGACTATAATTTCAAGGCAATTTAAGGAAAAGGCAATTTCAGAGATATGTATTTCAGGATGCCATACAGACACTATAATTTCCAGAAAATGGTACAAAGACAGGCAAGTTACTTTTTGTCTTTCTACTTCAAATTACATGTGGTAACTTTGGTCATTTTCTTGTCATTTAAGACAACAATCTAGCACAATATGGCAATTAATATTTCCAAAAATATGGGAAATACTGACTAAACAAGACAAAAATGACAATTCAGAAGCAAAGCATATCACACATTTTGGACTTGACATTGCAGCTCAGCAATGGCCAAGTGCTGCTTATACGTGGATGTTCAAGAATAGTAAATACAAAATGAAGAAAAAGGTATGAATAAATCAGAGTGCCATGGCTTTCTCTAGGCTGTCAGCTATACAGTATTAGGGAATTTTAGAAAATAGTCATATTATCTGAATTATTGTTCTACTTGCAACAACTTCTACAGTGGTAATGACAAGTTATAATATAAACCTGATGAACAAATATCACAGATGTTTATGTATAATACATACTGGAATTGGCGAGCTGTCATCCTTACCCTTAGGGAGCCAAAACTTTGGCCATTACATTTTCAAGCAACTTTCATTATTCCTAGATGACTTAGGTGTTTCTGATGAGATATTCAGAACTTTTACTTCCCATAGATAATCCCTATGGCATCAACAGAAATTCCCAGAGAATCACCAGAAAGCAAACATGGACGCATCACCGTTTCCAGACTTGTAGCTTCCTTCTTGACCTGCAGGTCTTTAACAAAATATTTTTGTTCATCAGGTCATTCCAATATCTATACATCTATCCAGTATGCTGTTCTGATAAGTTCTCCTTCTGCCTAAAAGAACTTTCTTTACCCCACCTCTGCACAGCAGTCTATCATATCCATGTGTTATTGCCTACCATCGTTCCATTTGGGCATATCTGGCCTTTTATAAAGTCCTTTTTAATATCGAGGATATCAATCCCATCTAACCTGCACCATCTTTTATTTGACTTTATTAAAAAAATATATCAATCCAAGAGATAGAAAACTATCTATTATGAATAGAACACTGAAAAATGTCTGGGTGGCTGGAGAAAGGATCAAGTCAGATACACACATCTCCTTTTCCCTGGCCTCTTGCCTATGAAGAGCCCAAATCCCCATTAGCTCATTATAGCACATAACCTCGTGAATTTCCTGGAGCAGAGATGACACTGATACTTCTTTATGAAGTGCCAAAGTGTTGTAAATAAGTGTTTCTGTCTGTGGTGCAGCAACAATACTGAAACTGTCAACACTTCCAGTCTTGGCCAGCTCTCCTCGAAGTTATTGGACACTTAAGAAGAAAACTTAAAAGAAATGGCTATAAAAGGAAAAAAAGCTGACCAAAATGAGACTATAGCCTCATGGCAGAGGACTACGAAGTATTTCATAACAGGAGTTTTGCTCTGCCAGCCCTGATCTGTTCAGACTATGTTTATATGGGGTTTGATGGGCAGGCTGCACAGGACTGCCATGGAAAGCAGCGCTTGCTCCTGTGTGAGTACAGCACTGAGTCTTTAAGTAATCCCAAAGACTTCCCAAAGGGCAATTCACAGAATGCAGCATTTTTCAAATGCACAAAGTCTTATCCTAAACAATGTCAGAAGGAGAAAAGAAAATAAACAGTTTTGCTACTGTAAGAGCTCTGGTGAAGCTACTGACAGTGGATGAGAGAAATCCAGCATTCCAGCTGGGAGTGACTGGGAAATCAAACTCCAACACTCCCCTAAAAGATATTTTATCATTCCATCACATGTGCCTCAAAGACTCAATCTCTCTGCAAAGAGGCCATAAAACAGCAGCTTTAGTGGGACTTCTGATCAGTAATCGATCTCCTGCATTTTGTAAGCACCACACTTGATGCTTGAAGTAGTTATTGCTAGAATTGCCTCAGACATATGTATTACACTGGCTACAATCAGATTCTTCAGAGGAAAAAATATTCTTTCTTTGCTTTATGGGCTATAACAAGGGTGAAAAACCTATTGAATTAGTTTTGTAATTAACATGCTTTGAACTACATTTTAGCACCTTTCTCTATGTATTGAGGAGACCAACACATATGTTTTCAATTTTTAAAAGATTGCAGTGCAAAATATGTAGGTATTAAAAAAATATTTCTCTTACTGAACAATGATATGGAATAATAAAAACCAGGTAATCTGCCAGAACACAGTCCTAATCTGATCCCTATCTGATCACCTAAAATATGAAAAACTATATTCAAAGGGCTATGCAATAAAACCACTCTTACAGTTGAAAGAGTGTTGAGTTGAACATTTATTACTTTTTAACTCAATACACTAATAAAAATAACAGTTTTTGCTAGTCCCTTAGATGAACTTAGGATCAAAGACTAACTAGTTATGTGGCCAACCACTTTCCTATCACTCTGTGTGATGACAAAGAAAAAAGTGCTTAGAAGGAAAAGAAAACTGAATGCTTTACAGCATGCCCAGGAAAAACCCTGATTACAAAGTCATGAAATTTACTAAACCAGGACTTTTTTGACGTCAGAGAGAAATAAAGAGAATGCAGGAGGCATACAAAAATCCTGTTTAGCAATCCAAACATACCGTAGAGGTGGGATATTACTGATGCAGAGATTATGTGGAACAGTTATGGCATAATCCCTTCACAAGTCTCTATTTCACCAGCCTTGAGCATTTCTGTTTTCTATCCATCATTTTCTCACTATCTGTTGGTTTGCTTCTTAAGTCAAGCCTGCATAGGATAATAGGCTACAATTACATTAACCGCCTTTCATCTCAGTTTGAATGAAATTTGTTCTGCGTGCCAGCATGAAAATCTGTCCCCAGTCATTTTGCTTAAGTCAAGGAATAATAAACTCCCTCAGTCCAATAATTTAGCCAATGGTTTATAATACAAAATATTTTTTTAAACTGAGAGATAGTATCAAAAATTAGTACTTAAGAGAAAAGATTCAGTTACAATATTTATCAGTTATGTGTATACATTTTGCATAATAGAGAGTGATTTCTAAAATATTTAAAATACAATCCTTTCCTTGGTTGTTTTCACATTCCTAAGGTCTTTTTTCTCACGTGTTTTCTGACTTGGTTTCTAAGTTGTGCTAAAATCTGCAACATTAACCATAACTTAGAAATGCAAAATATTTTAATGTCAATTGAAAAAGAATTCTGGTGACTGAAATGATCCATCACGTCATAAAAACAAAGTATTTGTTGCATTTTCCATAAATAAGAGAAAGAAATCAACTGATAGTACAGTGGAGAGATGCACTCTGAGGTGAATCCCCTTTGGAGACTATCAGAGTGGAAGAAAAAATCCAACTAATTTACTCTCCATTCTAAGTTTCTTTTCTGAATTTTTGTTTTAAAGAAAATATAACTGGGATGACCCTCTGATTTCAAAGTTCTTCTTCAGGAGGGAGTTTAGGAAAGTGTTTTGAGCACCATATCAGTTTTGAAATCACGGACTATTTTATAAGGTATCCTGAATTCGTCGATTCATAACATTCATATTATTAGTAAGAGTGAGCATACATTCAAAAGGCTAAATATTAAACTGACAAACATTTCATAAGAAAAAGACAAGAACTATAGTGAAATGTCCTGTTTTAAAAACAACATGTGCACAATATGACTTACTGCCAAATGGAAGAAATTTTTGATAATCAGGTTTGGATTCTGGAATCAGAAAGCCGAATTTTCTGTAAGGAATACTCACAAATTTTAGCAATGACTTTTAAATTTGCAGAAAACCATGTTCATACAAAATGTTACCCGGCAGTTTTTATTACAGTGTGATAATAGAACGTATGACAATTTACTGTGTTACGAACATTCAAAATATCAAATATGATACACTATTCAGAAACACAGAAAGCTGGATATATCTGGAAGTAAGATCAATAAAACCACTATGAAGGAAGAAGATGTATTAGAATAATCCTTGGGTTGTACTATTGAATGGTTTTTTTTTTTCCATTTCTAGGCCTGTATATAACTGGAATAGCTCAATTAGAACTTCTACCATATTTATACAAAAGCTACATTAGTCACCATTTCTTTCATTCTTTCTTTTCTCTATGAAAGAAGTTCTGTTTGCTGAATGTTCATTGTAGTTTATGTTAAGGCCAGTACTTAAATGATACCTGTTGCAGAAAATTTCATTTGTCACAAACATAATTAAAACAAGACACAAGAGATTCTTAGGCTGAGGAAATTGTCAAAGGCTGAGGACACACAGGGAGTATGCACGGGTTCAAATATTTCAATTAAAAGAATCAACCTCCTCTGGCATAACAACTAAGTCTAAAACCAGCCTCTAATGATATCAGAACTTTAACTACACAGAAATATTCTAAGAATATTGAGCAGAGAATGAAAAACAGGCCTATTCAACTATATAAAACTGAGCACAGACAAAGCTCAAACAAAAGCTGCTGAAGGGCAAATACCAAACCACTTATGAAGTCACATATTTAGGTATTTTCAAAAAATGTAAGAGCAAAAGCAAAAAAGTAATGGCACAGGAAATGTTTCATAAAGGCATAGGACAAAAAGATAAAATAATTAAGAAAAGAAAAACATCCTAAAGGTTTTTTTCTACCCTAAAAACAGGGTGGAAAATGCATTTAATTTTATTCACATCAGGGTGGTATAAATAAAACAGAAAATAAAATGGGAAAAAACCCCTACAGTGCAATGTACAATTCAACAAAAAATGCATTTTCTTAAAAAAAAATCTTTCACAAATAATGGATTTACATTATTCGCACTTATGAATCTCAGAGTTATTTAACTTACACGTGGTTGGCACTGAACAGCAGCGGAGCTGTTCATCTGTTTAGATGTGCTACTACCTCTTTTATTCATAACTACAGAGGAGGCAATCCTTCTGTTCAACGTGAAGCATTGATTTATACATTTTTCATTTCTTACAATCACCATTTGTCACATTCAACTTTACCTTTCCTCATTAAAAAAACCTCTTTATTTACAAAGTACAGAAAACACCTAAAAACATAAAGAAGGAAAATGAATGAATGAAAAGAAGCAAAGTATTAGGAGTGAAAAAACACTTTGTGGACTTGTTTTGTGAAACTCCAGCTGCTATTCCATAGTGACATTTTACAATTAGCCTCCCAAGAGCAGGGGAAACAAAAGTAAACCATATGTTCCCAATTCTCACCAAACCAGGGAATATCCCCTCTTAAACCTAAGCAACAAGGTGTTATCATGTATTAAAATATTTATCTGAATCAGGACCCAAATCTGTGATTAAATCACGACTCTGCGTAAGAGAGGATAAAATGACCTAAAGGAGAACAAGATGAGATTTTGTAGCAGCTGTTAGAAAGTAATTGCTGCCCTTATCTCCTTACGGATCTTGTAAGAACTCATTTCCAGGACAAATATTTTATTTTAAGTCTTCTTTATGAAATCTGATTTATTAAATCTCTTTCAGCCTGACTGTTCCTTTACCCTTTAATTCTTATCACTTCTCTGTGAGCAAGCCAAAAGTCTTTTCTTGCAGGACAATGAGCCCTTTTTGACACATTCTGTATGTTGGTTTGCCAATCTTACTGCTCTCACTTTGGCCTCCTGCTGTAATCCAGTATTCCTAAATTTATCTTTGCTCTGTGCAACACTGCAAATAAAAAGTTTTGTGGCAGATCAAATTTTCAAATGTGATTATAAGTTTTCTTTGATTCTGAATCAGACTCCTGACAGTATTTAAAACAGCTTTCCTAGCTAAGTTTTTACTCAGCCTTCTAGTACTTTGTTCTTTTCTTAAATTGCTGGAAAATTCCTTTTTTGTAATATAGAAATAATAGATAAAGATGGAGAACTAAATCTTTAAGTCAATCCTTCTGAAGTGATAATCTAAGCCACTCAGGCTCCACTGCTGAAGTTTAGCATATCATCAGGTTCTTGGATTGATTTATGGCCTTGTAATCAAGCTCCCCAGCCCCATTATCTAGTCAGCCGATAAATACCACTTATTTTTCAATACATCCACAAGAAAAAAAAATATAGAAAGCTCAAAATATGCAAAGGTTGTGCAGTTTAATTTATATTTTATACTTTCTAGTGGTGATTACTCAGTACAGAAGAAGAAAAGAATAAGGGAGTATTTCTAATATTAGGACATTATTATCTTTGAGCTGGTGAAGGCAGATAGAATTGCTCCTCTGTTATTTCTTCTTGCCTTATCAGTTATCGTTCCCTGTAAATACCTTGCATGTGATGGAGAATTTACTTTTTGTAACAAATGTTGTGAGTTTACCTTGTAAGAGGTAAAATATTGCATATATTTTTCAGTAATGTTTATTGTAACTTGCTGTCTTTTCAAGTCTACATTATTCCATGTCATTCACGTGATAATGCAGGCTATCAATGAAGGCAAAGTAAAAAGGATGTTTATGTAGGCACAGGTGCTTATATATGTTCTGCCTGCAGAATTCATTATCCCAGGCAGCCCACCTCCTGATTTTTAAACAGGAGTGAAAATAATATTCCTCTTAAATAGACAAAGCTGCAGCAAGGAAGAATATCAGTACAGGAAATCACAATAGATTTCAGTGACCAAATAAAGGATAGGACTTCAACCACACTTCTGAAACAGCCTCCTATTCTTCATTACCTTAATTGTTAAAGAACAACTCAGATACCTACAGCTTTCCAAGCAACTCTAAAATGCTGTATGCAGTTCCCTTATCTACCCAACCATCCAAGAATGGAATTTTTATCTCATTTCAGTTACCCATCATAAATGCAGGAGTGGCACAGAAAGCCTCTGCAGCATCACTGTACTTGGGCCATGGGGAAGCAGGAGAACATGGGCTCTCCTGCAGCAAGGGCACAGGCAGGGCTGGGATGGAAAGAAGGTTCAATAGATAAGAAAACCTGCTTGACTGCCAGATGTCTGCACATGCAGCTGCAGCAGAATGCAAGTTTGTTGGCAGGCTCCTCAGGATAAGGACTCCTTAAGCACAATTTAGCACTGTGTAATTGATGTGCACAGTCTATATAATTATCAGGGGGAAAAAAAAAAAGAGGACTAATGCATTTCTCACTCCCATGTCTTAATACCAAAACACATTTCTTAGTTCTCTCTATGCATAGCTTTAATCTTTTGTGTGCATTCTTCTAATACTCTTGGCAACTACTGAAGCAATTTAAAACTAATAACTAGCAACAATGTCTTAACTTTGAAACAAAAATTGAAACCAGAAATAAAACTATTCCAGTCAAATTTTCATCTAAATGTAAAGGTATGCAATTGGCTGAAAGAGGAAACAGAAATTGAAAATGGCAGTAGGAAGATGCATATTTCATCTATTAGAGACCATAAGAGGAAAAGAAATGCAATCTTTCCATCACCAGGAGATTTTTATCAAATACTTTCTGTAGTACCCACCTGACCTAGACTTTCCTTATTGCTCTATAAAAATTCTTTTCTTCCCTTTCTCAGGAAATAAAAATATATGAATATCACCAGATGAAGTTGATGGATATATCTATCAATGAGTTTTCATCACAACGTAGCTTCATTTCTTTTAGTCATTTGTAAGATTTTGAAAATAGATTTTAAAATATAAACAGGGCATGGTATTTTGAGCAAGTTGAGCACTGAGCAATCCATATCAAGCAAGAGAAAGAGGCATTATTCCAATTTCAAACTTAGCTTTGTGTTGATAGCTCAGAGAGAGATCTGAGCTCTCACACTGGTATTTTCTTTTCCCATTGCTACCTCTACACTTGCACTCCCTTAATGACAAATTGATTAAACCAGATGTCTATTTCAACTTTAACAACTCTTGTACCAATTACTAATTACCATACTAATGGCCTATCAGGTGTGCATTATAAGCCCAGATCTGTGCTGCACAATGGGTATTTTATCTGAGAGTTAAGAACTGAGAATAATTAAGAGATTTTCAGCAGCTTTGAAAAATCATGAGAATTGTAGATCTATTGAGAAGAATTTGAGATTCAAAAAACCAGTATTTTTAAACTCACAATTTATAAAGAATCAAATGTTTGGATTACTATATACATTGAATTTGTGCACTGAAAATAAAGAAACCATGAGTATTTTGGATGGATCTACCTTAGAAAACTGCTGTTCCTTCAAATAAAAACCACATCCTCCATGATGTATTGACTTGGATAGCACAAACCCTGACAGCAGATGCAGAGAGTCCCCTCAGCCTTTGTTTAGTCCTCATCAAAATTCCATCATCAATTGGCTGCAATAAGCAGCAATAGCAACACAACCATTTTAAAGCCATTCAACACTCACTGTACTATTGCAAGCCTGGTTTTCAACAGAAAACAACTCTACATTTCAGTTAACTATCAATAAAATCTATATCATCTTCAAATCATTCAACCTGTGGATCTTAATGCCTAACTTAATACAGATTCTATTGAAAAGCTATTTTCATTGTAATTTCTCCCTGCACACTTTCTCTGTCCAGGTAAAAAAGGAAAGCCTGGAGTGCAAGAGGATTTTTTTTATATTAGTTCAACTCAGGAGAGAAATACAGTGTTGGTTAAATTCCAACTTACCTTCCATTCCATATATATTTTGAATTTTCCACACAGTGAAATAGTAAGGGAAATAGTTATTTTGACAGGCAATATCCTAATGCTTTATTTTATTTGCATAGTGTCCTGATAATTCAAGAGAAAACTATTCTCAAGTAATCCTATTGATATATATATATATACTTCCCACTGGATTTAATTACAGTGATTTTACAACTTTCCAAAAAATCCATTTTAAAAAAGTTCAGACTACATTCAATCAAGTATCTCAGAAAATGATGGATATTAAAAAAATTCAAACATATTAAGTATAGATCAGGCCAAATAATCACTCATTTCTATCTAAAAGGCATTTTCCTTAAATTAAAAGAGAAAAAATGTTTTAAGTCATTTAAAAGGCATAAGTGCTATTCATCATTTACTAAGAATTGATGCTTTGTGCCTCACTAATTGGTGTCATTTCAGTAAGTAACAACTTCATTTAAAAACAAAAAAAAAAAAAAAAAAAAAAGCAAACCCAACAAAAATGGAAAAGGTGAGTTTTGGGGGACAGCCAATACTATTTAATAAGCTCACCATAGAGTCTTTCCTGTCACAAATCTCAAAAAAGGTCAGAATTTACATGAACATGCACAATATACTGTTTTCAGAAACAGCTGGGGTTCCTTTGAAATCATCTCAATTTCACAGATCACTTTCAAATGAAAAGAAATTATCTGTCTCAAAACTCAATATATTTGTCGTCCACAACAATTTTTACTATTTTTTCTCACAAGTGGAGTTTCCATTACTGAGTACTTAAAGTCTAGCAGCACATAATGAAATACCAGTTGTGTATTGAAATCAATGTCTGTAACTAAATCATAATTCTCTTTACAATATAACTCCATTCTCTCTAACCTTCAGCCAGCCAAACCTCATTTGTTCAGATAATCAGTTAAGGAAAATGAACCAATTCTTCTTTCTCTCTAATAAAATACTGTAGAAAAATCTTACTATTTACTCAATACAGTGGTACCATGAATGACTCAGGGAAAGAACTTAATGACGTTTTTTACTAGAATATATTTAAATGCTTGTACCAGAGAAGGTTAAACACCTATTTTATCCTTGGTGGAAACCACAGGAGAAAGGGGAAGCTCTACAAAGAAGCTCAAACAATTAATATATCTCCAGATGTAGCAATCCAATAGTCAATCAGTATTGATTGACTGATCTTACCCTAAATTGAAAACTAATAAAAAAGAACCTATTTGCTTATGAAACGACCGAAAACTGATGACTTTATACAGCAAAAACAATTTTTTTTTTAATTAAAGGTTTTTTGAAGGACACAGTAATACTGCTGTAGTCCTTTTCTTTGGTTATTTCCCTTCTTTCCACAGAACTGACAAACTGCCTCTGTCTGTGATGCTGCAATGATCAGCACGGATGGGGACATGTCAGAGCCCTTTGGTTTTCCTCCTCAGCTATTTTCCAGCACAAAGGACCAATAATGATACATAACATTTTGATAAGCCATTTTTAAATATGATCTGTGTCTTCTGTAGTAGCCAAGATCCCCTAAAAAACACCAAAAAATTAAGAGAACATTGAGAACTCTGGGAACATTGATTTCTGAAATGTTTACATGTACTGAAACTGACCAGTGTTTATGTGTCATGAAGGCAAAAGTAATAAAATATGTCAAGTTCTCTGTTCTAGATACCCAGTCTATAATAAAACTGTAGTAGCAACATTTGTTTTCTGGAAGATGATCACCTTGAAAAGGTTTTGTCCTCCATAAACTTTTGTAGGACTGTTTATTCTCAATTTTTTTTAATCTCCTTAAATATTTGCCTTCCACAAAGGAAATATCACTTTCCTCCCTTCTGCTCCATAGTTAATTGTCCAAAGCTCACTGCAGTAGCAGTAGCCAGCAATAATAATAGTGATGTAGAGGGTTGTTACTGTAACACAGCTCATATTGAATTTAATCAGTTACAACAGAGCAGTATATAATAGAATTTTTTAAAAGAACTCCCTGAAATATCTGGTTTTGTCAGTCACAACTCAGCTGATGGATTTTTTCTGATGACAGCAGGATGAGTAGCCAGAAAAGCCATCAGTTATTTTCTTTTCTTTCTCTAAAGTGATCTATTTATCTTAAACCAAAGTAGTAGGAAGGGTAAACCAAATTCATACTGTACTGGAAATCTGTGTTCTTTCTCCTCCCTATCTGCAGAGTAATTCCCAGATCCTATCCTACACGTAGCAATTTCTGATTGAGAGAAATTAATTATGGTGAGATTAATTATGGCTCCCATGAACAATGACAGTTTATAATCCAACTCCAGCAACATGAAAGAACAGAATAATTATATTAATAGTTAACAAAGGTGTTGACCAGGATAATCAAGCTGCATGTATTTATGTTTTGTGGAGACCCCAGCACTACACCTGGCAGAAAGGACAGACTGTAGTGTTGGGGGTATTTGGTTCATGCAGGTGAGGAAAGACAAAAGCCTGGTGGAGCCACATGTTGAAAAGAAGATTGTCTTCACTGCCAGCAGCCTCCTGCAAGTGTTTTCTGGAATTTAAACACTCTATTGGCTGTCTTATAAGAAATTCTCCAGTCTCCTTTTTAATTTCCTCAAAGCAGCAAAGCCAGGAGATGCTGTAACTGCAAACACTTCTTCCACGGGGCTGGTGCTTTACAAGAGCTGCTCATACTGAGTTCTGGCTTATGTGACCGATGTTTCTCAGCATCCCTAACTCTTAACTGGGTTCCAGTCCTGGCCACAGAGCAGCATTCCCAGGTGCCTCCATTGCACATCCTGAGCGATGCAATGCAGCACAGCCCCATCACTTTAAACTGCTTGAACTGGGGTTAAAAAAGACAACCTCAAATTGTAAGTCATTGCAAACTATTCTGACCCTGTCTGAGATTAAGAAAAAGCACTGGCTATGCAGATATGTGCAATTCTGCTTTAAAGCTAGCCCTAGGCAAGATGTAAAGCCAGCCCAATCCACAAAGCCCTCTGACCTCCTCCTTTCCAAAAACAAGCACAGAAACTAAAGCTACAATGCTGCTGGGTAAGACAAAATCAGACTCAATAATAAAGCAATTTTATGGCAGCCATATCCTCCCTTTCTCTCTTGTTCCTACTAATTCTTCCATGGGGCACAGTCTATGCTTTTTTCTCTTTTTCCTGCATGAGTATACATCAGCATCACTCCCACTTCTTATTTCATCTCAGTCTGAACTCAGTACCTAACTAATTAAAGGCAGAATAAGTGTCTTCATCTTATATTTAGCTTTAAATCTTTATGAGTCTATTTCAGACATAAAGAAAATGCAAACTTCTCTGTTCTTTTCAGCTGTGCTATTCTATTTTAATAAAAATAGCAGTGGAAGCATTGCCTTAACTGTACATCTCTAGACAACTGACAGTTTGCACCAAAAACCACTAGCATGTTATTTAAATATGTTTGCCTTACAACAAATGCATCCTGAGTACTGGAATTCAAAACAGATCTCACTGGCATGGGATCTGTGAAAGGCCTGGGCTGCCTGCCCTGTTCCACTGCTCCACTGCTATAACCTGCACTGAGCAAACCAGATTATTCACATGCCAGTCCCTCAATGACATGATCATGGCATTGGAGGAACAATTGTTCAGAAAGAGAGATTCACTTCTTCTGAAAGAAAATCCAGCACCATATATTTTTCAAATAGGAAGCCAAAAAGATATTAATTAAATCTCTATCCAGCATGCATACAAACATAAATCAAGTGGGCACAAGAGACAAGGACACTGCTTGCACTCCTTCTTTAGCCAGGAGGCTTTGAACAATTGTAAAAAAATAACTGTTTTGCTCTACACTTAGCATTTTTGGAGGTAGCCTGAAAAGGAAGTAATGATTATGAAATATCTTAGAAAACAGCTAAAGCCCAGTGGGGCAAGAGGATTCTCCTCTGTTAAACTTGCCAAACCAAAAGACATTTTTATATATTATGGAAGATCCTAACTTAGAAACCAAAACAAAATTACTTCATTCTCATGAAAGAGAAACTCTCATGCTGAAACCGCTCTCCATTTTCCAGACAATTACTACTAAACTCAGAAAGATAAAAGGCATAGGGACAGAACAGAATGAAGTCTCAAGGTACAAAGCTCTTTGCAAGGTGCTTTGCAGCTTCTCCCTCAGCTACCACCTCATGCTCACTTCTGCTCTGAGAGCACTGTCTTCTAGGAATGATACATGACATTCCAACTCTCATTTTTTATTTCTGCAAAACTGAACAATTTCCCAAATAAAATGTAATGTTTGGATGTAACAATGCTTAACAAAGTGTAGTTTCACTTACAGATAGCCTGCAACTCTGAAAGATCCCAGAGAGCCTCATGAACTTTACATATAATATACTGAATATACCAAAGCAGACAAAGTGAGCCTACTGTAGAACAAAAAAAAAATCAACAGAAAGGCCAAGAGTGACATACAATACTGCCAAAACCCGTATTTTCCTTTTCTTCAAATTTTAGATCTCAAATGTTTCAAGTGCCTTCTGAGGGTTTGAGCCATTAGAGTGCATTTGGGTCATGCTCTGAAGCTTTGAGATTAGACCTATTTTTTAAATGAAAGCTGCAATTTAAGAAAAAATGATTGATGTAAGAAACATGAATTAAAAGAAAAAAATAGCTCAAATCCTTGAAAGATCTGACAATAATTACTACATGTAGAGCAGAAAATGAGTACATTTAAAACATAAATGTACTCATAAATGTTGAAGTAGGAGTTTTATTTTATTGTTCTCCTTAGAAACCTAATGATCCAGCACTGTGAGAACTAGCTGAGAGCATGAACCTGTCCTTACAGAGGCAAGCTGAAATTTTCAGGCAGTTAAATGAGAAGAGAGGCAGTTGCTAAACCCACCAACATTGCTAAACTCACCAGCAGCTGCATGACAGATTTTGCTGTAATTCTCCACCAAACGTCACAGGTAATGGAGTAACATGCATTAGCATGTCAAACTTTCCTCTTAAACTAAAAAAATCAAGGTCTGGACTCAGCAGGAATAGGTAGAAAACATCTCCTATCAAATACAATCAAATATGTTAAACTAATGGTGAAATGTTATCAAATGACAGAAATACAGGGAAAAGCGTTGAAGTCAGGGAAAAAAAAAAACCAAAATGCTGTTCCTGTGGTAATTTAAACCACTAAATATTATACTTTTAAACTTTACTTTAGAAAACCACCAACCACCATGGTAACCAGTATTAAATGGATTAGACCCTCAATCAGGAAAAGGCACTTTCTCAATAGAGTAAGGGGTTTTTTATTAAATTTCCAGCAATAAGAATTCCTTTTTGTCTATTTGGCTTTGTGATTTGTGTGTGTGTCTGTGATAAAGGAAGTTCAAATCAAGTGAATTTATTATATGATTGCTGCCAATTCTTCTCCTACTGAAAAGCAGCAAGAGAAGCTCTGTGTGGAAATAATTGGGAAAAGATTTACTCTGCTATCTGAAAATAAAGCTGCAGTGATATCAATAGAATGGGGAATTTGACTCTTAACCCAGTATATTTTTTACCTGTAAGATGAATTGTACCATTCTGTGGAGGGAAATTATACAGAAGAGTATGGCTGGATATTTTAAAATCTTATTCTTATGTGCAGCAGACTATCAATAAGTGCTTATTTTTTATGCACAGATCCTTACATTATTAAATAGCTATTTAAAGCTTACATACAGGAAAGATTTTTACCAAATAAATACCGTATATTTTCATAAATAAAATAGTATTTCTTCCACTTTTACATCAGGGGTATGTCTAAGAAATCAATGGTGTGGACATTTGAGCAATACATTTTATAATGTTGAATTTATCCTTCTTACAACTATATAAAATACACTATGAAATGTGAGATTGGAAATCATATTTTTCCCCCAGTATTTTCCTTCCAACAAGTAATGCTTCACTACAGAGGTTTTGAAGCCAAATCTTAGCCCAGTTCTTACATGGTGATGAGGAAAGCTACAGACACATCACCAAGTGAAGGCTTTCACCTGCCAGAGCCCAGACTTACTGAAACTTCTCAAAGAATTATTTAATTACTCACTTGATCACATAATTTTAATATTTTTCTTCCTTGCCTCCAGCAAAATTTCTCTCATTTAATATCAAAATTTGAACTTTGAAACATCCCCTTTACATTTTCTGCACATTCCCACAAACTTATTCCCTGAAAAGTTCCCTGTGCATAATCCTGCATATATGGATACTCCAAAACATATGGAATTTTGAAAACCTCTGTCAACAGAATTCTATGAGAAAATAAAATCAGCAGCCAGTAAATCAAATGTTAGAGAAAATTAAATAAAACAACTGCCTTGAAGCAATAGCTTTCCCCTGAAAATATGGTTTAAATCACCATGATTTTCCTGTTAATACCAACTGCATATTTCATTTTCAAAAAATTAAGGGGAAAAACAAGAAATCAAGTATTTTTATTTGTATCTAGTATTAATATTTACAGTCTAGTTACTTAGAATAATCAATCCATTCCAATAATTTCCTCATGATCAGGAGATTACTAACAGTTTTTACCAACTGAAATGACCAACTTAACAGAAACAAAAATATTAACATTTGACAAATATATGATCATGTGAAATGATCATATGACCATGATCATATATGGTCATTTAAGAAACATTGTAAGGTAGAATACAAATGTGTAAAAACTTTACAACTTTACTAATTTTAATTTCAAATGGCACTGTGCTGCATGCCATCCAACAGCACAATCAAGGATTTAATGCAACTGAGAGATGAGTATGCTAAAAAAATACACAAATAAATAAAATAAATAAGATCTTACATGAAAGTACAGAGTTGATAAAGTAGGGAGGGAAAAATAAAATAAAAATAAAAAATGTTGTAAACTTTCCCAGATTTCATAAAATCTCTGCCCACAAGGCACAACAGAGCCCTGCAGCTATGACTTCTTAATCAATAGGATTCTTGACAGAAATATCAATCCATCTTTCCCACTGAACTGCCAGAGTTTGGAATTTTCATTGAATTACTTATTTTAGCAAACCACAAGGTTGTAGGTTTGCTGCTGAGGTTTTTAGCCTAACTAGTCAGTAGCAAAATAACCCCAAAAAATTCATCCAGAGCAATGGACAGCAGTATTCCCACTTTGATTCAAGTTTCAGATTATTTATACAGAATATAATAAAGTAATAAACACAAGGAAAGCATTGAGCTGATTTTAGTTTCTCCTTATCGTCTAGATAATGACTGCATATATATCTTATGATACATTCAAGAGAGGTTGTGAGTGTAAAAAATATTTTTAAAGAGGAAATAGTTTTCTATTTTTTTAAGCATAATACAAAACAAATCAAGTTCATATTCTTCATATTAAGTTTAGAATGAGCATGGGACTGCATTCAGTGACTCATTAGTGATTGGTTTTTTAAAATTATTTTTTAATGATCTTCATCTCCTGATGTTCTAATGAAATAGATAAAAAAATATTTGATTGAAACTTCCATACATGAGTGAATCACTTCTAAACAACCATGAGAGTGAAATGACACAGTCTAACTATTTCCTCCAACTCAAAATCTGTGGTTATTTGCTTGAGTACCCATGAACCGAACAGATATCAATTATTTCATCCCAAAAAACTCACCAACACTTAAAATATCAAATGCTTAAACACCATAGCTTGCCCTGGACAAGCCTTTGATTTGTGTATGAATCTAGAACAGGAACACATTACATGTGACTAAAAAAGAGATTTTTCTGAAACTCCAATTTTAAGTTCACTCTTGAAAAGTCAAAATTCAAATTTCTGTTTCATCTGTGTTGTGGAATTGCTGTAACTTCTGATGAGGGAATTCTGCAACTAGGAAAACCTCTTCTCTTCTAGTTCAGGAAGTGGGGTAAAAGAACCTTTTAGGATAGACAAACTCAGGACAGCAGACTGATACAGCTGAGCAGCACAACCACTCACATGAGACAAAAGTTCCAAATCAGAGTGGAATAAACAGTGATGAAACAGACACAGGACAAATAACACCAGCAACCACAGACATACATGAAAGACAGGCTGGGGTGAAGGCCTGAAAAGGGTTCCTTATGTGCAGGGTAGTCAGTAAAGAACTGGCATTTTCAGCACTGAAACTGTTTTCTGTGGTTCAGGTGTTACCAAGGACAGAGGAGAAATTGTTGTCTTTTTCTTCCTGTTCTTTGTATAGTCAGAATGGCATCAATTCAAGTCCAGAGCTGGTAGCTGATAATCAGATCACTCATTAACACCTAAAACTGATTAATTGTATGGGCACAAAAAGAGGGAAAAAAGACTTCTCAGTGAAGACTTAATTTGGAACTTAAAGATATCATCATTCCAGCTTTTGTCATGATAAAATTTCATCACTTAGTCCTAATCTTGATTTCCCATCTCATCCTGAGAGTCTTCAATTAGCTGGACACCAAGTCCCAGAGGTAGCAGGGGAACAGTAGAGCTGCCAGCACAGCTCTTTCTCACGGATATACACAGATCCTCTGCATCAGAAATTTTTGTTTCTTTACAATTTATCAAGCAAAGTGTTACAGGTAGGATCCAGGCCAGTTCACTGAGTCTATCAAAGACAAATTCACAAATCCAGTGTAAGTGGTGTCCTGTGGCAGGCAGAGCAGAAGCTCCTGGCAGCTTCCCTGCTGGGGAGGAGTCAGCTGGATTCATGTGCCTTCTCCCCAGTTCCAAACAAAACTGCTAAGGTAAGTTTGTTGTCAGACACTACTAAAATAATTAAAACTGCAAAATTAATAAAGTTCCTATTTTAAATAACATGGTGTACCTGATAGAACAGACTGAAAGAAGCATCTTAACTTTAAGGCTATTCACAATTAACTTCAATGTGCTATTTGTAGTATTTGATAAGTTACTCTACTTCAGCACTTGATTGTTCTCAGGGCTCCATTTGTTGTGAAGGTGCAAACTCTTCCTCTAAAAACAAGAGGCTATTGCAGTCCAAAAAAAAAGAGTACTTTCCATGACAGGTCTACACATTCCTATGGTCTTGATTTTATGATGTGGGAAAATGTCTAAAACACCTTAGTACGGTTCCAAAACCCTAGAAATTATATCACTGCAGATTCCCAACAAAATAAGTGACAAACGTAATTAATGTAATTACCAACTCACATGATTTTTTTTCCTTACACTAATGTTTTAAAAACTTAAGAGAAAGGAAGATAAATAGAAGTAATTCAAGTTTGTTCTTGGAAAAAAAATTGATTTTTAAAAAGTCTTCAGTACTTTCAAAACATTACTGAAATTTGTGATGTAATTCTTTTAACTAAAATCTAAGTAATAGTGAAATTTCCTGAGAAATGTAGGGAACACTACATCCACCACTAAACCATCTGCAGGTCAGTCACAAAACCCAGTACCAAAACAACAATATGAAATGGGAAAAATAGTGATTATTCACTAATCAAGGATTGTAATAACTTTAGGCTACATTTAATTGTACTCACAGTTGACACTGGTCTCCTTTGATTCCCTTGGTTGTGCAGAAACATTTTCCTGTTTGCATGTGACAGATATTTGCATGTCCACTGCATGTGCAAGCTGTAAAACCAAAAAGGAAAAATGAGATTTCCTCACTCATACTTAATTTGATAATTAGGTGAATATTCTTAGATTTTAATACTTCATCCCAAACACATTTCCTACAAGCTCTATTGAAATATATATCTAGGACTACTTAAGTTATAATGTTTTTCAGAAAAATTCACTAGCATATCACTTACTTTATTTTCTGCAGAGTTAAAAACTATTCCTGCATCATTAGAGGCTGTCCTCCACACCTTAAGTAGCAGCAGTTTGAGGAAAGCAATTAAAATCTACCATTTCAATGTGCAACCCAGAAAATTATTCATAATTCATCTTGGCTACACAGGGTGAAATCCTGACCAATGACAAAATCCATTTAGCTTGAAATGTCTAATTAAAGTGTCATTGCAGATGTTTGGCAAGAGATCTAATATAATTGGAACTCTTGCTATTTTCAAAAGTGAACAAAAAGAAATCTCAGAAACCATTTGAACAAAGGCAGAGCAAACACTACAGGTATAGTCCTCAAGAAGAGTTTTCTAGAAGCAGACAACTTTTAAAGCTCCTGGAATCTGAACTGAAGGAGAATCACAGGAACATCATCACCCCCCCACTCCACTTCGGGGCCAAAGAAATTCTCTCCACATTGGTCTGCTCACTGCCACTCTTGCTGCCTGAGAGATTCTCACCTCAAAAACATTTTCCAATTCCCAGTTCTTGAGCTCTCTTCTTCCTTTTCCTTTCCACGTTTATTTGAATTTCTATCTTGTTTAGGCAGCCATTTTTTATTCCTAACCAAGTGTACCAAACTTACTAATCTCTCCCTGGTAAATGTGTCAATACATCCCCACATCAATGGAATGACTCCCTACTAATATTCACATCACACCCAAAGTCCTTCTTTTATCCAAAGTAACTCTGAACCCACCATGATGTTCATATTAGGCTTTCACTGAAGTTTTAATTATGACTAAGATAAAGGATTTAATATACGAGGTCCTGCTTGGGAACAGATATGGTACCAAGTGGTGACCTGTATAAGATAAAAGTTTATTTTCTGTTTTATAATCTCATATTGAATTCCTATCACAGACTGAGTTTTAAACTTCCCTTATACTGATAAGGAATAACACACAATAAATCCTTCTTTGACAGTGTCCCATCCCATACACACTCTCACCTCTTTGCCACAGCCTAAGACAAACAGAGAAAAAGGTACAAGACAATGTAAAGCCTAATTAAATGTAAGATATTATTGAAATAATATGCCCATTTCAGGACTTGGTTTGTTCAGCCCTCAGAGCTCATTAAATAGCCAGCTGAACTTAAAGAAGAATTCTTACTAAGGAGGTGCCAGGCATTCAATCTGTCTGCAAGAAACACCAGAAATTTCTGTGCAGCACATAGCAATGTGTGATGTTTTTCTCTGTTTCATAAAACAACACCTCTGAAAAATACCTGCAGTTACCACAAAATCCTACATGTTGTAATTCTGCTATCCTCTTGACACTCTACATTAAATGTTCATTGAAGTGCTGCCACTACATTATCAGTTAGGTTTTTCCAAATCCATTCATGTTTTCCACTCTACATTTATAGAATTATTATTTAGGCACTTTAAGCTGGAAAAGCCTCTTCACAAAAGTTAATTTTAATTGTGTAAGTCTTTGCAATGCTTTCAGTGAAAAATACAGGAATATATTTTTAGTATCTTATTTTGCTTATAGTTAAGTACTCTTCACAGTGATGCTCTATTACAAGACAGCACAAAAGTTATAAAGGAGCTAAAAGGGTAGATCCTGAAGCACATTCCAAAAGCTGTCAGTGTTTTCACAAATATAAAAGCTATTGCAAACTAACCTTAATTGATTGCTCCCACAATTATTGCTCATATAATAGGAAGCAGATCACAAATGTGGAAGTGGAAAACATAAGTGATTATATAGCAGCAGCTCTTCAGTGAACATTTATTACTCTCATTCAGCAAGTTCCTATTATTAACCTCACTGTTCCTGGATAATACCAGGGAAAAAGACAACACCTTTGCTTTACTTTTTAAATCTAGAAAAAAAATCTGTTTCACAGCAATGAAAGCATATTTTAATATGCTTTTTATATGCAGGTAATTATCTAGGGTTTGCAAGTGTGCGATGAACAATGGATTCCTATCCATCTGTGGATCTCTATGTGGGAGTAACCAAAAAAAATTTCATTTCAGCCATTGCTGCTGTTACTGAAGCAAATGTGAGTGCATGCAATCAAAAAATGCAATAGCAGAGCAGGATGATATTTTAGGATATTTGGAAGAAGACTGACATTCTTCCATTACCCCAATATTTCTGTATTCCTCTATACATATTTTCTTTATAATTTTCTATTTGTTTCTCTCTGCTTAACCACTTTCAGTGAATGGTTACTCCTGGGATAATAATGCAGCCAACAGTTAAAACTGCAGCTAAGGTAGGATCTTTCCCAGCCTATTGCTACTTAAACTAGACCAAGTCTTGGGATCAGTTTTAAAATCATATTTTGTACCAATCATTGTCAGCTGGCAGAAATCAGGAAAAGAGATTCAATTTATATTTTCCATACTTTTCTGAGGCCAACACTTGAGTTCATTCACTGAAAGGGGTGTCAAGAACTAGAACAGGCTGCCCAGGGAAGTGGTGAATTCACTGTTCCTGGAGGGATTTGAGATGTGTGGATGTGGCACCTGGGGATGGGGGTTAGTGATGGGCTTGGCACTGCTGGGGTAATGGTTGGACTGGGTGAGCTTAGAGGTTTTTCCCAAACTAAACAGTTCCATGACTTTGTGTACTTTCTGCTGCACCTTTGGACAGAAAAAGTGAGTTCAGACAACCTCAAGTCTTCCCATAATAATTCTGTGCATTCATCTCCTACTTGGGTTTATATCATGCACGCCTGCTAACTTAAATACTTAATTATCATGCTTTTACCAAGAATTAAATATTTAAAATAAATAATCTATGGCTCACAATAAAAATCTGCATAAAAGGTAGAATTTAAACATTTCTTTTGTTATTTTTTACATATTAAGTGAAATGATGACATTAGAGCTTTAAAAACAAGAAGAAAACAACTCATCCTTGCAATATCTACTCTATTTTAGGGAAATAGCAGCTCAAAATACTCTTTTGTACAACATGCAGATTCTAAGTGGAACAGAAAGATTATATGAAAACAATATAATCCAGTAGAGCAAATCCATGCTGCAAAATCACAACCCTATAGAATTTATTAAATAATAAATCCGCTGTATGATTGATTCCAAGTTGCCAGCTCAGCATATAAATGTTCTTGCTGACAGCAAAAGAATACCCATCACCATTTCCATGCAGTGTGCATTTTAAACAATTGAATTTAAACACTGATTGCTTAGCCCCCATCTCCAACATACAGCTGCAAGAGCATTTTTGCTCTCAAATGGAGCTCACTGCAGACGGTGATTTAAGTAAATATGTTTGCTTACATGAAAGGTTGCTAAACCAGAGCTGTACATGGATAATTACCATCAGACACCTTGCTGATGTTTTTTAAAGGAAAGCTATGACAATACCTTTAAATACTGAGGTGTGATACTTTGTTAATTTTACTAACATTCAAGGCATACGTTAAATCAAAAGAAAAGGAAATAGAGCATTTCTTGTAGGTTAGGCTAAGTAAGAAATAGCAAGTATAAACTTCTATTAGATCCAAAATTTTAATGCTCAGTTTCCCTGTAAATGTTCACCTATGTAATCTATTAGTCTACTCATGTGGCAACTGCCCTACAGAGACTATTTTCTACATTAGGAATATTGCAAAACTGTCTAGTCACTTAATTCTCTAGAAATGTGTATTTAGCTAGAAGCCCCTGATACCCTTTTCGCATTCAACAATTGCTTTTATAGGAAATACATCCATTCGGCCTTTGAGACAGGAAATCTAAAAGCAAAAAGATGTGCCCAATAACACTTCTGCAATATCACCAAGTAGCATTAAAATTAAGCTAAAGAACTGCTGTGAAGGCAATGATCAATAAAACCAGGAGTACAAAAAACAAAAAGAGAAAAAGCAAAAAGATGCTATTAGAACATACTGCTGTACATGCAGTAATGGAATTGTCATTTTACAGTGACATGATTATCCCCCAAAATAAATCAGTCTTAATAGAAAAATTAACACATATAGGACTAAATGTCTTGTTTTACTGTGTGATTTATATTTCTTTGGTCTGAAATTAATTTATTTTTATAGTAGCCTAATAGCACAAAAAGAAAAAAACACAGGTGTACTAACACAGTGCTAAGGACTGTGAGACAGAGAGAAAAGGCAAACAGAATAGACAAATATTTTGGATTCCTGTCACTCAGATACCCAACTTTAAGTCATATTAAAACACAGACAATTTCACTCGAGCTTGAACTAACACTACTGAGATCATGTGACCACTGGTAAGGCAAGTATTTTTTCCTGAAAAGCAACAGTCAACAATCTGGAAATCACAGGTGTCACTTCCTTAGCTTTCAGGAGTAAACATACATTCCAGAAGTGGGATATTTATCCTAATAAACCCAGAAACAACAGACAGGCTGATTATCTGTGGCAGAAATCAAAATTTACTTTGGTTCAACCTAAAGACAAACTTCTTCAATTAAAGGCTTGTATTTGTTCTTTAGCCATTTTTGCTCTGGTAAAATGGCCCTGCGGTGTTTCTATTTCATTATTCCTTCTGTTCAAAGCATTCATCCTGAAAAGTGAACTGATTTCTTTTGTTTATTTGTAATAAATACCTCTCAAGCAATCACAGTAAAGCTGTCTTTAATCATCAGCAAGTAACAGTATAAAGACAGCTTGGAAAATCATAATTTTCCTTTATAGAAGTAGATAATGAAAATGCAACACACGAGATTAACACTGAAAGAAAGAGAGGATCTTTTTTCTTGTTAGGAACTGAGCAGAATCTTAAACAATTAACAAGAGTAATGCTGTGCCTGAATTTCTCATGCCAATACTGAGCCATTGCACAGAATTTTTACAGCTTGCTGTTGGAATAATATGCATTTTCTACCAAAAAACATGCTGAACAAAAACATTGTCACATGAACTCACAAAATACAGTAGCAGCACTTTCATGTTTTCCATGTTAATCTGTTTGAAAAACTGAAACTTTTACACTAGCTTTGAACACAGAAAAATGAAAAATTCCAAGGGAAATTAATAATACTACTTTATTTGGAGATAAGTTTAACATGTCATACTTATCAGTTTCCTTTTCATTCTTTACACTTATTCATATTTCTAAACATAATATTAATATTAGTTGCCAAAAACTAAATTGCCTACAAACTTAGACTGGGCTAACCTACAGATTTTAAGAGTTCAACTCAAAACTGAAGTCTATATCTGATGTATGGGACAGTTTTTACATATCCAAGCATTTAAAGAGACCCTTCACAAGAGTCAAAATATCTCTTCTTAAATAACTCTTAATTTTCCTCAGCTGTGAAGAGATTTCTCACATGAAAACACAATAGAAAACTGGAATTACTTAAAAAGGAAGTAATTTCAGATCTGACAGACAAACTTTTACCAGCTTTAGTAAAAACTAAAATAGTCAGTCTTGACAGTTATTCACAAAGAGAAAACATAAAATGAAGATTTTGGATACCTTTATGGTCTAATGTCCGTATTGAGATGTGTTTAAGACTTTTTCAGACAATAGAAGGCCCAGTACCTACTATTATTATTATTATTGTTGTTATTGTTGTTATTATGTCTTTTTAAATTTTAAGACAGCAGCTTCTGAACTATTTTGGAAATTCTGGTCAAAAAGCTCCTTTCATCAAAAGGCTGTTAGTTTTTCCCCCATTCTCTCTAAAGAGAACACTTTGGTAGTTATAACAAAAAAAATTAGAAAGATTATTATAAAGCAGTATGAAATGCAAAAGTATTTAAAAGCATTCAAATGTTATTCATAGAAGCCTGAAAGGTAAGAAAAAATTCCAATCTAAGGTGAAAAACATCTGAAGTCAACAACTGGTGATTGCAACTATTTGTGTGTATGTGGTCATTCAGAGTAAAAGCCCAAAGAAAAGAAATGATTTCTACAATTTATCAAGCAAAAATGCCACAAAACGTAAAGAAGTCAGCAAATCATTTCCCTCCCTTAGCCATTAGGATGTACAAAATACAACTGATTTTTAATGTATTCCATTGCAAGGGAGGCTTTTTTTTTTTTCCCCTAAATTACTAATGTGGTCTGGCATCATAATGTATTTCATTTAGCACTCAGAAAATGAAGACAGAATCAACTGCAATCAAACTGAAATGCCATTACAAGTTTTTTTGAGGATCTTCATTCGATCAGTTGAGGGATGAGTTGCACAATGTCTAAAAATCTATTTTCTCACCAGCTATGGGGGGTCCCAAATCCCCTCTAAGGAAAGGGGTGACATTTCAATCCAAAACACATGTAGAAGGGGAGATGCAGAAATTAGAAACAAGCAAAATTCCTACTTTTTCTATTGCATTTGGGACGAGAAGACTGGCTTTAGTCAAAGGTTTATTTGAGGATCAAGTAACAGTGATTTAAGAAAATGTCATCTTCAGCTTGCAGCTGCCTGCCCCCAGTGCCCCCTGAACCAGACACAACATCTATGTGAGCTCTTGACATCACCTTCAATCCAGGGTAAAATATGTTTGTTTATCAAAGCCTGACAAAATCAGTACATTTCTAGACAGCTGAAAGTTTCTAAATCATGTCCTGCCTATCTCCTCTAGGAACATCATTTGGAAACCAATGGATTTACACATTTCATTAGGAAGGTGAACATACTGACACAAAGCTCAGACAGCACATCAGAAATACATTTTATAAGTGTTCCTTACCACATAAAATAAGTTTATAGCATGTAAACCTGAAAAAAACCCCACAAAAATAAGAATGCAGAGCAACTGGTTCATCATTGTCAGAAATCGTGCTCCACAAGAGCATGCAGGAGGACTTGATCACTAACATCAGTGAGAGCAAGAGAATTGTCATTAATCATTGCAAGAAGATTAAATAAGCACAGAGATAAAGGAATATAATATAAATCAAACTGCTGTATCTCTTCAATATCTGTAAAAGCTATAAGTGGTGATCAATTAAAGGATGCCTGAATTCAAAGTTCTCAGGGTAAGATGCTGAACAAGCACAAAATACCTGCTACTTACACAGATTAAGATAGCACAAGTTGTTCTTATACTTTTTATTATTTCAGATATTTTTGTTGCATAGTAGACCTCAGGAACAGTTTAAATTAAGGTCTTTTCATTTTTCTTTTTTAAAAAAGAAAATTTTTCCCACTCCACTAGAGTAAATTAGAATTAACTTTGCTGGATGGAGAAGTTACACAAAGCAGCCTATTGTAGCCATCAGGCTTAAGGAACAAAAGTGTAGTTCATAAAATTGGTTACTAGTGATTAAACTACACAATTACACTGTGATTGTTCAGGATGGAAATAAAACTTTCTTAGCCAAGAAAAAAAAGTCGGCGCTTCCCCACAACCAATCATTCCAACAGCAATCCTAAGGTGATGCTTGAATCAGTTTTGCCATGCTGACTGCTCCTAAAATCACATAATTCTGCTATGAGAACACACATCCTGGTTTAGGAAGTAAAGGTAGATTTGGAGAAACAAGAGGTAGCTTAAAACAGTTGTACTTGACAGAAAGTTTATAAAAGTCTTCTGTATGCAGTCAAGGAAAACATCAAAAATGTTAAACATGTTGAACAGGCATCCTGTCAAAACCTTCTGAAATCCCACAGTCACACAAATAATCTCTCTCTGGAGGTTAATCATGCAACATTTAACAGTTTTCTTCTTTTTTCCTCTCATAAAATTATGAGCATCTGAATGTCTATTGATACTTGACAATTGTACTTTCGCTGAAGTGTAACTCCGGGTCCTTCACTTAACATTATTCTAAGTAGGTTATGGAATACAAATGTATCTATAAAAAGTTTCCTAATTTTAGTTTGAGTTTTTTGTTTGAACTTACAATTAATTGTGCTAGAAATCATACTTTACAATATAGCTCTAATCTACAAAAAAAAAAAAAAAAAACTCAAAAAAAATTATCTGTGTACACAAAAATTAACAGCATATTGAGAAGTTTTCTTAGCACATTTTGCTTGGCAGTCCAAAAAATTGGAACAGTAATTTTTAAAGATGCCTTTTTCCAAGTTCCTCAACAAAGTTTTTCCAATGGCAATCCACTTCTGGTTTAGTAGCACAGGACTGATTTTGAATACATTCTCATTGAAGTGAACCTAATTTAAATTCATAACTAAGCCCAAAACCAGGCTTCACTCAGAGTTCAGACTATCTCGGATACTGTTCAATAAAGAGCATTCATTAAAGGAAGGAAAATAAATTTTCAAATCACCTTTGGGGAAAAATGTCTTTTTAAAAGAGCGTTTATTCTGACTGTTCAAAATCTGCAAAAAGCAACACGAGGCTTTTCTTGAATTATTGTGCTAGAATCCCTTTTCTTTGTGTTTCATATGAACCAAGAAGCCCTTTTCCTTCTACTAAAACCAAATTCCAGCATTTTAGTTAATACTATTATAAGGTATTTCATTTTGAAAAACCAAGGGATTGGTGTCATCTCTATTCAATACTGAATGGTAAAAAACAAATTAGGGAAAACAAAACAAAATACCACTACTACTGCAAAATGGGATTTCTTGACAGTCCCTTCATTCGTCAAAGCCTTCTGCTATTTTGTTTGTACAGCATGAACAATATCATGTTATCTGCTGGAACTTAGCATGTGAGATTTTCTTTGTCTGAATAATCTTAAATTATAGCTTCTTATCAAAGAGTTTTGCTGTGAACTTGTAACACACTGTTTCTTATAAACCAAGGTACAAGCAAACAGGTTTTTTAAATTTAGCTCCGAAATTATAGTACCTGAAGACAGTACAGAGCACACTATACTCTTTCTTCCACCAACTTCCAACATTTACCTGTTTTTATATAAAATGTCTTTATTCACATAGGCTCCTGTGGTCTTGTGTCATAAACATCCAATCCACTGAAAATCCTTTTTTTCTGTGACTAACCTTGAAGTGCCTGGACTAAAAGATACTTGTGATTTTTTCATTTCATACTTAGTCACTGTGAAAAGGGAGCTTCTAGAATACAATATTTAACCTAATACAAAGTTTCCTGTAAATTTCAGACAGCTAAAGATGGAATGCCAAATGTGTGATCTTGCACCAGTGAAGTCCAAGTACAATTACCTACATGCTAGACATTAAAACAGCTAAGCAGAAAAACTATATAAAACCTCTGTATCCCAAGCTGCCATTTCATACTCTAAGAGAGTCAAAACTCCCATTTGGACATCTGCTCTACTTTAGGAAGATGCAGAAGTAAATGCTTTTGCTGACATTTATACTGCTAATTGAGGATATTTATGCTTCCTACATTTCTGGTTTTTTGCAGCAGACATCAGTTAAAAGCTCTTAGCTCTCATTGTTAGTCCTACCTTAAACAGGATGCATAGCCCTAGAATATAAGATTTTGGACCAGAAACCTTTTTGAAACAGAACTGTGTGTTGTAAAAGGAAAAAAGTCCAAGTTTACAGCTGTCTCTTGATGAAGTTTTAAATGCAAGACTTTCTCTCTGCTTTTTGGACTCCAAAAAGTCCCTTCTCAGGCCAACAGCACCTGCACATCTTTTCCTGTTGAAATAGCATCATCCATCAGTTCCTGAAGCTGTGTTTTTGTCTCCAGGTGTTTTATGACCAAAACTCATAGAAAAATGGCAGCATATTTGATATTTACTAAACAAAACTATTCTTAAGGAAACAATTAATTCCATATTTAGGTTTACTGTCTTAAATAAAGTCATACAAATTTATATTCAGATGCTTTATATTTGATGCTTCTCTACCTGCCCTATGCAATCCCAAACTACAGCTAATTCTAAAGCTACATAGCAATAGTGTTAAAGTGAAAAATTAAGACTGCTGCTTTCTGTTCACTCATTGCTTAAATAACTTTTTGAAACCTTGAAAAATAAGTCTAAATGTAAATTAGCAGGTACCTTTCTATCAACTACATACACCATTATTTTTTTAAAAAAAGAAGTAAATAAAAAACTTTTCCTTGTCATGTTATCAACTTTTTCCTTTATGAAAGACAGGTTGCTTTTGGAAGTGTATGAAATTATGTAATCTGATGTCCATCAAATTTCATATACAAATGCTGTGTACATATTCATGTATACATTGTAACTACATTCTAAGAATATGGCTGGGGAGCAAACAAAGACATCCTGCTTATGTCACCCTGGGCTCTATGGGCCAATTTTCCTGGGATCTATTTTCAATTAGTTTTCCTTAGCACATTTCTCATATTTTTCCATAGACAGCCTAATTCAAATTGATTCTTTTGTGGCTAAAAATCAGAATGGATATTACTTTAAAGTATGTGCATTAGAGTGGGTTTTGGTGTAGGCATCCCATCTAAGGAACCCCACAATTACTTTAAGCTAATCAAACGGGATTCTTTTTTTAAATATCTGACACACTGATTGCCCTCTGTGCTCTACAGGAAGAGAGCTCTGTCTGTTCTTGAGGGTGCCCATGGCAGCTTTTCACAGTCTTTCTTTTGGAGAAGAAAGGAAGGAAATCAGAATCAGCTCCTCCACAGAGAGGCATGATGAAAACACATTATGAAGGTTGCCACTGCTGAATAGGTAAAAGTTATAGAAATAGTGCCAGAGAAAACAATTTGTAAAGTCACCCATTAGGCACCTTTAAAAGTTAGCTAGAATCCAAAATGCAAGGAGAACATTGTCAATCTGCTGCCAGGATGAGTTTAACATCTTTCTCATGTCTCTCTTTCACAGACACTTGAAGTAATGGCTTGTGGCACCCTTGGCCTCTTCTCTCAAAACCCCACATCCCAGCTGTCAGTAACTCAGCAGAATAATCACATTTTCAGAAGAACAAGATTTGAACACCATGGAAGAGCATTCTTCAGATATAACTTCAGTGACAACACATCACTAATAAGTTTTAGTTTCTATTCTTTTAACCAACACAAATAATCACAAATATGTACCTGTATACCTAATCTACTGCTGGGTTAAATTTCACAAAAATCCTTCAACCTAAGGTACTTTTAAAGTAATTCTGACAACTTAGTATTTTATTGATACCTGTCTGATTTACTTTTTTAATGTCTTGAGGCATTTTCTGTAGTTAAATGCCAGTTGAGTGGCTCATGTCTAGAAGCCAAAGTTTATGTGGAATGCTTTCAAGCAGCAGCACGTGTAGATGTATGCACATACGTGTACAAATACAGGTGATGCACACATGGTGTCTATTTGCTAAAAACATACTGACTTTTGATAATGGTTTGAAGACCTCATAAAAAACCAAATGTTTCCAGTAAAATGTTAACTTTACCTTTCCAAACAGAATGATTACAAACCAAACATGGGGGGAAGCTGCTGCCTTTGGTATTGCAAGTGTCCAATGTGTGATAACAGAGAAAGGAAAAGATCTATAAAGGCAACAGAAATGCTGCAGATTTGCTTAAAAAACGCCACCCCAACAGGCTGTGGTTGGAAGCTTTTACAGGATGGTCATCAGTGTCTCAGGTGCCTTTAAGGGCTGCTTAGAGAACAACCAGTGCAAGTTAAGACACAATGCTCCTGCTGTGCTGGGACTCACAGTCTCCTCCTGCAAAAGCAACAATGGCAGCACAATTCGGGGAAAACTGAATGCTGCTTGGAGCGTTATCCCATTATTAAAGAAAATGACAATACAGCAAAATGCTTACATTATCTTATTATTATTAAATATATTATACATTCATTGCGTGTGTCATCAGTTACTGTAAAGAATTTTTTCCTGGCATCTCATAAATAGTAAGGATAATTTTTTAAAATACCATGCATAAAGAAAATGTCAAGGTGATAAGCAGCTAGAGCAATTTTGTTAACACTGACAACTAAGTAGTGATTAATAAATTTGAAAATAATACTAAAAATCATCACTAAGATGAAACAAAAATTGTTCCAAGAAATCTCCTATAGTGGGGTGTTTTTTTTTGGTATATAAAGTACCAAAAAAAGTGCAGTCTGCAGTACACATACAACTCTATTTTTTTCTAGAATTTCTATTTAAAAACTGCATATTTCCCAGAAATGCAGCAGGTAACAGAGCAAGACCCTGAAGAAAACAAGAGAAACCATCAAGTCAGCAAGCCAGGACCTGTTCCCACCTACAAAGATGTTTTATTTCCAAAAGCCAATAATATTAAAGAATGAATTTTCTGTTAACTGAATTTCAGTATTCATACCTTCAAAATCATCCCTCAAATGGGACTACAGCAAAATCTAGAAAAAAAATCTAAGTGATTTAGAATATCTGCTTTCAAGCTCTTCAGCACCTCAGACTGAAAGGCTGCCCAGGTGTCCCAGGAACAGACAAGGCTGAGCTGTGAATTTCTCATCTAATCTTTACCACAATGCAGAATGTGCCTTATGCTGTTCAAGACAGGGTTTGAATACTTAAATATTTCTGGCACAGGCTGACAAGCACTGAAATGAGCACTCCAAGGACTGCCTATGGATTTGCTTGCCCTGGAAACCCAAACCTGTCCCTTCCCAGAACACTCTATTCCCTCATGCTCACAAATCACCTCTGCCTTCCTTCTTATTTTCTTGCACATTGAGATAACTCTAAAAAAGGATGCTGTTCCTTGACCTGGTAACTTGGGTGGTACCCTCTCTTAATGCTTTCTTTGCTAGACAGGGAGTTTAGAAGACAAACCTTAAGCATATGCACAGGGTCTGGACTTATTAATTTGTGCACTAACATTTGTTTCCAAAAAGGAAGGCAAATCTTATTGTACAACTTAAAATATTTCATAGTTTAAGGAAAGAAATCAATTTCATTTTCTATTGTGGCTATCTATTTGACACCACAAACTCCCTGAAACCATTTTAATTAGTACAAGAACAGATAACTAACAGATTACAGTCACAGAACTTCCCTTATCATAAAAGACCCCTGCAATTTATTACTGATTTTTGTACAGAATGCAGCAATGAATCAAAACTAAAATAATTCAAACTATATATTTGTACAATGAAATGTCAGAAAGAACTGAAGGAGCACATATATCTTCACTGCAAGCCACATCTTAGGACAACTGAATATAAAGCTCATTTTTACACCACGAATACAAATTCTAATTCTCATTCTCTGTATTGAAAAGAGACTTCAAGTGACAGAATTTAAATGAGTAATTGGTATTAGGTATGGTTATTTCAAGAAAAAGAACAGTAATGATTTCTTAAAAATATGAATATTGCCAAACTACTGCCCATCAGCAGCCACAATACCACATTTCTGACACAAATAAACCAGTTTTAGCTACAGGGGAAACCTGCATAGGATGGAAAGCTTTTTAACTCCACAGTAACTAAAATGCTACAGATGCAAAAATAACTAGTATATAGCATACTAATATCTTAGTAACATTAAGGACCCAAAATATGGTAAATATCCATAGCCATATGGCGATACACAGCTCATTTTCCTATATAATCAGAACACTTTATCTTCACCCAATACCTCCCTGCTTTCTAGATCTCAGACTCCAAGACACTACAGAATATTAGGGCTGGAGAAAAACGTGTGGAATCAGCTAGTTCCCTACCCGTTTCCAAACTTGAGAGGTTTGAAAATTTAAAAGGGATAGTGCAAGTGGTAATGCAGATTTCATAGCATATTTAGGTAATCTTTCACAGTTTAACCAGCAGAAATTTTTCCTTGTATTCCACCTTAATCTTTCTTGTTGCAACCTAATCCCATTACTTGCTCCTCAACCAAAATGGGGATGTGGGGGAAGGCTCTTTATCATGTCCCTCTCTTTTCAGCTTCCCTTCATGCATCTGAAGCCTGCTATTATGCCTCCATCTTTTCTTTGTCCTTCTGCAAGGTTTGTCACATTTACTAAGCCTGCATCATATCAGAATGCAAAGCAAGCCCTGTTTTAAAGCTATTGAAATGTCAGCAATTATAGTGAGTGAAAATCTCAAGAAGTCTTTTTTTTTTTACCCATTCTTTAATCACAACTATTCAAAACCTTTTGGAATCTGAATTATATCTTTTTCCATAACAACTGTTACTCATTCCATAGTAATTTAACACCATAACACTATGCAATACCACTATAAACGTATCAGTTATCTGATGACAGTTGTAAAGCCACCATTAGTACCAGAATAGAAAAAAATAATTTTATTTTAACAGAATTTGCCATTCTTGGACAAAGGTCAGAACAGAATTGATCACTCAGAGGTGGACAGTCATTTCTTTCAGAGCTTTCTGAATTACCTCATTGGAGTGTAAACAGAAAGGATTTAAGAAAATATTGGCATAGTTAAGGAAAAAAGATAAAAGTTTTCCATGGACTTCAAGGCTTGCTGTGCATGTCCTCCTCCTTCCTGAGGGCTAATGGAACCTATATAAAAAGGAAGGTTTTCTTGCAAATCATTTTAGCCTGCATCACCAACAGCCAAACTAAGAGCTCAGATTTTACCTCTAAGTACATACACCATGACAGCATGAAATTAATGTGTGCACTGAATACACAAGTACTTTCATCAGGACACTGGGAAAAAGTTATTTTATGTCATGAGTGTGCTAGGGAAATGACCTGCACATTTTGTCCCAGAGCACATGACTTCACCTCTGCACTGCAGAGATCAAGAACATCCTCTGTCCCCAGCTTTGACTGCTCCTCTCCAATTCAAAGCCCTTGTAACTACAGCAACTTGATCCACGAAGAATATTACAGTATTACAGATGTACTTTCAGAGTTATAGTCATCATCTTGTCATGCCTTTAAAAAGTTTTCAACCTGCATCCTCAAAGTAATTACTCAGGAGCTCCAAGGGAAAAACACACCATGTGCTCAGCCAGCCATGGAACCAAAGGTTGAGTCTTGGTGGAAAGTTGGTGGGGTCCAGCCAGAAACTCAGCTGGCAGCAGCAAACTGACACAGGATGCAACTCTAAAGATGACTGGTTTGGGTGTTTTTTTAGTTCCTTGTGATTCTTTGTCCTTTGATTGGCTTTTTCATATAATTTCCTGCCTTATTTTCTGCTTATTTCAGTCACACTTAAGCTCAGCTTCTAACTGGGTTGCCCTTTTTTCAACTCGTATTTTTCTCCATATATTGCCATTTTAATTATGGTTTCAATTTCCAGCCAACTTTATTTTTTTTTGCCTGCATTACCAATAGCATTAGCAGAATGAAGGAGAAAAAATATAGAACCATTACTTTCTTTCTTTATGTTTGCACTATGCCTGATCCCAGCTATGGTTCCAAGATCCTCTTAATTCCCAGTAACATTGATTTGACTTATCTATGGACCACTGGTATTTTTTCCTGCAGAAATCCCTGGCCCTTCTTGGCCACTTCTATCACAGTACTCATGATACTGTAGAAAATCTAACAGTTCACAATTACTACATCCTTCAAAATGTCCTAAGGATGCAAACATTTATTATGCACTCTATACTAAAAATACAACATAGCATAGCAGATAAAGCATAGAAATAATTATAATTTTTATTATAAAATTTTTATTTTTTAAAGCATTCTCTAGTCAAAATAGCTCCTGTTAAAATCATGTCTACCAATAAAAATATGCATTTTTACAGACTAGGTTCGAAAAAACAAGTCGTAAAATTTATAATTTTACTGGTCTTATAAATTGATTTCAGCCATTATTGCACCACGTATATTTCACTAAAGGTGATTGAATGCTTATTTGGTTGATAGCTAATGTATCCCTGAAGAATAAAAGCTGTATGAATACATCATTTTGCCATAAAGGTGATACAGACAGCAAAAGAACATTTTGTCAACTTCAGGAGAAAAACTGAACTATTAAGAATTATTTAAAGCATCATAAAGCCTCAGCAAAATGTTCAATTGTCAATAAAGGTAGACATTAATCTTTCTATCCCCTTGAACACAATTTTTACATATTGTGCTTGAGTGTACCAGATGTGAATCTTTATGCATTGCCTACTGCACTTAGAGTGCTGAGGAACCAACAAACCCTTTAAATGAAGAAATACTCCTCAAGAAGCAAAGGTCTGCTTAAAGAAACATCAGTAATGAAGAATTGTGGTGGTTTGACCAGGAAGAAGTGGGAATTCTGGGATGTTGCGGTCAAACCAATGGGTGCTTGGATTTTGATATTGGCACCTGGGGTAGCCAGTGGGTTTTAGGACACACCTCTGAGAACACCCAGGGGTTAAAAGCAGAGCTTCGGGCCTGGGAGGCTCTCTTGGGACTTCGAGGGACGGAGGACGGATCTCTCCCCCGGATCTCTCCCCTGTCCAGCCGCTGCTGCTGGGCGGGGGAGGGGCAGCCATGCGGTAGGCCTGGGCCTGGACAGAGATGGGAGTGAGGAGGCCTTGGAGGATGGAAGGGTGGAGAGCAACAAGAGACATCGGGCAGCCATTGCCCCCCCCCCCCCCCCCCTTTGGAGACAGACAGAGAGAGAGAGAGTGCAGCCTGTGTAGTTACCTTGAAATTCAGTAAATATGTGCAGGCAGCAGGCAGCCCAGCTGAGGAGATTGGGGGGGGGGGGGGGGTGCAGCCAGGAGTCCAGCCGTCTGGAGGAGTTTTTTAACCCTTTTTTGGACAATGAAAACCTTACAGAACATTAACCCTTCCTAGACGAGTGATAAGAGTGGAGGAGGACGAAGGAAATGAACGAGTGATGGAGATCTGGACCAGAGAGAGAGAGAGAGAGAGATGTTGAAGGAATGGAGAAGATGGAGTGGCATTTTATGCTGGACTCTTTTGTGTAGCCATGGACAGAGCCATGTTTCCGTGTGATACAGAGACTGAGTCCAGGGGGAGAAATGCCCCAGAGCCAAAGAAGATTCAGTGTGGGGACCCCTCGGCCCCAGGGGGTATATAAAATATGGGGGGGACAGATGTCCCAGAGGTGAAAGACTGTGCTTTTCTGGAACTGGACAAAGCGTCCTTAAAAAGACAACCCTGGAAGCAGCCCTGATCCCTGTTTGGCGGTGAGAGCACCGAGCCCCGGAACAAGGACGGAAGAGGCCACCAGGACACATGGAAGGACTCCCTCTCCTCTTGAGGAGCTGAAAGTTTGAGCAATCTAAAGGGTGGTGTTGGACCTAGAATTGGTGATTTTGGAGGATGTATTGTATTGGGAATTTAGGGGGGAGGAGGAGGAGAGTGGTTTTTTTGTGAGGTTTTCATTTTCCTTGTGTTTTTTTTTTTTTCTTTCTTTCTTTCTTCTTTTGTGTGTAGTTTAGTAATTGTTTGTGTGTAGCTTAGTTAATAAAATTTTCTTTATGTTTAAGTTTGGAGCCTGCTTTGCTTATTCCTGGTCACATCTCACAGCAGACACCGGGGAGAAGGTGTACTCATGGGGGCTCTGGCTTTGCCAGGCCCAAACCATAACAAGAATAAAAAGTCAAGGGGCAAAATCATTCAGCACCTTCCTAGATTCAAAGCCAACCTTATTGAGGTTCCATATTGAATATGTTCCTCCTTCCACCATTCAGTTTTAAGGGAAGGAGTTCCTGTAGCCCTACAGCAATATACAAAAACCACCTGGAGTACTGGACTTCATCCTCTCCTTCACTTCAAGGAGAATCCTCCACTGCAGCCGTTTAAAAACTAAACTTTGAATAGGTCTGGGTACCTTGCCATCCTCAGCACACCAGGACTTTTTGTTTCATCTATACATGAGTAAGACCTGTTAGTCTTATAAATGCATAATTCCTCCCCTAGCATCACATATTTATACAAATCAGTGTTACCAGAGATTCTGGCAGATACTGAAGTTTATTTATAAGTAACTTCTCACTGCCTCTAACAGGATTGTTCACATGGAATTTAATGAAATCTCCCTGAAATAATTTGAGGTGTTGCTCCAACAAGGAAGTTTCTTCCTCCTCCTGAGAGAGCAGCAATTGCAAAATAATGACTCTGAATGAGTTTCTCTTTAAATATATTAATCTAATTTTCAATCATTAGTTTAGCTGATCAGCTCATCTGTACTATAAAATCAACTTTTAACCTTTAAAGAAAAGTTAATTTCACATTACATTAAAGACATTAAATTCACATTACATAAAATGTCATTTTGCTATTTTTCTTTTTCCTTCCAATAGAAGAACTTACCTGTACACTGTCCTCCATTTGTGGGATCCCCATAATATCCTGGCATGCAGGTCTCACACTGTTTTCCTGTTGTTAGGTTTCTACACTGATCACAGACATTGCTGTTGATGCAGGTGCTGTGGCCATTACACTGGCAAGCTGGAATACAAACATTTTTAAAGATTCATTAGTAAATTTCTCTTTGGAACAAAATCATCTCTATGTGATTACGAAACTGTAGTACAATGTGATTCTGAGGAGTTTAGTCCTGACTAATAACCAGCATAAATATATTTGCACTTTGACACAGAACCTCTTCAAAACAGCATTGCAATACAAGATGGATTCACAAAAAAACTGACTGTGACATGCAAGTTTTAAGGGGGGGGGGGGGTATGAGAAAGGCTATATTTGGAATATAATATGGAATGCTTTAATAAGTCCTTACAGCTTTAAAATGCTGTCCAGGCATTTCAGAAATCTTTGAAGAGGTAGTAAGTCACCAACTGAGACTCCATGAAAACCCCAATACCTATATACAAATGTGAAGCATTTGAAAACCTACGGTGATGGAGAATATGAACTCACATATCTAGTGGGCAGAAGGAATTCCCAAAAGAAATTAACTAAATATTATCTTATTTTAATTTTCCTGACCCTCATTAGCTTTGGCATACAAAGCAATTTTAAGGACACCAGGACCACATCAAACAGTTTCAGTTGCTCCTCACTACAGTTGATTTTGGAAACCTGGATTCCTGTTGACATAATTTTTTCACACCTGGCCTTGAAAGCATAAAATTGCTTTTTGTCAAATAATACCACTATAAACCACTGATCTTGCAGCAGAACTCCACTCCAGAGCTTCACATTTTGGGGAAACTCAGAAAGTACTGATCACTCCTGCAGCAAAATCACAATGTGAATCCTGCCAGCATCATTGATCCTCCTGCCAGGTTTTGAAGGATGACCTCTCTATAGAGTGGAGCTTCAGAGCTCATGGTGTCCAGCAGATTAGTAATCTGTCAATTACAGCAGCTTGTCAAATGTCAAACCATGTCAGACCTGTCAATTCCTCCGTGCCAAAGTGGGTGGAAGACATGGAAGAGGACAGCTATCACAGTAAGATTGTATTTTTTTAAAAATTTTGTTTTTTAATTTAAATGTCACAGTGATTGGTGTCTTGGCTAGGGGAAAAAGGGGATTCTCACTGCATGATTTAAAAGTTTTTAGAGCTGTTTTATAATTTAGCAACTTCATATATTTATAGCCATTGCCAGACTTGGCTCATAAACCATTAAAACCTCCCGAGCTGACAATCTCTTCTTTCTTCTGTAACTATGCCTAGACAATCTTCCAAACAAGTATTAAACATTTCTGTACCATTAGGTTTTCTCACTATCTGGACTAAATCTCTAGAAATCACAAGCCTTATTCTTCTCAAGAATACTTGATTTTTAGACACCTTTGTGGTGTCTCCCTCATTTTCAGTTTGTTGCCATTCTCAGGAAAATCTACACAAAAGTACCATGAGCTGCAGCTCTATTTTGGGGTCTGTCACATGTTTTACACATTAAATTACTTAAAGCAAATGTAAAAAAAATACAGCCCAATAAGCAAAAATTAAAAACAGAGAGTACATTAAAGAGGTATTCTATTAAAGTAAGATTGCCTAATTAAGACTATATCATAGTGTAGGACAAATGCTTAATATTAATATTCTCTAACTAGTGAGCCATTGATTTATAAATTATCTATTCTTGCTAATGCTTAGTTTTGTATTTCTTAATTTTTGTGCTATACAGGGTGATGAAAGTAACCTTAACTGTAAAGTTCAGATTTTTCCATGTCATATTATTATCTGGTCATACATGACAGCTCTGAATTCTTACATTTTGTTGAGTCAAAGCAAATGGAGGAGATTTTTGAACAAATTCAAAAAAATATATGTAGACAATAAGAAGGCAATCCACAACTGATATGACACACCATGGAAAAATTACATTATATATTTGCTGGTTTCCCTAAAAATATGCATCTCATTGGAAAAAGTCAGAAGTGCAAGTTCAATAAATTTCAAAGTTGGTTCAGTGCAATCAAACTGGAGACATCAGTATTAAATAATTTAAAAAGTCATTAAGTTAACGAGACACAGTAATGAGTAATTAGGTAAGAATTAGGAGTTAAATTTGTAAAAGTTCTTTTTTCCTTAAGTCCTTTTAATGTACATCACTGGCAGTAACAAAGTCATTTTCCTCACACACAAAAATGTGCTTCAGCTGAATCCTCAGTTAGGCTGCCCTGGAGAGAAGCAATTTTATGTCTAATTTGCCTTGGACCTCTGTGTTGAAACAGCTGATGAAGCTGACAATTGTTGGTAATTGTATTTTTAAGAAAAAAGTTGAAACCAGGAAAAATTATGAAAAGGGTGTCTTCATTACAATCTGGATCTAGTGTAAAGATACTTCATCTAGTTCTAAACAAACTAGTTCGAATCTACTCACATTGCTTTTCAGAGGAGAAATTTAGACTTTAAAGAAAAACTTGGGCTTGCATTTTACCTAAACCTTTCTTCTCACAAGGTGAATGTCAAAGCTATTTATCTTTGCTTTTTATATATAAGTTATTTGCAATTTTATTTATAACAACAGTTCAGTTAAACTAAGAATCCAATGAAAATAAAACTGTATTCCTATCAAAAGAAATACTAAGACAGCTTATTTGAAGCCTGTTGATTTCAAAGTGACCAGTCACAAAAATAAACATTTTCTATATTGCCTGATGAATAGTAATCTTGACGTTTTGAGCAAACAGAAAATGAGAAGGAATTTAAAATCTTTATCAGCAGCATAATTGCCCAGAGGTGCTATAAGGAGGATGGATATGGACTACAAGAAAAAATAAGTTCATGCCTGAATGACCATGAATGGTTCAGACAACTATTCATCAATGTGGCAGAATAATCTCCAAACTGCATGGTATAAACTATCTATTTATCTTTTCATCCTAACTGCAAACTGTTCAGTAGGCTTACATAGACTTAGTCTAAATCTATCTTGTTTCAAGTACATGAAATTATTGTTGGGCTAAGAATAAACTGTGTTAGTATAATCCACTACAGAAAATATTTATGTAAATGAAAACAAAAATCTTAGGAACCAAACCTCCAGCCTAAACAGATCATAAAAGAAATTTCACAGCAATTGAAGTTTTAATGCTACGACTTCTGTTCTATTTGTCCCTTAAACTCATAAAGGTAGGGAATGTAAAGTGAAGTTGAGCTTTTGTAATTTCTTGATAAGAACATAGAATGAACACAGAATTTTATCCATCAAGAATAAATATTAAACACAGCTGTTTAGACTAGCACTATATTTACCTATTACAATTTCACTAGTGGCAGAAACCATGCATTGCACTGAAGGGTTAACAATCCTTCAATATCAATATATAGACTAAGTAATGAAACTTCTATACAACAACAACAACAGAATGTCATTCTACTGTTTCCAGAAATGTACTATAAGCCTCTTTGTTCAGGAAGTAACATTAGATGGTGTGGAAGGTTTCTTTAGTTTTAACTCAAAATATGCAACAGTGTTCACTGGGGTTTATATTTAATTTCATTTTTCTAAGACTTCAAAAAACCCTCACTCTATATATATGCATACACAACAGAGAGAATAAACTGAGAGAAAAAGCAGACAAGAAGGCAAACACAGCTGTATGTACCCATAAAAGTATTGATCCTACAGAAGCTCCAGCTTCCAAAATTATCAGCAGTAGAACATTTGCTGGAAAAATAACTTAAGCACAGTTACATTATTTATTCTAAAAAAAAAAAAAAATCAAGCAAAAAAAAATTACCACTAAGTTTTCAAGCTGTCTTTTAAACTGTATTATTTATTGTAAATGACTTCTGGTCAAGGTCCCTAGTGTGCTTTTCATTTGCCTGCAGTCCTCCACAGCTGCTTCCACACTCTGCTGTCAGGGTTGGAGGATTTCCACACAGGAGGCTGCACCAGCACAGCTCTCACTGTCACAGCACATGATATCTTCCTTACTTTTCCAATGAACTCAAAAATTAATACTCTAATCAGACTGGTGTGGCTTAAATTGAGACTTCAGAGATTCTCTTTAAGGCCACACAAGCACAAATTCTATTCTATTCTATTCACTCTGAGTGTCTAAAAGGTCAGCTGGAAGCACAGCTCAGGTTTTGGCAGCTCCCCATTCTGATAGTCAGCAAGACTTGGCAAGAGCAGAAGGGAATTTTGTGTCCATCAGTCTTCTCCTTGGGATAATTTCTCTCCAGTTCCACTCCTTGATGGATATAGAAGCAGCAGAAAGCAAGAGCTGAAGAAAATTAATATGTTTTCATTTCTAAATGTGGAGGGAGAGGGAGGGTGAAAATTAATGGCAATTTTGGCTAAACTTCTTGCACTGCATTTCACAAGTCAACCTATACTTGTGTTCAGTAGAAAAACAAACTCTATCTTTAGGAGATATTTTGTTAAAAACGAGTTTTCCATGAAAGTGCTATTTGCACTAATTAGAATAATCACACTACTTTGGTGTGCTTAAACTCATATTTCCAATGTAAGAGAGAATGGAAGCAAACCTTACCTGGACACTGGATAAAAGACCACTCATAATTTTTTTCTTTTGGGCAAAGAGTAGCATCAAGCACCATTTCATTGGAGTGGACACTGAGAGGTTTCATTGGGCCTCTGGAGGAGCCTTCCAAGCACTGTCCTTTGCCAGTGTTACTGGGATCATTGCACCATCCACACCCTGGCTGCTCCAAACACTGTCCACAGGTCCTCAGCCCAGAGCAGTTTTGAGCTTTAATACATAGAATACAATATTAATGCATTATTTTTTTCAACAAGATGCTTGGATTTTACAACAGAAAATGGAGAATTATTTTTTTTTAATTTGCACAAGGAAAAGTTATCAGTAATACTAGTAAGAAAATCTCAGTTTTCATTAAAAGTTTTGCAACCTTAAAGATCACGCAGAAGGTGCTTGTTATACCACAATGTAACAATAAATACTTCAAATCAACAAAGAAAATGAAGCAGAACAAGAATATTGAACATCTTCATTAAACAGGAAAGAAAATATTTTCCTTCTTTATTATTAGTATATAATGCATTTATTAGTAATTTTACTGAGATAAACAGCCCTTCCAAAGGGAAAACTAGAGTTCAATACAAAGTCAGTAAACCAAGTAAGAGTGATAATATTTATAAATATAAAAAACTACAGGATCATTCAAATTCAAACCAATAATTATTTTGGGCACAAACTACCTCTGGATGTCACCTGAGTATTTGCCTACAAATATGACTTGGTCTTCTCCCATTCAGCTTTTGGAAGAAGCTAGCAAACCACACATCTCAAGCAACAAGTCATAATTCAGACTCACTTAAATTAACTATATCTTAAGGCTTTCATCAGTCAGTCAGGTTTCATTTTTAAAATTGCATTCTAAAATCTAAATAACCCTTTTGATCTTTCATACTCTATTATTTAAAATTATTATACGGTCTTCCTTATATTTCAAATCTGTTTAGAACCAAATAAAATTCCTATTCTGAAGTTATTGTCATTTTTTATTAATAAGAAATTAACATTTTAGTAACTTCAAGAACACCATTAAAGTTCCCAAGCTTCTTTAAGCTTCTTCTGACACTTCTTAGTTTCTTTAATTAGTGTTGTAACACTGCAGCAAATTAACGTCAGACTCATTCAAACATTGATCACTATGGGTTCCTGTCTCTCCTCACATTAACTTTACAGGCTTTCAAAATTAAATTTTAAAAGCACACATGAAGGTAAGCTCCTGCTGTGAAGCCAGAATTATCCCAATTTCTTTTTAAAAAGAAGAAAGTAATTTAAAGTTTCCCAGAGTTATTTGAAGGACACACAAATGGCTTCCACATGAGGGGAACCTCTCGATGTGGCTGAGCTGCAGCCAGAACACTGCATCCAAATAATGCCCACAGTTACCTGGGCTCCTCTGGCCCACAAAAGGAATACTGAATAGAATGATTTCACTGCTAAATAAATTAACTGAGATCAGAATAAAGCTAGCTCCTCTGCCTTCAGCAACTATTAAAATTGTTTTAAAGTAATGAAAGCTGTTAAAAAAAAAAATACTGCACAGTCTAAAGATACCTGCTGATATCAGGAAAACAGGCAGTGAAGAGTCTGAGTGAATTTCAAAAGAATTTTAAGAGCACAGAAAGCTGAAGCAGGAGCTCTTCAATAGACTTGGAAGAATCCAAAGAGGAAGAAATGTTTCAAGTTTCCCAAATATGGAAAATAGCAGGGATGGGAAAAGGCCAACAGTTGTTGCAAATTGTCAAACGTGAAAAATCAGTTTTAAACAATCAGAGCTGAATGACACAAATTTGGGTTTTTGAATACATCAGAAGATCAGCAGAAAAATAAAGACCATCATTCTGCACTGGCTGGCTTGCCCTTTCAGAGATGCACACTAAACAATCCAAATAAATCTCATGCTGCTATTTATACTCATGCTGCTATTTAGAAAGCCCTAAAGTATCAGCTGCACTATCTTTACAGAGGCTAAAGCAGAACCAAAAGTGAAAATCCTCAGCTATTATCTGTAGTGGCATTCAGCTGAAAAACTGGAGAGCTGAGAAGCAATTGTTGATGGAAGAAGGGGATATTCAAGCAGCAATTTTGTTTTCTTTCAAATTCTAGAGGTGGTCCAAGATTGTTCAACTGTCAGCTATTCAATCAAAAGTCATAATGGATGGAAGATGTAGGGAAGAGTGGAAACGCAAGTTTTTGGCAAGTAGGCATTAAAATGACAATATGTCACCAATAAAACAGCATTCCTCATTTTTAATTCCAAGTTGTGAAAATAAATGCAATGTTCTCAGGTTTGTTTTTTTTTTTATTATTTTAAATAATACATGCTTGTCTGAATTTTTTTTCATTCAGAGCAAAACGTCCAAAAGCTCAGAAATTAGTCATTCAAAATTAAAATAAAATTTTAAATACAAGGAGGATTTTTTAAAGGTATAGTTCCAGTCCATTCTTCAAGTAGAAACACCATCCCTTGATAAGGGTGTCCACTTAATAATTCCTTACTCCAGCAGCAATAATGATATATTTACCTAATAAAATTTTCAAGTCATTTTAGACTAACAAAATATCTGAACCATGCTTCATTTGAACACGCATTTTCTTGTTTAAATGCAAAATATCTGATGCTATAAAACTCTGGGAAAACTGCTTACAGCCAGAGAAACTTGTGTTTTTTTCTGATTTGCTGAATATAAAGTACATTTTCATACAAAATTGCCTTTACATAATGTTGAACTGGCATACAGCAAATCCCTTTTGCCTTATTTAATATTAACTTTTACAGACCTGACAAAAATGACAATCAAATTAAAAACAATTTCTTACATTCCCCAAACAAATTGAATCAGCGTGATGCACAAACACTACACAAAGAGAAAAACTGAACTGAAGGTTCAGGCTGACATAATATCTGCTAGTTCAAAAACATAAGCATCATTTATGTGGAATTCTGTCAATTTTATCTCCAGATTTGCAATCTATTTAAGTTCTGCCACAACTCACTATCAATATTTTATAAGTTAAAAAATTGATTCCTATACAGGAGAAGAAAACAAAAGTTCTGTGAATGGTTATAGGAAAGAAGCCTTTATATAACTACAGAATTATTATTCCACAGATATTGACAAGAGATTAATCATTCCTATTACCTGTTACACTGAACCTGGATTAATACCTGAAATTTACTAACTCAGCCAAAAAGTTTACCAGAAAAGCTCAACATGGTCCTAGTTCATACATTATATTATTATTAAGGATGAAGAAGGAACCTCAATTAGCAAAATATGGACTCTTGGCCAATTTAGAAAGAAAAGCTTTCCTATGCCTTATTTCCCTTTAACCCAGATACATAGTGGCCTCAGCTCTTTTTCTCTCCTAAGATTAGAATATATCAATGGTTCCTTTTACAGACACAAAATTGTTTTACTTAGTATTTTCCTAAGTTTTGGGTGAAAATAAGTAACTGCTTCTGCGATCTTTGAGGTTTTTTAATTTGTATCCATAACCTCTCAAGCAGAATCATGATCTAATTATAATCCTGAAAGCAAGTTGCTTGTTGTTGTCAAGATCATTAATGCTGTCACAAGATATCCACAAATAAAAGATTCCAAAGGCTTTGATATCAGAAGACCCTTATGGAGAGAGAAAGAAATCAGAAGTAACCAGAAAAACTCTCTCAGAGTAGAGCAATAAGGAGAGTCCCAAGGTACCCTTCAGAAATCCTGAAAAATTCCAAGAACCAGTCTTCTGAACAACAGTGACTGAGGAATTGTTCTAAACAAACTTCAACTAAGACACAGGCAGCTCACTCCAGCATCTACATCAATTATGGCATCACTAAACCCTGGAATGCTGGAACTGCATGGGGCTGACTCCAATCACTCCCAGCTTGGCAAGGAGCAGCTGTGCCTGATACACTGAAAGGGACTTGGAGGACATTGCTCATTCTCCCAGAGACACTCACTGCATAAAGTTCTGCTGAAATGTGCTTCCAGAGGGGACATCCAGGGAGTAACTTGGCTCCTTGACAAAGGAAGAAATCACTTGCTTCTTGTCCCCAAAGGATGAAATGGGCAACCTTGAACACTAATGCAGCCTGACCCAGCCTGGCCACACAGAACAGAAGTTTTCCATACCGCCTCTCCCTGCCTGATGGCCTAATAGAATTCCTTCTACTTCCATAAAGAGGATGAACAATCTGCAAGAGTTAATTATTATAGATCAAGGGTTAATAATCCCCATCTGCAAGAGAGAAGAATCTAAGGAAGATGAAGATCATTTGTTTTGCATTTCTGTAACAATATTCTCAAGACTACTACTATCCTTACTAAAGCTTTGAGTTTATCTGTATGTTAGGAAAATGGCATAGCCTGAATCTGTAAAAAAGTAAATCAGAACACTTAAACCTTTAAAAACTTAGCACCTTTCTTAATAACTTGTTATTGTGTAAGTCTAAGTTCTACATATTGGTTGTCTAATTTTAACAGTATCTTGTTCCAGCTCATGGACATTGTTGGTCACACTAACTCTGGTCATACAAACAATCACGGTAATTTTTCTTTATCTGAAAGGAATAAATACTTTTCACAGTTTCAAAAGGCTAAATATATTTCATCATCAAAGAATTTCCATCCATCAAAGAATTATCTGTATCTAAGAAATGCATATTCAGCACTGACTTCTCTCATTAGTAGCTATATAAGGTCATTCATTTGAAAATCTTTTTATCTCTAGAGAATGTGCTGAATCCCTCCAGCTCTTCTGAGTGAAAAAGAAATCTAACAATACATTGAGTAGGATGAAAATTCACTAAGATACTCACGGGAGCAGGTGGCAGTTTGCCACTCCAGGCACTGCCCATATGGGAAGGAGATGATGTAGGCATTGGAGTCCACGCATCGTTTGGTGCTGCTGCACCACATGCACTCCATGCCATTGCTCGTGCAGTTGGAACAGGTTGTCCTCAGGGAGCAGGGCTTTTTGCAGGGCCTGGCATTCTGGTTGGGACTCACTGGAAAAGGATCACAAGTATTTTATCATTTCAAACGCAAGTTCAATCTACTTTTTCTTTCACCATTTATTCCATTAGAAAAATCCCTGTTGAAGTGGTTGCTTCCTTAATTAGCTATAAATATTTTGACCCAAATTTATGTTTCTGTATATAAATAAAACAATATTTTACAAAATTTAATATGCAAAACTAAGCATGACTCATACAACAGCTCACAGAGTCCATTTTAGTGGATGTTAACTTGAACAGTCAAGTGACTGTCACAGTAAAATTTACACATAAACAAACCTAAAAGACAGAAACCAGAATTTTGGATTTGTCTGTATTTTACAACTTTAAGATATTCACTAATGTTCAGCAGGAACACATTAGCATTGCTAAATATCTCCACATGTGGTTTCAATGTGGTAATACACGTGTTACCATTGACTATTACTGATTTAGAAGCAAACAATAAGATTTCTGGTGTAATGCAAAATAAGCCATGTCAACTAACTCTCAAATAAATATTTGCTGCTTTAGGAATATTAATAGATTGCAGCTATTTCCAAAAAATCTAAAAAAATATATATTTTTGTAATTATTTATTCCAAATTGTTCCCAAATCTCTCTTAGGCAAATGAAACCCCAAAGAGCTTGTTATTCAGCACAGCACCAGTTCTTGGGAGAAAAAGGCTCCTTACCGACGGGTTTTTCACACACAAGGCCATCTGCCATGGCAGTGCAGGGATTTGCCTTCAGCCCTGCCACCTCTGCTCTCTCCAGGTAGGCACAGAAGCCAGAGTCGTTGGGCTCTCCAGGGAGCCACTGCAGGGTGGTGTTTGTGAAAGGGGACATGTCATCCCAGCCCCAGTAGGAGATGTTGATCTTGCGCAATCCCACCCAGGGGGAAATTTTCTATGGATAAAAATGAAACGAATGGAAGAGAATAATTTAAAATGCTTTTTGTCTTGATAAAAAAATTTTTTAAAAAATAGCTTAACAGCAACAACTCCACACTTTCAAAATTCACCATGTTTTTATCTTACTTTATCATCTCATCAATCATTGTCCACACAGGTTTTATCTTAATTTTTCTATCTTGCTGAACATCCAAAAAAACCTCCACTCCCTATATGCTTCACTTCTACTAAAAACCTGCATTCTGTTCAAAGACAATTCTGATTTCTATTATTGGTCATAATGAAATTGTTTTTTTTCCCCATGGCTACTGTATGATTACTAATTGCTAGGCCACTATGGATAATGAAATACACATATGTTAACAGCAATTCAGAGAAATCAAATTCCAGGAAAAAGTAGGATCAATATTACATCCTCTAAAGTCCATAGTGCTGATATTGATCAACTTTAGGCAATTCAGAGACAGAGATAAAACTGACACATTTACATTTCCAATGCTGTTAAATACACATTGAATATACTTTCATAATTGATTTATAAGTTTTAAAACATAGTCCAGAAAACAATAAAAGCACACATATTTTAAACATATTTAGGATGTATCAGTAAAACTACATCACAAATTCTACTGATTTTTATCATTTCATCTTTACACACTTAGCAAGCAAAAAAGCAGGTTTTAAGGAAAAAAGGCATTAGCTTGTTCCAGGATAAATCTACATGCATTACTTGCCACCATTGGTGTAAAAATCTCAAGATACCCAAACCAAACACATTCCCACATGTAATCTCTGTGCAGGCAGTTTCCATTAAGCCCAGTTCAAACACACAGGAGAGAGATACAGAGAGACAACAGGGCTGTGACAGGTACATGATGGCAGGTGGGTGCCAGAATACCAAATCCAGCTGCCTGCCCAGGCAGAGGATGCACATTGTCAGCTCCAAAGCAGAGATATTGACCTGATTGTGAATTAGGTTCACAACTGATTTAATTTACAAGGTAAGTAAAACACTATAGTACATCTAAAGGGAACCTGCCATTGTTAAAGAGCTATGTATTCCACAAGTGAACCAAGAGCTACTGCCATTCTCTATCACTGATCTTTCACCTTTGATCTCACATTTTCTCTGGCCACTCAGGTTTAACCCACGGGTGAAAAGAAAATCTTTCAGTACTCTTAATTCTACACACTATCAGAGCATTCCTTCTTTTTTCCTGTCTTGTTAGAGCAAACTGAAATATGAAGGATTATTAATTTTGTTTCAAAAATACCAGTGATAAATACCTTTTAAAAGAAACAGTAGGTAGACAGTTGGTATTCCTGACCTCCCTAATATGTACTCCCTAGGCCCTCTTCTGCTTCTGTACTCTCAGTTAAGATCACAACCAAACAAAAATTGCTTTACCTACTAACACTTGGGGACACAACAATTTCAAATAAACCATAAAATGACTAAGAAATGTTCCATTCCATAAGATGTGTTCTGGGAGACTCTTGAATAGCAACAAGAACTTTCAGCAAATTTACCACTGTCCACTTTGTGTCTTACTTCTGTATTTACTTCCTAACTCCATTGCTACCACAGGTGACCAATTTCCAGGTGTCTGTGAGAACTGTGAGGACTCACATGTCCTGTACACCAGAAAGAACATGATGCAAACAATAAAAGTGGAACTTGGGCATCTGGAAAATGGTAGATAATACATCTGTTGCCATATTTGTTGTTTAGTTGGCTAGATTCCTGGTTTTGTATGTGATCCACATGGACCAGAAGACCTTAGATACCTACACAGGTCCCTGTAGATGCTGAGTGTGCACACCAAGCACATATGAAATCATGTCAAGGGCTTAGGCAGGATAAATTGCTGTCAAACACACACATAAACCAACCCTACATGCCTACTTTGGGATTGAGGGATTCCAGCCAAGAGAATCTTTAACATATTACTGACTGTTTCAATTGCACTGCCAAATAATTTGGCCTCAGCATCAGTATATTTAAAAAACCAGGGATCATATTGCAGCTATGGTGAAAAAGTATGTGAGCCAATAATGAAAACTGACAGTGCAGCAGTGATATTTGGAAATAAATTCTTCCATTTGAGTAGGAGACTGTCTTGGAACCCCCTTTAACGATGATAAAGTCCCAGGGAGAATCATGAGAGCCAAAGCAGCCACAGAAGATACAAGCAGCATCCCTGAAACAAAAGACTTCCAGCAAAAGCAACACATATCCCAGCCATAATCATTCTTAATAGCTGGACTATCTGGACAGCTTAGAGTCATCATGTCAGGCATCTCAAATTCCATATGTACCATCTCTGGCTCTCTGCTAGGATAAACCATCAAAGTACACACCAAATGCTGATGAGCACGTTATCAAATGCACACCATGGAAGCTGTGACTTTGCAGGCCCACTCAGGCCATGCTCTCAGGATGCCAAGCACAGATTATCCAAGTAAGGCTTCCCAAATGTTCCAATGATGTGCTTAACATGCATTTTCAATTATGTGGCATCAATTCCATCATGTGGTGGGCCACAGGTGAAAACTGCTGGCAACAGCAGAGAGTGTGTGTGGATATCATCAAAGTTTATCACCAGAAATGATTGCTGCTGCACTGCATGGAAGCCAACAGGAAAAATCAAATCACAACAAGAGCATTCAGCAAGTTTCACATGAGATACCTGCAGCCACCAGGGCTCTGTGACTATCAAACTAATTTCTTTAAAAGAAAAAAAGACACATAAATCATCTCTCAAACAGATGAAAGGCTTAGTCAGAACAGCTGGGAATCTCAAAGTACTTGAAGCAACCAAGGGACTTCAAATGTGTTTACTGAAAAATGCCAATCCAGTTTCTTCTTCAGGCTTAAGAAATAATGGGGATTGAACATCCTTTACTTGAACTCTATGGTTGTTTCATTTAATGCAAAATGAATGTAGAAAACTGATTCCTTTACTTTGAATATCTTGCCAAAGATACCTCTGAAGAGGACCAGACAGGAAGGAAATGAAACTGCTCGTTCTCTGGAACCAGAACTTGCTGATGCAAGATTCCAGTTCCCAGGCCTCTTGAAAAATGTTCTTTACCAAATCAGATGAGTGAAAAATACAGTGCAAACAACTCATTTATTGGAAGTTCAGGTGATCTTTACCCAACATATAAATGGGAAGAACATTATTCCTCAGAGAGCTCTGAAGACCTGTTCCTTCTTTCTAAATATGCATATCTATAAAAACTCCCTTGACATATAATACGCAATTCATTTTAAAACAACATCAACAACTCAACAAGCTCACAAAAGAGCATTGTAGGCAAGTTTAAAAACCAGTTTAAAAACAAGAACAAAAAAAAACCCCAAAACAATGCAATACACAGCAGATGCTCAACTCCATCTTGGGAAAATTTGTAATGAGCCTAACTAATGTTATGGTGGATAACACAATCAAAAATATGTTGTGAAATATTGTACAGCTTTATCCCACTACACTATTTAAAATTTGGAATCACCTCTAGAATATGTTTGTCCTCCCATCCATATCAATCTTTCTATATTTTAGAATCCACAGGCTATCTTAGAAACTTTATATTTGTGCTTGAAATACAGCTAGTCATAGCTTACCTGTTTTCACAGAATCATCTTTTATAGCACTGAAAACAAGTTACCAAAAAACCTTTTTAAATGAGACATTAAATATTTGAGAATTGTTAAATTCTGAGAAAAATTGCTAGGCAAGGCTTTATTTTATTTCAGAGGAACAAGATTGCAATCATATAATGCATACTAACAGAACATTCTGTAACCTCCTCTACAGCTATTAAGATGAACATTAGATCAACTTTTGGCCATAAAAGGAATCTATAAAAAACTGATCAATAATAACTTAAAGAATATGCTCTTCTCTTGTTCTAAATCAGACTATTTAATTTGTTTTTAAATAGTAATTATGGAACTATGTTAGAAAGAAAAATTGTGTAACCTTAACTAGAAAGCTAATAGTTCTTGTTAAATCCACTGTTTACTCAGAGAATTTAAATCAGATTAAGTTGCTTTGAGATCTAAAGTGAAAGGGATCATTTCTACTGATGACACATTTTTTCAGGTACTACTGCTGAATCAGCACTAAACTAATGAGGGCTGAATAATTTGCAGATGAGTGAAGCGAGCAAGACCACCTTTACTGAATAGCCAACTACCACTGAGGCTCAAAAATCTCCCCTGATTCTTAATTATGCAAATTACTGAGGAACTATATATCTCTTTCAAAAAATGCATATGAACCTTCATTTAAATTCCTTTTATTTTGGATCTCAAATTTTCCTAGTTTCTTCTTGGAATTTCTTCTTTATAGGGGACATTTTTAGGGGGAAATTTGCATTCTCAGGCATCCAAAGTGAGTTGAGCTCCCCTAATCCTGAATGTAGGAAAACAGTTAAACTAGAGCTGAGCTAATGGACAGTCAATGCAACAACTGCAAAATAGAGACAAAGTGCTAAAATAATTTATTAGACTTCTAAAACCACAATAGGAAAGTGGGACTGGTTTGAACTGTTCTAAAGGGAGTAATTCAGAAACCAAGAGTAGATGTCAACTTCACCACAATCACACACATTAGAAAACCACAGAAACATAGAGCCCTCAGAGAATACTTGGAGCTAACAAGGAATAACATTGCTATGCAAAGCTCACTAATTAACTGCAACCTACACTCAAGTGTAATTTATGAAAAAGATGCTTAGCCTTGTGAGCCCAGAGTCAAAGGAAAAGTTGCAAACAGTTTATATAATGAAAGGCTTTGTGTATAACTGTTCTCTTCTTCCTTTGTGCTTACTACACCAAAACTAAATCTTCTCAGAATTTATTGCATGCTAACAAGAAAATTATTATTTTTAGTTAAATCCCACAGTAGCAAGCAAACTCCCAAGAGAGCTAATTGCACTTTTAAATGAATATACAACATTTGAATATTAGCAGGAACAATAAATTAACCTCATATTGCTGTTTAATCTGTTTTTCAGAGAAATTCAAATCTTCCCTTTCATAATATTTTGCTTACTAGGTCAATAAAGGCATGTAAGAAAAAAAAATTAAGTGTAATTTTTCTTTAGTGAGGGAATCTGCAGCCTATCCATTGTGTTTACTTTGGCATTCTTTGACAGAATTTAATTTATTTTTCATGAACAATACAAACTTGACTTGAAACTGCTGGTAATAATTTTAAAATACATTTGCAAATCCAACAGTGTTTTGAGTTCATACCACACAGATCTTTGTTTTGTCCCTTTCTTTTTTACCAAATGAATCTTATCTTTTATAAGGAGGCAACCTATTGATTTCCAGTTTAGTATTGGGATTAGGAGAAATTATTTATACACAATGAAGTTTGGAGAGGGGTTGGAGACAATGGCAGCCCCCTCCCTCAGAATCTTCCCAACACATCAATGCATTATTCTAAACATGATAAAGAAATTGTCCTAAATTTGTCCCAGAAGAGGGACTTTGTGTATTAGGAAACAATCTACAAAATCACATGATGTTTCTATTAACAATAAAGAATGCTGAAGTCCTCCCAGGCTGTAATTTACTGATACTATTTGACAGTTTGTAAAGTACACAACAGCTACCTAAGTTGCTTTCCATTTCTCAGCATAAGAATACCAAATAACAAGGAGATAAAGTCAGAATCATATTCTTATTTCCAAATGCTGCTCTGACACATTCATTAATCCTGAAAATTTTTTTTGTTTTCAGGTGAAACTGAAACCTTTTTTTCTTTCCCAGGCTAAAGATTTTAAAGCCTTCAACATTTAACCACCCAAGTCAAACTCCACTGCAGATAATAGAGATTAAAACCACAGTGTTCACCTTACAGCAGCTCTGACTCCATTTGTGAACTCCCCACCAGCACCTGTTACAGAAAAAAGCCATCTAAAATGAAATCTCACTCTTTAAATCATTGTGATTGCAGTTGGAGAGGGAAAGGCAGGCAAAAGAAGATCAAGAAGTTTCAGAGAGCCTCTGTCACACCTGATAACACATTTAGGATGTATCACACTGAGTAAATGCAGCTGGACAGATAGATATGAATGAAAAAAGATCTTTTCTTTTCCAAGTGCCACTGAAAACACCAGGATAATTCATGGTAGAGTTTCATTAGAGGTTCTGACAGCTAAATGATTGTTTAATCCAAGATAGATTATTTTAAAGTGAATAAATTTGTCTACAATTGCTTAAACTGTATTTGAGGTATCTCAAATTTACATCACCACATTGGCTCAGGATGTGCTTCATTTAAATAAAGATATGCTCAGCAAGATGTCACCTTGCAGAAGTTCTAAGCTCTGAAATGTAAGAAAAATCCTGTTTCCAAACACTAAAAAAAGCTATTTCTCATCTACATCTCAAGCCAGTAAGCCAAAATCAGTCATATCAATTATCTATCACACTTTATTAGATTTGAAGGCATCCTGCGCAGTATTTTAATAGGAATCAGGGGAAAGGAAAGCAAAAAAGAAAAAAGGTGGTAAAATAAATAACCATAGCAATCATGTTGCCAATATAATTCTGTTGTTGTTTTTGTTTCAATTACATTTTCAACATTAACTCATCAAAGAGTGGGCAGACAAAATGTGTCTCAGGGCTGCAGTAAATACAATATCAGGGAAGAACTTCTGACACTGAATGATTTCTCTCCTTCATTAGCAAAAAAAAATTAGAAAAAAAGTTTATTTCTAGTAAAAAATACTTTCTCTGTCCAGTTCCTATATTTACTTGGGAAAAACACAAAAACCTCAAGTACATAACCTATGTTTGAATCTGCATTTTGCAGTGGAATGCTAAAAAGGATAAAAGAGTATTTTTGTCCACAACATGTGTCCCTAACATCTTGCTCTCAGATTCAGAAATAACATAAAGGCAATCCTTAACTGCTATTTCCTTTGAATGATCTCAATTCCTCTGCAGCAAAACAACTTCATGAATCACATACTAGTTTGATATAAGCTTTAATTATTATCCACAATTATCTTTCATTTTCCTGTAACTTTAAAACCATGAACTACTTAAAAATTTGAGGATTTTATAAAGACAATGTGCTGCATGTTCTATAAAACTAAATACACATTCCCAAAATGCACCTTGCTAAGAACTGATTTGTTTGTAAACATCAGAATCATATTCTGCGAAAACATCCCATCTGAGTGTGCACTGCTGGGTTTCATATTTCTGAGCATTTTTACATTTCATATACTTTAACCAGGGATTTTTAAACATCACAATAAGTATTTGAATATTTAATTGCCAAAAAGTTGAACCTGACCACCCAGGGAGAGATGATTTTCCTTCCCTTCTCTTGTTCCACAGTTCACAACAGTAATATGGATCACTTTTCTGAGGAATATTCCGGTGGCAGCTTGCTGTATTTGCCAGAGGCATGGAAGAATTTTCAGCTCTCTCTCTCTCTCCCCATCATCATTAGAGAAAGCTAATTAGCTCCAGCTAATTCCAGTGCTGCTGTGCAGGGAATTGATACATGTTTTACACACTAGTGCAGCTTCTCTGTGACCCTTTGATCCCACAGACCAGTTACAGAGCAAACTGCCTTTTCTGGAGAAGTTACATCTATACTGGTGCTATGCATCTCTATTGCTGGACCCTGCCTTTGTCTGTGCTGAGGTTCAGAACTACCTCTATTACAGCTGAAACCAGGACACAAAATCAGTGTTCCAGACATTCTCTTGAGCAAATACTCTCTTCTAAGTAAATAGAAACTTTTAGCATTTAAATCTGGTAAGGGGAAACCTTGGGAGCTGCTGTGTGATGTTTTAAATCTTAGGATTTTTTCAAACCTTAATATGCTACACATGACGAATACCAGTCTTTAGCACCACTTAGCACATTTCTTTGAAGGCATAAACTTTCCTCTGTCTGGACAATACCCTAGAAGAGATTTCTCAAAGCCAATTTGTTTCACATAAGCACCAATTACAGTTCCTCAAGTTACCTGAAGTGTATACTTCTGTATTTCATCCAGAACAAATTCCACTTCTTTTGAGGTTGTTAATGAGGCGAGATTTCCACTCAAATTGTAGCAATACAGTTTGGCATTGTCGTAGCTTTCCCGACTGGAATTTATGTGGAGGCAGGCATCTCCAATGTGATTCCATCTTTCCCCACACAGGTGAGCTGGTGCAAAAAGCATGCAATTAAACCTGATTCAGAAAAAACTTTTAAAAAACCCAAGGGAGTCTGAATTTTATCTTCCTGAGATCATAAATCTAAATTGCATCCCACACTCAATTTCCCTTCTCACATCATGTAAATTCTGAAATAGCAAGTATCATCAGACAGAATACTGTATTGTTACAGAAAGAAGCTTCTAAGAACATAAAAAATAATTATAAGATATATGCTAAGTTTCAGCATAATATTTTTATGCCATTGCTTCTTCCTTGTATTCAGAATTGAGCACAAGTAAATATTAAGATAAGATTATGTACATAAATAATAGTTTAACAACTCATTTGTTATATAAATTTCAAAACCTAATGGCTGTCCTAGAATTAAGAAATCACAACTTTACACTATCCTTGTTTTATCATACCTTTGCATTTATATTTGCCTAAATACTAATGCAATCCAAATGATAGAAAATTCAGATAACATCTCAGAAAATACTTCTCTTCAATATTTTACAGCATTACTTAGACTCAGATAACTATTAAAAGATAAGTAAGAGCAACTGTTATAGTCAATCTACAGAGATTACATAAATAGAGTTTTGAACTGCAGAGAATAACTTGTGATTTAATGAATCATGTCTGTAAAAAAAAGTGTTCATTAACTTCATCTGGACATAAAGATCAAATGGAAAAGGTTCTGACATCTAACTTTATATATGTAGTTATGAATACAAAATAAATACTATTTCAGAATGTTAAGAGTCACCTTCTGAGAACATTTCATATTAGCATTTTAATATTCACTGCTTTCACAGTAGTACTAACATTACACAATCAAGAAACCAGATCTTGGGCCCTATCTGCACAGGAAAATTAAAGTATAATTGAATGATAATTGTTAAGGTAAAACCCCAGCTAGCAAAAGGAACAATGTCAGTGTCCATGGAGCAGTAAAGCCCCAGAATGTCCATTCAGCTCTGTACTCAGGGCTCATCTCTGCCTGTGCAGAGGCACAGTCATTGTGCCTTCACTAATGCCATTGTCTGCCCTGACACCATTCAAGGTAGCACTGACACCCCAATCAGGGCTGAAATCACATCTGGCTTCACCTGCACAGGCACAGACAGGCAAGAGGAGCGAGCACAAATAAAACAAACCCATGTCTGCTCGTGAGCAAACACTCTCTGCAAGGACACAGGAGCTTCTCTCAGGTTTGAAAGCAGCTGTGAGCAGCAGTGTCCCCTTACCAGGCAGGGCCTGGCACTCCTGCTGCCGCTGGTCCCACTGGCAGTTGAGGTGCAGGGAGCAGCTCTTGCAGCTCGTCAGTTTATTGCAGATCTGCTCATTCCTCACGTGACATTTCGTGTAGTTTTTAACCGACTGTAAAAACAAACAGACAAAGCAGCATCTCAAGCAGACATCTACTAAAAGAACAGAAGTCAAAATGGAAATACAGAGCAGGTAGATCCCTCCCAGAAAGTCATGGCCACCTAAAAAGCTGGGCTGAATTTAAGCTCGTTATGAAGAACACTTTACCAGATTCAGAATGCAATACTGGAGCACAAACCACTCCACTTGTTCTACACAACTGAGTGTCACATTGAAGAGGCCAATTCCCTGTACAGAGAGCAGGAAGAGCTTAAAAAACTAAAATAAATATTTATTTCTTAGATACTTCAGGGTAATACTTTCCCTAAATGATTTCCTCCTTTGCAGGTTAGAGCAAGAAAAATAGTCAAACAGAACATAAAAAATGGCACAAGGTGCAAAATAATTACATATAACTGACTGAAGGTGCAAGAATATGCTCCACACACAACACAAAACCAGGGATAACTTTATTCCTGTGGTACCTTAGCATAGAAGAAAAGCAGTAAACACTGAAAGAATTATTACCTGGGGGTTTTTATTGGATTTGGTCAGTGTTTGGTTTTTTTCCTGAGAACTGAGGACTTCCAAGTTAGACATTTTGAATACAAATCTTTCTTTCCTCTGCATAGTACTTTTAATTAAGACATTGTATTGATACCTTATTTAATGAACTGCCCTAAATCCTGAGCCAATTCATCAGCTCACCTATAAGGCTCTCTCACCCAACTTAATTTCAAGGTAATAATTAAAAGTAAGTCCTAATGCAAGACAGCTTTATACTCACAGAACAGTTGAGATTGGAAGGGACCTCTGGGAGTCCCTCTTGTCAAACCCTAACAAGTCTTGTCTCTCTTAAACAACAAAAGATTAAAATAATACATGGCAGCAATAATGGATTGCACTTGGATAGCAAATGCATGATTTATTGAAAACGTTGGTTCCTTTCCTTTCTATTAGTGTCCAGGAGTATGATTAAACAACTTAGAAAGGGACTGCATGACAATAAGTTACACAGTGGTTGGTACTGGAATATGGCAGAGATAGGGCAGGGGGGAGAAAAGCCGTCTCCTTTTATTTCTGTTTTTTTAAAGTCCTGAAATAATGCATTTGTGAAAGTGAATTCTCAATCTCACACAAAACCAGCTTCACTCCATTTGAACAACACTGCTGTTGAGGCATTTTATTTTATTTTATTTGTTGCCTTTAATGGATCAGATGCCTACCAGAAAGTTTGTTTTCAGCGGTCCTGACTTTTTTCTGTTCTATAGGGAATGCTACACTGTGAAAGCAGAGAACCAGAGAAGCAGGTGCAGGCATCTGCACCACAACACAAAACAGAGCCAAAGGCAATGCCAGCAAGTAACAGACTTGTTACTATCTAGGCCAAAAATGCACACAACAGTAAAGCACAAAAAAAACCAACTTCAGTACAAACCCACATTTAGTTTCCCTCAGTCATGAAACAAACTCACAAAACTTCCTGAGAGATGCTTTAAAGTGCATTTTAGAGCACAAGTAACCACCCTCTGCTCATTTACATCTGCTCAACTAACACTCACATTTAACATTTCATTTTGACATACCCTTAAGCATTCAGATTTCTTTTTTAAATTATATACTCTTCAGTGGTATTACATACAGATTACAATTTTCCACCTAAGCTGAGATATTTGTTCTATTACTTTCTAATCATGAAGCTTGTTGTGTGCTAGTTATTTAATGTTTAAAATAAAATTCAAAGTACTAGTGACTGTTCTATAATAATATTCTTTGTTGTATTCCCTTATTCCCAGCATTTATTTCCCTTAAATCCAATTTAAACACTGCTTGCCTGAAAATCTCATTAGTTCAATGTAGATGTGACTCCAATAGGTAATTCATATTAACACAATATTAAGGTTATAACTTAAACTACCAAACCCAATGAAATTCAGAAAGATGACAGTCCATCTGTTACAGAACTTCTATATTGCTGTAGGATATTTATAATGTTTACACTCCAAAGCATGAGTAAATCATGTTATGTATAAAGCCTCCCTCATGTCTGATTTACTTAGATTTTTTTAAGTACTGATCCTGATATTGTAGTATATAGACAGACTTATGAACTGCAGTGATTTTCTGAATATTTACTGGAGAATGAAAATACTACAGTAGTTTATCTTAGAATTTCAGAAATCACTATTAAATTATGTACCTCTCTCCTCCTCCTGGATTTTTTCAGGTTAACAGTATAACCTTGTCTAGTTCTCCTAGAGTAAATGTAAATTATCAATTTATAGATTCATGGATTCACTATTATTTCCCTGAAGCTACTCCCAAAACTTGCTATTGGGTACTTCTTACTCATAAATTTTCTCTGTTTCCTCCAAGACAAATTTGATTCTATTCATATTTCTTTCTATTACTTTATATATTTTCTCTTGACTATTCTTTGAATTCCTCAAATGTAGGCAGATTACCATGATTACTATTCTTGGTATTACTATATCATCCAGGTTCTCCTATTGTGAAAGAAGGAGCTTTCTGGAAGCAATCCAAACACGAAAAAAAAAATAGGGATTCTTCTCTTTAAGGCACTGTGTAAAAATATTTATTAATGTAGGACTGTAGGTCTTTTTGAAGCCTCCTCTAGTATCCCATTTCCTTGGCAAAATGCTCTTTATCATCCGATTCATGGATTTGACAATGTTTGTTTTATGTTGCCACACTCAGATAAAGAATTCTTAAATCACACCCCATTCTAGGCTGTGTTTAGGCAACTGTGACCAACTGGGGCTTTGTTGTATTGCACATGTCCCCACATGAACCAACACACAAGAAATTCAGTCAGAGAGGAAACATGAACCCCTTATAGGAACGTGCTCCCCTTGGAGCTTCTGAAGGCCATGACATTTTCAAAAATGCAATACTGGGTGGAGGCGGAAATAAAATAATTCAGCTATGCCTCAACATACTAAGGCTCTCTTTAAGGCTACTTAATCAATTCTTTTTTCTCCTCAGAAATTAAGCAAAATTGATAAATTAAATTTTTTATTCTGAAATTCAATCTCTCTTCCTCAGTAGAGAAAACTGCATTTTATTGCAATCAGTCAGCCCTCTCCAGCAATTTACCATTTTATTTGGTAAAGTACAAGAAGATTCTGTCTTCATGGAGCTTACTCCTCCACATACTATTGCATGAAAAATGACATCTTGTAAAGAAGCAGCAATATAAAATGAAATTCATCTCTCCCACAAAGCTTTTCTTTTTTTTTTTTTCTCCTTTTTTTTGGTAAAGACTTGTTTCCATTATAAAATATAGTCAATTTTCTGCACAACATGATCAGCAGCAAGGGAGTATCATTTTCATAGGATGCAAGATAAAGCATTTTATGCACAGACATAGAGGGTGAATACAGTTTCATAAACATATTAAGCAGATCCATATCAACCAGGCATTGCAAGCTTCTGCTTGCAATGACATCATATATGAGTGTGATATACATACATTATCTGCATGATCTATACCTTGATGATGCATGAGTCTGCACAGGAGGAGAATACAGTGTCCTGCTGAAGTGCTGGCTCACATCAGAGGGTGAGGACAGGCAGGTGAATGTGCATCATTAGTGCATTAGCACTACTCATTAAGTCCATCTGTCCAACTAGAATTACTTCAGGGAAATGTTCATATTTCACAGGCCTTCCAACCAGCAGAGTAGCCACACTTTGCAATATCTGCCTTGCATCTATCTGTGACCATGAGGCCAATGCCAAACTGGTTGACAGCACACCTTTAGTAAACTGGCCAGTTTCCTTGAGGCAACAGCAGCAGATTATAGAACATTATTGTCATTCTCATCTGGAGTTCTATGATCTAAGTCATAAATCAAGGCCTTTGTACAGCTGCAAAAGCTCCTTGTGATGTTCCTAAGTCTACAGCTTGTTATCCCCTATTACCATCACAGTGCTGTCACAACATTTTCGTTTGTGGGCCTAGTCCAGAAGTAGCAGTCTATGAAAATGGATAATCAGCCTGATCCATTCTGATTTTCCACATGGTGCCATTCTGTTGATGCTATTTTTGTGGGTTTTATCGAAGATGCAAAATTCTGCTTCCATCATCTCATGGCCAATAGACTAATTTTACAACAGCCACCTCCCATTTATGATAGCACCTCTTTCCAGAAGTCATTTTGATGAATTTTTGCTACCCCATTCCTCAGTAACTACAGTAACAGCCCTTGCTATCCACTTCAAACCCAAAATAAAAGACAGGAAATTATACAGAGCAGACTGGAGCATCGTTTGCTAATTAAGCTGACAATCTTAGTCATGAAAGGTTGTCAAAGAAGGACACTGAACCAAGAAGTTTGTGCTAAAATACCTAGTGCTCCACATTTATTAGGGATCATTTATTAGGAATGAAGATGGTCTGCTCCTTAGCAACTATTCCTTGTTCAAGAGCTGAAAACCACAGTTAGAAAATTAGCTCCTAATGGAGAACAATGTGTCAGGAAAAGAAGGGCCCTTGAAGATCACAAAGGAAACTAACCATTAGTGCCTGGAATGTGAAATCCCTCTGACAGACTTATAACATGACTACTGATGAATTTGTGTCTGCATTGCTTTTATTAGTAGTGACTAGCTACAAATGCCAGTGATTAGAGCTGGCTGTGCTCACCCTGAACAGGCAAGATTTGAGTCACAATCAATCCAACTCACACCTTAATTTGTCTGGAGAACAAGATTGATTTGCATCAGGTTCAAGCCAGAGAGCAAGATACTTTTACTAATGAAACTGTGTCAAGGAAGGATTTTGAACTCAAGTACAGCCAGGTGTCTATGGAGAGCTTAAAAGTGTAAGAAGGCAAAACTTATAATGCTAAAACACTATTATAAGCTTGACGAAAAGCAAATGAACAAGCAAGAGATGAAGCAGCTGGTGAACAACAACATAAAGTATAAAACATGGCACTAGGCATTATTAAAAAGGGAAAACTATAAAATTGCATGAATCTATGTGATCTTATGGCTTGTAGTTAAAAAGATCAGTAAAAAGCCACTGCACCTCATGATTACAGAAGCTCATATTCCTTTAATGAGATGGTAAGTGACTCCATGACAAAGAAAAGCATTTCTATGACAATCAATGATCAGAAGACCATGACTAATGAGACTGGTCTGGTTGTGTTTGAAAGGGGAAAAACCAAACAGTACCCTTGATGGGATTCCATGGTTTCTGCCTGCCTACTGTACACCACAAAAGCACAAAATCCAAGTTAATGACTATGACTTTTCGAATGTCATTAATTAGGGGATAAAAGTATTTGTCTTCAGAAATATATAGTAGACAACCCTGAAGAATACTTGTTTTACTCTGAAACAGATTTTTTTGCTGAAGTCCAGCTCTGCCTTCGGCAACACTTTTAGCTCAAAAGTCTGGAATACAAGTTTGTTTGTGCTGAAAACAAGCAACTACTAATCTACTACACCTAGAAAAGGAGAAGTATTGCTAACACGCTCAGATTTGCGAGGACTCACCATGCTGCAGTTGCTGTTTGCTGAAATGCACTTCTTGTCGTCGCACCACTGGCAGCCGTTGGTGTTGGCGGTGCAGCTGGCGCAATCCGCATACCGGTAACATCTGTCGTCGGCAGCAGCTGCCACACAAACCAAACAGAGAAAAGGAGAATAACACCACGTTTCTGACACTTCCTCAGAGCTTTTCCTGTTGCAGCCTTCATTTGAACTCTAGCCATTCATAAGGGTTTAAGTTACTGTAGGAAATTAATTCTATTCAGTTAATAGGATTTGCGCCTTTAAAAATTCCTTCAGCAACGACTTTATTTGAAGGTTCGTAAGTCTCATATCAACTAACGGAATATTCACTGATTTACAGCATGAAAGCTTTCAGCACAATGCAAAAATTAAGAGTATGAAAAACTTATTTCAAGTATTTTTCCTTCACTCTTTTAACATGGAAAATGTTTTCTTCAAATGTAGGATTCTACAAAAAATATTAGATGGCTATGAAGGAAGACGAGATAAAAGCAGTAAATAAAACAATCTAAGACAGATATGAGCAAGACATGGACATTTTAAATCTTTGTAAATTAATTTCTAAACCTAAAAATGACCGATAAGTTAAAGCTCTGTCCTTTAGCTACAAAAAGTATTTGAAAAAGAGTTAATGTTGTATTCTTAATAATGGGACTTGGACTAAAATTTAGGCTATGTAAAATCATTTAGGACACAAACTATTACTTCAGTTTAAAGGAGGCAAGGTTTTAAAAATCATCATAATGCAAAATAGGAGCATTTGTATCATCTCCTATGCTGATTACTGTGTTTAATTCCTGTTTGGTTTGGCTCCTCCTTTAGTTTCAGGTGTGTGCAAGCTTAAAAGATTCTCCTGCCAGGAAAGTCTTGTCATCCAAGAATCGATCTTTTGAAAACCACTAAAATTTCTGCTTATCCTTTAAATATTGACCATCAGCAGTTTCGCAGATGATACTCTCAACCAGGTAACAACTGAGCCAAGTAATGTAAAAGAATAAATGAAAAATTGGTTTTTGGCAAAAAATTACTACCTGAAACTGGAAGAATATGACAGCAGTGAAACAGTGCTGTTCACATAACTTCTGCGGAATTGGAATTATACAGACCTAATCTCTTCCATGTTGAGTTGTACTTTATTTCCACTGCAGCACCTGTACTTGAGAAACTGTTTTAACTTTTTAATTTTTCTTCAGCCTGTCTGTGCTTTGTTTTGTTTGGGTTCTATAAATACCTGTTGCTATGATCAGCTTTTTATAAAATCTACTTTTATCTGTATTACTTTTGAATATAATGCCACAAGTTTTTTTTCTTTTTCTATATAGATGGAACTTTCTAGACTGTAGATCTCAAAGTTCTGACACTGTACAAAAGCCATTTTCCAGAAAACTGTACCTGGATAATGTTTTTGTTATATCACGTACCTGTTTTTTCCTGAGTTTGAGACATTACAGCCAGTCTAGAAACAAGTACAAGCTATCAGAAAAATAAAATGTCTTGAAGTGTTGATTAATAGCAGTGCTAGTAACTTTTCAACAAACATTAAACACAGACTGGCAGTTTAATTGTATGGCAGTTTGTACACACAGCACATAGCCAAAGTCTGCGAAGCAATTTTACACTGTGCTGAAAGGAAAGATGCACAGAAAAAATAGTAGGTGCATGTAGCAGGGATAAATATTCTGTTCATGTGACATATAAGAACAACACTTTCACAAGCAATTTATTTGTGACAAGCCAAAATGCTTAGGAATAGGTTGGAACAGTTATTCATAACAGTAAATTGCTGTTTCAAACAATACAGCCATCACAATGCCACAGAGAAATTCATATGACAAACTTGAACTCATCTGACACACTGCAAAGGGCTTGTTTGCCTCAGGTTTTTTTCCAGCTGTGCCTGCACTATATTCTTCTGTACAAATGCTTCTGTTTCATAGGTAATCTGCTTGAAGCAGTGATGCTTTCCTCTCTTACTGGCACTGGCACACACAGGTATAGGAGTGCCATATGCCCATAACACCAGCTATCACTTGCAGTGCCCATTTGTGCTCTCAGTGTTCTGCTCTGCTTTAGCATCTTAAACTTGTGCTCTTTTGCATCTACTTCTCTGCATGTAAAATACCAAAGGATTGCACAACTGAATTTTCTTTCCAAAAAACAGATCCCTTGCACTGGGTATTCTCACAGGGGAACACTCTTAACATTCCAGTCACCACCTCCACGTGGTCACTTCTCTGGGGGTTGCCCACCCCTATCTCCTACACTGCATTACAAGCCTGACTAGAATTCACTTACCTGTTTTCTTGGGACATTTTGCTCTAAGGATATTATTAGCATGTCCAGATTCCCAAGATTCACAATGTTTCTTGTTCCACAGGCACCTTATTCCTGGACGAGCATTTTTGCACAGCTCTTCATCTCTGAATGCTTCACAGTTGGGAGGCTTGTACACGAGGATGTCATTCAACAGAACACTTGAAAAACCTCCAAATATATACATGGACCTATTGGAGAAAAGCAAGGAAATTTAACTGTTATTGTAGACACATTTTCTTGATTTCTTGTCTGACTTGATGCACAATTAAAAACCCACATACTATCATCAAAAAAATCTTATTCTTTCTCTAATAAAGACTCTATCAGTGGTTCCTTTATTGATTACATTTTCAATTTATTTCTCCATGGAAGTTGAGAGTTTAAAAAAATTGCTGAAAGCAGCCTGTGCATTTATTATGGAGTGGGATATTCAAATATCTGGGAAAAAAATTAAGAGCTTTGAAAGAATGCAGTAATTTTTGCAGTTCGATATTGAGAATAAAGCATGAAATACTGGTCTGCTGAAAACAAGAACATTCTTTTCAAGACAGGCAGCAACAGTTGGCAAGATGGATATTTGTTTTTGGTAACATTTCTGGTGCAGTAGCTGCTGACACAGGAAGTGAAAATTAAACCTGAATCCTCACCCTTCTCATTAAAACTAAGAACTGTCTCAGGTAAAAGATAGTAATAGAAAGCCTCTATATTTGTTGTATGATATACTCTTAAAACAGAATTAATCACAGAGTTACCAATAGCAGAAATCTGGAGAGTGTTTTGTATTGCACTGTTTTGGTATCAAAAACCCTTCCAAAAATACCACTGTGTTCTTAAAAAACAAATACATTTTTAATGTAATTAATAGAAAGTGACAGTTCTCAAAGTATCAGACATGGCTTAGATGGCATAAAACACACAAATCATAATGAAAAACTATCAGTTGCTGAATTCATTAATTCCAAGTAATTTTGTCTTAATAAATAAATCTGTTCATTGATTAATGTCAAGTGCTCTGTGTACATACTTACAATTTAGTGCTATTTTTGTTAAAAGCAGTCACACTCTTATTTGTAGCATTACTCATTACCTCATTTCTGACCTCTACAGGATCCTTTCATACAGGATCCATAAGTTGCCCACAAATACTTCAGTAGTGACTTTATTAGTGTGATGCATAATGTAGCAGAGGTACAATGATCTATAGCACTGCAACTTCAGATACTAGGCCAGTTGGCAACAAGCAAAACAAAAGCTGACAAGGTAACAATATACATTTCTTTAAACCTCACTATTGTTTTCTACAACTTTTCCAACTTAATATCATCTAGTTGCTGGCAGGCTTTTCCTCCTTCAAGTGGTAGAGATGATGACTGTATCAGTATCATCAAAATGCTCCCTTTTCCCCAACAAATTTTAGTTACATGGTTATTTTATGACTGTAGAAGAACTATAGCATACTGCAAAGAGAAAAAGATTTCTTCCATCACACCTAAGTGAGGGTTATAGTTGATACCAAATATGAAATTCAGTGTAGCCCTCAATGCTGAGAAAACACCTCAGTACCCTGGAACATTCGCCTAAAATGTCACTGAACAGATCCCCAGCAGACTGGGGATTAGCTGTACTGATTACCTGATGAGCACTACTTTCTTTCCCTTTTAACAAGTTATATCAGTTCTGTTATTGAACCATACTTCACTTAAATGTGACTTCTTCTACAGGTTTTTCCTTCAGAAAAATGGCAAGGAAAATTTAAGAGACACTTCATTTACCCATTACTGACAACAGCAGTGTGACCAAATCTGTTGACATCTCGATGCAGATTAGGTTTTGGTAAAATCTTCCATTCATCACAAGCTGAAAGACAAAACACCAAGCATATATCAAATAATTTGAAAAGTTTTCAGCAAAATACATGTGAAGTATATTTTAACCACTCAAGGATAAATCAACTCTACTCCTTTTAGATGCATTTGTGAGTAGATGCTTCAAGAACCTGTCAGCAACACTGATCTATCCTAATATTTATCAAGACCATAGGACATTCACAGAAAAGTCACTTTATTACAGACACAGTTGTCTGCCTTCACAGCCACTTTCAACACCCACAGGAACAAGCCCTGGCCATTGTTGCTATCAAGGCATCAGTCATATTGCCCTCATGTTTACACATTCTCAAATTAGATAAAGGGTTTCAATTTATAAGTATTTAATGGAATATCTATGGCAGTGAACTCGGTTCTTTTCTTAAGTGTTTTAAGATAAACTATCACTCCTCCAGATGTGCAACCCATCTCATTATTGTCTTACTTTTGGTATCTTGATTTAAGTATGCTGCTAATTACTTTCCACATACTTGAGAGGAATGCTGAATCAGGATCTCCATGTCAAATTAATTGTTCAAGCACATTTCTTTTGGAACTGCTGTACACAAATGAGGTTTCAGTGTGGTTTATTTTTTCTTTCCTGACTAGAGTTTTAGTTCTTTAGAATAATTACTCTGCTCTTCATTATTCCCTACTTAAACTTTACTGACTTCATATATTCAAATCCCATAGTAAAAGATATAGGGAGCATCTACAGATTGAAGCTTCAAGGAAGTGAAGAGTTTTTGCAACTTAATTTGGGTAGAAGCATCTCTCAGTAGTCAGATCATAACGCCTCACTCCTCAGCTTAAAAAACCAGAAATGGATAAATCCAGGAGGAACAAACTGTCTTTCAAGCTGGTCTCATTCACAGTGTCAGAACAGCTCAACTCTGCCAGTGCTGCCGTTCTGGCACTTCTAATGCAGGAAATCATTCACTGAGAAAATTATTGACAGCAGCACCTTGTGCAGTCAGCATCCTGTTAGCAAAGCACACTGGAACACCCTGTGCAAGGTCACACGAGGATGGACTCGGCCCCAGGAGGTGACAGCATGGCACAGCTATGGCAGCAACACCACTGAGTCTACTCAGGCTTCCACCAACCACAGCCTGAACCCATCAAGAGAGCCAGTGTGAGACCATGGCTGTGATAAATAAATCAATTACACCTCTTTAAAAAATGGAAACAGAAACTAAAAGCACATTATTACTGGAGTAATGCAGATGGCTCAAAGAGCAATAATTTTGACATCAGGTGGTGAACTCCATGGAATTAGCAGTGTGAAGAAAGTATAGCAAGTTTCATGCATGGTCTTAGCAATACATCCCAAAATTCTGACTTCTTTCTCAACTCCTACCTTCTATCACTATCATTGTTAACATTATGTTATCATAACACTATGGAATTATTAATACACTTCATCTTTCACAGTTGTTATTTTCTTATTTTCGCTACTTAAACAGTGGTGAAAGTATGCACAATGCCAGAGATATAGTCCTGAAACATTTTCAACCAAAAAACAAGCATTTTAACAATTGACCTGCAAAATCTTACTGTTACACTTTAAAATCAAGTCCTTGATGCTGTTAAGTGACTGCACATTAACAGACACAGCACATGTGAGCTCATGTGCCTTTAATGGTAAAGGAAACAATTTAGGAAACCCACACTAAATTTCTATCTGATTTTAAAACCCATACTAAATTTTCATCTGATCTTAGGAAGTGTTGACATTTATTTTCTTATTTTTACAAACATACACATTATGAACATATAGTCTTTCCTGTACTTAGAAATTTATTTTAGAAAAAGTGGGATTTAACACCAAGGGAAGATCATAAAACCATATTAAAGGCTGATTTTCAGATGAGGAACCCCTGAGGGCTGGAGCTATAATAATTCCTTTCTTCCTGATGGTATTTTTCAAACTGGCAGGTCTTTTCAATAGAGTACAAGAAAAAAAAGAGGGAGGAAAGCTTATTACAAATAGCCTCCCCTCTTATCTCCTCCTAGACTTCTCAATAACTACTGAACACTGAATAGAGCACTGTGCAGAAAAATTCTTTTGCTCAGCTTTCAATTCCTGATGTGAGTTTCTCTGTAGAGTTGATTAATACAAAATACAGATAGCTAACCAACTGATTTCTGTTGTTTTTCAGTAAAGAATCAAATAGAATTCATCCCTGCTCATCATCTTCAAACTCTCTTTGAACAACTCTAAGCAACCAAATTTCCAGAGTTTACTGTACTGTTCCAAAAAAATAACAAATGGCAAATGTAATATGATTTGCAACATGACTTATCAATACTACAGCATTCTGTGTGCTGTGTGCATTATATTAAGTCTAATAATGATGGTAAAGGTAGCAAAGAATAACATCTTTTCCTCCATAAAATGTTATGCCCTCAAGGCATTTTACTGATAGAAAGTGGAAGATAGTTGTATCTCTTCTATCTGCAACCAGGTACAACACACAGCACATGGAAACACACTCTGCTTTTAACAGAACCAGTTACTAAGCAGATGAAGAAACAATACTATTCATTCCAAACTTATTAGCAGAATTTTTAGCCACTGAAAAGTACAAGGAGAAATAAAAGAGGTTTTTATCTTTCTATTACAAAAGCTTCTGCTTTAAGAATAAGCTGTACCACATTACAACATTAAAAGAAAAAGTTTCATCCTCCTCCCTGGTGTAGATTAAACAGTTCCCAGTAGATACAGAAGTGGCTCTGTCAGTGAATAGCCAGTCACACACATTTCTGTGATGAAACACCACAGAAATGCACTGGATTTGAAGCAATCCAGCTGAGAAAATCCCCACTTGAACTTTGCACAGGGTATTGCTCTCCAGAGCCCTCACTCCAACAGGTCAGGCCTCAGCACATCTCATCTACAACCTACTGGCCACACTGCATTACTGACATCAGAAAGGATGACCTGGACATTTCACAGGAAAGCTTTCAATGCTGCAACAGTAATCATACATTACTGGAAGGTTTCTCAGTCTGATTTTATAGGGGGAAAAAAAACAAAAAACAAAAAAAAACAAACCCCAAACAGAAAACAACCAAATAATTTCTAATCAACATTATAGTGTCAGTAAAATACTTAAACACAGAATTTGATTTTTAAAATTTAACTAATTAGGCTTGCCAAAATGTCACTGAACAGAAGAATAAAAAAATAATAGAAAAATAAAAATAAGAAGAAAAGGTTGTTCGGATAGTCTTTAAAAAAGAGGTAACCAATGTTCCATACTTCACCTCCAGGATCACATTATTATTTTGGCACTGGCAGACTGATTTAGTGACAACCTCTTAATGCATTCAGAGCTTTGTTTTAAGAGAAGGTATATAAAACCTTAAGGTACTTAATGCTTACATTTATCAAATAATTTCTAAATTTCAAACTATTTAAATACTTTGAACTGCCAATGTATTTATTCTGCTCAATCACACTGCAACAATGCAGTGCAGCTTTATGTGCTACACAGAATCCAATGCCAGCTTATGTTTCTATTTTCTCTTTACATATTTCTAATAATTATTAAGTTCATTTTTCTTTTGTAAAAGTAGTAAAGCTGGTTCTCAACATATGGACACCATTACACCTCTGTCTGGTTCTTGTTTATGACTCTGGACGACTAAACACTGAACATAAACAGCTGAAACGTCATGAAAGTTATGTACTAGCAGAAAACTTATTTTCTGAGTCTTTCCACTTCATAAATATTTTTCATTAATCAGTTAATAAAAATCTCCTTACTCTCAGGAAAACACAATAGCAAGTATGTTCAAAACAGCATGAATCGAATTTAAACTCTGGAGCTAACATCTACAGCAGAGTCTGTACACATAACAGTGACTCCCTAAGCAGTAAAAAGAAATCAACAACCTCACGCTTTGCTATTAAAGGGAGCAATTAGTGCATTATATTATTATGGCTTTGCTCTTCTAATAGCACAGCAATATGGAAGTAATTGCTGTTACAGACTGCACCAAAACTGCATTTATAACTTAAGGGTTTAGGAACTCATAAAACTTAATCTTTCACAGGCACTGATTTACATTTTCTTTGTGATGGCACATTGATACCCATTTGTAACTCCAGAAAGATGGAGAACTGCAAAAATAGATGTGTTCATATTGGAAAAAAAAATAATTCACAGATCTTAAAACTACTTCATTTTGTTAATGGCAAAGACTAAAGATGAAAGAATTTACTTTCCAAGCAAACAATTTATGAATAAACAATTCATTTTTATTACAAAATACAAGCAATAGGTTTGATTACAAGTGGAACTAAAGTCAATCTCATGAAATCATTTTGAATTTTTTTTCAAAATAGGAAAATGTTTCTAAGCTTTGCTTGAATATCCTAGAAGAAACTTAGTACTTCACATGCAATATTGTCTTTCATAAGCAATTGAATTTGCATACTATTTAATCCATAATAACAAACTGAAATCCAGATAGTAACAAAAGAAATATTATGGAGTATATTATTAGTGTAAACATATGGGTTATTGCACTTCTCCCACAGATCCAAACAACGCAGAACCCCAAACACCACTAAGAGAAAGCACAGAACAGCTGCCATGTTCCCAGGATTTCAGGTTTTGGCTTTTATGGAGATTCCCTGACCATAATTCTCTGCACATATCAACACCTTAGCAACTGTCAAATGTGGAACAAAAGGACTAAGACTGAATACTTCAAAACTCAAACTTAAGGAACTTAGGCATGCAGAGATCTATTTACTAACTGCACCATTTTGGCCAGAAACTAAAATAAATATCCCAAGTCTTTAAAAAAAAAGCTCTTATTTAATTGTATTTTAATACTGGTCTCAGTAGTTAGAATTGTTTTAAACTCTGACTCTGTGTGTCTAATAATCTATTTTTATCTGCAAATTTTGCATGCGAATACTCATAAAATATAATCGAAATTATTTTTCTAAGTTCAGCTTGGAACAGAAATGTAAATTTTAAGCATATGGGAGCCCTTGTAAAGAAAAGCCATAACCAACATCGTTCAGAAAACTGCAGGTCAACCCCAGCATTCAAGAATGTCCCCAATGCCAAGCTTCCTCTTTCAGATTAATGAAGCAATAACAGCACAGTTGGAAAATACCTGACCTCTACAAGAATGACCCTCTGTGGTTTTTTAAGGGGCTTCCAGAGCAACCCAGGGGCAACCTGGTGGTAAAAAAATCAAAGCAGAACAGAAGTATACCAAGGCCAGATTTCTAAAGCTCTTTTTCTTAATGTAGCAGTATTCCCATCATGTATTTACTGCTGTATAAGTCAATACATCAAGTCACATTAAACTATGAAAATCACAGCATCATAGCAGTTTTTATAATGTCTCCCCATCTCTGTGTCTTCACCTTTGACAAATCTGCAGTAGGTATTTCAAATTACTGAACTGAGCTCTTGACTCATGACACATTTAAAGGTCTAAAACTTGTTATAGACTAAGCTCAGAACTTAGAGAGCAATGACTGACTCAGAAAAGCAGAGGGGGGAAAGGTAACTCTGTCCCAAGCTTGGTAAAATGGATTGCTCTCTGGAGAGACTTCTCTCTGTGCCTGGACTAGAGGAGGAGTGGGGATTACCAAACTGAATTAGAAACCAACCTTTCAGAAAGCTGAGCTTGGCTGAGATGAAGCCACATGAACGGTTACTCCACATTAATATGAAAAGCAGTGTTTTCATGGGTAATAAAAAGCTGGAGCAATCTATCCAGAGGATTATGTCACATATAATAAGAGAGATAATCAAAAGTACTCTCTAGCCCAACTTGAACATAAATAGCATAGGCTCTATCTCGACGATTCAGCTGCTTTCCAGACAGCACCCATTTTTTACAAGACAAGGCTAACACTCCATCACTTGCAAGGTATCTAGGAAATGTGATGCTGATAGCATCGTATATTTTTTTCTTCCAAGCATTGTTCAAAAACTCATGATACAAAGTAAATAAGATTCTGAAATATACCTATTGCATAATTATTTAATTCTTTATAAAATATTTCAAGTTTTCTGAAGAATATGTCTTTATCAAATATGTGCTGTGAGATTTGTTTCTAAGTTGGTAAAATGAATATTACAGAAGAATAAGTCTGAATCAAATCAGTCCTCATATAGTCCATTTTTAAGATTAATTACTACATCCAAAGAGTGATTACTACATCCACTTCTTTTGTACTTCATCAGTTTCATAACACATGGAGAATGTGACTTGCAAGAGAATACAAATACCAAATTAAATACAACCAACTAGACAAAACAAAATATCATTCTACTTAAGAAAAAAATAGTATAAAGCATTTTCATGAAAGATAAAAAACTACCAGTGTGTGAAAGTCAGAAAGTTACATTAATTCAGATCTTATGACTCACACTATTGATCTCTAAGTGCACATTTACAAATAAATGTAGACCAATAAATAATACTATGCTTCAAAATGAGAAAGGAGCCCCGTTTCATTAAAAATTAAATCCACATGTAGACTGAAGTGTGAACAAAAATCAATAGCTGACACCATCAGATGCCCATAAGGAGGTATGGAATATTCAATAGAGGGTTACAGTAAAAACAAATCAGCTGTTTTATTTATTTTACTTATTTTATTTTCAGCTAAGGCATTATTTGCACACCCATTAAAAATAGCAGGAATTAACCCATATATGTTCCATGTACTGAAATTAGTCATTATTTTTGTACTAAAGCAAAGAAATTGCATTGGTATCTACAGTGAATGCCATAAAGAGCCATTAACTAGTCCTGAAAGAAGGATCATGTCTCAGCCTCTTCTACCACTGTAGGCAGCTGATAAACGCTTGCCAAAAGTAGATCCAGGCAATATCCACAGGCCATTCTCACCAGGAGCATGCATGAGTGCATTTCCCAGGCTGCTCTGACACATTTCCCTTTTTTTGGCTCTCAGGACAAGAGACTGTGCTTTTTGGCCCCAATGTGTGCTGTATGATTATACTTGAATTCCAAATACGAGTGATATGTTTATATTTAAAGCCTATGCATAAAACATGGATACGAACATCAGGGAAGGGAGAAACTATTTATGGTAAAAACAGCAGTGGCACAAGATAGGAAAAAGATTATGGACTCATTAAATTCTCTTCTATTTATAGCCTCCACAATCCTATAAGGAGGCTTTTCCATAAGTGTACAGCTCAAAGGGTTGGAACCACTCACCAGAATGAAAGCTGACACCCACTCAGTCTTGCCTTATCACACAGTTTTCCTCCAAACTGTATTCCTATCATATATTTACAAACAACAATCTTTTTTGCTCTCAGCCAGTCTTGTGAAATTAAATATAACACATCCTTTTATCATCTCCTAAAGGCTCCTCATGCTTCACTGAGCCCTAATACCACTTGCCATGCAGAGCCTTTTTTCAGATTGTCTTCCTTAAAAGTGTGTTGCCAAAATACTGAAAAATATTCAGGGCCTTGAGAATGGCATGGATGCTGCTACACCTTGCCCCAAAAACCAAAATCTTTAGACAAAATGGAACAAAAATCTGTAAAATTTACAAATAAAATGAAGGTGTTTGGGATCAAACTATAAAGACTCACATTAGCTGGACTTGAGAAAGCAAAACTGTGGTATTTAAAACCAGAATGAGAAAAAACAGTACAACACATACCTATATCATATGAAAGAAAGTCAGCAGAAAAACACTTAGCACCGTTGCTCAGGGAAGTATCATTATGAGTGTTTCCACCAAAAACAAGCATAGCTCCATTGATTAAGACAGCTGAATGAAGGTATCTTGCAAAGCCGCTCTCTTTCAAAATAGTCCTACAAAACATCAGAACAAATACATACTAACACATGAAAAACTGGAAATAGGCATCAAGAAAATTTCTACATGAAAGCGACACAAAATAAGAAAAACAGTAAACTATAGTTATTACTCAGTAAATAAAATGACATTTAATCAGATTGCTTCTAGCATTATCCACTTTCTTATGACACAAAATATATATACATTTATTTAAAATATGACACTTTTAGTTAAAATAAAACAGTTTGCCAAATAATATAGCTGAAATTAGTTTTAACATGTTTCTATTCTTCAGAAATGATATGGTAAATTTTACTCAAAACTGAAAGAAAACTCATTTATAGCATTAATTCCTATTCTTATATATACTTAGCCATGTTAGTTTTTGCTCAAGAAATGCAATAAATAATTCTTCGGACAGCTAAAATAATCTTTAGACCATCCTTAAAATTACAAAAGAAAAAAAAAATTCTAATTAATTGAACACAGACCAGAAAAATAAATGGCAGAATGTATTCTAGGTATAATAAAAACACTTGCACTGCTTCATAAACTTATTCAGACTGGTTAAACTCTAACATAGCAAACTTCAGTGCTAAAAAAAACTGTCCAAGCAATTGAGGCTTTGATCTCTGTCTTTATTCACTTCAGCCTCTGTGTGTGTGGTCTGCTTTGTGCCAGAGCAGTGGCACAGCCCCAACAGCAGCCAAGAGCTATCAATGCCACAGTTTGAAAGGGGCAGATGTAGAAAGAACAGAATACAAACTTGATTCAACCCCAGCAAATAAATCTTACCAAGGAAGAGAGTAACCATCTGTGGGTTTTGCCAGATGAATTAGTTAAGCAGACCAGCTGTAGACATGTTTGTGAAGAGCTGATTAGATCATCAGTACAAAATACCTTCTACATTCTCCTAATAACCTTTTATTGTTTCAGTAATCGAAGTTTACAAGTTTAGACTCTCATTTTCATTTATGTTACTACACACTGCTCCAATCCACAATTAAGCTGTTAGTCATTAATTTCCTGTAAGAAACTGACTCAACAATCTTTCCTTATGAGTGAATAATACTGTCTCTCCCGAACCACTCTCATATTTGTTCAGTATTTTTACATCATCATCCCGTTTGAGGGAAAAGGTTTAAAGTACATCTCATTTTTCTTACATAATAACATAAATCAATCAACAAACTTGAAATATTTTAAGTGATAAAAGATTGCATGTTTTAAAAAGTTGAAAGGAAAGCATCAAACCTGAATTCTCATATTATTATTGAAATAAATTCCCCTCTAGCCCTGGAAAGTAACATCAAAAGAAATATCAAAGACTAAATAAAAGTAAATGAGGTTTTTATTGCTTAAAAATGTGACAATTCCTTCAATCCACTTACATACCCACACACGTGCTTCTGCTTTTGACCCCTTTTTTTTTTCTTTCCTATTAAGCAACTTGCTTTTCTCTAGTGTATTTCTGATTAACATACTTTGAAAACAGAGCACCACACAAATGTGGTTTTCTAACCACAACTTGTCTTGATACAGGGTATTTATGGTACCCCCAGATAAATGTGGTATTTGGGTTCAACCTACCCATTAGCAACACGGAAAATTAGAATTACAGGGAAGTAGAACAAGACATTATTTTAAAGTTATTTTCAACTGGCAAGGGAGGAATTCTGCTGCTGTAACTTGAAAGAATGATAATATCCTAAGAACATGTTATCTTTGTCCATTTGGACTACACAGACCTTTCTGTCTTTGCTTCTCCAGTTTTCTACAGCCCCTATTGCCTAATTTACACTAATTGCTATACACTAGGCTCTGCCTTGATGATCTGCCTTGCAGCTGTCTACAAATAGTTGTGTTGATCACTAAAGGCCTGAAGAGACATACACTGTTCTGGAGATAACTAAGGACTCTCCTCTACACAGTAGATATAAAAAATAAAAAAAAAATCTCCACAGGTTTGTTTTTTGGGCTACTCACTTTTCTACTTGTGACCCAACTCCTGGTCCCTACAGTGTGGAGTTTTTTTTTCCTGTTATTTTTGCATATTGTGTGCTGAGTTTTATCCCTCCCAGTAACAGCAACTTTTCCTCAAGATTCAGCAGAACTGGAAGTTTGTTGATTTGGCCATGATTTTCACTATTCATTAGCATCACTAATGAGGGCAATCTAGAGAACTCTCCAACACATATCAACCCCATGCAAATTCCGTGAGAGTCTCAGCAGGTTTCCCCTGAATCCATTATTTATGCATATATTCGTGTATCTGCAAACATTAGTCCTGTTAACTACAGCAGTGCCAAGGGCTGCAAGCAGCAGCACCACTCTGGAATGGGAACAGAAACACCCAGAAGCCAGCAGGTGCTTCCAGCTTCAGGCCATCATCCAAGCCCAGCTCCATGTTGTGTCCCAGCTGCAGCAGCAGGGCAGTAATGCAAAGCAATTCAGGTATTGCCAGCACTGTAATACCCCATCGTGTATTAGGAATAGAGTCCACATTAGGAATTAAAATACTGCCCTCTCACATTCCAAGAAGCATAAAGATTGTTTATTTGATATTAAGAAATTAAAACCTACATGGAACTGAGTTGAACAGGTAATCAGATTTGTGTACCTCAACTTACTGAAGCCTATGAACCTCTGCCAGATCCGCCACAGAAATGGAAGGAGTGCCAAACAGTGAGGATCAGCAAATGGCATGGACATGGGCATGAGAGAGCCGCCAAAATTCCAACTCTTCCTCATACCACACCTATCCAGTGCCACATTCAGTCTCTTACCTCACAGAGTGCTTTGAATGCTAATCATAAGGTGTCACAGATACAGTAAACAAAGATTCAGATTTTATTACTATATGTCATTACCCCATCCTCATGCGCATTTGAGCCCATTTTCAAGTGCCATAGTAAAATTCACTCCCAGTGTAAATCTCACAAAATAAAGACTTGAGTTCTCTACAAGCTGCAGAGAATGCTACATTAGTATAGAGCCAAATGAAGTATTCTTTATTAGTTTTTATATGAATAATGCATAAAAGTATTCTAGCAACTATTATTATTATTTTATTTTTGAACAGACCATCAAAGGAAAAAATATCACTTTGTTCCAAAAATAGAATAAGAAAGCATTAAAATTCCAGGAACTCATAAATATATTAAAAAGAAAACAATTCTTGTATTAATGTTTCCAAATGCCATGAGTTAATGGTATTAAAACCTCAGTGAAATCAAACCCATGTTTCCAACATCTGAGAGCAAATTTTGGTGCTTAAAGTGAAGCCATTAGAACTCTACACAAATATTAAATTGCAAGAATAAAATGTTCAAAGAACTAGTTCTTGATCTCAAATCATTTCTAATGTAAGAAAAAACATTCAAGATCACTTTCTGAACATAACATACACGTAGCCTTCAGAAATTACTATAAACTTGAGGAACAAGGAACTGATAGAAATAGAAAGACCAAGAGCATTCATAACTAAGGATTCCTACATAATACCAGAGGTCTTCTTATTTCTGATAGTTTTGTGAAAAATAACCTTCCAGAGCTCTTAGGGTTTTCTCCTTCTTTAAATAACAGCACTGTAATGTACACCAGCATGAATATACTTATTCATACCATGAGGAAACAGTTCACATGGGCTATTTCTGCACAGGGGTTGTGTCTGGAAAGGAGAACCTTTTCCCAATTTGTAGAACATGCACAAAGCTTCCTCCCTGCCATCCTTTCAATGAATAGCTCCACTAATCCACTGAATCAAGTGTAGTCTCTCACCACAATTCTTCCATTTTGCTGCAGAGAATGTGTTGTTCTGAAATGAGTGTTGTTCTGAAATGTGCAAAGGGTATAGAGGTACCTGATGACTTTGCTAGAACCTTACTCTACACTTGTTTTATTCAGTAACCTACAACTTGGTTTCCTGCATTATAAATCCAACTTACCATGTCCGAGTATTAACTTCATATCTGTAAAGATCATCCACCAGTCCATATTTATTGCCAGGCAATGCTTTGTATCCACCATGGACATAAACAGATTTTGTCAGTTCATCATAGACACTGGTATGGCCATATCCACCTTGAACAATTGCTCCTTTTGTTTCTGGGACAAGCCAAGAGTTGGACCCTTGAAGAGACATTAAAAAAACCCATAATTTAAAGGCTTACTACTGCTAAATCACAATAGTAGGAGTTTTAAAGATATAAAATAATTTCCAATATAATTCTAAATACAGCAATAACTATGGGGATTTATTTTAGGAAGTAGTTTTATACCAACGTATCAAAATATCTGCAATTATATAATGTTGTCAGACTATTACCTGCTACAATCAAATCAAAAATACATCATTGTTACAGCTGCCAGGCAGTATCTCATCCTCTCCCACATGTCACTTCAGCACTCACACAAACAAACAAAAAGCCCAGAGCTTTTTGAAAATATGAAATTAGGAGGTATGATTAATTCTCACCAGAGATGGTTGATGAGAATTCAGTGCTCCAGCTCCTTCAGATTCATTAGGAACACCTGTGCTCAGTCACAGGGAGTCTGAGGAGCCTGGCAGACACTGAACTGCAGTGAGTCGTGAGAAGCACGTAACATAAGGCAGCTCCAAGTGTGCATGGATATGGGCAGACACTTTGGGAGTAACCATAAAATTATTGAGCTAAAATCCATTTCTAACTGCTGTTTCTTAGTTCTTTAACTGCAAATATAGCCATTCAGTTTCAGAAGACTCACAAAAGAATAATTTGACAGCAGCTCATTCAATTGGCATTTAAATCCATGTTTTACATCACATGATTAATAACTGCAAAGAGACACCAAATAAAACCAGCCACAATAGCTGTTAAGACTGAAGAAGAGAATACAACTGGAAAATGTTTTACCATAGCAAAAAAAAAAAAAAAAAAAAAAAAAAAAAAAAAAAAAAAAAGACACCTATTAAATGCCTCTAGCCCCAAAATGTCTTTTTTTTCCCCCCTCCATCTTCCCACATGATGATGTAAATCACATAAAGAGCAAGAGAGCAAGCCAGGAGGTATTTCCTGCACAAGGCAGCCTATAGAGAAGAGCCTGTGATGATTGGAAGTCAGTGCTACAGATGTGAAACAAGAAGTCATTCACTTCCAGCCTCGTGGAGATTGACAGAACAGAGTCTGGACAAGGACATCCAAAGTGGAGCCATCTCCCAGTTCTTAACCTCAACTGGCTACCATTCCAAAGTTACTTATCCAAGGCCAGCACACACCACCATAAACCTTGCTTCCTCTGAAAGTTAGGCTAAATCTCATTCTGGTTTTTTATCTAATATTATGTAGGTAGCTTAGATTAACTCTTCCCTCTCATGAAGAGGCTCATGATTTTCAGTTATTACTTTTTCTAGCATACTTTCCTTAAATAGTTTCCAGGCATTGCCTCTATAAGTTACATTTTTTTCAGTAACAAGTGCTTATGGCAAGTTATAAAGTATAGATTCTGAGGAAGAATTGTGATGATTTTTGTGTATAAGAATGCTGGTATTTGTGGTAATACACTATTTATAACTGACACAGAATATTTACATTATTTATGTGTAGTGTAATGTAAGCAGTATTTTATTTCAATCCCCATGTTAGATATTATCAAGCCATGAAGAAGTGCAATTTTGAACACAAATATCAAATTTGTACAGATAATACAGTACATTACATACATATTACTTTGATAACTAATAGATTTACTTGATAGAATTTCTGTAAGAGGGTTGGTGAGAAGTCAGCCTGCAGATACACATTTCTATTGCCAAGAATATCTTCATTTATTTATTTAATGATCAGTCCTAGAGATTGGCATATTTGCTTTCAGGGAAGAAGAACTATTTCTCCCCATAAATTGGCACAATGCTGTTGACAATATGCATAATAGAATATTTTGCATTTCTATCTGAATGGTTCATGTAGCATTAATGGAGCATTATGGTTTATGTAGCAATGCTGTATTTGATGATTCTGAGGTCTTTTCCAACCTAAATATGTCTATGTAGGATTCTGTGTAGCACTTAGAACACTGTCACAGTTACATTGCATATTGCATCACTGTACATGACTTGGGCAGAAATATGAAAACCTGTTCCTTCTTGAATAAAAAAAAAAATGCTATGAATAACTACATAAATTCAAGGAAAGAGGTCCAGCAACATCTTTCTGAAATACAAGCCAAAAGCAGTGTTAGTTGCTCCTTCTACTTCCCATTCTAAAATTTAGCTGAGTTGCCTGAATTTCAAATAGTGAAATGTGTATGTACAGTTTTGATATCATTCACACTTCAGCATCTCGAGTATTGCATCACTCACAGAAAAATACAATCCTGTCTGTATTTAAAGACATTACTATGCATAAGATCTGACCTTTTGAAGCAGCTTATTGACATGAATCTTCACCTAGCTTTTTTCAACAAAAATTCAATTTTTATTGAGAATGTTTACATAACTCCTCATACTCAGAGATCTCTCTTTCTATCATTATATCATATGAATATTGAAATGTATATAAGAAAAAGAAGTACTTGATTGACCAAACTAGTAATTGAAATTCATTCTCAACAGCTTACAAATTCAAATGCAAAGAGAGCTTCATGAACAAACATGCCAGAAATAAGGAAATAGGAGGTTTTAAATTTTTTTTCCAGATTTAAATTTCAAGTCTAGTACACAATGTAAAAATAAGGAAGATACATCCATAAGGACATTCCAATTTGTCCTTATCATAACACAATATTCAGATAGATCAGGTAAAAAGAACAAAATGTCCAAAAAGCACCTTGGTGTACCACTTTCATTTTACCACAGTGACAAACTTGAAAATTTTACAAGCAACAAGGAAGCTTATGTTAACTTTAACAAAAAAGAGGAGGCATGTTACATCATGGGGCCACTTTTTTTTATATTATTTCAAAGAAATACTTTCAACCAAAAGCAATCTAGAACCTACTTCTAAAGTCACTAAAAAATTGGGCTAAAATACCATATTATGTTAATCCAAAGAAATTTCTGTATTGTAAAAGAAATAAAATAAAATCACAGAAGACTTATTCAGAAGTTTCTTAATATATAAGAAACCTTTAAAAACCTCAGCTAAACCAAAACAACATTATTATATTCACCTTGAGACTCACATTGAGATTCTTAGAAGGTTTATGAGGTATTGCTAACCTAAAGGGAAATAAATTTCCCTGGGGAGTAACCCAGAAAAGCTTTATGGTTCAAGTTAGTAAAATCATTCACATAATTCCCATGTCAGGATTTACTGGCTCCTCAGAAGTCGTAAGTCTGGGTGCAGCAAGAAAGGACAACAGGAAGCTCTTTTCTTCCTGCAGCAAGCACCACACCTCTGGAGTGGAAATAAATTCACATGCCTTTGCATGGTGAAAATCTGCCTGCAAACCCTGCCCAATTATTCCAGAATTTATTTTACTCTCATAGAAATTACTTTCTCCCCTAATCCGACAGTGCCAGAGACGTTTTGAGATTGGCTACACCTTTGATTGGTATGTTTTATTAACAAGAACTACATCCTGCATGAAAAGCTAGTGATTTCCACAATTATTTAAAACCTCTTCAGGTGTTTGTTAATCTAGACCTCACGGAAATCATGGCCACAGCAACTAAATAAGGCTTTAGCACCAGAATTCCATGTACCAAGTTCATCAAAGTACTGGATCCTAGAGGTTTCAGCTCATATGAACCAAAGGACAAACTGCCTCTATATCTCTTTTTAGGCATGTAGCAAATGCTTGAAAAAATAGCTTTCATTAGGACTAAAAGGCAAAATTGATAATATGTAGAAACAATAACAGTACAATTTGAAATGTTAAAGTAATATGATTTTAAAATCACCAGAGAAAGAAAAATAAGAACATGATTTTTTCTTTCTATAATATCAGAAGCCCTTATTTTTATGAAATTTCCTTTCCTATTCATGTGAATTCACAGGAATACTTCTCACTTCCTATGTCTTTTAAGTTTGGATCCTGAACTGCTAAAGTCCTCCCAAAAAAACAGCAATTCTTAATTCAAACCACCAGCTGAAATTTTATGGTTAAAAATGTGCTCCTACAGCTGCAAAACTGTAGATAAATGCCACGGCCAACACAGAATTCAGGAAAATTTACCACAAAATTCACTTAACTTAGAAGGGAGGGAAAGGAGGGAGATGCAGTGAGGTGGAATGAAACCTGAGAATTCTCTGTGGCAGCAATGGTTCAGGTACCCCCTGTTCTGCAAAGCACTGGGAGCCCCAGCAATCAATCCTTCATCAGATGAGGAGACTCACTGAAGGCAATGGGTTTCCACAGTAATACCCTAGAACTGTTACAAGTTTCCTTTGTGTTTGATGCAAGTGAAGCACATTTTCTCTAATAAACTAAATCTCTCACTAGAATATGACAAAAATATACTCCCAAAAAGGAAACATTAAAAATTGAGAATAATTGACACACAACTGAGAGAACTGCCTTCTCTTACTCCAAGCTTATCCCCATGGTAGGGAAGGTCTGAGGTTTTTCTTTGTTTCTACACTGCTTAACTACACTGTTTTATTAATCCTCAACAAACACAGCTGTAACATTAAAAAAAAAATAAATAGGAACAAGCTGTCCATTTCAACCATAAGGCCATCAATAAAATCAGCCAGGCAGAAGATTTTACAATACAAATCATGTTCCCTTCTTCCTAATTAAAGTAACAACAATAATAGGTGAGAATAAAATTGGTGCTTCTAGTCCATATTAAATCAACAGCATGTGAAGAAGCAAATAACTTAAAGTTCCAACAGAAGAAGCAAATAATCTAAAGTTTTTCAATAAACATTACAGTGAATGAGCATGCAGAAACTAGAACAACATATTGTTTTCTTCACAGGAAAAAAAATAATCTCTGACATGCCAAAAAAACAACTTTCTGAAAGTCAGTTTTTCTAAAAAATGTCCTTTAATACTTAAGAAATATTAGAATACTGTTGTAAAACATCATTCTAAGACCAGAGTTTTATAGTAGCTTTTATGCAGTTAAATTGGAATTTTTCAGTGCGACTAAAGAACATTATGGTGCTCTTCCTCTTACTGCCACTCACTTTTATCCTTTTTCAACACTGTTATATAATTTTGACACTGCCACCAGAGATAATGCCAGAGAGCATAAGAACCATCTGATTTTTGAAGGGATTTCCTGAACCTATAAATCTGTTTAAGCAGTGATTATATAAATATGCATATATGAAAAAAAAGTTAAATGGAACAATTAAAAACAATTACCATCCCTTAGCGTGTAGGTATTACTTTGAAATCTTGTATTATATCTCCTGCATATTTATTTATTGCATAAATAACTGAGACCCAGATAAACTCAATAGGAAAATGAATTAAACAAAAGTAGAAGACTATAAATTTAATTAGTAGGCATATAAATATAACTAAGGATTTATCAGGTATAGATTTTCCATATTATTCCATTGAAATTGCATCTGAACTGCACCATGGATATGATTAAAAGATTTTTCTTAGTTTATTTGATTTCAGCATTTAAAATCACCCCAGAAACAGCTTGCAGTTCACAAGGGGAATCCCAGACAAACATGGTAGTTTATTTAGAGAAAATTAGAGTTAATTTTCAATTATTATCTCTAACAGCAACATGTGTATCTTCAAGAGAGAATCCTACCTATAATGATGAACTAAGTTATTACATTTAAAAACAATACAACAGAAAGAAAATAATATACCAGCATTAAAGAACCTTTAAAATAACCAAATTATTGTTGGTTTTGCTCTTCTACTGCATGGTAAAAACAACAAGTCTGTGTTGAAAAACTATGTTTCATCCCAATTACCACAGTGAAGAATTTCTGGTTTCAATTTTTATCCTCTTTAGGGTACCACAACCACATACAAAAATGGAAAATGTCATGGTGCTCCAAACACACATGAAACACTATTACTGGGCAAGAAATCAAGTTATAACTTGAAGGAAAAAAGGTGAGACTTTATTTAAATTGAAAAACACACATTTTTCTTTCTGAAGAAAGAAAAATCACTTTTTTTTCACTTAAAAAAGACCAGCACTTTTTGCATCAGTTTGTGATCAAAATGATTTAAAAGTGACTTACTGATGTAGTACTCCTGCACAATGCTTGTGTAACCATATATGGAGGAATATCCAAAGATTACAATCATAACCACATCTCTGCTGTCCAGCTCTACTATGTGTGCTGAATGACCTTCCACAGCATATTGCTGTCCATGGACCAGGACTGCAGGAATTCTGGTACTCCATGTTTGACTGGGTATGTTGAAAACCCACAGCTCATCAGTGACATTGCCATAACTCGTTTCAATTTTGCCTCCATACATGTAGATGTCTTCCTGTAAAAATGGGGAGAGAGGAGAAAGCAAATAATGGATTACAGAAAGATAACATCTGAACTGCATACTCCTCTGCTGAGCAGTATTTCATAACTGAGCAATCTGATTTAAATCTTCCCATTTAATCTTACATTAACCAGCTCAATATCAGACACTAATCCCAGACAATGATACTTAAACTAAACCAACAATGATAAGGAGTCTATTTCTCTGAAAATAAACCTAGCCATGAAAATGACACCAAAATGAATCTCAAAGAGATTATTTCATCCAGAAAACCTTTAATTACATGGCACTTCTAATCCATACCGCAGCATTCTATTTAAAAAAAAAAAAAAAAGCTAAACAGAACGGATATTATATTGTTTTCTGAAGGAACAGTTCACAGAATTAAAACGTGATTTTCCACACACTTAGTCTATGGGGATTTCACTCAGCACATGGACAAGAGAGAACATTCTCTCCTACTAACAAGGTTAACTTAAGTTCTGAGAAAATCCAGTCACCAGAACCCAAAGAAAAGGGGAAATGCATATATGAAATCACAGAAGGGTCGGACGGTGCCTTAAAGATCATCTTCTCCCACCCCTATCACCATGGGCAGGGACACCTTCCACTATCCCAGGTTGTTCCAAGCAATCTTCCACTACCCCAGGCTGTCCAACCTCATCTTGGTTGCTTCCAGGGATGGGGCAGCCACAGCTTCTCTGGACAACCTGTGCCAGGGCCCCACCCCCCTCACACTAAATGCGTCTATGATTCTGTGTATTCAGTATCACACTGAAGAACTTCTTACCTGTACCTAAACCAAACTAAAACCTAAACCAAACCTGCCCTCAGACAGTTGGAAGCCACCTCCCCTTGTCCTGTCACTCCATGCCCTTGTAAAACATCACCCTCCAGCTCTCTTGCAGCCCCTTTAAGGTGCTATACAGTGCCACCAGAGCCTTCTCCTCTCCAGGCTGAACAACCCCAACTCCTCCAGCCTGTCCTCTTGGAGAGGTGCTTCAGACATCTGATCACCTTGCCCCTCCTCAGGACATGCTCCAACAGTGCTGCTTCTGCTGGGTGTCCCAGAGCTGGACACAAGGCTCCATGAGAGCAGAGCAGAATCACCTCCCTCAACCTGCTGGTCGTGCTGCTTTTGATGCAGCCCAGGATGTGGCTGGCTCCACCTGAGCACATTTACTGAAATCAAATTCCATAAGGGAGGACTTTGAATTCTTTTTAAGGAATGCAAAACAGAGATTCCAGCCATCATGAACCACACACCTTAAACAGCAGGGCCATCTGTTCTGGTAAGTAATGAGTGATTTACTCAAATATTGCCTGAAAGCAAATCCTACTGAATTTCACATCATTCGGATTTGTAAGCCAAGGTATGCAAAGCCACAGAATAAATTCCAGATTTTTGGCTTCACAGACTTGCTCAAGGACAGTTTATAGTGGGTGGAAAAAACTTCCTTTGGTTCTGAGATTGATACTCAGTCTTTGCTAGGACATAACCACCCCATACACTCTGCATCCCATTTGCATGCTGCACAGTTGGCAGTAGTCTTCTGCAATCTGCAATGAAATGTTTAGGGCTTACCCTAAACTCAGCCTTGTCAGGTTTAAATTAGAAGTAAAAAAAAAAAAAAAAGAAGCTGCAGGTTGAGAACATTTGGCAAAGTTTGACTTGACATGAAATACTCAGAAGAACAGTCTGGAAGACAAGGAAACAACCAAAGAAGTGTTTGCATCAATCATGCAGAAATTTCAGACATTGTAAAAGGAGTTGATGGATTTGTAAACATGAAGTGCTTTAGAGGGTTATAATGTCCCACACACCTGTGGTTGATGGTAAGGAACAGAGTTCAGAACATTTAGAAAAGACTCCTCAATACCCAGAGAGATAAGCCAGCAAATGCCTGACCAAACTGCCTGATGTACTTACACAGTACACTTGAAATTTCTGCAAAATTTTCAACTATTTTTTTTTTTCATTTGAGGCAGGTGAACATTTCTCAATTTGGAATTTAAATCTTTCCTGTGCAGGGGTACTCTGTGCTACTGGTGGTGTTTGAACAAAAGATGTTCACAGAAGGAATTTGTAGTAGGATTAGAGAGATGTGTATCTGAACCCATTCTTTTCCTAAGAGATAAAACATTTCAAAGAGCTTGGTAAAGACCCACAAAAACTGAAGAAGGATGTGCACTGATCCAAAGGAATGGTTTGAACAAATATTCTTCTTGAAAGGATCCTATATGGCTCATTCCTTACAATACCACATAATCTCCAAAGTCAAATCAGCATCGCTAAAATTGTGAACTACTTATTTTCATATAAGTACTTTTTTTCATATGCTGATAACTGACTACAGCATAAAGAGAAAGCTAATTAGGGAGCTGCAGGGGCTGTACTACAGTATTTGAAAAAAAATATTTCTGACACTGAGGAAAGACCCTTAAAAAAAAAAAAAAAAAAAGGTGACCTAAAGAGCTGCATGAACTTTGAAAGTATTTCTCGGACAGCTGACAATAGCAATGTCCCCCTCACAGTTCTGCTTAAATGATTCAAAGTTCAGATAAAAAAACAGTTCTGTGAGGAGTAATCTTTTAGGTGACACAGCAGATCCTGTATACAAGAATATTCACAGAGAAAAAGACAAGAAGGTCATGACAACTGCTTTATCAGCCACAAAATCAGATTTAACTAAGCTTTGCTAAGGGCTATTTCTGAGATTAAGAAGCTCCTAGAGTTGGTGAAAAATGCTTTAAAAGTAAGTGATGATCAGCTGAACACAGACAAAAACAAGCTGAGAGACCAAAGTCAGTGGAAGAAATACAGAACTGAAATTAAAAAATGTTACATGCATACTTATACACGGCAAAAACCAACCTCCTAAGCACATGAAGACAGACATTTATTTGGAAAGCCTTAACAGGAATGGATTGTAGGAATGATACAAGTGCCAATGGTCTTATGCAGCATAAAAATTGTGACAGAATAGAAGAAACCCTTTTATAAATTTTATACTATCTTCATAAATTACTTATATTCTAAATATAAGTCAAGGTATATGCTAAAGGTGAGGCTTTCTGGAAGACACAAGAGGGTTTAAAGTATGCTAGTGCACAAACACTGCTGACCTTTACCTGAATTAAGCATAGCAGATATTTGTTTATAAGATAGCAAACCAAGGAGGACTGTAAAGTAAAATAATATATTTTTTTAAAAGTCAACAGAAAGTATAAAATTGAGAGTCTTTGTGAAATTAGTGCAAAAAATGTGAAGAATCTGGCCCAAATTAAGGACCTTAAAAACTGTCCTCAGTCTAGAGGAGAGAGTAGGACAAGAAGCCGATTTTTCCAGGGAAGAGATAACAAAACAGGTAGATAAGCACCAAGAAGATACAAGGCCTCCAATACATTCATATTTTAAAGTTCTGATACCAGGTATCAAAACGAACACCTTCAATTATAGTACGAGATAGAAAAATTGAACATTTTCTCAACAAATTAACCTTGGCCATATTAGATATTTTATCATATGAGTAACATTCTCTGAGAAGTTATGGGAATCTTGAAAGCCTTTGTGGTTTTTAAAGCAAAATTTCATATAACTATTACTTTATGCAAATTGAAGTATAGAAAAGTACATTGTTTACTGAACTTCAGAGCTCCTGCTCAGTAGGGAATTACAGAAAAACGAGAAATTTCTTCCTGTAAACAGAGCAGGTCGACAGCTCACTCAATCATGACATTCCCACCTACAGATCCCATCAGTTGGTTTCTTGGCAGGTGTTCAGGTCCAAGCCAACAAAACAGCCAGAGCAGCTCCTGTTTGCTTCAATGGAACCAAAACTTTCCAATAAATGTTTCCATTTTCTCAAATCGCATTTTTTCCCTGAGAAAACTACTTCAGTGGAAAATTTTGATGAACCATAATGATAAAAAAAGATGAAAAAAGGCATATGATCTGTAAATAGTTGAGTGTGCATATTGGACAAAGATGACAGCAGAAGGCAGGAATGATAAGACCAAAGCCAGGATTTGAACAAAATAGTTAAATCACATTTCTCAAGAGAAGAAAACATTCATTGAATCTAGGATTTCTCTTATAGAGCAATGAATGACATGCACATTTTTGACTGGACAAAATAAAACCAAGAGAATAACTCAAATATAGGAGAAAAAGTAAACTGTCACAATTTGAGTGTTTCAAGAACCAATACAACTTACAGTCATAAAATTCCTCTTAATTTCTTCATCTTATTGATACTGTCATCATCTTTGCAGATGATGTTTGTTAAATAACCATATTATTTAAATAAAATTAAATGCCTGGTGGGAGAGGTTAAAAAAGAAGAGGGAGCCAGACTCTTCCCAAGGTAATCCAGCAAATAAACCAGATGTGATGTGCACAATTTAGAGGAATTAAATTTAAGTATAAGAATACACATTTCTCTTTTCTCATTGAGAATGCTCAAGACTGGAAGCGGTTGCTCAAAGATCCTTGAGAGAGGAGCATTCTGCAGAGAGGAAAAATGAAACAGATCAAGGAGGATATTTTAAAAGATCACTAACAGACCAGGAGCTGACCATTGTCCCTTAAGTCCCAATCAACAGACTGTACACCAGAGCAGAGTAACATTTGCACACACTTCACACTGAATCCTGAACAGCCAAAAATCATTTGCTTGATTAACCTTGGACATGTTCTCTTCACTACACCTTATCTCAGTGTTAATATTGATTTTATATTTCATATAAATGCAGTAATTCAAGGCTTCTAAAACTTCACTTCTTTTTATTCCTAAGACTTCACAATTTTTCTCTTTCCTAAAGGAACAATACTTAGCTGCTGTACCTTGGAATGACACACTCTTATGCAAATCCTGCCTGCATTCCAAAAGAATCTTATCTGGTAGATACCACTAAAAAAATGTTTAAAAAAAACCTCATGCAACAAAGGGGTAATTTATAATCCATTTCTAATGAATTGGAAGGAAGTTAATCACATTAAAACAATCACATAATTTTCATTTTGCATTTCTGAACTACATCATGGCTACACAGAAAAGTTTCTCTCTCAGAAATTAGTTTTCTGTCTTAGTTCTTATATAAATCTAAACTGTTCCTGAAGAATTGGCCAAGGAAATGCTACTCATAAGTCATCCTCTATTTTCTTGAAACAAGAACATCAATCTTTTTTCTCCCCTAGATTGTATCCACACCTTGATATTGAAATTAATTTTATGTAAACTAACAGAACTCTAGCATTTATTAGTATTTTTGTTCTCTCTACTTCTACCCCAAATTTCTAAAAGTTTACTGAAATTGGTACATCATTAAAGCAATTCTTTTTTTTTTTCCGAAGAAAAATACAAGTCTCACAAAATGTTACCTGGCAATAGCTCATCCTCCACAAGCCTGTTTTTTGCATTCAACATGTACCACCTGGTTTAGAACTGTCTAATACCACCTCTTCTTTTCCTCAAACTGCTATCCTTTAATTTGGTTAACAGTATCAAGAACATCCTATGTGTTGTATCAAAATTAAAAATTAGTTACATTTCTACTTTATCCAGTAATCCTCCCATTAGACTATGTCTGGCAGACTGGAAAGTAGTCTTCACTTAATTCTTCCTCGTGAAGCCTGATTTACTAATTCTTATTTTTTTGTGGGACTATATTCTCTCTGAATAGGAACCTGAATAAGTTACTGGAGAGGAACATTTGAACATTTAACTTTAACTGTCCCCAACAGGACCTAATTCAAGATCAAGACAATACTGCACCACATTATATGTCAGGAGCTCAACCTAATCAAGAGTGCTGTCACTTTGTTTCTTCGTTAGTTGCAGTTTTGCAATGTTTGCTGGGTTTATTAAAAGGTATTAATTAATAAGTGACCTTACTTGGACTTTACTTTCAAACCAATTGGGATATAACATTGAAACAAGGAATGAAAATATGACACTTCTACATAAAGAACCAATCTCTTGATGAATTAGGGTCCCTTCATAGAAGGGAACTCTGAAGAGGCTTTTCTCAAGACTATGTGCAAAAATTGTTGGGTAGCTCATCTCACCTACTTCTCACACTTCTGAGATCTGTAAAGCAGAATTAAGAGAGCAAGCTGTGCATAAGATGTAATCCAAAGTTACAGAACAATAAAACTACAGAAATTGCTGGTACAACCTACCAATAGCTACTTAATAGAATAGTTAGAAAATACTTTTGTATTTCCAATGCTATTCAAATTATACTACAATAGCCAACAAAACTAGGCATTAAAAGAATAACAATAAACCAACTGGTGAAAGATTTTATCTAGTTCATAATAAAGTAGGAAAAGTTTTTACTCTTTTTTGCTTTGTTAACACTAGCTTTTGAGAAGACTAATAAAAACCCAGAAGATATATACAGACTCAACATCCACACTAATTAATTTGTAAAAAGAATCAAAACAATTACCCTTTTTTAATAAAGTTTTAAAAAGAGAAGTAATATTCATAAAACTCAAATGAGTTAAATTAAATTTGACTATATATAAAATGGTCTGTGTACTTTATGGTTACTCCTACATCAGCTTGCCTGCTTCATCTCTATGGCCAGTCTCAAAGAAAACAAACCTCCAAGCCCAGCCATCCTTCCAGGGCCTCGGGACCAGGAACCAACAGCTCAACTATGAGGCCAAATGCAACCAATTTAATGATACTACCAAAAACTAAGTCCCAAAGGTGATCACATATACATCTTGCAGGCACCTCCCTTTCTCCTTAATTCCAGGGATCTAGTGTTTTGGAATTTACTCTAACTCCCTACCTAGTCATGCTTATCAAAGCTATACATACCTACTCTAAAAACCTCACAAGTCATTTCTTCCAGTCTCTTTATAAGCCTATTTCTTATATAAAATATTTCAAAATACATTGATATTTTCAGTATCAAGGTGCCAGAAACTACATACAATTTATGAGATGCAGCAGAAGCACTTGCTAACAGCACCTTTCCAGTAATCAGCTTGAAAACTATTTAACAGTTTAGTTGGTTTAAAAATAAGAGCTCGTTTCTGCTCTCTCCTCTATAAATGCATAAAAAGTTTTGAGGATTTGTTATAACTATACATCAGTGGGAGTCCTCAGATCTTTTTTTCTTCAGAAGAAAGAAGAACAGTACTACAGTTTTTACCAAAGAAGCTTTCTGAGGGAAATGGGCACAGTAACTTACTTCATTCTGCACAAAGTCAATCACACAGCTGCAATTTATCTTGCACCACAATCGGGCAATGCTGGCTCTGGGCTCTCACTCCAGCCTAGCACTAGGCTTTGAAATCTCAGAAGCTCGAGTCAAAAACTTAATCTAATTTCTTCTCTGTGGATATTTTTTCCTATCAACCATAAAGGAAACATTACACAATTACTGGTACAGAGCTGAAAACACAGCTCAAAGCTGCCATCTCTAGGTATTATGTTCTACTGCTCTTCACTCTAAATTACTTTTTCTCTTTTTTCAAGAGACTGAAGATCTAAAATAAAAAATAACAGAACTTTATCCTGACAAGTCAATGTAAGAAATTACTTCAGAAGGGAGTACATTTTCCCATTGAAATTTCTATGATTTGCATGATCAGCTTCTTTTGGCCCATGGAACTTCTGACATTTTACATAATCACTAGTACACGCAGCATAGTAGTTCATTATTTCACATAGGTTCATTATTAGTGAATCCTAATTGCTAATTAACTTCCATCTTCAACAACAGCCACAGCTTCTTCACTATACCTTTGCTTGCAGCTTTCATTATCATTAACATGAGTTGCACTACTTCAAAGAGATGTCTGAATTAACATAGATCCCATTTAATATTTGCTGGTGAAAGGACTTCTAAAACAGTTACCCTTTAGTTTGGAATGTCTCAAGAAAATATTAGCACAGTCAAATAAAAAGGTTAAATTACATTTTAAGCCTTTATTCTGAACTGCTAAATGATACCTTACTCAATGTTTCTTGAATAAAATGTCCACATTCTACAGGAACTGTAATAATCAAAGTCACTGGTCAAAAAGATCTGACCTTTCAAAGAACAGATAATACATTAGTAATGAAGCAGGGAACTGACAGGAAGAAAAGCAAGCTTGGAGTTGATGTTAGGGCACGCACAAAACCTAGTTTATATTACTACTGAAAACACCTCTGCAATATTCACCATGCCACACACAGATTCAATATCTCTGTAAGAACAGATGCCAGGAAAACAACACAAAACAAAATATCAGCCCATGCCCTAAATTCCTCTTAACTTGGAGGAAGCACTCAATATGTAAAAGGAGCCCAAACATAAAAAGAAACTAAAATGTACAACTAAAAGGGTAAAATCTTTAAAAGAAAAATACGAAAAAATGTGAAAAAATTAAATGCAATACATTTTAAGACATTGTTGCTCAGATTACAAGAACATATCCTATTTGAAAAAGAAAACAAAACTTTCTATTACAAACAACAAAATAAATAAAGTTTAACTTAACAGAAGAGTAATGGAAATTTAGAAGAAAAAGTAAAGTTCAGAAACTTCACTGGATTAAAACACAGGCTCACACCAAAGCAAGCTATGAAATACCTTAATGAGATGCCTACTGAATTTATATATGAAGTACCAAGACATCACCTTTCAAATGCATTAGCAATACAACTAACTAGATACTTTGTGGTGCCAACAGACTGAAGGAGTATTCTAAGAGAAAGGCATAGCAATAAAATGAGGTTAACTGTCCCTTCATGGTAGACTTTACAGGTATTTCCATAGCAAAAACTAAAAACAGGAAGTTAATGTAGGGAAAAAAAACCCCACAACCTAGCAGAGAATGTCCCTGGAATCAGTTCTGAAGAAATTAAAGTGCTACCCCCTATCTGTAGACCCTGAATTCCCTATGACATCAATCTCTGAGGTAAGAACACACTATAGACTGTGATTCCTCCTTTTTCAAAAGGGAAATAACTGAATTAGAAGAGGTAAAGACAATGGTACAACATTACCCAATGTATGAAGTATTATTAAAAACACAAGGTATTTTCAGTATGAAAAAGAAATGGTGGAGTGTGTGATGGTCTTACAGAATATCATTAGTATGAGGAAATAAATGGAGAATAAGAAGTAGGGATTATCAAAATTAAACCAACTAGTACCAGTTCCTGAAAAGATTTTATTTCTTAAAAAAAATGTTTTGGAATTCTTAGGCGCAGGATGATGTCAATGTTAAAATAAATACATGGTCCAAAATTGAAAAACAACAAACAATAAACAACAGGAATTCATAATTTTTCCACAAAAACACTACACTATTTTAGGGAATCCCAGCTGCAAAGTAGGACAGTATTCTGAGGAAGCTTCTGCAAGTTCCTATCATTTTTTCTCACATTCTTCCCTAGGCATGCACTGTTACCATTATTCAAGAGGTGTTACCAGGCGAGATGAACACTCAGGTCTGACTTGACGCAATCCTGTTTGTCCTGCCCTGCTGGCACTGCCTTATGCAAACAAAGGAAAATTGGTGACAGCAATTCTGTATTTCTCTGTCACAGTTAACAAGCCTGTCACCCTCTGTAGCTTGTCTCCCTGATAGCCCCCTCAGGCATAAGTTGGAGCCTTCTCTCCAGTCCTGTTTCCTTGTGCTCCTGGATTCCCTGAGCAGTCCCCACACCTGGGCCATTGCTTGCCATGGCACTGCCAAAGGACCCTGCAAGCAGCAATTGGCTCTGCCTGTGGGGCTCAGCCCCTGGGCATGGTGCCTGGTGAGCAAGAGCACTGCCCACAACCCCAATTACATCTCACACACAACTCTGCCTTCTATTGGCAGCTGTAGCTCAGAAGATTTATGGTCAGCAAAATGGTTGAGAAGTATTGCACAATCTCTGTTCCAAAAACCATGCAATAAACCTAAGTACTGAAGAAGAAAATATTAATACAAAATATTTAGAAATTAAATTATCCTCAAAAGTCTCCATTCATGGTGACTCATTTTAAGATCACTAACAGCACACAGATGGAAATTTATTATACAGAACACTGAAGAGTCCAAACCTGATATAAAGCAAGAGTATGTCCATATCTCTGAAGTGGCCCTTTGGATACAGGCACTACATTCCATATACTGCTTTCCAAATTGTAGCTACAAAAGAAATAGAAAAAGAAACATTTTCAACCTGTAGACAAAACAGAAGGGCTTGTATGTTCAAACTAACTCCAACATGGTAATTTGTTAGTGGGGCAACACAATCCTTTGAACTATTACAAGAGTGCAGTAACTCGTGACAGTGCATTAAATTTACCTCAAGCAGAACAGGAGCACCTCTGTAAGGGACTCATCAACAATCTCAGACAACAGGAGTAACTAACAAAAACCACAAGACTTGCTCTAAATCATGTAAAAAACCCCACCCCACCAAACTGCTCATGCCCCATGCTTTTGCACTACTCTGAAGATTTACTGCTGGGAACCCTCTTAAATATACGGTTGATTTTAATTTCCATTACATCTTCATTAATTAATTAATGCATAACATTAGATGAGAGGTAAAAAAAGATTACAAAGGTAGAAAAGAAAAATCCAAAAGATTATGGGATTTGTTTTGTATGATTGCAAACGTGTGGAAGAAAGCAATAGGTAGACAACAACAGAAGAAGTAAACATGCTAATAATATGCTAATAAATAGAACCTAATACTTGCATTTGCCACATTTAGGGCCTCTACATATGAAGTTACCATCCAAATCCCCTGGGTCCTATTTACAACAGCTGCTTCAACTTTGTTTGTAATAGGTGGCCAAATACACACACAAACTGCCATAAGTATAAAAAAGTGGAATACAGGTGACCTGCCTGATCCTACTGGCATGGCACCAGTAGGTCAAGTGCAAGCACTAAATAAAAGTGCCCTGTAACCATAAATTAACATCAATAAGGAACATGGCTTTCAAAATGTACAGTGTGCAAATATCAGCAGTGAATTTTTTTCACTATTTTATCACCACAAAGCTCCCTATGTTTTGCAGTTTTTCAAACTAAACTACATATAGATAAATACATATTTGATGTTGCCCATATTTTCACTTTCTATAACCATAAGAAAATCACAAACACAAAATAAGACCATTAACAAAGAATCTAAAAGAGATAGAAACCTTCCAGCTCAATTAGAAGACAGCAGCTCCCTCCCTGGTAAGACCTGCTTTCCCTAAGCCCCATGAGAAAGGAGAAATCACTCACTTCAACACCATTTGGAAGGAGCTGTAGTTGAAGGTGTAGCCACCAATCACCCACATGAACTTGCCGTGGAGCACGGCCTTGTGGGAGGCACGGCCCACAGAGGGGCTGAAGGGCTTCACGTTGGGCAGGATCCAGTAGGACTCCGTGGAGGGCACGTTCAGAGAACAATCTGGGCCTGTTTTGTAAACAAATGTGCAATTTGTGCAATCTGTTAGACGGGGATGTTAAAGCCAATAAAGCAGAAACAGGGGAGGCTTAATTACAGATGTCAGGATTGCTCATTTTGATAAAATATGGTGTACACTTTTATGTTTAACAGATGCTCAATGAAAAAATTGACAACATGGGATGTCAATCTAATTGAAAGCATTAGATTAGCTCAAATAATAACAGTTCATTTCCACATTCTTCTCAGAAAAGAGACTGTGAGTCACACATTGAAAGAAAGGCACAAAGTGTCACATTTTTAAATGACCTATCATATAGGTTTAAAACTTTCAGCACTCTATGTTACCTTTGGAGAAAAACTATACTGTATTTGAATCAGAATAAGTGTATATCAAATCAAATATTACAGTAAATTAAGTTACAAAATGCATTATACTATATTGTCTTAGAAGTAAAGCTTTCCCTTTGGAAATGGCATTCTGCACCATTTTTCAAGACAAAAATACACTATCAAGTGCTTTATCAAAATAATTATTTGAATATTTAAATTTTATAACATTTTATAGACTATTATACAAAGCCACCAAACCCACAACTACTACATACGATTTTCAAATATATTTCAGCCAATCATTTTTGTCAAAGTAAGAAAAGTCAGAAAAATGCATCATTTCTTTAGCTATAGGACTATTACAATCATGGACAGCAAAATCAGTTTTTATTTGCTCCATGATAACAAAAATGTGATTGCTTCATCATCAGTTTATGCTCCAGATCTTATGCAAAACTTGAATATATAGGGATATGTGTGCATATATATATATATATATATAAATATAAATATTGCTGATAAAGGTTGTTATTTCAGGGTCTTTGAAGAACTATAGAACAAGTTCCTGTCTGATCATGTGACTGAATAATAAAACAATATACAAAATTCAACATAGTTAAATTGAAAGTTAAGTAAGGTACATTTTAGGATCATCTCAGGATAGCTCATGAAAATATTACATCACCACTCAGCAATGGTCAAAATAAAGAATCGTGTCAGAATCAAGAATCCTGTTACCCCACTGCATAAATCTGTGGCTTGTGTAACCTTAGAAAACTGTGTCCTACTTAAACAGAAGAGATTAGTGGACACTGTTTACACAAGTGTAATAAGGATGTTTCAATTACAGAAACCACTGAATTCCTTTGAACCACTGACTTTTTCACTTGGAAAAACACAAAATTTGGAAGTGAATTATAAAAGTCTGTAAAATAAGTGACAAAAAGAGGGTGGATATGAAGAGCCCACAGTCTCTCTGAATATAAAGAGCTGAGTTCTATGAAATGCAGCTTGAGGAAGCCATGTTCAAAGCAAACAAGAGGAGACAGCTCTTCATGTAAAAAGTATCAGATCTCTTTGGCAAGGATACTCCCCTGGCAAAGGGTGCTCCAGACGCAAATATTTACATTTGTCAAGGAGAGATCAGACACTTTTAGAATAGAGAGATGCTGAAGTTGACTAAGTACACTAAATAAGTAATAAGCAAGTTTACAATAATTTTAAAACATTATCTTGGGGGAATGGGAGCACAGGGAGATAATGTTTTTCCAATGTTTATTGTCATTTTGGAGGCAAATTGTTACAGTTACTTCCTATACACAACAACCAGGCATCCAAAGTGTGCATAGCCAGCTGTCAACTTTTCCTAGTATACTACAGAAGAATGATGTCCACTTGTATCCAAATTATCTTCCATTCACTAAACGATGGAGACACTCAATTCCCATAGTTCATTATACCTTCTCCTTAGAAAAGATTAATGGTATCTCAATGAGTTCTAACGAGAGCATGAACAATTCAGTGTATTATTTCTTAAGCATTAATAATTGATACTATAATAGAATTGTAACCTCAGCAAAATCGTGATTTTGGGAAATCACCGGAGGAAACAATTTGAATATAAAAGAGATTTAAAATAAACAATTGATTATGCATTCTTTGATCAGGGAAGAGCTGAAAATGATGGAAACGGCGCCTGCAGGTCAGGAGGAGCAGCGGGATCCCTGCCAGCCTTCGGGATGTGGCGGCCAGCAGGGACCCCTGGTGGCGAGCGGCGAGCGGAGCCGGAATTCCTGCGGCACAGCCGACACAGATACCGGGCACCGGCTGCAATTAAACGAACGCAGGAAAACCGCCTCACACTCAGCTAAGAATGCAAAAATCTCAGCCGGATCAGAGATGGAAAGAATGTCACAGACAGCCCTCCTTCAGCCTCAGTGCTCCGTGAGAGCTGAACGGCAGGAGAGGTGAGAGGGAAGCAGAAACACCCCTGTGCCACAGAGTCACAGAAAACCTCGGGCTGGAAGGAGCCTTAAGGATCATCTAGCTCTGCCATGGGCAAGGGCTGACCACGCTATCTGTCAGTCGGGACAAAAATGGAGTATACAGCTGCAGAAAGGCAGAACAATAGAATAGTGGTGGCCTCTATCTAAATATCATTTAAAAAGCAAATTCTTTTGTATGGCTATCGCTTTATAAAAACAAGGTAAGTGTAGGATTTATGAATAGCATTTATAGATTTTCCTACTTGAATACATACACCATTATTTCGGCAAAAATACATATTCTCTTCAGAAACATTACATTCACTAAATACGTGCCTTCTGTGCAACAAAGAGCACTACAGCTGCAGAACAAAGATAATGAAAAATATGGTTTGTTATGTTTTATGCAAATATGATTTTTCTCCATTCATTTAAAATTGAGTTTCTTTCTTATCTTCCTAATGTGTCAGTCAATCCACTGGGGATGGAGGGGGGAATGCTTTAAAAACAGCAAACAACTTTATAAACCTGAACTAGAAGTCAATTACGTTATCCTCTAAGGTAGGAAAAAACTCTATAGGTTTAAAAAAACAATTTATCCCCACCACACAAAAGACATAATCTAATTTCTATTTATTGAGGAGTTTCATGAAAAGCCATAGTAACAATCTGTTGCAGTAGTTTAAGTCATAAGATCAATTTCCACCTAAATGACTAAACATCATCTACTGTCTTCAAACCAAATCTTTTCCTTTGGGAGCACAGAAGAAAAAAGCAGAAGTGTTGATGCATTGAATCTAAATTTCACGGTGCTCTTCATGCAATCTAATCAAAGCAATTTTAAAAGTATTTGTTGTTTTTTCTGGTTTTGTTTGTCTGATCATATGAATTGAGAATTATTACATTAATGTAATTTTTCAACCACCACATCTCAGTGATTAAAACCAGTCCTACAGTCAAATCAGTTGTGCTGGAATGGCTCAGTAATTCCTTCTAGGCATTTTACAGTAGGTGTACCCATGTATCCCCACACTGCCCCTGCACAGCTCTGCAAGATCCATACTGGAAGTAAGTAATTCTCCTTTCCTGCAAACAGCCTTGCTGAAAATGAGACTGAATGGCAGGCAGAGAGATCCTGGTGAGGTGTCCAGCTACAGCAGAGGGCAGCAAGCTGTGCCAGGACTCAAGTTCCTCCAGGAATGACAGAAATCCTAATGCACATGAGCTGATGCAGCTCTTGAAATGCCCCTGGGTGTTGTGTGCTGCTCCTCAGCCCCGTTTGTCTCCTCAGGCAGGAAGAGGGGATCACCCAAGGCCACCTGGCCATGGGAGATGCCCAGGCTCAGTCTGAGCAGGGGAGCCAGAAGGGCTGCAGGGCCTGCCATGGGTGGGTACAGCTCCACTGCATCCTTTAACAGATCAGCTCCAGATCCCACACTCAAGATCAACAAGGCTGGCACAGGAGATAAGGCCAGATGTCACAGCATTGTCTACTAGAAGTAGGAAAAGCTCTCCTAGTCTTCCATGACTGAGAACAAGTACAGTCTCTGGTAGACACCACGTGAGATTTGTCATCTTAAACAAAAACAGGTTTTGCTCCTCAGGCTCTAAAAGAAGCAGGGACTTTGAGATCAGCTATAGGTGACAATACCCATTGGACTAGTGATTCTGAGACTCCATCCTAATGGCTGCAAGGTACCAAGCTCCAGTACCTCTGCTAACAACTTCTAGAAAACTTCACAGCTCTACAACAAAAGCCTCATCTCAATTCTTAAATGGTGTATTGATGACCAGTTCATCCTAATTTTTCTTCTACCAGTGTTATTATCACTGTACTTAAAGACCTGGTCTGTCTATACACCCTAGAAATGTTTATAAACAGCAACACTCTTCCCTCCCAGCCTTGATTTTACTTGTTTAAACAAATCAGGCTCTGTTAGTGCCTTCCATAGCCCTGTCCATTTCTCCCTCTTGAGTCTGTTTCTATCTGTATTTATAAAACTGTAATAAAAAAAACATGAAACATACTACAAATGCTTTCATATATTTAACTGGAACTTCTATGAGTGATCATCCTACCAGTGCTCTTGGCACTTTGGAGTTTGCAGAGCATATAAAAGTAATAATGTTAATTAGTTCATGCTCTAATTGAGACAGACAAGCAAGTTTTCTCCCATGTCACTTTCTACATTTCAATCCAAGACTATAAAACAAATTCTTAATGCTCTTAGTCCCTAAATGTATTAATTTACAATTGATACTGAAGTAATTAAATCCTACACGTTATTTGCAGACTTTTTCGCAGGATATTCTGGTTCTACTTCGTATTTTAAGTACCCTCCACCTCTGTATTACCAGATTTCATTAGCAGCATTATAGGTAGATTACAAAAAATTATGTAACACTATCAGTCCCAAGATCAGCCTTCAAGGAGCATTGATACCTTTCCATATGTGTTCAACACACCCACTCACAATTCATGATGAAGCAGCTGAGTTCCCCTTACTGTTTCCTTGTGTACCCACTGCACTCTTCATTTTCAAAGATTTCCTGTCATCAAATGTTGAAGTTCAGACAAAATATATTGCCTTTTCATGTCAATTTTCTTACAGACTATCTCTGTATGACCTACACTGATAAATTCAGATTTCAACTGTTCTGTTATTAATCACAATATATGTTTCATTATTTCTTTCCTCAAGTTATGGTCTAGAACTCTACACAGTGCTGAAATGAAGTTAACAGGTTTTGAGCTGCATTAATCACTTTCTTCCTAATCTTAAATGAAGGTGCTACAGATTACAAAGTAAATTTTGTATCTTACCTTATCAGGGAGATCAGCACCATCTACTTCTTGTATTCAGGACAAAGTATTGCTTGGGATCATTATTTTAATCAAGTTCTATTTTCATACATTTAAGTGTATGCCTTTTAAATAAATATTTAGGTCATAGATTTATTCTAAATGGATTACATTTTTCGTTAAAACTCACAAATAGCAGGGGACTCCCTTCCTAAATCTCATCCTAATTAGGCAGAGAGAGCATTATCAACCCAGTTAATGGAGCCATTTAGTGAAACAAATCAAATAAATTCTGCTAAATTTGCTTTCACTAATTGTCAAATGACACCATAAAGGTATTTAAAACTGTAGCTGGCTCTTCATTTACCTGTGATGTTCTTTCTCTTGCAATATGGACACTTGACTTTTCTCACACAATTTTCAGACATTAAATTTGTAATTAAAATAGCTATACTTTGTTTACAAACTGCACAATCCTCCAAGAAGGCTTATCAAGTTGTTAAATTCCACCTGAAGATAAATCTGAAGAACATTCCCAGTACATTTGAAATAACCATTCCTTACAAGACAATTCCTTCCTAGCAATTCTATAGACAAACTTTTCTTAGACAGCTCTCATTTCTATGATCAACATTAAAAAAAATCTACAAACATGAAACACAGAAATAGGATTTTAACTTAAAATTGAGGGACAAAAATGTTCCTTGGATATGTGTCTTTATTTGCATATAAAGCATAAATGCACATATATTTAAAAGGACATTTTCCAGACTGTAAAATTGCCGTTTCTCCTTTCTGAATTGATACTTGGCCAGGAGATGACCTGAAAAGTAAAACTGAGACAAAAAGGGCATGATCACAGGGCAGAACAGTATCTATGAGAAACCTGCTTTTATTTTCTTTTTCCTTCCAAAAACAGGTCTGTCCAAAGCAAATGTTACATCACAGGTCCTCATCTCTGAAGACACACAGACTTGTGTGCTTTTTGTTCAAGAACATCCAGGCAAAACAAGCCAAAATCTCAGATTTCAGATCTCCAGGCATTTGGCACAAGCTCTTCCCAGTGCTGCATTTCACTTGCTGCTGCCTGAGCCCCCATCTCAAGCCTTCCCCACCACTTTCACTAACCCAGCATCACACAAGCACAGCTTTGCTCAATGTCAGCGTTGGGGAATAAGGCAGGCCAAACAAGAGAGTTTCACATCAAAGCCTTCCACTGAAAAGTGGGAACAACCCCAAATCCAGTGAGTCCTTTCAGGATAACCTGAGTTAGACAGACTTTGACAGAGTTGTTCTGGGCACACTCATGATGCCATAGTACCAAGCAAGCAAAACACTGATTTACACTGCAGTAGTCATAGCTCCTTTTATACTTTCATTGTTTACTCTTCTCCTTACAGAGACTCATTTTTCCCTGGAGAGATGTTATAAAATTCAAGCTGCCTCAATTGCTAATGGATTTATTTCAAAGTTAATTAGTTTAATTTCAGAATCTGGTCTTCTGCTACATCTCTATCTGCTAGGAGCAGCTCTGTAGGGAGAATCCACTAACTATACATGTTCCAGAAATTTTATTGGTGTTTTAACTTTGGATTGGGGCTGAATGCCTGTTTGGGGCTGGTGTGCATTATGTGCAACCCTAGAGAGAATTATGTGCAACCCTGGAGCCCATTTTTGATGTAGTTTCTTACAAAAGGAAAGCACTTCCTCTGTTTCCAAACCACCTCACAATGCAATCCAAAACAAAATAAACATGAAGTATCAGATTTGCCTTGAAGGTACCCTACTCATCCTCTTTAAAACTAATTTAAAGACAGTCTCTAATTCCTCTCTAATAGATTCCCCTTTTGCTTGCAGTGCTGATGTTCAGTGATCAAAGTATCAATAAAGTTTCTCTCAACTTCAAGAGCCTTCAACTCTTTTTTTTCTCTGTCTACAGGTAGGACTCAGCAATGTTTTCAGCAATTTCAAAGACAGTCCACTTAATCCTCTTTAAAGTATCCTTTCAGTCATCCTGAATTTTTTCACCTGTCACAGAAGTTTTTAACTGTTTGGAAATCTCTCTTCTCCTTTATAGCTTGAAACAATCCAAGACATGGTGTTCCTGGTATCAAAGAGAATCTTCAGGCTGTGAAAACATATTCAGCAAAAGCATTTTTCTATAAAATTCTTAAATAGGTCAAATTGTGCAAGAGCCACCAGTTTGGTCTCAGCCAGAGAGAAAGCAAGTCATTAGTTTTGAGGCATATTTTTTTCCTCCCTGAATTACATCCACAGCCTTGTGTTAGATAATATCAAGACAGATTAACCAGGAATGGGACACTGTATTATGGTACAGAACTCAAAGAAAATTATACTTAGTCTGAAAAGTTCAGACTCCCTTATGTTGGGTGAAAATTTTAGATTAACCAGATTTTCTGTAAATACTAAATTTTGTTCTTACACCAACTTCAGGAATATTTAAGATTACTAGCATTATTAAAAATACTTTGATTAAAAAAAAAAAACCCAATACATTCAACTAGTGCATGTTTTGTTAAATGAAACACATATTAAAAATAAAAATTATGTCAATTATTTGTCTTCAAAGCCTAAAAGTCTAATATGGAAGATTTTTTCTATATTTGTATAACCAAGTACGAATATAGAATAAAGCAAATATCTACAAGATCCTTGTATTCAATTCCACAAGACATATCTAATAATCAGGGGATCCTACTTTTTATTCAAAAAAGTTATTCTATCCCAAAGAATACCCTAAAGTATTCCCTTTTCTCGGGATACTTTTTTTACATGTGGTTTTTTTAATGTTCTTCAGAGCTGCTCCTTCAACGACTACCACAAGATGTCACCATTGTAAAAGAAACTCTACGCAGAAAAATATGAAATCTGACATTTATATTCTGAATCAGGGATTCTAATTATCATACCTCCAAATCAATGCACTTCAGTGATTTTTTTAATGCAAACACTAAAGTCACTCAAAATAAGATTAATAATAATAGCAATAAAATGAAACATGATATTCTCTCCTAAAGCATACAAATCAAGACCTTTCAGCCACCTGGTTTGAATTACCAAATACAAGAAAAACTTGTCAGACAGCAAGAGAAAAATTTATGATTCCATCATCGCAAATAATGTGCACAGAAGATCATATCAGTATAGAAAGTACAGAATATACAGGTATAAATAAATCAAGAAAAAACAGAAATGGAAGTTGTCTCCCAGAGCTTAATGAAAGTTTGATATTTAGGAAGGAGAAACAATTATATATCCAAGCCAGCCCATCTGTGACAGAATTTAAAAAAAAAAAATTGAATTTTACATAGATTCAGTGAAAATCCAAGGAATGATGAAGCAAATTCTCTTTATATGATCTGCAGGAAGGAGTGAGAAGCTAGCATGTACAGAAATGCCAGGTGAAAGGAAGGCAGTGGCAGCGGTAGTCAAATTTCTAATTTTATTTTGTGCTTAAAACTTCTAATTAACTTCATAGCACTATACCTGAAGGTATAGCCTAAAAGCATTTCCAAAGATCTGTGACATTTCCCCATTTTGTACTCAGCAATTTGACACTGCAAGGAATTCATGCACAACTAAAAGGGTGATAGTCTTGCTGCAATTTCTATTCACAACTTCTGAACAGAGATTAAGCCTCCAGGATCTTTTTGTGCACTACAGTCCTGGAAGGTTTTAAAGGACTCAGTAATACGTCTACACTATTTCCATTCAATAACCATAATGCTAAAACACTTCCCTTCTGTGGGTGCACAGACTGCCTTTGAATAATCAACTCATTAATTATTAAGAAGTGAAATGTATTAGATCTCATCATGACTGTGGAGTAATAGGTGTGACAGCTAATAGGAGTTAAAAAGTCATTTCCTTTGTCATGCCAAAAGAAACAGCAATAAAACAGAACTGAGGCAGGAAGTCATGGGAAGAAGGCATATCAGCTAAGTAATCTGCAGGGATTTTAATATTTCTGTTAAGAGAATGGCAATTCCTAAGCATAGCAAGCTAAGCCAATTGAGATTTGTAACAGAAGTCGTAAACAATAAAAACAAAAAATCCACAAGCATCTAGCATAATTATAGCAAGTGAATTAAACATTTAGGATCCTAAATAATTTATCTGTAATGAGAAACAATGATCTATGGTACTGGGAGAAAAACTGCACCACATGCTTACAGTACATCCATTAGCCCACAGACAGTCTTGCACCATTATAACAAAGCAGTTCACCTTCCTTTTTCATTGAGAGGCTGCTACAAATTACACCCAACAAAAAGCAGACAGTGGCTACTTTACTTCAGGAAACACTAAAAATATGATGCAATGATGTGACATTAAAAGGAGGGTAGGGAGAAAATCAAATCACCTAGACACTAAACTAAGCAAACTTTACCTTGCCAGCTGTCATTGCAGACACAGAGCTTCTCTCCTGTCAGGTCACAGTAGCCATGGTCTGGACTCCCACAGTTGGCTTTGCAATAGGGAATGTCACAGGCCTCTCCTTTCCAGTACTTGTCACACTCACAGTACACCCGGCTTGGCACAGACAGACTGGTTGTGCACTTGCCATGTTCTGAGCAGTTATTAGGGCAAGAGTTAATTCTGAAAAAATAAAAAGAAAAAAGTAAGATATCTGACAGCACTCCAGCAGTATTTGTTAGATAAAGTATGTTTTATCATGAAAAATTTCTATTTACTGATAAAATTCAAGTTTAATGATGATTTTACAGGCAAATGAGCTCAAAAGGTGTTGATCCAATCTTAAATACCAAGTCTTTGATGCACTCAGGATCATAAATACCTTGCACTGCAACAAATATTGACATGAAGCAGAAGGACAGACCCTGCTTGGACAGATGACCACCTATTTTTGTCCTACATTCCAGTATAAGCACTCAGTCCTTTCAAATGCTTGTTATCTCTAGAAACAACCACACTGTATGTAATTGAGCATAAACTCTCCACACAGGCATACAGTTAAAGGGTTTTCCTTGGTAGCTTTGGTCCGTACTATAAACTGTGTGCCTAACATCTGGGGAGAATAAAAGAGGGAAGAACAAGTAAGGAAAAATACAAGATGGCTAATATCCTGAAACTACTTACAGGCAGCACTTCATTCTTTGAATCCTTAATAAAAGAGCCACCATAACTCTGCAGTCCAAGATGCAAAAACAGGAGAGCCTAGGCTGAAAGAAATCTATGACTGTTCTGGGAATTTGCATTTCTCTGATACACCCTACCAAACAGTGAGATCACAGGCAATGGGAGTGCAAAATTAAGCAAAGTGGTTCCAGAAATGCAGGCAACTCCTTGAAATGAGGGAAGATGGAGGACATGGAATACATGGGTCCAAGAGTTTCCATGAACTCAGGCTGTGTGTGCCTGATGAAGTCCAAGCAGGATTTGAAACTCTTTCAATGACTCACAGCAAACTCAGAATAAAGTGTTATTACAATCCTCTGATGATAATACAGACCACTCCCTGCAGATGTGAGATGGATACTGTTCACAGTCTTCCTAACTGAATGAAGCTTTAACTGAATGAAGAAAGAGCTGTCAAAAGTCAGCAAAGAATTGTTCAAGGCTGGCCTTTGACAAAATGTAGTTGTGGTAGGACAGCGAGGAAACATTTTTGTCTTCTAAAGATTCATTTCTCAAAGGACTGATATAGAAAATCCCACATCTGACCATCATTCCAAATCTCCTGGGGGTTTTAGTTGGTAACATACATGGCATTAAAACCATTGAAGGCATTGACAGCTGTATGCTACAGCTGGGAGGAATCTCTCCCCCAACCTCACAGGGAGTGTTCTGCAGGAAGGGGAGAACAGTTAAGTTTTTCCACCAGGAGATGTTAGTTGGAAAGCAGACCATTTCCCACTCCAACTGGTTCATTAAGGATTCAAACAAAATGAGAAAAACTGGATCAGCAGAATTGGAAGAAATTTGCCTGACTCCAAGGAACAGAAAATTTACTCAGACTATTCTGAAATAATTACAGTTGTTTGCTACTGAAAAGGCACTTTGGTCACAGATTTTGTGTTTCTGTCTTCCCCAAAATTAAGGAATACAGTGGTCCATCAAGATGAAGTCAAAAAGTAAGGAAGAGGGTAAGAGAAGCAGAGTATAATAGACAGTGACAGAAGTAAAGTTAATGCAGCCATAAAAAGTAATTGTAGGTACTTCTTTATCATAAAAATGTTACCGTTGGTTCATTAAAAATGCTTTAAAAGTATCCATTGCAATAAAAGACACAGAAGAACAGAATATATAGAATTTCATGAGTTATATATGTGATGGAATTAAAAACTGTCAAGTTTTTTCATTTATTTTAAATCTACCCAAAAAAAAAAATTAGGTAATGATATGCAACATGCACCACATTACCAAGTAATGAAAGAATGCACATACACTCATTTCTTAAGAATGCCAAGTCTAATTGCCATTTGCTCCCAAGACAAATAAAAAAGTGCAATAAAAGCTTCAGGGATAACTGAAAAATGTAACTAATTACGATAGAAAGTCTGCCAGGTGATTGCATTTTACTGATGTCAACTGACAAAAATTAAAAATACCCAGTGTTCTAGGCTGCTATTTCCAATGCAATATATATAGTGAGGTTTCCCAAACATTGAATAGCTACTTATTATCTGGCCAAGGGTGGGCAATCTGCTGCAAATTACAGCAATAATCTTCCCACAGACAATGTACCAATATTGTGCCAAGAGCCAAAGCTATGATCAGAAACACAAATAGGAATTTTAAACTAATAAAGAATATGACAAAAATGTTGCATGTACTTCGAAATAGGAAATGCAGTGCTGGCCAGCATATCCCAATAACTGCTATTTCAGAATCTGAAGGGATTGAGCGAGAGCAAAAGGCACATCTTCAATCATGGAAAAACTCACATGAAAAAACAGGTCCAACAGGACCAAGCAATTTCCTCTTGAGCCAAGGCAGGCAATAGAAAGAGATGTTGCATTGTGTCACATGAACATCCCAAAGGAGACAGAAGTTGCAAACAACTGGTGCATATAAAAAGGAAAAGGCTCAGGTCTGCTAGATGAAGCAATCATGGTCATATGAGATTAGACTTTGACATCACAGAAACTAAAAGACACACAGTGCAGATAAGATCTACAAAGGCAGAGTGTAGATTGAGATGGAAAACAGGATGGGAAATACCCAAGAAGAGGAAAAGAAATGGAATAAAATCTTTGTGGCTGGCACACAAATCCAAGTGGAACTGTTTGGAAGGTTTCAAAAGCCATAGTATATTCAGCAAGAGAAATCAAGCAACAGATGATCCCAGTTCAAGAGAAGGGAATTTATATGACAGCAGATATAATCTCCCTTCTAGTCCATATGACAACTATATGTGTTGGATAAACACTGGAGGGGATACATTCTAGTTCCATATGGCACAGGAAAAACATACTCTGGGAATGGCCATGTGACTTCACTCAAAAAAACCATACTCTGTCTCTAGGAGTTTTTTTTCCCTAACTCATACCTTAATAACTTATTACAAGCCCAGCTCCCTGGTTTTGGACACTTACCACTGAGTATCATTTCTGCTATTGAAAAAAACAACAAAGGAAGTTACTTAGTACAAAACTACTTACGAATAAAAAATGTTAAATCCTGTGAGGTTATAAGCAGCATCACTAAAGAAGTGTAGCAATGCATAGCCAGATGTAGTAACCACCTCAGGAACAGTTTCATTTCCACGCACTTCAGGGACTATCAGACCACTGGAAAAGAGAAGGAGAAAAATGTTTTTAAGCAATCTTTGGTATATTTAGGGGAAAAAAAAGGAAACAGGGAGTTTGGTATTCTGCTGGTTAACTATATAAACAAGATTACTCATAAATATCATTTTAAAACTTTTTTTAATAAAAGGTATACAAGGTATGTAAAACTTGGCCATGTATGTGCAAGGTAAGTTAGGGGTTTTCAGGAAAGTGTCTGTGTGTAAGCATTAACATTCCATTCAATGCCAGCAGTAAGTATCCAAAAAATGGGTTTCTACTATGATTATCTAACCAAAACTTTAACATTTTGGAATGCATTCTAATACAAATTTACATACATGTTCCCATAATATTATGATAAGAAAGCACTCTAACAAACATATTAAAGCCTCTAATGTTACTGTTCCCCCCAATAACTGAAAATGTCCATACATGACTACATGGACAGTAATATTAGTAAATACACTCACCTAAATACAGCTATTAAAGGTGCATATATAGAATCTCCATCATATACATACATATGGTCCCAGCTACATTCTGTGGCAAAGTGATTAAATCTTAATCTTAGTATTGCATTTGGGCTGAAAAAAAAGAACATTGATGTAACATATTTACAGAATTACTGAGATCATAAGATCAAGAGCTCACAGTAGAATTGATCATGCCAATGTAACTCTGTTAAAACATTTTGAGTAGTAATTAAATATTTCAAAGTGTTAAATAACAAAAGCCAGGGCAAGAAAATATTTCCCTTTATCTTAGAAAATTTTAAAATAACATATTCAGTCCACAGCTAATAATTCCTATAGTTAATGAGAAGTGTAACTTCACCAGATTTTATCAGTGTTCAGAACCACAAATTTAGAGCAATTAAAATATCTCATTTTAATACACTAAATTTACTTTACAATGTCAGGAGTATGAACTTTAAAGAATCCTTCAAGATAAAATCACCTACACATCCTCTTCCCAGTATTACACTAATTATTGCAAATAAAAATCTTAAAACACAAATCTAAAATTCAACCAGTATTAGTGCAAGTGCCTGCCTCCTACCCTCTGCCAACATGTGGGAAATGTCACTAGTGACATTTTGGCTGAGGTCCAAATGGATCTGTAAACTTTTTGAAAGGGGAATTTTTACATATCACAGAATTACCAGACATACATACATATATATGTGTGTGTGTGTGTGTGTGTGTATTCCATGAAACATAATGATTATTTTCTTGGTAATTCTCTCTGTAGACAGGCTTAAGTAAAATTTGTCAGTTTGGAAAACATGTGGGGTTTTGTGACAGATCCTTTGGAGAAAGCTCTTTGTTCATTTTTTAAGACTCAGTACTGTACACATATGTGAATTCCTTGTGTGCTGACATTTGGTTGCCTTACTCCTCCCCAGACTGTGCAGCACATTGATTCCTCCAGCTCCCCACTCTGCCATCTCCTGAGAGCAGGAGGAATGAAGTGGGGAACAGCTTCAAAGCAGAGTTTGCCCGAGGGGCTGAGGTGTGTTTCCACTTTAGTGCAATGCAGTACAAATATTCCTGAGCAAAAAGAGAAGCCTAGCTAGGTCAGACACATATTCAGTTATAGCTTGGTCTTCTAGATAATAAAATTTAAATTATTTTGCAAACACTCACAACTTCACTGCTGTTTTGTTTGAATTACTGTCTGCATATAAGCAGACCAAAGTCAGATCAGACACATCATTTCTGAACTGCAGTAGTGGAGCAGATATCCAAGGTAATTGAGATTATAACAACATGGAAGTACAGAAGGAGTTCAGTTTCTTCTAGAATTGTGAACTAGAGTCAGCAAAAGCCTAACCCATATCCTGGGAGGCTGGAATCATCCTGAAATGTAACCAGTTTGTGCCATTAACACTTAGCCACACTAATTTATGTGTCTCATTATTTCTTCAGGCATGTCTGTGAGTTTCTGTGCTGCATAAACTGGAAAATTAGCAACAGGCATGAGGAACCTAAACTGTAGGCATAAAACTAATTCAAAACTAAGTACATGAGGAACTGTAGAATGCAAAAGAAAATACATTATAGAAGCACTAACTTTTGAGGAACACATAACTGAATAAGCATTCTGTACTTGAGGCCATTGCTGATTTATCACTGATATGAGTTAAATAAGATAAGTCAGGTAATGAGTTAAATAAAGGGATTCTGTAACTACTCTTGGAACTTATGCAAAGGTACTCAAACATGCAACAAATTTATCACGGGGTTTTGAGGGCCTGCAGCACCAGCCATATATCAATGTCAGCCTAATTTTTGCCAGCAATTTGAACGGAGATGGAATTTGGCCAACTCTAAGCAATCCTGACAATCCTAATACCTTCTTTTTTAAATCCTATGTAAAATTTAAACAAAACCAAAGCAAAGTAACAAAGCACCAAACTGTTCATATTACACCCTCATGCAATCTCTATGTCAGGAGTTCTTTTGATCTCTAGAACACATAGTACCAAACTGTTTAGAAAATTTAGGCTATGAAAATAGATACTTACTATCCTTCAATTAACCACGTGCATTTAGTTTTATATTTGTAATTTATAGGTCCATCTGTTAAATATCCAGAAGGTTCTGTTAACCTACAAGAGGAAAAACAGGGCTGTAATACACCGGAGACAACAGAACATGAATCATCGACATGCCAATAGATTTTTTCTTGATGAAAAGAAAATTGGGGTAGGGAAAACAGTCAAGTCTCTCTTCATATTTCTCATCACACAATTTGTGCTCACAAAAACTTGAATTCTAATTCTTCTAATATCATTTATTTGCTTTCTTCCCCCAGGCATTCACTTGTATTCTTTCTAGCTCAGTGGCAAATAATTTAAATTATCCTTTACACGAAATGGATCCAAGCCAATGTAAGGGGGGTTTGTTCAAGAGCATCTTTGTTTGCTTTGCTTATTTGCTTTGCCATTGCCTTACGACTTACTTCTGAAATTAGACAATACCAGCCATAGGAAAACTCTCCTAGATCAAGACAAATTAAGATATTAAAATTTGAATAAGCACATCTGGCAGCCTGCTGCTCTGTTATTCCCACTCAGTACCCTGTCTCTGCACAGTGCTCCCCAGTGATTATCCAGCAGGATGAATCCCTGCAGATTCTCCACACAGCATCACACCACCCTCAATGACTTGCAGCTCAGGGACAGTTTCAGTCCACAGCTGTGCCTCTGGGTTCATGCTTTATACCACTCAGAATGTAATGATCTGTGATTTATTTCCCTTCTTTCCCTCCTCTGCCCCTTTTCCAACCCGAGAATTCCTTGCTCACTGCCTTTAATAAATCTTTTGTATTCTCCTAGAGCCTGCTGAGATGCAACAGAGATCAGCACATTGTATCCAAGATGCAAGTGAACCATGAATCTGTACAGTAGCATATTATTACAGTAGCAATATTATTTCCATTTTATTCTCTATTCCCATTTAAGATTTTATTTGCTCTTTCAACAACTACCATTCTGACATTTGAAACAGAAATATCTGCTGTAACTTTTTTGAGTGTTAATAGCTCAGTATTCATCACATATAGAAATTCTTTTTATGCAAGAAAGAGAATCTTTTTCACCCATTCATATTTATTACTTTGTATTAATCTATGCAGTGATAAAACAGCAGATGAAATTCAATAATCTATTAACATAAAAGCTTTCTAAAAGAGCCTGGTATCTTCAGCACATTGTATCTTCACTAATCCATTCTACTTTCTGCATCCTTTATGATTATGTTCAGGCCTTAACACACATCTCCAGTGGCCTTACTCCACTGGGAAAACAGATCATCTCACTCTTTAATAACAAATAACAACAAATACAAAAACATCCTCAGAAACACTTATTTCTTTCACTATATTGTAGAAAGAAAATAATTAAGTGAATAATTTAGTGAATAACTATCACTAAATAAGAAAAATTTTCATCTGTTTTGTGTGCTCCTTTTTTTAAATAAAAGGCAATAATACATAATATTCCAATCAAAAAATTTCAGTGCTGTCATATGATTTATATATAGAAGTAAAGTCTTATTTAGCTATCCACAGAACATAGATTTTCCTGGCAGAAGTATGAAACATCAGAAGTACTCATTTGCAGTCATGACCATTGCCTTCTTAGTGGTTGTACAGTGCAATGGAGGTGACTTACAAGAGTTGCTTTTGTTAGATCAGCCCTTTGGTACTAGTAAAGTACAAACAATTTCCCTTGTCTCCTAGGATGGCAATTTTTTGATAAGCAGTTTCTTTTGGAAGAGTAGATAGCCTTTGAAACAGACATTTCACTTTGTTGGAAAAAAAGTAAATAAATAAGAGCACAGCATTACTTTGCAGTAATGTTTGTAGAAAATGGTAAGATAAGGGCTTGTTCTATTTAAAATAAATACATAGCAAGACAGATGGAAATTACTGTAAGTTTCTTGAGTCATATCAAGAATTTTTCTGTATTATTTTTCTTTCCAAGTGTTATCAAATACCAAATCCCATAACTCACAAAGATAAGCAGTACCACTTTCAGGTAACCCCTTGCCCAATCAAGGGCAATATTCTCTTTCATATGAAGCCAGGTATTCATCAGCAGTTTTCCTCTGTGGCCACCAGTGATTCTGTCAAATAGCCACAATCCAGATGAGTCACCCTGACCATGCCCTCACGAGTCACAGAGGTGCCTGCACTGCACCCCACTCCTTGCTCAACCCTGAGAAAGCCTCAGTGATGAGAGGAAGCCAGAACCATTTGTGTGACCTGCCCAGGCACCCCAGGTTAATCCCACCCACACTCCAACCTCCTAAACAGAACACACAGGGGAGCAGCTGATGCTGTGCACTGTCATTTGAAATTGCACGTCAGCTTTCATAATGTTCTCAACAATATTTTTTCCTAGTTAGTAGGGTTATAATCAAAGCCTATAAAGAATTAGAGGGTGCATGCCAAGAGAACATTTCCCATCTCAGTATACTGTAAAACAGATCTACCAAACAACAGAAAGACATCAGCATGCTGCACATTTAAAAGCATTCAGAAGCACCAGTGACAGATCAGTCACCAAGGTAATCAGTCAGCAACAGATTCCATGAAATATATGACACCTCAGGGTTTCACCTAGCAGACAGACACAGCAGAAATGCAAGGGCTAAAGCCAACACAGGGCAACCAAAGGGATGTCTACATTCAATATTACCACTGCTATAAAATTATGGCAAATAAAGAATGCACAGTGGCAATATTTACCACTGCAGAGACTTTAAACCAAGACTGATGCATTTCAAGGAAAAAAGTACATTCTAGTTCAGGGAGAAATGATTGGTCCAAAGTGAAGGAGCAGTCAGATGAAATCTACGCCTGCAATACATAAGACGTCAGAGCAGGTTATTAAAATGGCCCTTCCTGCTGTAATATTTATAGAGCTGTGAAAAACGCAGTCTTGTCATCTCCTGCATCCTCCTGCAAAAAATAATACCACCAAATCTTTTAGAGAGGGGCACTAATTTAAACCAGAAAAGTTATTGGCCATTTTTTGTCACCACCAGAACATGAAGATCCACAAAACTGCTGGTAGATGGACAGAGGTCTGGTTTATAATATCAGTGCTTTAGGAGAAAAGCATAAGCTATATTCATAATATTATAAATATGCACTATTAAATAAAGAGTTATTAAAAAATTCATTTATTTCTATATTACTTAGTGTCACTGATAATTTTAAGAAATGTTGAAATTCTACTGATAATTTTAAGAAATGTTGAAATTGTATTGATTATTTTAGGAAATGTTGGGATTACTGTGCAATTCCTACTTCAGATGTATCTGAATACACAATATAGAGCACATTTTGCTTCACAGATCCATCTCAATATCAGTACTGGTGTGTCAGTCAAGAGTCATTCTCTCCACTGCTGAAAAATTTTGCTCCATCTCCTCTTCATCTTTTATGAAAATATGTTTTATTAAAAAGAAATAAAAATCAATAACTGTGCTTCAAAGTTAAAAGATCAAGTTCTTCATAAATAGAAGTACTGGCAACCTTTCTAGTTGAGATCTTGTGTCTAACATTTACAGCAGGGAAAGAGACTGCACAGATCTGAGATCAGCTGAATATATTAATAAAGAAGGGGAAAAAAAATCCAACCACCTGACAGTACAAGCCTGAATCAGTGAGAAAGAAATGCAGAAGTGATCAAGAGGCCATTTCTCATACTACAACATTGAATGACAGACTAAGAAGGTTTTCCAGTATTTTTTCAAAGGAATATCTGAAAAACAGTATGGTCTGAAAAACCCACAAAGGCAGATTTTTCTCTTCCAGGCCTAAAGCATTGACTAGCACCTAACAAAAATTCAAAGAATTTGCATTTGATTTTCCTGCATTTTTACATTCATTGTATAACTTGCTGCTGGGGGTTTTTTTTACATATGAAAAAAGGATGTACTGAACATACTGTAGCTCTAATTTTTCTTCAATGACTAATGAAGAGGAATAAATATTCAATACATTAAGGAAATATTTGCATATGCCAATCACACTCCTCTACTTGTTACATACTGCTTAGCAGTAATAGAAGAATTTATATTTAGAAACACAAAGGACACTCATGACAACTTCTCACATGCTAAGTAATCCCAGGCCTGCTCTTGGAGAGGTTTCAGTTTATTCATTGACCAAGTAGTAGTTTCTCTTGCAAAAGTGAAAACCCTCGTGATTAATTCAGTTCATCCTGAGTCCATCTTTCTACATTATTTTAAACAAAGCCATGCTGCAAAACAATCCAAAAATCCCAGAAAATTAAAATCAAGATTAGAACACGTAAACAATTTTTCCCCAAGAGGAGATATCCTGTATTTCAAGACGCTTAACACTTATGTTGAAAAAAAAGCACACAACTAAAAACCCCAACTAAATTAGCAGGAATATAAACTCTTGATTGGTGCAAACCATTGAATTAAGGTTAATTCTGGCATGTGTTCTGTTTCTGAAAAAGGCTGCTGTTCTATAGTGCATTTTTGCAATAGTCCCAAAACAACAAAGGATTCTGTATAGGAGTAGATGTTGCTTTGCTTTCAAAGTCCAAACTTTTATGGCATCTTACTTATGCAATGCATTTTCAATTACATAAATGAAATCTGTTCCCATGCTTAGGCTGCACAACATTATATAAACTCACAGAACACAGACCAGGACAGCTTGTTTAGAATAGGATATTTGAATATGTGACTTGAAATGTGGGCACAGCAATAGAAGACACAATAAACAAATCAGATGCAGAAGATAAAATTAGTATTATAATATTAAATGTAATATTTATTCTATTTTAAAATAAGATGTGAAAATACTGCATTAACTACTCAAGAATTTTCTTCTAGCTCCTCACAAAGTGGTACTTGGCTTATTTTTTTACCTTAAATTGCCATTTGAGTTACAACATGTCCTAACACCTATCCCAACTGCATTATAATATTATTATAATTCAGATTATACTGAAATCTTTTTTCAGTTGTCTAACCTGATTTTAATAATTCCAATGATAGAAGTCTACAACCTTCCTAGACAATCTATTTCAGTAATGACTTATTATTAGAAAGTATTTCTGAACGTCTAATTCACCTTTTTTTCTCACTTACACATATTTCCTGAACGTAGACCTGGGAATCAGGTAAAACTCTTCCTCTTTCTTTTGAAAAGAGGAATAAAGCAATTTAATCTAGCATGAGTAATTTTCTAGACTTCCTTCTTCCAGAAATTTTCCATATCATCTGCACCTCAAAATGGTACCTACTTCTCCAGCTGTAGTCTGACCAGCAGAGCAACCAGAGAATTATTTATTATACATAATGTTCTTAATCCAGTTCTCCTGAATGCAAGTAGTAGAAGAACTGCTTTTATGCTGATTTCTGTACAACCAGTAATTGCCCAAGATTGCCACCTTCCTCCACAGGAGGAACTAAATGATATTACTGCAGTTCCCCTTACTGAGGTTCATCACACCCGCTCAAGTGTAGAAATTCAAATCCAATTCTGCCCCTATCAGACTGGATTGTATGGGATCAATGCAGCTCACATCGGCTGGAAATTGCTGCATGGAAAATTTCATTTATAATCACTTGCTCAGTAGGAAAACCTAGTTTTCTTTCTCTGATATAAGTGTATACCTAAAAGATAGTAACTTCTGGTCACGCTACATAGTGAGGAACCCTACTCCAACAGCAATGAGCTGCACAAGAAAAGAAAAAATTCTGTTTGTGTATATTTGTGATAAAGGTCTTCATAAAAACTCCTGCACCTTTCATAACAGCCCTTTTATCTATTACTCAACTACATCAACAGCTTCTAAGTATTCATATTCATTATTCATTCACCTTACAAAGCACAGCATACCACTAGCATAAAGGCAGTACTAGCAAAAAATAAAAGTCCTCTGCACCCATGGTCTCCACCCTGACAGTTGCATTAATTCTCTATACTATAATGCAAGTCATTCAAGCCATTACAACATGGCACCATTTTTGTGTTGGCTAAAACTAAGCAGTTGCCAGACACCAGCACTGTGTAAGGGGCACTAAAGCAAAGTTTTCTTCCACCTGACAGTTCTAAATATTAGAAGTCCAAAGAAAAGTAGTCATGAAAAAAGAGCCTTCTACTTTTCCTTCATGAAAAGAAATTTTCTCCTTTAGTTTCCAGTAATAGCACATGTCAGAATGATCCATTTCAAGTTTTTTGGACAAAAATGATTCACAGAATTACAGATGAATAGTCCAGGAGATAAGGTGAATAACAGGCACAGTAATCTCTCCCACTGCACAAACAAGTGGAGTATTTCATTTAAAAGCTTGATACAAAAAGGGAGAAAATAATTCTACTGAAAGTAGAATGGAGCTTGAAAAAATCCATCCTGACGTTTGTCTTCAGATCTTTCTTTAGATTAGATGCATATATACTCCTAAAATATGTGAGTATAAACCATAACTATCTAAAAAATCCAATCCAAATGTTGATTGCCTGAATCTAAACAAAGAAATGCACCACTACTAAGAACTGTGTCACCTACCCCCAAAACATTCACAAGTAAACAATAAAAACTTTTTATGCTACTTAGTGTTACACATAGATGGATTTACACATAATATTTATGAAAACCTCCTACAAAATGGAGTGGAGTTGAGTCAATCTACAGAGCTCAACAGCAAGCTCCATGTTTTCTACAGAACCACTACACCAATTAACAGCTCAAATCTTGCCAATATTTTCCAGGTGGCAGTGGTTCTCCATCTCAGCTTAGAGATCAGTGCCTTTTAAAAGATACTGCAAATAGCACAATATCCTCCACTGACCTGGAAAAAACTTAGTGAAAAGAAATGAAGTGAAAGAAATGTAGCTTCACCTCTCTTATCTGGAATACTACAGACATTTCATATTTCCTATTTTAATATCATGGTTGGACAAAATCATATGAGACAAGCACATATTCTATTAGAAATGCTCAGGCTAGTGCATAGATGGCATCCAAAATTCTGCCTATAAATAGGCCTGGCACCATGCTTAAATTAAAAATTGATAGAAAATCAAGTTGGCATTTGATACAAAACCAAAACGTTATATAATACTCCATATCACTCTCTCATCTAAGTATGGCTGTAAATGCTACTCCACATATAAAATCCCAGAGGTCAAAAAGCTGTATAAAAATAATTCATGTTTTGAGTGAGACAGACCACCAACCCAATCCACTGGCTTGACTTCTTGCACTCTATTTTCTGTCATACTTACTAATTTTCTCAAAAAAAATAGCAAGGTTTGAAATATTTAAAGTTCTGACAATTCAGTCCTGATTCACAAGAATATTAACAGTAATCCCAAAGGTTTCTCCTGTATGCAGATAGTTGCTATTAGAAGCAAACAGGAATTCAGAAAGAATCTGCCAGGAAGCAAGGAGACACCCCACTGCTCTAACATTTTACAATGTTCACTTCAGCCAAGAATTATTTTTATGGCTAAATGTTGCCAAGATAATGAAGAAATTAATTAAAAAAAAAAAAAAAAAAAAAAAAACAAAAAAAAAAAAACACCACATTCCACCTGACTGAAGTGGTCCTATTACTTACTTTTCCCTACCACATTAACAATGTTATTATTTCATTTAGAGAATTCTGTACCTTCATAGACTGTGTTACTTTAAGATCACCCTTATGTTATTTAAGATCACTCGGAGTAACACATTATCCTTATGTTATTCCTCTTGCTGAAAACAAACAGAAATAAGTTATACTTTAGGTTCCTTTAACAGCAAGAAATTTTTCTTTTCTAGGCTTTATTTTCCACAAGGCAACCTCCATTTCCAAAAGTGGCTAAGTGTATGCTCTGGCATTATTCTGTTAATATCTCTAAACTCTGTCAGGGTACAGTTCATCTTCCAGATCTCCTCTTGTTGGGCCCAACATTGATCCCAGGGAGATCCCACTTGTGACAGGAGCTCTTTACACATGACCAGGCAGAAAGCTCCTCACTCACTGCACAGATCCCTTGTCCAGACCCCAACAAATCCACTTCTGTACCAGGAGGGTGTGGGAACCCATATCCAAAGCCCTGGAGAAACTGAGGTAGACAATGTCTCAGCCCACATTGACAAGCAGGTTACTTTGTCATAGGAAGCAATCAGGGTGTCAAGCACATTCTGACCTTGGTCAATCTCTGCTGACTTTTCCCACTCATGTTCTCCATCTGACTTGTAATAGCCCCAGGAGAATTCATTCCATTCCAAGTTTCCCAAAAACAAAAGTAACACTGATGGGTCTATAATTTCCTGGACCCTCCTTTCAGCTCTCTTTGTAGATGGAGTTGTCATGAGCTTTCTTCCACTCTTCTGGAACATCCCCCAATCTCCACAACTTCTCAGAGGTGACAGAGCAGCCTCACAACATGAACCAGCTTTCTGCTCTGCCTCAGGTGGATTTTGTCAGGGCCCACTGATTTATAGGGGTCAAATTCCTGTAATAGTTCCCACACCATTTCCTTCACTGACAGTGGGTCTGTGTTTGCATCACCCTGGATTTTCTCTCCCAGGGCCTGGGGCTCAAAGCACCAGCAAAGAGAGATGTGACCCAAGTGCTGAGAATCTCTGTTTTCTCACATTGTTGGTGACTAATTCACCTCTGCTGTTTAACAACAGGCAATGTTGTGCTTTGTTTCTGCCTGAAGAACCTGAAGAACATTTTTCTTTTAGTTTTCAATACCTCTGACCAATTTCAATTCAAGCTGAGCTTCTGCTTTCCTGACTGCATCTCTACACAGCCTGGAAATGCCCCTGTACTCCTCACCAGGTGTTTCTCTGCTTTTCCATCTCTGGTACAGTTCTCGTTTCAGCAGACTCAGAAGCTCACAGTTAAGCCAAGGGGGTCTCTTGTTCCACCTACTTCCCTTACTTTAAATAGAATTCAATCTCAGTAGTGTGTACATTAAAGTAAGACTGGCTACAGGTTTTGATCTAATCACAGGATTAACATGAGTGTAGGATAAAGTTATTTATTAATTTTTATCCATTTGTGGATAAACTTTAAACAGATGTATGTATATATTTATATACTGAGCCATTTATATGTATTTTATAAGACTTCTATAATTAATCAAACATGCTACAGTACTTTAAAATGTGGAGCAAAAAGCATATGGGCAAGGCAGGCTGAGGGACTTGGCAACAAGGTAATGCACTGTGCCAATTTTTCACTGTACATCACCATAAATCTCATTTTCACTTGTGACCTAGTTCAGGGTTTTAACTTAAGCTTCCTGAGGTAACAGGCAAATGCTCTAAATCCAGTGTGTCACCAACTCCTAAATTTCTCCTTGACTATTTAAATCAAGTTTCTATGCTCACCAAGAGGCACCTCTCTCTACCTTTCAATCATTTAGAGTGATTAATATCTAACCATCAGATTTCATGTCTGTCCAGGACAGAATTCTCATGGCAGGAAACTATCTCATATCAGAAGGCTGCAAGCACCAGCTCCCAAAAGCTATATTAGTTTTGAAAACATAAAATTGCAGTAAAATTCGACACACAGACACTTTCCGGAGGGAAAAAAGTATCATTTTCTCTTAGCATCTAAGACTTCTCAAGACTTTTTAAAATCCATATAAATATATATATATAAAAATCAAAATCAAACCAGCAACTCCTTCTTCCTCTCATCCCTTTCCCATCAGCACACACACAGCCTCATAAGAGGTTCCCAGCCCCTGAGCACAACCTCAGTACAAATGTTGAGATAAGAAGAGATAATAGTTCTTTTAAAAACTTAATTGATTAAAAAATTCAAAGGGCTGGTTACTGAGTAGATTCCAAGTACTGTCTTTCAGATAATTATATAGATAATCACTTACTTCCAACTTCTCTGGCTGTAGCCATTATCAGGACATTACACTATAAAGCCCATCCCTCTGTTTGCTGAAAAGAAAGGGAATAATGGCATTCATGTCTCTAGGGTATTACAAAGCATTTTTGTTTGGGGATATGAAAGATTCTTACTAGTCATAAAATAGCATCATTTCAGAATACATTTTACTTATGTGTCATTTCACTCATATTTTGTGCTTGACTTCATAATTTATGGGTATGTCACAACACTGTTAGCAACTTCCAACACTCCCTCTAGAAGTGGATGAAGAGGTATAAGAAAGAGAGACTATGGTATTTTCATTTCTAACTATGACAGTTCCAAGTTTCCCAGAATCAATCATTTCATATATTGGTAGAGGGCTTTGGGGGAGTTTCTGTTTGTATCAGTGGGTTTTTTGGTTTTGGGGTTTCTGGAGGGCAGTGGAAAGACATCTCTGGCCTGTAATTTGTTCTGCATTTAAATGCAAAACCAGAATGAAAGAAATACAAATGTCATATTTAAAATAACAAAAAAAAAATTTTAGCAATTTTAGCTAAATATAAGAACAGGGAAACAGAACATACAAAAATTTATCACAGGACTGTTACCCCCCCAGGAGAATACAGGTCAGGGGAACATTGCTTGGAACGCTCCACCTTAAGAGAGTGAACAGCACCACACAGCCACAAACCCAGAACCCTGAGGGCCTGCACAGGGACAGAGCAAAGCATGTGGGACACACAGCCAGCCTGCCCTGTCAGTGAGGGGCCACAGCAAGTGTAGGACCATCACTGATGAGCAGGAATCCCTATGACTGCCCTGAGGATAACAGGCTCTCAGAGCTGATGATCTCACTCCTCTCAGGGGAAGCTCTCAAAGCTGCTGCTGATCTATTCCCTCTCAGGTCCAACACAAACAGAATGGATTGGAAACAAGGACCCACTCTTCACCAAGACAGTATAAACAGAAATTACAACAGCACACAGCTTAGTGCTCAAAAGCCAGCAGGATTCAAAGCAGCCACACACTGAAATCTGAAGTCAGTAAACTAGGCTGTTGGAAGAAACCAGTAGAGGAAAAGAAAGAAGGCAAGCAATCACTCTGGAATAGGATCAGGAAAAAGCAGCAACCCTAAGGCTTAGAGAAAAAGAGATGATTCAGGTAGCCAAATGCACAAGAGCAGGGAATTGTTCCAACACAGCTGCATGGTCAGGGAGAATGAGAAGGATGGGTTGGTTGGTGCTGCCCCTTCTCAGATTCCATGGATCATGTGCCAAAGGAGCAGGAGCAGCACACCCTCCATGGGCCATACTGTGCACAAGCCTCCCCAGCTCTTGGCAATTCTAGATAGATAAAGAAGCATTCAAACAGATACTTCTGTAATTTAATATGCCAGTTTACAAACACGCCATCGAGCATTCCTGTCAGCATTTCACTGCCTCAACTATAATTTAGTTGTTTTTTTGGACTGTATCAAACCAGAAATCTAAATTTCTCTAGTCATCTCACTCAACAAGCCATCTAACAGTCAATGTGGAGTTAATTTTCTGGCAATGGTGGAAATCTTGCAAAAACAGGTTTGAAAGATACAATAAATATAGAGTAATTATTGCTTTATTTGATTGGCTTAAACAAAACTGGAAAACAGCAAATTCAGAAAGAAGTGCACTGGTTCACATATAGAGGAGACAGACATCTGAAAGGATATTACTCAGCTGGAGGAAGATCATTATTGCAAGGTCATTTATGCCAATTAAAACTAATACTGTTTAAAAATAAAATTTACTTTCCTTCCCTACATGATCTACTGGATGGTTCCATGAGTACCTTTCCAGTCCACTATTCCAAATAAGGCATGCACTGACATAAGCAGAACCTTCTATATCATCAATAATTCAATCATAAATATTTTCATTTATTTGTTTTTAGTTGTGAACAAAAATAATTTATTTTTAAATGTTTTGGATGCTTGGTTTTGCTTTTCAGAAAGTTTTACTATAGGTAAAAATAAGTGAGTAGATATGAAAACTAACAAAACTCATTTTTCTTCTAAATCCTAGAAAATCACACAAACTGCAATAAATTCTTAATACTTACTGGAGAAAACTCATCAAATATTCCTTGAAAGACTCTCTTATCGACGTGCTCTGAAAGCACTATTCATCCAGAATTCCAAAACTGGTTTAGAATCCAGATCAAAAGAAACCTCTCACAATAACAAAAGTCTTAATATTACTTTTATTCAGTTCTCAATTTGTTGACTTTGAATATGGCATTTGTGGACTAGGATTTGGCATTTGTGCTATGATCTCACATAATGTACGGCTCTAAGTTTCCTTCATATCAATATTAGATGATCAAAACTGATTCTATGCTTATCAATAGAAAAATAATTTCTCTTGTAAAGAAAATGTTTTCAAAGATTAATTCCTGCAACATTAACAGCTTAATACCAGTAACAAGTCACAAAAAAGGAAACAAATTTCCTTAAATTTTCTGCTGACCCTAAAGCCTTTCAATTCTGCTGCAATAAATAAATAGCCTTCTTTCAACATATGACTATTTCTACACCAAAGTCTTGCTAGAATCAAAGATGGCAGAAATCAAAACAAGAGCAAGTGAAGTTATGGACAAAAGAATGTTCCCTGTTTCAGGAAAAATCTGCATTACCTAAAACCACAGCTGAATCCCAGTTTCTAACAGAGTTTCTGGTTGTTGCTACTCTTTTGTTAGATCTTATCTGCATAAGCATCTGTTCAGCAATGCTTAAAAAGAGATTAAGAGCTGAGGGAGGAGGGGGGGGAAGCTTCAAGAGCAGAAAGGCCAATATTCGGGTATATTCAGCTGTAAAATGAATTAAGCTGTTTTCAGGACTTACTTCTAGGTACATTTCTAAACGTTCATCCCACAGTCAAAACAAACTTTTCATTTTGGCCTTTGATTAGTCACCAGAAGGTGCTCTTCAATCATTAATCTGAACTTCAATCACTCCTGACCTCAGCTCTCTGAGGACAGCATTGTGCCCAGGACTCTTAGTAGGTGATTAAACTGGAACTTAGTACAGTTAAAGCAAAATTCAAACTAATTCTGGCAGGGCTTGCTTTTCACTAAGGAAGCTGAGGGTTATCATCAGCCTAAAAAGAGCCAAAGGGCTTGTTGAATCATCCCCAAAATACGCTTTTATTTCATATTGAAAAAAACCCCTAAAACACACCTCTATGGATGTATGCTCTCAAATGGGGAAAAAAAATTACAGCAGTTCCAAAGAGAAGAGAATTAGATATTTTACACCATCTCAAACTAGACAATTAGGAAGCTTCAGCCAGGGCTTTAAGAGAAAAAGGTTTAAGATTTAGGATTTTTAAATATAGCTATTTTGATAAATCATTTAGGGGAAGGATTGAAAGGGAAAAACATGTTCATCAAAACATGTGGCATCTTAGTTTCAGTGATTACATAAATTAAACCAAATAATTTGTTATTTAGTTTTACTTTAGTGTAAAGTAAAACTCTTTCCACAAGCATAAACTATATGCTTGTGGAAAGAGTTTTACTTTGATCTGTGAACTGGCTCATTTTTGTCAGCTGTTCATAAAATCCACACCTGCATTTGTACTTTACCATATGTGCTCCATCCCAAAATAGGTGCCAGATACAGATCAGGCTGTGTGAACCACCAACAGCCACAGAGGCAGAACAAGGCAGAACAAGGCACAATCTTGTACAGAGTTTATTTTGCACCATCTCTACCTCCCAGCTAACCAAAAATGAAGCAGAGCCCCTTCTCCCCTGAGTTTTCTGTCCAGAATGGAAGCCGGGCATGAGCTGCAATGGGAACACGCTGACCTGGCAGCACAGCAGAGGCTGCACCCTCCCATCAATGAGTACTCACCAGCCTGGGGGGCCTGGAGTCACATCTGAAGTGACAATCACCAGGATCCAGCTCCTGACCAACAGAGACACTAGTTCAGGGTGATTTTGTCTCACTTTCCCACCCTCAAATACCTCTCTTAATAAAATTGCTACTTTTGAAACACCAAATCTTAAAGTTATCTGAATATACAAGACTGAGATGGCCTCTTGGAATTGCCAGCCTAACGTCAGCTTTTGCATTTAGTTAGAAAATAAGCTAAATCTTTGCTTACAAAATCACCAGAAATATATTTTTTTTAATCCCTTTACATTTTAAAATGCTTTTTCTTGAATAAGCCTAAGGATCTGAGTGTTCCAATTCATAGAAGTTCTTAGGCTGCAAATCCATTTACTAAAGATAGGATTATAGAGCACATGTGTATCATTTTACATATGATACTTTTAGGGAATTTAAACTGACAGGGCTGCTTTAAAAAGCTTTCAGTTGAAAAATGAGCTTTAAAGAAGTATTTACTCATATTTCTTGAATTTCAATACATACTATCACAAAAACTTGAAAGGATCTAAAAATTTTACTAAACATAAAAATGGACACAGTCCTTGTCTAGGTTGCTGTGGTGTAAATCTGCAAGAGTTGCCTGTTGTATATAACAGGGATACAGGACTGGGTAGTACAGGCAAGAGAGCTCAGCTGCAGAAACCTGTTGGAAGGCTTTCAACACTTTTAGGATGTAGTTCCACATATTCTTCTCATTAGAGAAGAGTGGTGTAAACACAAAACTAACATTGCACATGTCAGGAGAGTGAAGAAGGATCCTTTAGGTAACAACTGGGGCAACTGGAGAAAATTAAGCTGAATGACTTGTCCCTTGAGTGGGTAGCTAAATTGCAAACACAGATATTTAAGAGACAAAGCATCAATCTCCAGAAGTGAATTTAAGCTACCAAGCAGACAATATAGGCCCGGGGAGGGGAGGAAACATGCCTTTTGGTAAGCTTTCCAATTCATATTTATAGATTAAAATCTTACCTTTTTTTTTTTTTTTTTTTTTTTTTTGTATTTTGCACAGCCATTCAGATCTGTGCTACTCATCTGTTTCTGGATTTCCTAAGCATTACACTGTATAAAAGACTGATACATTTGCTGCATGTACTAGATCAGGCAACATCCCAAATGAGGTCAGTGACATCCACCTGCTTCAAACAGGAAAGAACCTCTCTAATGTCTTGACACAAACAAACACTGGGACATATGAATAAGTCATATGGAAGCTCCAAGTAACCACCTGCTATTCTACCAGAAAATAGGATGGCTACATATTGTCAGGTCTAAGGTTACCTTGCATAAGAGTCTGCATAAAAAGAATTTAACAGTTTTAAGCAGTCCCTGGTGATAGACCAGACCAGAAGGCACAGCTATGTCTCTTATGAATAAGGTTGAACAGAGCTGTATTCCATTCATTGATTTAAAAATAAAAGTTACACATGAATTGAGTCAGTTGGTGAGGCATGGTAATCACTCATCAGGGAGCCCTCTCCTCAGCATTCACTACCAAGGATGCCTCTTGAAGGCTTTTTTTACAAAGAATATCTGAATGACTAGTTTTTCCTATGTCTATATGCAGATTTTTGCCTCTTGAACTGTGTACTCATATGACAATTTCAAAAAATAATTTTTCAGCCTTGAAGGTGCAAGAGTTGAATTAATTTACAGGGAAACCAATATACTAAGACTCCATCTCAATGACATCTAAGAGTTGCAAGAAATGTTAAATAACCTAGTGAAGTGTTCGACATTTGGGTCACAGAGCCTTTTTAAAATGTTTGATTATCTCAGGAGGTGAATGAACAAGATTATTTAAAGAGTTAGAAGAATGTATTTTAAAATCAGCAGCAAGAGACAGTTTGCAGACAAGCAATCAAGTTGAGAATGACAGCTAAAAAAGATAAAAAGTAGTTGTTTCAAAGGTTTTTCTACTCCTTAGTAGGGAAAATAGATCAGCTAGTCACTGGAGGAGCACTTACAGTAGTTGAGAGTCCCAAGTTAAGACCAGTACCATGAAAGTCAAGAGAGAAAAAACATTGAAGGAAACCACACAACAATGAAGGCAGATCAAATAAAATGTCCATCTTATCAGACAGATCAAATCAAATGTCCATCTTATTAGAAGATGAATGCTATAATTTAGGTCAACGCTGAATGTCCCAGTTGTGACACTGCTGCACAATGGCCAACAAGTTCCCATCTCCAAGATCTGCAGGAATCAACATGGAAAGAGGTGCCAATGACAGCATCTAGCACCTGCTGACTCACACAACCATATGTCTGCATTGGCTTTTCTCATCTCAAAGCCTTCCTTAAAAACTGTTAAAGACTAAAATAATTATAAATCGAACTCAACTATATAATGAAGTTCCAGAAATCCTAAAGTACTGCCTGTTTGGAGCTGTGACAAGCAGATTATGTCACAGATCACCTACAGGCTGCAAAGCTTTGCAGGTGCTGTTGAACCCAAGCTAATATGGCAATATTTGACCAGGATACTGTGCATTCTCTACCCAACACTGGTATTTCCAACAGGGAATTCTGTATGGGAAATCACAGGAAAAATACTTACTTTGCCACCCTATCTACCTGAGATGCTAAATCAGATGTACCAGGCATGTTAAGTATTTAACAATAAGACCATTATTGGAACATAGAAGAGCACCAAAACTTTTCATACTCGGCAAATTGAATGATTCCTCTGACTGCCAAGAGTAACTAATTAGCACATCTTAAGCCAGGATGTATGACCCTAAAGTCTTAGATATTTCCATTTACATTTTTCATCAGTGACTACTTTTTTACTGCAGGGAAAAGAGAACAGAGAGGATGGAAGACTATTGTACACATGCATTATGGACTGGTATCAGTTTGAAAATCCATATGGACATAATAGAAAAGTCAAAGCAGCTCTACATACTCATTATCACTCCAGATGTAATTTGAGATGGAGATCAGTCACTGATTAAATTGTTACCTTTAATAACTAGATAAGCACAGAAATAATTCATCTTCACAAGCTGCTGTGTAAAATACATGCTGTGGGATTGTAAACTTACTAGAAGTAGATATTATTTCATTGTTATTGCCAGTTAGAATGTGCTCTGAGTGACAGTCAGTATTCACAAACTGAAGGATTTCATACTTTCATTTATGCAATTAATAATTAAGGTAATTGATAGAAGGTAAATAGGGAATATGAAACCTGAGCATTCTAGTAGTATTCAGCAGAATTGAGTTTATTTTCTACATAGTGGAAATTTATGAAGAAATGGGATGAATCTAAAGGGGATGAATCTTCTGCTCTTTACCTTAAAGCATGAAAAGTACTTTGAGGTGGAAATTCAAGTCAGAATTAAAATACTGCCCAACCCCCAAGTGAGGTTAAAATGACCAAAAATTCTAGACAAATCTTAAATTACTTCATATCTAATTACATCTTATAAAGCAAACTGAGTTAATGTGAATATAATCCATAAGTGGGTCAGCATTACCTCCCACTTTGGCTTTGTAAGAAATATATACATGACAAGGCAATCAACCATAATACCAAAACATCTGAGCTTTAATGTATAACACTAATTTCACCAGAGCAACAAGTTCCAGTTCAATTTCTTTTTTTAATAGCTTTCTCACTAAGGAAATTTGTTAAATCATGTATGAGTACATTTTTATATGGCTACAAACTTGTCCAACAAATGGCAAAAACATCAGGAAGTGTGAGGCAACAGAAACAGCAGACAGCTCAAAACAAAGAAAATGTTCAGTGATTTTGACTCAAGATGATGATGCAAAGCATTACCTTGCAAAAGCAAAGCAGTTCACGGAACAAAGCATCTTGAGTTGGATAATATCACATTTTTACTAGGAAAAAATTCAAAGAACTTATTGTGCTACCAGAACAGAGACAAGAATCTCTACACAAGAGCCCTAGGAAACAAAAGAACCAATACATTAACTTACAAGTTAAGCAGCAGGCACTTTATTATATCTATTAAATTATAGCATTTGTCATATTCTAGCAAATATTGTACCTAAATTTAATGCAAAAAAGAAGAGAATTAATAGAATCTATTAGTCTAGCTTTTCATTATTCTATATTCATAGTTTAATCTAAAAATATGGATGTGAGGGGAAAGAAGAATAAAATGCATCATAAATTTATTAATATCTCACACTATCTTTGATAAAGCAACTATAAAGAAAATTACCATTATAAGAGGGCTTGATAATAAGCTGTGCAATTAAAGCCAGAAACCAAGTTAATATGAGAATCATAATGAAAGTAACAAGCTGGATAGAAATGGGGCCAACAGGTTGTGCTGAAGAAAAAAATTAACCCTATATGGGAATTAATACTGGATAATGAAGTCAGTCAAAAACTAGCCTTAAAAATACACCTAACAATGATGGCACCAATGTGCTAATGGAATTTATTGATGGCATGTATTTGCTCATATTATTAGAGATTGCTATATCCCATGCAGAGAACTAGGTGATGGTAATGCTACACTAAGAACAGAGCAAATTTAGTAATTTAGTCAGAAAAGTCATGGACTTAGTGAGGGAAATACTTTTAACCAGTCCTTTGGAGAAGGGAGATAATTAAAATAGCAAGAGAATGACTATGCCACCAATGGAACACTTCCAGAAAAAGAAAAATGATCCTACAGTGTGGGATTTCCAGAGATCAGGCAGTGATCCAGATGTGGGATTTCCAGAAGCAAGCAGGCAGAAACAGCATCACAGCACAGGAACCAGGGAAAGCCACAGCCAGGAAACAGAAGAGGAAAGATTAAACTGGAACAGAGAATGATATTTGAATGACTAGAAGAAATAAGAGCCTAGCAAGAAGACACTTGCTTATCCCAGCATAATGAAATCTGAGGCAAAAATATGACTCCATACATAAAGAGGACAAAATGAAAAAGCAAATGGGGAGAAAACAGCTCTTCTGGCTAAGTGGCTGTGCACACAAAAATGTATAAAAGAGATTGAACAAATTCAGAGTGACAGTCCAAATTCAGGCAGTCAGAAATCACAGAATCACAGTATCAATGAGGCTGGAAACTTCTCAGATCATCGAGTCCAACCTGTGACAACCACCATCCCGTCAACCAGACCATGGAACTGAGGTCCACACCCTTAAACACCTCCCTGGGCAGCCCATTTCCATGCCCAAATGTGAGAGTCAAGAAGCTTGAATGCATGTATAGCATTTTTCATTACATAATACTGCCATTTCTCTCCACAGAGTTTGGGAGTAGGGCATAAAGACTTCAATAAATTAGTCTTTAATACCAGGGCATGCTTCTAAGAGATACCTGCTCAAGTTTCAAATTGTTCTGCAAGAGGTGATTGTAGGGGTTTGTGCTGATGTTTTGTCCTTTATTTATTTTTTCAAATATAAAATATCCCCCACACACAAATATGTCTCTGAGTGTAACGATGGGGAACCATATATCTGCCACATACAGATAACCAAGAATTTCTTTCAACACAATAATTAAAAAACCAGAAGTATACAATGTTTTCACACAGTTCTTAGATCAATAACTGATGCCTTTGCCTCTCAAATAGTGTGCATGGACTAGGGTAGTAATCCTTCAAGAACTGGGGAACAGAAAAGGGAAAAATAGGAGAGAGATGAACCCTCTGCAGAGACGTCAGCAGCCAGCAATTTCAATCCCTCTGTCTGGTAGCATCAGACAGAAATCTGGAGGGAAATGAAGATGATGGCAACTTATAGACTGAAGTAGAGTAAAAGCAGTATTCAAGCCTAAATTGCAAACCAAAATGCTCAGCTTTGCAGTCCAGTCCTGAGGTAGCTATTCTTCACAGGAACCTGAATTTTTTCCCCACTGCAGCTTGTGAGCTCCTCAGCAGCCTCACTCCCAGGCATCCATAAAAGGCTGTAATTGCTTGGATGAAGGTGGATGTCACATCTCCACAGACACATGAATCTACCTAGCTAACTCCTCAGAGACCCTGATGGGCAATCTGGGAGCACAGCTCAAGCAATGCTCTGGCAGTGATTTTATATTAAAATATGAGCCATAAGGAGAAGATGCAACTCTCCCTCCTTCTCATTCCCACTGTCATTCAGCTGCACAGTGATTAGAGGCACTAGCCCCACATAAGGGAAGGTTTGCAGTAATCCTGTAGCTGTTCAAGTCAAAGAACCACCAGCATGGAGCCTCTACTCTCATGCAGACTCTGGATATTTCTGTTCTCAAGGATAGTTTTATACACATAAATATAAAAGTAGATACATATATACATATGTATATACACATATATACAGGCCTATATGGTTTAGAAAATTTTTCCTTTTATATGCAAGACTTCACCTTTAACTCATACAAATCCCTGGTGCTTTTATAAGCATGCCTTTTTAATTAATCCCAACTTGCCCACCTTCTTAATTAATCCCAATTTGCCAGAATGTTGAGGAGGCAGGCAAGTCATTAGAAAATAATCAAAGTGCTTGAAAAGGGGAAAAAATAAAAAAGAAATACCAGAAAAAATACAATACTTCAGGAGCATCATCAGGAAGTTTCATGTTAAACTAAAAAATTCAGAAGTTGAGGCAAATGCTCATATCAACTTTAAAAACTCACATTTAGATAATAAGAAATTACAATACTCTAGAAATGGCAACTATAAATTAGGACGTGGGGAGTCAATTTTCATTTATCTCACAAGAAATGCAACAATAATTGCTATATGCAATTTCTAATAAAGTCCTAGGAAGGCTGAACCATAATGGAAATAATAAAAGAAACTTAAAACATTTATGTTCATTCAAATTTCACAGCTCTAGTATTTAATGTTGACCTTCAGTGTTGGTAATTTTCTTTTTCTTTTTTTATTTTGTTAATTAGAACTCCCTGCTCCCTCCTCCATAAAGCCCAGACCTCTCTACCTCATTGTTCAGGGTTGTAATGTTTTAGCAGTTTCAGACAACTCCAATGTTCATCTAGAGAAGAAAAAAATATTAAAATGAAATTACCAGAACATTGACAATAACTGGAGCATTATAAGTTAGAAACACATTTTAGAAATCCTACCTATTTTTCCTATTAATAATATAAGTAATAAATTTAATGTTACTAATAATAGTTCAGCCATTAATTAAATCTATCATTTTGTGAAAGACCATCAGCAGTAGTCCGGTGATTCATACCTGCAAACTCATCCAGAGTGAGCACAGTCCACTATCACAGAACTCCATTCATTTAAAAAAAACACAGCACACACACACAGGTCATAGCTCCAGGATTAGAGGTTAGAAATAATCTAAAGAATACTGTCAGTCTCCTAAATTGTGAGAAACTGAAATTAAAATAGAGCTCAAATGTCATTGCACAGTTTCTTTTCCTCCCATTTAGGAGAGAGCTGAGGTGAGCAGGAGTCCTTATATGAGATTCACAAGTGATCTTTATATGAGATTCACAAGTGATTTATAGAAATCTAAATCATAAACAAAGCAAAGCCTTTTATTTCTGCAGATACAAACACCAGGGAGGAAACAGCTCAAAACACAAAACTGCAGTAGTTGAGGTGCAAAATGAACCTTAAAGATCAATGAAGTTTAAAGCTATGCTAGGAAGGGTGCTACCAAGTCTTCTGTCATTTATTCATTTTTTCCTGATATATAAATTTTCATTTACCATTATGATCTAGGTTAAAATGAAAACAAAGTAACTATTTGGTTCTGCATTTCATAACCACTCAATTGCTTTTATAGCTTAGTAACAAAATTTTGTCTTCTCCTATCTGTTAATTTCTGGTGCTATTTGTGTTTCCTCCCCTTCTTCAATCCACCTCCCCTCTCCCATTAGATTATGCAATTACATCTATTTATGATCTAATAAGCTGTTTCATCAACAAATGTGCAACACAGCAATATGAAACAAATTCATAACCTCTCTGCTGATTTATAGAGCAGTAAAAAGATATAGGAAAAGAGAGCATATAATTTATTGTAAAGGCAGTAAGAAAACCTCTAGAGCATTTTTCAGAAAAATTAAATTCTCAAACTCCCTATCACAGGGCAGCTTTTAAATAGGGACAATCACTAAATACTCACTTCAAAGCTTTCCAAAAAAAATCAATTTGATGATCATTATTTTGCAACAAAATTTAATGCAGACTCACAAGTGAGTGTTATCCATTGCAACTTGGTCTGTGCAGTGCTTAGAGAACAGCACAGTTGTGTATGGGAACAAAACATAACCAGCACATGAAAACCCTGCCTGAGGCATTTGGTCCAGAATAAAATAAACCACAGCTTCTTCTGAGGCACAGATGGGCAAAGTCCATCACTCTGAAAGGCTGGTGGTGTAGAGCCACAGGACTCTGGTGAAGACCTTCCCTCAGCCTTTGAGCTGGGCAGAGAAACCCCCTCAATGGAGATCTTCCAAACAGAATGAGAACCCTTGGCTGGCTCCTTCTGCCAAAGACACCAAAGACGGCAGTTCCACAACACAGACAGCAGAATTCAAAGTACAAATTTATATATTAAAAAGCAATGCTGAACAATCTATTGGTCTTCATAAGCATCGCTTTTTTACCTGTTTGGGTTTTGTTTGATTTGTCACTGCTGCTGTTTTTCACCACTACACAGACAAACTTGAAATCCTTGGAAGATGCTCAGTGACCACACATTCCAACCAGAAATGCCCCTCTACTTATAATTAAAAGCTTCCTGATTTCTTGCTTTAACTGCTGATATTTGTTGGTGAGATGCATTTGCCAAATGACTGAATACAAAAGGCCTTTCTACTCATACAGTCATGCAAATTCAGTCCACACAACACAAGCAACGAAAGTCTGCTTCAGACATGGTCCTAAATCAGAAAAAAATGCACTTTGATAACATTTTTGAACACTTACAAAAGACTGCCACTCAATTCCTACAACATCAAGTATGTCTAGTACCAATAACAGAAAATATTAGTTGAGGAATAACTATCCCCCCTGACACCAATAACTTCAGACATTCCTGACAAATACACCACTACTGAGCAATGCAGACACCAGGTTTTTTTTATTGAAAAGAGAAAACTAATTATTAAGATGCTGCATTAGTTCAATGAAACAACAGAAACAGGCTTAAATAGCTACAGAATCAAATACCCAGATTCTTTACTAGTTGTACAAAAACACCTCCACACTTACTCCGTTTTTCCTCCTACCTCTCAGCACATAACTCTACACCAAAAAAGTTCATCCTGAGCATTTTTCTCTGTGATCTTTAACAGAGTTTTTAAATTCAAAACTCAACTGCTCCAAAATAATAGTCACACACTACAGTCCAGTTATTGGTTTGCTTTTTAAGTGCCCATTGCACAGTAAGATTCTGATTTCTCTTCGGCATCCAAACACAGCAAGGCTCCCAGAGATTTCATAAGAGCATCTCTTCTTATTTTTCTCAAGAATCCTCTGACAAGGATAAGCTAAAAATATTTTAAGAGAGGAGAGGGAATTCTACTTGAACAAAAGCTAGCATTTCGCTTTCTTCACATGGATAAAACATGTTTTAGGAGAACATTCCCTTGGACATCTGTAACTCAAGCAAAATATTTGAAATCACAACCCTAACTAAAAACAGAAGGGGAAATAATTACTGAGTGCCATACTAACATAATTAAATTCATTCAGAGGAGAATTGTTGGTAATATAAAAACATTCTTAGCATGAGACAACACCTTAACAGCTTGATTCTAAAAGTACCAGGACATAAAATACTGACCCCTAACAGTTCATTAGGTGAAAAGATTATTTCATCAACCTATTAATATAATTTAAAAATCTCTCTAAAAGGATTGATTCTATCCAGCCACACAAACTCCAAAAGCATATGGCACAAACACTGATTATCAGTGTAATTCCTCCCTGGTATCCTGATGTTCTTTCACTGGGAATTTTTTTTAAATTCAGTTCACTGCAATTTTAAAAGAAAATTAAATCAAACACAATAGGCAAAATAAATCAGTATTCTAAAACTTAAGGCAATATATATGCACACCCACACACATTATATATTTTAAAATCTGCAAGATAACAACCATTTCAGCATGAATACATGAGGGACACACTTCTGTCATATATACATAATTTTGTAAGAGTCTGATTATCCATTTCATTCTATCAGCTTCCTGAAGTTTACCTTCATATTAAAGAACAAATTCTAAACAGATGAAATACAACAATTTAAGATTACAGCAAATGAAAGTCAGACCTGCAGTCTACTTTCAAGTGCAAAATTATGAACAGCCTCATTATTCCTTCTTATACCATAAATATTAATTTAATGGAGAAAATATAAATTTAACGTAATTTTAGTTCCTTATATATTATTATTAACTATTTTATTTTTAATTAAGTAGTGAATAAAATATTAATTTTTTATCCTACAACTACTGCCAAGTCCATGCTGGTGCATGCTTTCATAAAAGTTAACCTCTCCACAAAACCAAGAGCTGTTTCCCATCCTTGATCAATTACAAGCCCCCAATCTTACTCTGTGGACATCCTCAAATCTCACCTGCTTCCACAACACTCCTTACTTTGCATAGAGTGACCTCCTTAGAGAGTGTTTCTTTCAAATTCTGCCTCAAGCAAATTCTTCAGCAAGTACGTGCAACCTCTGAACCGAGCTCATTATCCACACAGCTCCTGAAAATTACTTTCTGAACAAGTCTATTTCCCCCTCCCAAACCTCAACATGATTAATGAGATGAACAAACACTCAGTATTTCTGATCTGCAGACATCATGCACACACACACAGCTATGCCATTTTCTCTTTGCAGCTCGAGCGAATAATTTAAGAGTCAAAAATCGGACATGCACACAAAACCCTGAAGAACAACACAGGCAAATTGGGACTAAGTATAATTCAACATTAGGGAAAACAAAAATCCTTCAGATTGTCTTAAGCACAGACAATTGTTGCCAAGAGAAGTTGTGGACTGTGTTAAAGACCAGGCTGGATGGAGCTCTGAGTAACCTGGCCCAGTGGGAAGGATCTCTGCCCATGGCAGAGGGGCTGGAATGAGATGATCTTTAAGTCCATAACAAGCAGCAGGTCAGATTTATGCAGCCTGGAACCCAAGTCAGCACTGAAATCAAGTGCAGAGATGTCCTGAACTGTATCACCATCTTATGCTGAGCACAAGCAGAAAAAGAACCGCCTTGTGCCTGTGTGTGTTGACCAGTAAATGCAGCTCCTCCTGCACTGCAGCAGCCCCACACAAACCTGCTAAAGCTCAGGTCATAATTCCCTTCAGAGCCATGGTTTACAGGCTCCCAGGCATTTCCATACAGGTATTCACAGCATTTTCCACTTTCTTGTGGAAGCAATGACAAGATCTTTTAGACTAGAAAAACCTTAACTATAAAGCAAGAACGTCCTACCAAGAAGAACATAATGTGCAAAGAACAGAGAATCCAACAAGAGTGATCAAAGTAACTCTTAAGAGCAGAAACACACACAAAAAAGGCATCCTATCATTTAAACTACATGACCAGAATACATCTACTTCCTGAGTATGCATATAATCCTATCTTAGAGTGCCACATGAACTCGGCCAGCCTCCTCAGTACTTCTGGTCTGTTAAAAAAAAAAAAAAAAAAAAAAAAAACAAAAATAAAACAAAGGAAAAAAAGGTCTTAATAGAGATGACAACCCCAAAAGTTGCTGCTACTTAAAATACTGTAGATTTCTAAACAGAGGATGCCTGCAAATTTCCTTCATCAATATTGTAGGGGTTTTTTTAAAAGTATACTTTCAAGTAGCCCCAGAATAAGAGATATCATACACTGAAGTCTAGGCCTGCAACAGCATGAGAACAAAGAAGAATATTTCTTCCACTGAAGATCAAGTGTGACTATGCTCATACTCACCAAAATTTGCATATTTATTTTTGTCATTCTCCCAGCCGTGAAGCACAATAATTTTTATGCACATCCAATGACTTACAAAAAGGAAAGTTGTAGATTGCAAAGTTACAACATAAACTAGAATATCACACATTGCACAGAGCTCTCTCCTGGATCATCAGAAAACCAGACTACAGCTCAATTTCTGTATTTAATAGTGAGGACTAAGGTTAAGTGTGCTCTTCATCTGCTTTGGTTTTCATTAGCAGATGGAAATAAAAGGACACATTTATCAGGATGATTAAAAAATAGTGACTGAAGAGCTACAGGTGATGTGTGAAAAAGAGCTGATCAGCCACAGGGGGTTTTATTAATAACAGGTAGGACTTTTTAAGATCTTTATTGAGCATGAGCTCAAAACTCTCACAGCAACTCAAAGGAAAATGTCAGAGGAAGATGCTCTCAAATTCCATTTCAGTGTAGCACTGCAAGCTTTCATCATACTAAGAGAAGCTAATATGCACTGATCTGCTTTTCAGTCCAATTGCTACTTAGAAATGCAGCCATTCTAAACTGGAAAACCCACATCTAACTTTTAAGGAATATTCTACATACATTCAGCTGTCTGTCACTTCAGAGTTTTATGTTAGAGAACAGATTTCCAAATGCCTACAAAGCCCAAATACAGTAAGTACACTTCAAGGATGTATAGAAAATTGAAAATAAAATTATCCAGCAACATTGCTGATGATGAACACATTTTGTAAAGTTAATACATTAAGCTGTGGCTTGCTTGTTCCCTGTCTCCGCCCTCTTTAAAAAATGAAAACCAGAGATCAGCTACAAACTCATTCCATCTTTCACGTCCTGGGTCCACCTTTGCAAGATCAATTCTCTAAGTACCCATCAACCTCTAACCTATACTGGCATTTATACCTGCATTAACAGAGGCCCCCCATATACTTACTGAATGACACACAGTAGGTGTTTGAAACCATCCATGTAAAATACCATCATGAAACTCCTCGGTTATGAATAATATATAAATTATAATTTTATACATACATACATATATATATGTATGTATGTATGAATAGTAAACTTCATATTCTCTCTTATGCTACATAGTAGAAGTCTCTGAGAAAACACAGAACTTCAAACTATATTGTATATTTGCAAGAAAAAAATCCTGTGCAAACTGAAGACAATTCAGTCTTCCTAAACTGAGGGCTGATACAGACTTACAGAAAATTGTATTTATTCTCAAGCTTCCATTTCAATTCAGCCACTTATTTGTTATTTTACTTTAGACAAGCACACAAATTCAGGTTTCTTACATGTAAAAGAGCTCAAAAAACTGTCTGTTTCCCATTCCCAAGGCCATTGTGACAAGCAGCTACCCAGTGCTTAAATAAGATATCCAGGTGGAGTATGATACAGATGAGTGGAGGTAAGTCCTTCCTTGAATATAGATGGGGATTTTTAGCCCTGTGAAAGCTAAAATAGTATAAGCACTTCAGAGGTTAAAAACTCTAGAAAAATTATGCCATTTTTAGTTTAAAATAGATGCTTGCTCCTACAAAGTGCTACAGTACTAAAGTGACTGGGGTGGTGAGGGGGAACGGGGTGTGGATTTTAAATACACATATTCTGATTTTAATAATTATATCAGCATTAGGGTTTAGAAAACATCTGCAAAAATATTTTCTAACAAAATTGTCTTAATATGATAGTACAGTAGTGCACACAAGTGCAAATCCGTACGTTTTCAAAAGCAGCCATTTGTTTGTTCAGTATTTTTCATTTTTCAGAATTACCTTCCAGCTCCTGTCCAACGTTGTGGCTTCAGTTACCTATTGGAGAAGACTCATGACACAAACAAAACAGATGTGCTGATAATGAGAGAAGCACAAATGCACCCAGCTTCCTTCCAGCAGCTCTGGGATGCTTCCCATGAAATATTCAGGGTTCATTTCCCTCTCCCCATGCTTGCTTTGGGACACCCTGAATGCAGCACAACATTTGATTAGCAAGAGTCCTCCAAAGCATCTTCATCAACTGGGCTTGCACACACAAACAGGACTGGGAGCTGTGTTTGGGGTTTCCTTGTGAGAAATACATAGCTTTACATACACACACTCTTACTCTATAGATTATTAAACAAACAAACAAACAAACAAACAATTAAGGGTGCAAATTATCCTACAGTTGGATTAATCAGCATTTCAGTTTTACTAATAGAGCTGAAATTATCAAAATATTCCTTTATAGAAGTCAGAATGTATCCAAGTCTTCTTGAGTTTCTAAAACTGAGATTAATTAACAAGAAAATTAAGCTCACCATATTTTAGTCACTTCTATCCATTACAAGAAGGAAAGTACTTTAAATTGCAGCATGATTGCAAAGATACTTTCCTGAGTAATTTATCTTTGTCCCAGGATTGTGGGTGGCAATGAAAGAAGCCCATTTGTCTTCTTGTTCCACTGTGTGGTTTGCTTGCACCTTGAACAAAGTTTCTGCAAAGCTCACCAGAATATGTAGAGACATTCTAACTCCAGATCTCCTCCTAGGATTTGGACCAAAATCACTGCTGCTCATATTATACTGCCACAACAGACATTAGCTAAAGTCTAGTCCTTTTGTGACACAGTCAACATGAACCATTTTTTTCATAGGAGACAAGTTATCAACCCTCAAGATAACAGAGAAGTAGCTGAAAACTCAAACACATGGGAAAAAACAAAAACCTGTACACAAAAATACGTGTCTGTAATAAAAATCTACATTTAAAGACTGGATTCTGTAATAACATAAATGTCATCAACCTACAAATTAGGAATGTGTGATTCCTTGATACTGGCATAGGAATGAAATTGCTAATGTAGAACACTGTATTCCTACAAGTAAAGCAGCAACTCTTCAAAATACCCATCAAGCACTGCAGCATTTTGCAATATTATGTTTGTAATATTTAATCCAGGGTTAGGGGTTAGGTCTTTGGGAGTCTTCTGAAACCAAATCTTATCAGTGACAGCCAATTACAATTTTTTTCCAGTGAATCTATAATATGAGACTATTATTCTGCAATAACACAGACTGCCAGGTTTTGCTCCATCTGACCTAATGAGGAAGTGATTTTTCTCATCTGTTTCAGATACACAGCATAGTTTGGACAACAGTACTTCATGCTCTAATATTTACCACATTCCAGGAACAAATGCAATCTCTAACATTTTATCTAGCTTATTAGCTGAGCCTCATGGGTCACCTCAAGTCTTGTAAGCTTACAGGAAGTGTTATTTCCTTTTTACAGATGAAAAACTGAAGCACATAAATTATGGAAGAAATCCATAAGAAAATGTAGACATTGAGTGTCTGTCATCTTGGGTGTCTGCATCCAATCTTTAAGTAATTCAGTACTTGTTTGGTTGCCAGGTAATCCTAGAATACCCTGGATTCAAAACTCCCTGCCCAGTTCAAGGTTATCAGATATGTGCTGCTTAAAACTTGGAAATATTCTACAGCTAGGTTGCTTTTAAATACCACTAGCATGAACAGAGTAGATATTTTGCCATCAGAGATGGAAGCAGCCCATTTTCACCCTTAGCTAAGAAATATAAAAATACTGATTCAAACAGATCCTACAATCCATTTCTTACAGATGAGTAACAGCTTTAAATTTTGGAAGAGAATGTCTCATAGAATTTATTTTTTTAATGCTGTTGCATTAACAGAGTTTAAGATGCTTATCCTGGAATATTCTATAGCTGGTGGCCAAATAATTTTTTAGAGGTCTAAAAACATTTAGGTTTTTCTCTATGGAGCAAACTTAAATGCAGGTCTTGCACCTTGGGAAGGAACACTAAGTAAAAAAATGTGTTAAGCTTAGTTCCATGATTTCTCAGTAAAGTCTTGATCCTCATGGAGCTCTTGAACCAATGCAACACTTTTTCCACTCATTAGGTTTTTAAGATTTAGAGGACAACCTATAAAACTGGTATGAAAATTCCCACAGCTCACTCACCTCACATTAAAACATCTATTTTGCTTACAGTTTACTGGTTTACTTTTATTACTGTTAGCAGCTGCAATTCACTGGAGTGTTCATGTTTTCAGGTATCATCATCATCATTTATTTCTCCTCACAGGAACTTCGTAGGATGTTTTTCTGGCTTAGACTATACAGCAAATAATAAATTTCATAGACATTGACAGATAATTATTCTTCAGTACTGCAGGAGTTTTCCAATGCATTTTTGTTGTCTAGGTAGTAATGTTTCAAAATAAGGTCTTTTCTCAGCAGCATTTATTAGGATGTGTAGGAATATCCCAAGGGTATTCCTGTAATATCTCATATTTACCTCCTACCTTTTCTGCCTACATTTTGATACAATTAAATCAATTTCTAGTGCAGTGTGATAGACTGAGTTCTCAAAAACTACTCATTTTAAAAAGATGACATGAACTATGGCAATGCCTTCCAAAATACGATCATCATGCCTTCCCCTTGATTAAAGGAACTAAGAGAAACATGGTGCGAGACTAAATTCATTTGCCAAATTAAATTAAAAACATTCTAAGAGTATTAATGCTATAACCTGTACAGCTATTCATGTATTATTTATGGATAGATTTAAGCATGTATTGGTATAACTGAATTTTTTACCCACCCATAGCAATGGCAACCAGCCTTTGATGCTGTCTGAAGGGCTGGCAGGGTCATCAACCATCTGTTCCCACACTTCTTTGCCTAAATAACAAATTGCTTAGCTGCAAACAAACCAGGCTTCAGAATCCACCAGCCCTGCAGACAAACCTGGCTTCAGAATCCACCAGCCCTGCAGACAAATCAGGCTTCAGAATCCACCAGCCCTGCAGACAAACCAGGCTTCAGAATCCACCAGGCCTTGCCCAACTTGCATTTGGTTTCACTCCTATGGATGGCTGCAGATTTACACAGAGGAAGGGACACTATACATAATTAATTTTCTACTGCTTTGAGGGGAAATGAGTGTTTTTAAAAGGGCACAGCTCCATCCCAAACGTGTTTGCAGCCCCACAACTCCCTGTCACTTGAACCAAGGGAGGATATTTTCAGTTCACAGGCTGGTTTGAGAAAAGCAGGGCCTCGATACTGAGGATGCAGCAGCTCCAAGAGGATTTGGAGGTAGAAAATCAGAATGCCAAGCTGCACAGGCTGCAGCTGCACAGCAGGAGCCCGGGCAGCAGGGGAGAAGCTACTCTGCATCTACATTCTACCAGCAAGACCATTACCAAAAGCATCTAGTTCTGGCATTCATAGCTCAAGAACACGGATAAAATAGGGGAGGCTGTAAACCAAGAGAGCAGTCAAGGAGGGAAAAGTTTGTTTTATGTTGAGACAACTCAAGGAACTTTCCATTCTCAGTGAGGAAAAGGTGGCCATATCTCCATCTGCACAGGCAACAGAGACCTCTCCTACTAAAGGTTCTGCAATGAAGACCTGACTCAAAACATGAGAAAACAGGGTAACTAAAAAGGAGAAAAAATAAGGTAGATTAGATCTGTCTATTAGCAATCCCTACATCTGTTTTTCTGGTTATAGAACACAGTGAGGATAACTAGCAAATGAAAGGAGTTTGAAAGGCTGTAAGGGGCTTTGAGTCAGTGGAAGTGTTTTCAGACATGTACAGATGCTTTCTAAAGCATGGGCTCAACTCGCACAGGAAGGAATTCAGAGCTAGCCTAAAGCCTGCAAAAGGCAAGAGGGAATAAGTAATCAGAGCTCATCTCTGGTCTTCCCTATAAAACCCTTAAAAACCACTGAAATGGCTACTGATGAAATGGTATTGTTAGGACAGTGGCTGGACTCTGATTTTAAGGGTATTTTCCAATCTAAAAGATTTCATGTAGCAAGTATCAAGCAGACAATAAAACACGTCACAATAAAATTAATTTTTTAAGTTTGCAAAAAGATTGCTTTCCTTTCAAAAAGCACATTTCAGTGCAGATAGCTTAGCTCAAGAGGCATTTAAAATGGTTTTATGGCTCTATGTTTAATGTTCTACATTCAAAACAAGATTTACAAAACAAATTTGTTCTTTAGAAATCAAAAATATCTTTATAATATAAGCTATAATTGTATTCTTGAATTTTAATATAGACAGAGAGAAGAAATCATATTAAAATAGTTTTTCAGAGCACCATAACTAAAATAACTTAAATAAAGACCACTTGATAAGCTAAAATCATAATCAATTATGCTTTTCCAGAGGTTTAATTTTACTAGCATTCACATGCTGAGTTTTAAAAAGGCAATTTGCAGGTGCAAAATCTCACACTCAATTGCACTGATGTCAATAAGAGTAATTATTTCTTGGATTAGATACAGGCCATTCTGATGACAAAGACAGTGCTGCAACTTGTAGCATGACTCAGGGATTTCACCCTGTGAAACAGAAGTTGCACTTTAATGGTGATGTTGTTTTACTTTTAAGTTCTGGAAAACTAAGTCTGGACCAATTCTAAAAGTAACAAATTTTTTCTCCTATCTACACCTGCTGATGCTGCCAACTCCTTTGGATCAGCAGGAGCCTTATGTAAGTGAAGCGACTTGAGGAAACTGAGCTAGCTTAAAAAAAACTGGCTGGGAGGTGGGGAGATCTGTTCCTGTTGATACTTTTCAACTCTCAGCAGGAATATTAATGCTTACATAAGAACCAGCAAGCTGTAATCAAAGAGAAGCGTGAAGGATAAAGTCAGCCCCTTTCACAGCACTCTGAACTTCAGCTGGCTGCAGCTAAAGCTAACTTCTTCTCTTAAGATCTCTTCTTACACAACGTTATCACTCATTTACAATCTGCAATTTAAGGACACTCTTTGCATGAGTCATTCTGCAGACAGCAGAATTCAGAGTTTTAGATTGAAATAAGGATTTTGCATGGAATAACAAAATTTGATACCCTTCAAACATTTCAGTTGGGAATGTATTTGTAGTTAGAAATTGTTCTGTCCTTGAAGAATGCAGAATCTTTTCTAGGAGCTCTAAAAATTAAGGAGAGCATGCAGGAGGTAATGTCAAAGTACAATAAGAACATCTGGAGGCAAGCTTTAATAATCAAACAAATCCATTTGCTCTCACTCTCTCCATAACAACTGCATATCTAGGACTAGGTAAAGCAGATTAACTGAAGTGTAGGTCCTCAAAGGTGCTCACCTGTCCTCTTCTGCTTCATTACACTTCACACTCACAGCTATCAAATAAATAACCATAAACCTCTGAAGGCACAACCTAATTTTTCAAAGGCAGCACATTACAGTGGGTATTTCCAGTCCACAAAAACTTCAGAGGAAGATAAATTCCACGCACAAAGTTTTCTCAAATGCTGCCCCACAAACCAGTGCAAAGCAGAGCAGATTTTGGGAATAGGGAAACTTTTTGCTCCAACCTGGAGGAATTTTTTTTTTCTTCTAAGAAATCATTCTGTGAGTAGCAAAACTACTGAAACCTGTTTTCCTGCACTGCTGCATCTCAAGACTATTGACTTTGACATCTAACTACATAGAAGCTGTGACAGCAGTTTTCACTGCAGTGGGGCCATTCATAATGTTTGTGTCCCTGAACTCCCTGGAGCCTTGTAACAGAACTGATTTAGGCAGCCCTTCCCTCTCCCTTCTGCCCAAACTTTACCATCAGGAAAAGTGCAACTGACCAACAAATTCAAAGGCAAAGAGAAGGACAAGAATGAATGGCAGATGTAGCATTAAAAGCATCACTTCTTTAATAAATCAACCTTGCAAAACAAAACCGTACACTGCCCTTGTGGTTTAGTTTATACCTTGAGAACTGTGCTGATTGAAGCTCCCTGCTATAAAAACAGAACTTTCTCACCCTGGCTTTCCTACCTTTCACCTGGCAAAATTACTTTGCCTTCTCTTTTTATAACTAAATTTCTCCTTTTTATTTTGGTTTAAAAAAAAGATTTTGCATTATTTCACAGTAGAGGTGAAGGGATGGAAGGGGAAAAAAAGGTTGAAAGATGAAAGTAAGTCAGAAAGTCAGAGCTGCATTCAGATAACCAATCTGGACAGAGAGTAAAATAATTTACCACCAAGCAGACACGAGGCCTAAACCTTTCTGAATAGTGACTGACAGGATTGTGAATGCCCTGCAGTAAGAATAGCAACATCTGCATTTTTACAGATTTACCACAGGCTTCACAATAACAAGAGTAAATTCAAAACTTGGTAAATAAGAGAAATAAAATGGCAAAATGGTGCTAGACAGTCTCTTGGCCTATTTTCCCCACCCACCCACCTTTCCTTCATCCAGTGCAGAGCAACATTTGCAAAGCAGTTTATTTACTCAGTAGTTCTCCTACAGGGAAAAGGCAAGGTTACCATAGTATTGTCAATTAATTTTGACACCTGCTTACGAAGATTGATCAATTATTTTTGATGTCTCTCTGCTGTGTTGCTGTTTCTCAGTTTAGAAGAGAAATAAAACAAAGGCAAAAATACTACACATCTCTCACCAAAGAATTAATGGTCCCAAGACACCCTCAGGCAGAGCATTTCTCCTCTTACCACAATGTTCCTGGTACTTGCTAATGCAAGTCACTCATTCCCAGAGAGTAAAAACAACCATACCTCACTTACATGAGAAAAAGGGGAAAATCTTATTTTCAAGTGTTTTAAGCCTAGCCTTGAAAATCTGCTTTTTCTCAAATACTGTAGTGACAGGTTTTATACATGTCCAATTTAGGTCATTAAAAGTTCAATTTACATCTTGGGTAACAGGGACACAGGCAGGCACTTCAAACAGCTGCGGCTTGGAAAGCCTGTAAATGTTTAGAGTAATACACAAGGTTCTGTTAACATCTCTGCAGATCGTATCTACAACCTCCGAACTGGCTGTTCGTGCAGCTCCAACAGCCCAACACACTCTTCAGCCTTTGCCATTCTGAAACGATCTTCATGATAATCCTTAATGACACAAGCACGAGTGATGTACACCCGGCAGGAGCTGACAAAGCCCTGCTGCCAAAGTCCAGCCTTGGCTACTTAAGGGTAAAAGCACATAGGAAAAAAGGCAAATGTTCCGCGGCAATAAGGCAAAGCATCGGTTGCCACAGAGATGGGGAAGGTCTCTCATCACCCAGCCATCAGGCAGAGTAACATTCTTTTGCCAACTCTTCAGGTGGAAATACACGGAGCTCATCATCCATTCCACACCCATCTGAATTAGCAGGATTCAAAACAGAACCACTCCGAGCTGCTGCTTGCAGCAGGGTAAAACACGTTTAACATATTTCGCTCCATCCCCAACTCCCAGGGCTTGAAAAGCTTTAAATCTTAGAATGCTTATTTTCAGTGCAGAGTATACTTTGCTTCCAAGAATGAAGATTAAAGATGAGCTGTCAAAGACACTGCTATGAAAAGTGTCCTCAGTAAAAAATAGCTCTCCAACAGCTTACTCCCGTGAGAAAAATCATAATGCAAATGTCACTGTCACTCCTAAAGCTAAGCATGTAAAAACACAGAGGAGTTAATGAGAAATCTCTTCCGATTTCACCGAAACCCCTAACAGCACTTCAATTAAACACTGTGTTAGCTCAGCTCAGGAGAGGAGCCCTTCAAACACTCAGACAGAACTTCCTCTAGGTGGGGATGGATTATTAACTTTCCACCAGAAGGGAAAATGTAACACTGTGCTTCCTCACTTGACAAACACAACCAAGGTTAAAAAAAACTAGATGTTTTAAAAGATGACAAAGATAATGCCTGTAAGGACAGGATAACGGCCCAGTAACAACTCAGAGAATACACTCATTCACAACAAGCTTGGAAATTTAAGAAATTACCATTTACTTTGTTCCTGGCACTGTTAGGGTCTGTTATGAGTAATACAGACTAATAAAGGATACAAGTAATCTCTTTATAGCCAGGAAAGAAGAGCTCTGCAGATCCACACACAAAAAAGATTCACCTGGGCCTCCTCTCATCACTCTCCATAATCAGCCCATTGTTCCACAGCAGGACAAACCCCAAACATCCAATACACACACGCAACAAATGGCCAACTTTAAAACCTTATTACCAGGGTCATAGGCAAAAAAAAAAAAAAAAAGAAATGCACTATATTTGCCTTGTCTTAGTTTTATGGCTAGGTTATAATCTTACTGCTGCAATATCCACCAAATACCAGTAACTTGGCTCTTTCTCTGCACTGTATACCTCACTTCAGCCAACATGTCTGACTTCAACTGCTCCTTAACTTCCCAGACTAACAAGTTACTGGATTTACTTTTTGTTTATTTAGGAATGAGTGAGATAGTATTAAATGTTTAAAAGAGATGTAAATTGTACAGCTTAACTTCAGTACTCCAGAGAGAAAATCTGAATTTAAACATAATTTTAAAACGGACAGTTATTGATATTTAATCTATAAAAAGTAGTTTCCCAAAGACAGAAAGAACTTGACTTCTCCAAGACACAGTGTCACCAATGTATTGCTATTAGTTAGATATTAAAACACTTTCTAGCTTTGTATGTCAACATACTTAATAAATGGAGTTCCTGCTTATAAGGGGTGTTTTACAGGGAATGAAATGAGATGTCCTGTCCAAGATTATATAGCGAAATAACAGCAAACAGTATTCTTCACAGCCAGTCTTTACACTGATACCAAAGGGGGCGGGAGGAAAGTGACAGCCCTATAAATTAAGTCTTCTTTCCCACTCCATAGAGAAAAGCAAGTGTCAGGGTAGGCTTCCTTCTCACTGATCAATGACTCGGTATCACAGTGACTTTTAAGAATGAGAAGGTAGTTAGACCTTGACTGAGTACTCCTTCCCTCGCAAAAATATGTTACTGTTTCCTATTTGCCACTCTCTCCTGCAAACCTTGTCACCAGGGATGTATATTTCACTCAGTTGCACTTGTGTAGTCCTGAATGAAACTGACTAATGCCCACTTCGCTCAAACAACTGAAAGAAAGGAAGGCTGAAAGGAGCTAAACCTTTCACTCTTCAGGAGGAAAAAGTAATTAAAATCCACTACTAATCCTTGTTCCCTGGACAGCCCCATGAAGTGCACATGTCATTTCCATGACATTTCCAGAAGGGACAGCAGCGACACAGCTTTAGGCCGATTTCTCCCGTCTCTCAGTTCCCATGAAGTGGAGCAGCCTATTTTCAGCGATAAGTCAGCCGGAGCTGTGTCCTGTTCTCTTAAGCGCTGGAGGAGCCTATTTTATCCATAACTTCTGCCACATACTTCCACCACACACGAACAAAATCATAGCAGACACGAGCAAAACAAAACAAACAAAAAACCGCAAGTGAAAGTGACAGGAAAAGGATGCAGGGATGAGAAGAAATTCACAATAAGCAGAACCTTACTTGAACCTGCCCTGGCAGTGTTGGCACTGGTCTCCCACCCAGCCCTGGTCGCAGACGCAGGTGGAGTTGACACAATGACCCGAGAAGCAGGAAATTTTGTCGCAGGACTTGGACTGGGACACCTGGGCATAGAGGGCCAGGTAGAGGAAGCCGTAGAAGAGCAGCCAGCTGTTCACATCCAGGAGCGAGGCGAAGCAGCAGCAGCAGGCGGAGGGGAAAGGTCTCCAAGCGGCCGGGCCCGCGGGGGCAGCTCCCGCTCTCCGGCCGCCGCTGCCCAGGTCCATCTTGGCCGCGGGGGCCGCGGGCCGAGGCGCGGCCGGCGATGGCAGCTTCCCCTGAGGGGAGTTAATCCAGCCAGGGAGATTCAAACCCCCCGCTTCCTCCTCGCCTTCTCTCCTCCCTCCCGACCCCAGCGCTGCCTCCTCCGGCCCCTTTCAGCCCTCCGCGCCCCGTCACTCCCGAGGGGAAGCCCGGCAGCCCTCAGCCATCCGCCCCTTCTCCTCGTCGTCCTCCTCAGGGCTCATCGCTCCCGTCTTCTTCCATGGAGGAGGAGAGCTGCCTCTTGACCTTGTGTTTTCTCCTCGCCAGATATGCCCTCACGGCCGCGCACACGCCACCCTGGACCATGTATCCCGCGGCTCCCCCTTCTCCTTTGTATCCCGGTGCCCGCGGCACACACGCAGCGGCGGCGAGGAGGAGCGAGGGAGGCGGGGGCCGCCGTCCTCTCGCCAGGCAGCCAGCTGGGAAGTGAGGGCGGCCGGGCCCGGAGCCGCTACGGCATCGCGCTCCGGCGGGGCGGGGAAAGGCTGGAGAGCTCTTATCCCCGCTCCGTTATTAGCCCTGCGGGGAAGGGAGGCGGGAGGCAGCGAGAGGAGGGTTAGCAGCCCCTCCGCGTCCCAGCTGACAGCTTCCAAGCAGCCATTTTTAAAGGCTAATTGTCACCGCCGCTCGGAGCCGCCTCCCGCCCCTCGGCCCGCGTGGATCCGTCCCTCGCTGGGAGGGGGGTCCGGCGGGCTGACCGCCCGCCCGAGGCTCCCGCGGCCGCCTCTGCCGCCCACGCTTCCAGAACGGGAGCCGGGGGGAGCTGGAGCGGCACCGGGCATGGAGCAGCAGCGGCAATGCAGCCCGGACCCCCGAGACGAGCCCGCCCCGTCCCGTGCTCCTTGGCGGCCCCGTTCTCCTGGCAGAGCGGCCGGAGGCTCGGATGTTCCCTGCTCTGCTGCCTTGGTTCCTCTGCTCGCCTCAGGTCCTGCAAAGTTCAGAGGCACTTTGCCTTGAACTCCTTCCGGCTGGTAGCAGGAGAGATGGCACAGCTTGTTTGGGGAACCTCACCTTCCTAAGGTTTGCTCTGTATAGAAAGTCACGCTATGAAAAGCCAGAGTCCATAAAGGAGATAGAGGAGTCCTGCAGCTTTATTCGAATAAAGGAAGATAGGTTTTCTCTCTCGAGGTTTCGCAGTCCTGTTATCCTGAACTCCCGGCCTCATGGTGCCCTTTTGCTTTTCCCATCGGCTGAGGCACTAGGAAGGTCCAGCCTTCCCGAACCGCTAACCCACATCCCCCCTTGAACCTGTTATTGTACCCCAAAGTTCAGAAACTCAGGCTGGTACAGACACTTGTCTGCTTCAGGGGTCAAACTGGCTGGGCTCTGCAACAAACCTGCTACCCAAAGTTAGAAGATGCATTAAGTCCCATTCCAAAGACCTTACCACCCGTGCCTTCGCCCATTGAATTGTTGGTAAAGACATTAGCACACATCTTCCCTCTCAACTTCATCCTCCAAATTTAAGGTTCGAATCAAGACCTTGCCTCCTGATTTTAGCATGATGAGCAGTTGCTCACAAAGTTGCTGCCTTTGAAAACGGAGCAATACAAAAGTAATCCTTGTGTTAAAGTTGCTGAAAATGTCCTTTTGGGTTTTTTAAGTGTTCCTTCCACAGCCTTTTTCAACTCTACTGTAACCTGTTTTCATTTTACGATCAGTCAGAAACTTTTTCCTAACACTGACATTGGAAATGTATGATGTGATGTCTCTGTTTCAAGCAGATGAAGAAAGGGTATTTAATTTCGTCTCCTGGTACCCTCTCTAAATGGGTCCAATTCCATTAGTGTGGAATCATATCCAAATCGACCCCTCCCCAGATTCCTAAATTTTTACCCTTGAAGCCCATAGGAATTTGTTTGGGTTTTGGTTTAACCTGTTTTCCCAAGCACACCATTAAACCTTCATCTGACTTTCCAAAGTCCATCATACTCTGGTAAGGGACACAGTAACATCCAGCAGCAGCCATTTGAGCTTTATTTGAAAAAAAATCAGGATGTCAAAGTCAAACACAAAGTACAAACATCACAGAAAAAGAATCTGTGCCTGAAGGAGTTTATAGTCTTAATGGAGGGAATAGCCCCATCAAGTATGCGGGGAAAACTGAGATGAAAAGTGATTTTCCCAGTTTAATTCCAGAGGGTTTAAGGAGGTCCACAAGTTGCTCTCAGTCCAGGAGTACATTGTCTTCCTACCCGAGCTGAGATAGATTATTTCTTTATCCTGCATCAGACACGTTTCTGAGCTATTAGACATCTCTTTGTATGTGTTTGGTAATGAATTGGTGAGTTCATGCAAAGAGAGGAAAGGGAAATTGTGTTACTGCTTTATATTTTATGATAAAAAGCCGAGGCTGAAGCCTTTGTGAACAGTCTGCTAATTGTACAATATCACATGTGATTAAGGCTGCTGAACAACTGTCCTCTGTTCAATACTATTATGGGACCAGAAATGCTGTTAAAAGGAGATCACAGTCCAAGACATAAAGTTAGTTCAAGAATATTCTTTAATACAGAAACACTTTAAGAAATAGTTTTGCTCACCATGACAGGGAGATACATTCCTTCTCCACTTTCTCAGTTACTTCAAACCAACCAAAAAAGTTCTAAAGCCATCTGAGCCATTTTTTTCCTCAGACTAAAGGAAGATTTTGTTTCAGATCTACAGAAATCAGCCAAGTTTTTGAAAATGTTTGAAATTAACTTTCAAAACTTTTGAAATTACCTTTCACAGCAAAGCCAAGATCTCAATAATTCTTTACCAGGAAAGAGATGTATTCAAAAGCATAAAACCAAAATCAAAACCAAACAAAACAGCCCAAACAGGCCAACAGAAAAGGATTAGTGTGGTTGTAAGAGGTGCAGAGAATAGCATGATAGTACTTTTACTGCATAAATAATCATAAATAAAAATCTAAGCCCAACTAGAAAGGTTTCTAGATGTAGAGCATCAAGGAAGAAACATTGCACTACTGATTCCTGGCTAAGAACTAACATGCTATGAAAATGAAGGAAAGCAAACTTTACTTTTGACTGCTGTATACCACAGCTATGCAATAGAAATTTCATAAATCTAGGAAAAGAATGATGTAAAAATGCCAATATTGGTTCTCTTCTGTGCTCATTTGATGGGATTTTTTGGTGTCAGAAGAAGTTAACAAATCTGGCTGAGAGAAGTCAGATCTGTCAATCCTTTCATCTTTACATGCATATCTGTAAGTTCCATTTTTCTTGCAAGTGTAACATTTTACACCTTTCATCCTTTCAGTTCTTGACACAGAAATCATTTACACTTTTAAAGAACTAATGTACTGAACCATCTTGGGCAGATTTAGAACTTAAAAGCGTTTGGATAAGTTCTCAAAAGTTGCAAGTTACTGAATAAAAACATAATGAGATTACAAGGTAATGATGTAGAAGGCTGTGTGAACAAAGCCTTCCAAAAATATATCCATTGTAGTAAGAAAGAGAAATAGAGTAAGTAAAAAGTATTATAATATATAAGTATATTATATCTTTATATTATATAGTATATATATTATAATTATGTATTATAATACTTTATTATAATAAAGTATAAAGCTTCTAGACTATTACTATCAAAACTTAGGCCCCTGTATAAAATGTTGATACATTTCCATTCATTAGGTAAAGCAGCATATTTAAAGTTCTCCGTGGTTGCTGTTGTGAGAGAGTGGAATAGATAAAGCAAAACAGCCCCCAAACACAGACTTCTCCAGCTGCTCAGGATATCTGCAAAACTCTGAGGACAAGAATAAAGCAGAGACCATGCTCTGCTCCCTCCCCCCAAGCACACACACCCTGCCTGCTCTGCTGGCCCTCTCTGCAGGCTGGGATCAATGAAGCCTCACTGCAGAAATCCTCCCCACTTAAGGATGCTCAGTACTGTTTACAGCACCCAGCCCAGTGGTTTGGCAGTTCTGTTGAGAACAATGTAAGTGGCTGAAGAGGAGAGAGAGGAAAAAAGAATAGCATTGTGCTTGACCTCTTTGCAAGGATATTAAGAGAAACAAATGCTTCCTATGCCCTTTCCTTTCTCCTTGGCACAGATATTACTGGGCTCATTAAGTGCAAGGGGCCAAGCTCTGCACTGCTTCTGGACAGGGATATATAGACCTGCCTTGGCCTTCTGACACATTGGTAAAGCAGGAGCGTAGGCAGGAGGAAATGGCTGCACAGAGTGATTTGACAGCTTCAAGAGCTGCTCTACCTAACACATCAGAGCAGTGCACAGGGTACAGGGTTCCACTGAGCCTGACAGGGAACCTGAGCACAGCCTTCCCCTTTGCTTTCCAAATATGCACCCAACACTTCGTATAGAGGACTGCAAAAGGCTTTCTTTCTTTTTTTTTTTTTTTTCATAAATCCCACACTAATTTTTCATTGAGAAAGACTGAGCCACCTGAGCCACTCCAAAAAAAAAAATATATTTCTGATGTAATGGAAACCATCAGTCTCTTTCCTGAGGTAAAAGAAACTTGTCCCTACTTATTGGATTCCAGTGCTAACAGAATAATGCATGTTACAATTTTCTGTTCCTATTGTCTTATCTGGTAAGTCAGCTCTGGGGAGGTATCAATTTTATAAGATTAAAAGTATAAGCCTCCCCTCACCTACTCATTTTTTCAATATTTAGAAAGAAATATAAGCCTTCCCTTGCCTACTTATTTTTTCTAAACTTAGAAAAAAATAAAATTCACGGAAAATTCATTGGCACACTTCTAAAGTGAAAGCTTGATAGAAAAATCTTACCTTTCTTAAGACCCATGTGTGTATTTTGCTGCAGTAGTCGCATTTGTTACCATCATCTCCAAGAAGAAAACTGCCATACAATAAAGACTGTAAGTGCTGTGAGAAGTTTACCAAACTCAGAAACATCTACTAAACAACAGAGGTGGAAATCAATGGTTATGCTATTTTTTCCCTTTTTTTTTTTTCCATTTTTATGTGGAGAAAAAAATTAGAGTCAGAGCTGTATTTTTTATGCATATGCATGAGCTGAGGTGTAAAATCTATCCTACAAAGAAAGAGCCAGATTTCTATTGGAATGTTTATTCCTCTGCAGAATTTTTCATGAAGAAAAAAAAGTAATGATATTTTTTGCACTCTTATTTTTAAATTGTAGGCCATGGATGAAGAATTACAGGATAAATTACAATTTGGCTTCAGGTCCATTTAAAGGTGAAAGATGCTTCAGAAAAGCAGAGACCAGACAACACCAAGTTCTATCAGCACTAGTAATGACATCTTTGCTACTTGAAACACCTCTCTGCTTTCAACTAAAAATCTGCCAAGTCAAGGAATAAAATCATGTTACATTTTTCTATATTTATTTCTACATTCTTTCTGCACAAAAAAATTAAATAGACAATCTGATAGCATTTCCATCTATGACAGAACCAATCTGCTGACATTGATCTCGACTCTGAGTATGAACCTCTTATTTTTTAAAATACAAAGTTTTAAAAAGTCTTCCTACTGAATAGATGTGTAATTGCATGCCATGCTGAAACCTTGATGCATCTTGCACTGACATTTCCCACTGCAAACGTCGCTTCTGCTGAGGTTTTTTTCTGCATTCATTCAGCTGCCTTTTATTTTCCCTGCTATTCCTTCTGGAGTTTTTCACAATCCTGGTTAATCTTGACTAAGCTAGGGCATTTTTTCCTTGTCAGCAAAGCTCCATCTCACAATTCAACCTCTCTTACACATCATTAGTAGGTGTACTGAATTTATCCAATACCCTTTAATGATCCCAAAGGGACACTGCTATTAGACTTTTTCTAGCTGAGAAAGCATTTACTTTGAGTTATTTTCTCTCATTCTTTTCTAAATTAGGACATGATCTTTGGGATTCAAACCACTGTTGCCTTTATTTCTGTATTTGCTCTTTTTATTCATAGATTCAACAAAATACTGGAAACATTATTAGAAGATAATGGAATTCCATTGACCTTCCTGGGATTTACACCCTTCCTTCAGAATTTAGCAGAGGTTTCCACATTTTTCTGGCTAATTTGCTGAATGATATATTAAAAAAAAAAAAAAAAAACCTTACTAAAAGATTTTGAAAATAAAAATATATCATCTGCTCCAATTTTCTCCTAACCACTATTTTTCCTTTGCAAGGCTTAGGAAGAATGCATTTATTATTGGTGGCTTACTGGTTCTTACTCATCACATTATACTTTACCCAGGAGCTTTGTAAGTCCACCAATTTCTTCCAAGGCTATTTAAGTGTGACTTCTCTCTTCATGTTGTCAGGCTGATGAATTTAATCTCTTTTGAAATAAAAAAAAAAAACCACCAAAACAAAAAGTAAATTGTTGGGTAACTGTTAAATCAGCAGTGTAATCAGTATTTTGATTACTACAATTTTCATCTTAATATCACAGTTCATCTCCTTTAGAGTGGTGCTGCCTAGTCCTAGTGATTCTACTTCAAAATAATCTCATGGAGATTTCTTACTCTTCAAAAAAAACCCCAACCTTCTAATAATGGCTACATTAGTAGCCTAATACTTTAATACTTAATTTTACAGTATTTTTTTTAATACTGCAGTGAAATTATTTGCTTTTCCTGAAATTCCTTTTTCCTTTCCAATTGCTACTTTTGGAGCCTATTTAATTTTCCTGTTTTTTGCTTTTGTGTATTTAAAAAAATTACCTCTTTCTTTTTTCAGTCAATACTTGAATAGTTGTACTGACTCTGGAAAGTGATACTTGCAAAAAGTGGAAAAAAACAAGTACATCAAATAGTCTGCAACAAGGATAGTGAAACAATAATTGTACTAGGCATAATGGAATAATGGAACAAAATTATGTTCATTTTTTGCCATTTGATTTGCATAAAGTTGGCAAAAATGAGAGGCTATGCATGCATTGATCCCTGTCTTGTCTTCTAGCTGTCATAAAAGAATTGAGTAGATTAAATTTTCCCTCAGTATTAATGTTGAAACAGACATTATATGCCAAGAATCTAAGTGGCATATTGTATTCATTCAATGCAACTATTTTCAGCAATTTGAAGAAATAACTCTCTTGCATAAATATAACACTTTGTCAAGCACACAAGCAGTTATTTAATTAGCTGAAGACATTAATTTCCATAGCTTCAGATAACAGTAGAAATAATAATTATAAAGAATTATATTATTTCCTTGAAGTAACAAGGTTTATTGCCCCAGAGGAGCACGAAGATGCATGTGGCACCTCCTGTTTGTGTACCTGGGCACTGGTGGTGCTGCAAGGGAGGCTGAAGAAGCTGTGAGCTGAGATGCTGACCTCATCCATGGCCTCAGCCAGGGATAAAGGCTCAGGATGTGCCATGGGCAGGTCTGGCTGCACAGGTGGACATGCAGGATGGTTCTCTCTGGGACTGACTGCTGAGGGAAACCTTCTCACCAGCCTGGCAGTTGTTCATCATGAGCAAAGCTTTAGACCAGTTTTTAAAGGTGCCAGAGAAAAAAAAATCCACAAGCTTTTCTCCCTGTTCTTTTCAGGTTACAGATTTAGAATCTGTGTGATCAAAGTCAAGGAGAGAGTGAGGGAACTGAAAAGGTTCTAAGAAAGGGAGGATGCAAAGTGAGCCATCAAACACCTGCGGCACAGATCCACAAGCAGAAACGCAGAATCAGTTCAGGTGGAAAAACCTCTGAGATCATCAAGTCCAACCTGTGACCCAACACCACCTTGTGAACCACACCATGGCCATGTCCAGTCTTTCCTCAAACACCTCCAGGGATGGTGACCACCCCTCTGGGCAGCCCATTCCAAAATCTAATCACCTTTTACAGAATTAAATTCTTCCTGATGTCCCAAACTGGTGCAACTTAAGACTTTGTCCTTTTGTCCTGTCACTGGGGGAAGAGGCTGAATCCCCGCCAGGCTCCAGCATCCTGCCAGGGAGCTGTAGAGAGTGACAAGGTCATCCCTGAACCTCCTTTTCTCCAGGCTAGATAGCCCCAGCTCCCACTGCTCCTCAAAGAACATGCACTCCAGACACTGGGAGAAATATCTGGCAAACACCAGTTGAAAAATGGGAGAGACAAAGTGCACATAATGACAGGTTTAAACCAAAGATTTTTTTGACCAGAAGGCTCTTTCAATATAGAAGCTATGGAAGTATCCAAGGGGCAGAAACTTAGAAAGACTTAAGCTCAAGACCTCGTGGGAATGGGAATACATTCCCTAGTAGGATGAGTATACAACTATCTCTTTGAAAAAGCATTAAGGCAGGACATAGTTGTTTATTCAGTTCTTCAGATGTGCTAGGGACTGGTTTTTTTATTTCGTGAAGTGGAGGAAATTAGAGGAAATAGCTACAGAAAGTAGCTATTTTAGATTTAATTCTAATTCTTTAGGAGGAAGTGGTTGAGAATCTTAAAGTGGAAGTTAATTCAAGAGAAAAAGATAATAAAAATGATAAGTCTTCCATTCTTCCTTTAAATTGCAACTAACAAAATAAGGCTAATGGACTTCAAATAGCTCAGGGAAATACAAGTATCTAGCAGTGATAAGGAACAAAAAAGAATACAAGAGATAAAGACAGGACAGCAAATGATCCTAAAGTGGAAGGAAGATTAGAAGTACATCAAAAATTAAGATGATTGTATCAAGAATTCTTTATCAATCTGAAAATCTAAAAAAAACCCATAAAATATAGAAAAAAGACACATCTATAACGGCAAGTATAAAGAAGCAGCACAAGCAAGCCATAATAAAATGAAAAAATGCTGAAGCACAGAATAAGCCACAAGAAGCATGATGATATTCATATTCAGTTCAAATGGGACAGATCTGTGCTGGAAATAATAGTAACTTCAACTGTTTTCCACAAGGATTATACCACATTACAATGCCTTGTCAATCGTTTTTGACCCATTTGCCTCTCCAAATTCTCCATCTCATACCAATCTGTAACTCTTGAAATCCTCTAAAAGCAATTTCACAACTTGAAAGAAAGACAGATGGTGGAGTTTCATTTTCTCAGGTGCCTTTGCCAGTCACACTGACTTTACCTGTCCACTGGCATCACAGGATGAGACATGAACCTGGCCCACTGAAATTAATCCCATGCATCACAGTTTACATCTGTCAGAGCCACACGTGGTCATATTAAATATTAAAATGATGTTCAAAACAAGATTATGAAAAACGATTTTCAGCTGTGTCTCACAGAGAATATCTGTGGCTTCATCACTGCTAAAATAAAGTTATTACCTGTGCAGCAGTATCAAGAGAGCCACACACTGAAAAGTAATCCTGCAGATGGGTTATACTTCTAACTACAAATAGTGTTGTTATGCCATGAAGACAAACAGGCTATGAAAAAGCCTGAGAAAAGAAAGGTTTAATAAAATCTTGTTGAAAAAAATTGATGCAAAATATTCTTACTGCACAACACTCTTTTACACTGCAATATAAATATCTGTATTTTGTGCTTCTGTAATTTTCCTCCTTTCCCTCTGTTTTCTAGCCTACAGGAAGATTGCTTTGTCATTTACCCAATAATAAAGTGAGAAAAATCCTGATTTGGTCTGAGTTGCTTTCCATCCATTTAATTAATTCAAATGTCTAATTACAGTGACAGATATTTTTCTCTAATAAACTTTGTCTGTATAATTTACTGGCTTAAAAACCACTATAATTTAAGACATATTATAAAGTTTCATCCTAATGTTAAAAGATTTACATACCTGTACAAACACATGAACATGAATGTGCACACAACACACACATAGTAGCAGACTTTTAAAAATTTTTAATTATTCTAGGAATTTTTTTTAGTTCATCTTACCTCACCTACATACACACCTTCTTCCACACTCTGCCTTTATGAAGTAGAAATATCCAGGTGTTACTTCCCTTGCTGAAAGGGACTGTCTTCAGCAAATACCAATAATGCCTCAAATAAAAAGGCTGTTTGATATCCAAGGTTGGGTATGAACACCTGCCAAATATAAAACAAATGGCAATTTTATAAATAACTGATAGTATTCCTATGAGTATTTTGGGCAAAAATTAATGCTCACATCTCTCTGAAGAATGTCAGAAAATTGTACCTGCAGAACAACAACATATCATGTAAGGATAGGTTTAGACTCTGAGCTTTCACAAGCTTGTATGGTCTAGAATTAAAGAGAATAAACTCAGGAATTTCAGCCAGGGCCTCGAGGGAAAACTGTTTTATGTGCCTTCTGCCTCTTAACTAGAAGAAAATGCCTGCAGTACAGTCAGCTTGCTAAAGGAAAGAATGCAGAAACCTCTCTGTGGAATGGTGGTAGCAATTCACACCTGAGGAATTCTAAATCCAGCAAAGCCCGGTGTAACTGCTGAGCAGCTGGTGCTGTCTCCACCTCCAGAGGTAGCATAAAAACAGAGGTGATGAAATCCATGTGGGAGATGAAAAAATTCTTCATGTTTAGTGACCTCAAAAAGAAGATGAACATTGAAAAGACAGACCTCATCTGAGCATGGAAATGTGACATTGTCTTTAGGAAGCATTCTGCCAAACCTGTGAAAAGCTGCAGCTTTTCTCTTGGTTCCTCCAAAAGAAGACATGTCACATACAAAATTGATCTGTAAAGGCTTACAGTAAAAACATTCATTTAAGAAATGAATTTTTCCTTTTCTCCTTTGTTGATCACCCATTTGGGATCAAGAATCAGAGCAGAGAATCCTCCTCCATGTCCATTTATTTGCATCAGGAGTTAAGATCTGATTATGTGGTGGAGAGCAAGGGGGTAGCTCTGGAAAAAAGGATAGTTTTAGAAAAAGAATTATGGAAGGGGAAAAGTATGTAAACAAATGAGTACATTACTTGAACTCTGGGCAAAAATAGAGCCTACAATCTCCAAACCTCAAGAACGTCCTTGTTTTGCAAATCTGGTGCTTTTCTTTGCCTAATGACTGCTCTGTGGACTTACTTCCAAAACTTTTGACATGGTGTCCATGCAAAAACCACCCCATTGTGTTTTATACAAGGGCTGTCTCTCACATGCCTGTGTCAGAGGACATTTGCATTATGAAGCAAGACCAGAACAGTCCCTAAATTAAGGGAGAAAGAAGGAGGGAAGGCAAAAGTCTGTCACACTCTCTATTATGGCAGCTGATTTTCACGTCTGCAGAGAAATAAAAGTGTAATTCAGATGGTTTGTCAAGGGAAATATGATTGAATTATCTCTATAGCCCAGCTGAAAGGTGAAATAATGAGCAACCTGGAATTAAATTAAAAACCTAAACCCATTAAAGTATTCAGATTTCCCAGACTAAGATAAAAGTGAAAACCTTTGAAATTAAGCAGTCTTCCTACCCTTATCTCTGAAGCTGAAGACGCTGCTGCTTTGGATAACACAAAGGAAGCCAGACTGGATTATTGCTCATTTGAACACTGGTTCTCAAATGCACCATATTTTCCTCAAGAAATGAACATTATTCATTTCAGCTTATGCTGGATATCAAAGTAGCTGTAGAAAAGGACACAAAATAAATTACCAACCATCCTTTGATCCCAACACACTCCCACTGCTCCACTTCCCCACTCCAGAGAACAATGTGTAGGAACCAAATCTCCCTTATTCTCAGCACAGAGCTGCACATTCTGAATCTTTCAAAGCTCCTTCCTTTTCTGAAGAATGTCTTTATTCTTAATAAATTTGAAACTATGCACAAGATTTCCTCAAATGACAGTTTTCTCACATGATTTCTCCCTTGCCCTCAAAGTGATTCCTCCTAAAATAAAATTTTTAAGTCTCTCCTTGTCTGGCTTGAAGAGACAAACAAATAGTTCTCTTTGAGGAATCAAAGTCTGTTCATCCATCCCATCACAAGGAAGTACATTTCTGTACACATGTATTCCACTCTTATGTGCAGGATAAACAAGAAAACAAATGTGTTTTTCTGTTTAAACTCATTTTCATGTTGGGGCAGTTATGCTTTTGCCACATGTGAAATAAATTCTTGTCTGCTTTCATAAAGGCATTTAGAGAATAATAATGATTAAAAAAAACACCATCCAACCTTTATTCTCACAAGTACAGTTAAAGGCTGAGTCACAGACTGACAAATTAATGCAAAAACTTATAATATGCCTATATAATCTCACAAAACCATATTGCTTCAAGTGTAACAAAGTGAGACCCATTCTTCTGTATATTTATTTATTCAGGTGATGCACCTACATCCCTTTCCTTCTGTCTGTTTACAAAGACTTCAGGCCAGGCACTCTCTTTGAAACTTGCATGGCATTAACATAATAAACCCCAATCCCAACAAGGGTCAATGGAAAGATCTTTAATAGAAATATTTATTTATATTATTTTATAATAACAGTTACAGTTATTGGGGAAAAGCTGTTGCTTTTCAGCTCCATTTTGAATACAGGAAAGATTGAAGGCAAAACTGTTTCATAGCTCCTGATCCCTTCTACCTCCACAATGGAACCCGCTCCATTCTTCAGTGGCTGAGGAGCAATAGCTAACTTACCCTGATGTGAGCCACATCAAAGGGCACAGAATTACCAGGAGGAAGCTAAAGGAAGAAATAATTATTATGATCATGCTTCTACAATCAAAATTTTCCAGTAATATTTTTACAGCCTTCAGAAACTCTTCAGTGGAGAAAAGTCATTACTGTACTTTGGTATTATTCCTCAAGCCTTTGCCTATGTGCCAGATAACAATGGAGATTCCCTTAATAAACATTTTTTTTAAAATTAAACTTTAAATATAAAACATCTAAAATGGTATTACTTCTTCCATCATCACAATATTATGCTGGTGCAGTTAAATTTCCCTTTAGCCTTGGGTTTGGATTCTACAAAATTAAATATTCCATCTCAAACCACATATGGTAGTTCAGTGATTTACACCTCATCTAATTTTGCCAGACATCAGAAACCCTTTTAATGAGTGCTTGGAGGGTTTCGTTCCATTATAGTTCCAAAGAAGCTGATGCTGCATTTTCTTTCAAATTCAAAAATTTAGTTGGCTGACATCCAGCTTGCAATCAAATAATAATGAATTTTTAAAACAACTCCTTCCCAGGCAGAATCTCAAGAATAAAATGGAAAAAAATTACAAGAACAAATGTCTCAGATTAATACACCTCTTTGCAGCAACTGTACAGAGGATGAAGCACATTGCTAGAATCTCCCAGAAATAGAACCAGTAAGATTTGGAATTTTTCTTCATCTAAAAAAACCGAAAATAATAACAATTTCACATGTTCACTGTTCCTGCTTGATTCAAAAGAATAATCTAAAAGCAAACACAATCTGAAAAAACGTCTATTTAAAACTTTCTATACTGTTAACTGTTCATTGCACTTGCCAGAAGGAAAGCATAGTAGAAACCTAAATATATTTATACAATCAAGGAAGATAGACAGGATTGATTTTGAGTAACCATGGCAGAGAATAAACACTAAACAAGAGATTTAAGTACTAGGCTCAATTCTACCACTGGTTTTCTATATGGGCAAGTCAGAGAATTCCATTTTTCTGCATTTAATATCAAAACCTACAACAACCTTTGCAATGCACCCTTTCTTCCACTCATCCTCCCCCTCTTCTGCTACCTGTTCTCACAACATCAGGTATGGAAAAACCCCTGCCGCCCAAAAAAGATAAAGCACTTCTGTGCATTCCTGCAAGCAAAGCAAAAAAAAAAAAAAAAGGACCCCAAATGTTATCACAGATATACAGATATCACAGATTGGAGAACAGTGAACAGAGAATTTCCCAATTTGTTCATACCAGGTTTGAATGATCTCTCTTCCCTCTCCCTTCCATCTGATGGTTTTTAAGAGTCCTCTCCCTGTTATAAAGATGATTTTTATAAAGGAAAACACCGTTTATTATCCTAGTGAAAAGTACATGTCCCATTGGAATATACTTCATGTGTATAATTGATGAGCAGTCTTGCTAGAAAGTTGGGTTGTCAGGAGCTGCTGAGGGGGCCAGGTGCTCTTTGTGATGATATTTGTAAAAACATCTACCACCAACTGTTAAAAACCAGATATTTATTTACTGTTTTAATACCACAAACTTCCAATCACCATCTGATCTGGTAGCTAAATATTTCTATAATAAATATTAAAAAAACAACAAAACATCAAACATCATTCTAGCCAGAATTTAATCAAAACCCCACTCTCCTGCATATAAAAAAAATCTTGCCATCCCATGCACATTGCTTTCTTGCTTTTTCTGGGAATAAAAGGACACTAATTTCCCCTTATTTCTTCATGTAAGCCTGTAGGTTAGGTGGCAATTCAACTTTTATACAGAAGCAATTTTTATTTCCTGAAAGATAGGATTATGTCTTTGGATGCAGTGACCCTACTTCAGATCCTTTTATTTCCATAGAAATATAAAGCTGGAAGGGAGGTCACCTAGCCCTGGCTTTCTCTTTTTTAATCTAAAAGAGCCCCAGTTCACACAGTCTTTCTTCAGAGATCATATTTTCTAGACCTCTGACTGGTCTCTAACATCTCTCACAACTCTGTTCCAAAACCCACTTTGACAGTTATTCCTTTGTTCTGAAAGGGAATTCATTCTAAGGCAAAATTAAATTATTATTCAACTTTCCTTTTTCCTTTGTCCTTTTCTTCTTCTTTTTTTTTTTTTTAATTTTTCACTGTTAAATGCAACCCGGGTGAAGATTCTTTTCCAGTTATAACCTGTCCTAAGTGTCATAACAACTTCTTCCTCAGTTGCTGAGCATGCTCCCTTTTTATACGTGTGCATAATTTACTAGCACATAACTAACATTATTTAGAGTTTAACATTCATCAACACACTAAGTATTTCCTTTGTGAATAGCCCCAAAAGATGTTTTTCATTATTTCAAAGTGCACTCCTTTACTGTGGACTGGAATTTCCACAGAAAGCATTTTGCAAAGTGTTTTTTCTATGTTATTGCGTACACTAAAGATTAATAAATTGAGCAATATAATTTTTACTATTGGATAACTGAGATAAATATTTTCTTATGACTGGCTTTAGAGATTAATGCACTGACTCAGTACTTTTCTACCATTTCCATGAAATTAATATAATAATCAGCCCTGGAATTTTCATAAACATCCTAAAACACAGGCAGAAATCAGGCCACCATGGAATACTGTGATCATTTCTATGCAAATGCCTCGCAGTTCTTTCTGATGTTGCATTTTTTAGGATGTTATCTTGGAAAGTTCTTGAAAATATTCCTCTTGTGGAGATATTCAGGACATAGTGACTCCATAGATTTCTTTTTTTAAGTGAATATGCTGCAGAGTAAGGATTGTCTTGTTCTCAGCTGCATGGCTGAGTAGATATGGAAGCAATAAATGTTCCTGAAGGTCCCAGAGGACGTCATGGACTGGTTTGGGCAGGGAGGGACCTTAAAAATCATCCCAAAAGTTCCAACCCCCAGCCATGGACAGGGACACTTTCCACTAGACCAGGGGGAAGCAAAAGACAGCGGCTGAGTCAAGTAGCTGGGTGGAAGGAATGTTTGCAGATAAATGCCCTCACACTGCTAGGAACAGCTCTTCCAGAGCTGAACATTTTTGAGACTCTGCAGAAGTTCACAGGTGCTGCCTGGCTCTCCTTTCATTCTCTGTCTCATTGAAGGAATTTTGTCTCTAAGGCTCTCAAGCTAGAGTTGGATTTTTCACTTTTGGTTTTAATCAGAAGGCATTGGTGCACTTTGTAAATAGCAGAACAAATTTTTACCGGCCTCAATGCAGGAATTTGATCTCTATCCTCTTCTTTAAAGCAATTTTTTAGCTTAAAAACCAAAAAGCCTCACCCCATATTTACTGAAATATTTTACCCCAAAAGATTAGTGATGCTGAAAAGTGGATAGCAAATCCAATGGCAGTGGTTATGTTATTGCGCATTACAAAAAATGCCAAGTGTTTCACCAGGTGGAAACCACCATTATTTTAAAAGAAAAAAGCATATCAGCAGAACCCCTGCAATGAAATTACTCCTGAAAGTCTGGAGAGTTCATCTGTTGGCATAGCAGGTTTTCAACATGTGAGGGCCATCAATTTTTCTTAGATTGAAAGGTATGAACTTGTTATATATATATTTGTTCCTGATGGGAAAAGAAAAGTAACAAGGCAGGATTTTAAATGCAACCTACCGGTTTAAAATGAGCACTGGGTCTTCTGGTGGTTTCTTTTTTTCCTTCCAAACTGCATTTCTTCTGCTTCCAAGAGCCCTGAAGCCAGTAACCTTCCATCCTCTGGAATCAAGGCTGCAGCATCCAACACTGTTGGACATGAGTACTTTTCTTTGGATTTCAAACCAAAGTTATGATATTCTGACTTTTAAGTAATTGTATAAAATATCCACTTTCAGTACAGTTTACAAGAAAGGCTTTTTTTATTTTAAAATTACCTGTAAATTTAGGGGTTTTCTGTCTACCTCCCAGATAATAAAAGCTTAGCACAAGGAGCTCTGCAATCAGCAGCATTGAGCAAATTTGACCACTTATCTCTTCATGATTCTCTGAACCCATACTCCTGCATCTGCTGCATTAACAGAGTCAGAACCAGTAATGTGGAACAAAACCTGGCTCAACTACTTGGCTTAGGAAGTCAGTCATTTTACCAGGAAAAAGAACAAAATAAACCAAACAAAACACAACCCAGATCAATGCCCCCGTGTAATTCAGCATACAGTTGCCATATCTTCAGTAACACAATTGCTAGAACCACTCAGTTAATCAGTCCTACAGACTGCCAGTCATGCTAGATAGCCTTGTTTTGTAAATACCCATATTCTCACTTTGGCACTGGACAAATTCAGATACAAAACCAGTCACACATTTTCCAAGTTGTTGGGAAATAGCCCAAGTGAGATTATAAACAATGGAATCTGAGAAACTGGCTGGATGCCTTTGCAAAGGCTTTGATACGGGCTGCTGGCTCGCTCCGGAATTTTCAAAACAGTTAAACATATTTTCCTGGTAGCAATGTTTTTCCATTGTTGTGCTATCCCAGCATGGGATCATAGCAAAGAGGGACTCTTTTTAGGCATAAAATAGAGTCTGACCAACCAGAAATGGGGTGTGAGTGTGACAGGAGGACAGAAAGGGGAAGAGGGATGGTGTGAGTGGTTCAGCACCTCCAGAGGTAGAGAGCTGCACAGAGAAGGTTTATATCTTCTCCAGAACTGGATTGCTTTTGAACTGGTAGAGTAAGCAATCACTGTTTTGAGGAGCTGTAAAATCACCTGCTGAAATTACTACATGTCTTGGGAGTGAGAAATAAACTGTAAATTAAAGACAGCACAAGACTGGAGCTTTGGAAAGCAACATGGATATGCACTATGGGTGTCTTTAAGAAGGCTGCTTTGTGTCTGAGAGGAAGGTGAAATTTTATGGATTCTAGACCCAGAAAACACCATGACAATTCAGGGGATTATGGCTCCAATTCAAAGGAATGGAAACTTCAATGAAATCTGAATCTGGGCTATAAGCAGATATTCAAATTGCTCCTTATTAAGCAAAGGGCTTAGCTGTTTGTTTAATTTATATCCAGTCAAAATGAAATTTCATCATATGCTTAAATGCTTTTCTCAATTAGATATTCACAACTTTTTTCTGGAAACTGATAGGGAATATTTCCAACAGCATGGACATGGTGTAGCATTTTTCCATATTTCAGTGTAGCCACAGTTCTACAGCTACTAAATGCAGTCTTTGTCTACTTTTAAAAATTAATGAATCCTGTGGGAGCTTTATTAATAGTCAGAACTTAATTGCTTTACAATGCCTTTCACTCCAATCAAGAGCATTTCTAGCAGCTTCCTGGACTGTAGCAGTGACAAATCATTCATCCCAGCAGTGAGGGATTATCCACAACTGTAGTGTAGCACTGGAAAAGGTTTTCCTCCAACAGAGTTTATGTTGTGGATTTCGTTACTGTGTTTGCTTCTACCTCACCTCACCTTTATGCATGAGAAAAACTGAAGTAAATCAATATTTTCCCTGGTTTGTCTTTCTGAATTTAACTACAGCTTGACCTTTCTTGTCCTTGTCAAATCCATTCTGTGCAGTAAGAAGGGAATTCACTTAGTTCTTGCCCAGCTGAAGGTAACACTTTTAACTAGCTGAATAAACAAAATACAGTAGGCAATTTTTTCCTCTCTAGATAAGCAATTCTTTTAAAAACTGTCTGTCCTTGGTTTTACACAGTGAAACACTTGAAAAATCTGACTGCAGTAACTAAGAACCTTTTCTTAACTCCAGTGGCCTTTGGATCATGATCTAAATGAAACCATGGTTTTCTGTTTTAAGAAAAATAAGAAAACAGAGTTTAAAGGGACACATTGTTTCAAACAGACACATTCAATTCCTTAGCAGCAATTTAAGAAGTCACAAGGGAAATGAGTTTTCACGGTCTCATCATTTCTTTGATGTAAAAGTGCACACTCCATCTTTTTGGCATTTTGTTCAACAGCAGAGCACATGAAAAAAGAGCCCCACTGTGCATAAAGAGAATAAAATATGTTCAAGAAGAAACAGGAAAAGAAATTCAGGTTAATATGAAGGTCAACCTTTTTCTGTGTTTCAAATCTGCACTTTGCTGAGATCATAAAGAGAAATAAAAAAAGCTTTAATCTTCATTTCTGTCATCCCTTGGCTGGAGAAGAATTAAAATCCAAACAGAGATGTTTTGGCTGATGTTAGAGTGGTAAATTACTCTTAGATTTTTAATTGTCTGTCCCTGAAATACCAGACCTTATATGGCACACGCTGTACTTTATATAAAATAAAGGCAATACCTCTTTAAGGGTATTAACAAACTCCCAGGCCATTTTTACATTCTGCTCACCTCTTTCAGCACAGCAGGGCAGAGCAGCAGCCACAACAGAGCCACTTTGGACAAACCATCTCCCATCTCTGCCTGCCCCACAGCCCATCTGAACTGAACCCAGGAACCAGCTGGAGTCTGATGGGGTATCTTTAAAGGTCCCTTCCAACCCAAAGCATTCTATAAATCTACGACTCTAAACCCAGGACACTCTCACTCTCCCCAGGCTCAGATATTTTAGGTTTGGGGTAAATTTTCTTTTACTTAAAAAAGAAACAAAAACCAAACCAGCCAAACACAAAAAAGGCAACCAGGACAGGTTATGACTTGGAGCATGAGCAGACAAGGCTGCTAGAGAAATATTTCATCAGATACTTTAAAATTTAACTGAAAATGTTTTTTTAATGAAAATATTTTATTAATCTACTCAAGTTAGCTCTCCTTTGCAGGACAACTGCTAGACAATGACAATGCCTTCTATTTATAACCTATCAGAGCTGAAAGTCAATTCTCTCAATCATGTACTGGGAGTATGTTTTAACAGTAGTGGTGGAAAGAGTGAAAATTGGCTCTTCTGCCATAACTGCATTCTTCTCCTCCTTAAAAGTGAAACATTAATACAAAAAATGGTAGGGACCAATTTAAAAAGAAAAAAACCAAACCTGTCCTCCTAGTATTGTACTGTCTGGGTTGCATTATATGAGATAAAATACAGACTGGCAAGAATCTGTATTTCAGGTAAGACAAGGATGAGGGAACAGGTTTTCACACAAATAAGAATTTCCTTGTCATTTAAAACTATGAACATGTAACTTGGACATGCTAATTGGAAGTATTGGGAAAAAACAAGAATAACTCTTACCTGTGATACTCTTTAATGGCTAAATGTTATTAATTGTGATAAATCAGAGGAAGCTGTTTGGCAGTTTCTTAGAGAGAAGACAATAAATATAGCATATTTTTCTGATGTCTTTGCATATTTACTATTAGCAGTACTCCCTAGGAATAGCCCCCTGAACAAGGAAGCTGGTTTCCATGTTCTTCTTCTGCTGTCTAACCACAGCTGTTTTTTTCTTTTTCCTTTTTCATACAATCACCTGGGAAAGAGTTCATATTTCAAAAATTAAGAACTTCCAATTTTGGTCCTGTATCTTTCTTTCCTACACTGCAGTCTTCCATTATAGTTCACTAGAGGACAAAATGGTCCGTTTTTCCACTTTTTAATGGGAGGATCCATAATTGACAAAATATTAAAAATTTAACTACTACTGGAAGCATAGCTTAGGGCACCCCCAGAATGAAAAAAAAAAAAGACAGAGACTTCATAGATCCCTCTGTTTTCCACTTCATAAGAAGAGCTGTTTCAGCTCTTACTCATGGAGTAGGAACCACTTTAAATGGATCTGGAAAGGTGAGTAACTGTGTCTGCTTCTACCCCTTAGCTGGCCCTACTGTGCCCCAAACAGCCCCCCAGCAGCTAATTTAAAAGATTTTAGAGAATATCCCTATCTGATAGCCAAATAGTGGCATAAGTGGAGTGAGAAAATACAGCCATTGTGTTTTATGAAAGCCATGCTACAGCACCAGTGGCTGCTGTATTCCTCACCATTTGTTCAAGGGAAAAAACCAAGCAGTATGAAGATTTTCCTAACTCTGATCCAGATGTAAAACACGTTTTATTTAGCCTGCCTGAGGCCAGCAGCTCTCTGTGAGAGCACAGAGCTCAGCGTTGTGCTACGTTAGCCTGGAGTAGCTTTGAAATATAATTCTGTTCCCTTTGATTTTTTTTTTATTGTGTTAATCTTCCCTGTTTAAAATGGTGGTATTTAACTGGGGGAATTCACCAGCTCAAGTGTTTCATGGGAATATGCTCCCTTATTTGGCATCATCTAGGAAAGAGGGTGATTGAATGCATCACCAGCTTCATGATTTTTAGAAGAGAAGAGGGAATAAGCAAAGTCACAAGTTGAGATAAACAGCAGCATGAGGTTACAGCATGAGGAAGAAATTTATTTGCAATAGAAAACAAGAAATAAATATTTTTCTCTCCACAGTGAAGAAGCTCTTCATTTCAATTCTCTGGCCTAGTGCCTTTAGCTCTCATTTTAGGCTTCTTGTTCTGCTGAATAATTTTGCCTCAGAATTCTAAAATCTAATGTTTTTCCAGTACCAGTTTAAAGCTTTTCTTCACACTTTCATGCCTTAGTAACAAGCACAGACACAAACATACCTGTTCTACTTTTTGTTCTTCAGTAGCTCAAGTGCATTTCATGCTTTTCCTTGTTCAGTCTTCAGTCCCTCAAGCATATTTAAATGATGGAGCTGACTGGACTCCTTATATAGAATTTTGAAATTCTTTCTGAGCAGAATATTTACTCAGTGACTAGAGAAAATCTCCCCAGTATTTTTATACAAAATATTTGCATGTGAAAGTGGGACATTTAAACTATGCAGAGATCATATCCCTCCAGTTAAAAAATTCATGTGTGCTCTGCAAAAAATATAAACCAGTCCTTCTCTGTAGCTGTATTAAATCCATCTTGTGTAGGGCTATGGGGGTATTAAAAATATGCTCTTTATAACCATGGACACTGGAACTGATGTGAAAAATGGACTTACAAGTGGCTGCAGAATCTGCTGCCTCACCCTGGGAATTGCACCATTATTGATTTCCTGCCCACGACCCCTTCTCCTTGCCCTTCAGCCCCCTCCACAGAGGCTGCACTCATGCAGGGCATCCAATTGAGAGCCCCTCATGCTCAGAGTGAAACTGCACAGCAGCAGGGATATGCAGACATTTGTGGGTTTGGGGCTTCTTTTTGTTCTCTAAATCAAAATGCTCTCCAGGATTTCTGTTTCCCATCCACGCCCACACTTTTCCTCTGCCTGTGGACATTGCAGGGATGCACTGGGCAGCCTGACAGGTTGTAATTCCACTGCCCTGGGAATGTTTCATGGGCCACTTTGGCATTGATTCCTGGCCAAGTTTTGAAGAAGGTCACTGCAAACTACTGCTTGCTATTACATCACCACAAACTGTGCTGGTTTTGGCTTTGAGACTCACTAGTGGAAGGCAGAGTTGTGCCAAGTGTCAGAGAAAGTGATTTCTTTAGAGATGATACCTATCAACACCACAGTGAGTGCCAAAATTCCTTCTCTATAAAAATAAAGAAAATATCCCGGAAGTGACTGACAACAATATACAATACACAAGCAGAACCACTGAAAAGAGTTCCCCAAACCTCCCAGTTAGAGCACATCTACATTGATTTGGCAAAGCAGATAATAGCTTTTCTCATACTTGCTAAGAAGAAAAATTGTCAAGAACACATGTAACAGTTACTAACATATAAACTGCAATTTTATAATGCTTTAATAATGGTGATGAAAATTAGAGACACAACTGGCACAGGAGAAAGAAGGAAAGCCATCATCTTAAAAGTGAAATTGGTACAAAGCCAAAGAACAATATTATTTTAATAAGAATGCTGAGGAATATCACCCTTCTAGAATTTTGTACAAATTATCTGTCAAACTATTTAAGAATAGATGTCGTGTCTTAGCTAGAAATATACATTCAGGGGAAAGAAAAAACCTAACCAGCTGCCAATCCCCTGACTTATTGTCAATCAAATGGTTATAAATGAGAAAGAGATTATTGTCAGGCCAGTCACAATGAGGAGTTCAAATCACAGTTCCCTGACTTATTGTCAGTCAAATTGTATTATAAACAAGAAAGATATGGCTGTCAAACCAGCCACAATAGGATAGCCCTTAATACAGAGCACAAGACAAAGGAAAAAAATGATATCTAGCTTATTATATGAGAAAATTCATGTGAAATGGAGAAAATGCTGACTCTCATATACAGCTGGATTTCTCCATTTTGGCTTTAAATGTGTCTCCCCTGTGTGCCAGGTGGAGGAAAAGGGGAACCACCTTTCCCACCACTCACCCTGGAGTAGAAACTTGTCCCCACCAAGTGCTGTGGGGAAGAGATTGTTGCATCCACTGCAACCAAAATAGCACCACTAATCTGTCTGCACCCTGGGAATCCTTGACAGGTGCTTCTCAGCCATCTGCATTTCTTTTCTCCCTCCTAAATCCTCCTCCCTTTGCCAGCACACTGGCCAGATTCTGGCTCTTGTGTGTGCACAGGCTGTCTGGAGAGGAGCAGGGCACCAACAGGAGGTCAAGGCAGGGGAGCAGATGAGAATCTCTTGCTTGGGTAATTAGTTCTGATCCTTGCAAGGCTAAGCAGAAATCTGGCCAGCAGGACATGTGCACCCAGATGGATGAAGTCTAATTTGGGACTGAAAGAGAAAGAAGAAGCAAAAGCAGGATCACAACCAATACATCCATTCACAATTTAGTCCATTCACTCTTTCTACTGTTGTCTTTTTTTTCCTGCATTTGTATAGAGATTCCTCTGGGTCACTCTTTCAGCCTCCCTCCATCCTTGTCTTTTCCTAAAATGTTATTTGGCTTGACAGTAATGCTGCCTTTAAAACATTAGTGTAATTGAACAAAAATGTTACATCCTCTAACCTTTAAAGGACACATTTATTCAAAAATACTCATCAAGGCCCCACTTTTGACTTTCTGGCTGAATACACCTGCAGGATTCCCCAAATTTATCATGAACATTATAATGTAGGAGTGAAAAATATGATAATGCTGGGTCTATTTTTACATTTTAGCTGCAAATGTAATGTTCATTTGTGGAAAAGGTCAGGATACTCTTTAGGTTTTTTATGTTCAGTGCCACAGTTTTCACAGTTTCTTGTATACTAGTTACACAAAGAAGATGTCGTTTAATCTGGTTTTCACCCAGGAAAAAAATGTTAAGGAGTCAAGACTGGCCTGTGAAACAGGAGGAGTTTTTGACTTGTTGGACAAGGAGATTGAGACTAATTTCTGCACAGGGAAAATAGGAGTTCTGTGGCTCTGGGAAATTATATTTTTTATTTAAAAAAAAAAAAAAAAGAGAGAGAGAAGAAAAAAAAGATGGAAAGAAATTAATTTTGAGGCTGGGCAGGCCAAAGGGCTAGAATTTTAGATTTCCTGTTTATGATGATACCATGGCTGCAGAGACTTCAGTAACACAGGAACAGCAGTGGAGTAATTCAGGAGATGCTGAGAAAAACGGAGATTGCTGGGATTAAGGGAAAACCTCTCCTCTGCAGTTGTCTCAGTCTGGAATGTTCTCTCTCCCAGTGCCAGTCACTGTCCTGCACACAGGCCTGAATCACCATCCAGCCAGAGGCTCTGGGTGGGGTTTTTTTCCTGCTAAAGGCAAACTAATTAATGTTTGCAAACTCTTTGCTATCTGCTGGTATCACTGCAGCATATCAGCAGTTTAAATACTCAATATTTTAAGTACATAGAGGATTGCCATGCTGCCAGCCTGATAAATATCAGAGGATTAAATTTGCTTAGAAAGCTGAAGTAGTTGCAAATTAATTTAGTATATTTAACCTGCATTTAGGAGAAGGAAAACCTCTTCATTTTAATATTGTAGCTCCATAAGATTTTATGTGCATATCATTTAAGTCTGTTCCTAAGTACATAAGAGGCAAGTAATGCTGTTTCTTTGGGCAGATGGATACATCACTAAAAATCACAAACCCATTAGATCAACAAGGACTATCTAATTATCATGGGGAAATAAGGCCAATAAATCTATCTGGTATAAATTATAGGCTTATGAAGTCATACATAATGAAATAAATATTTAATTTTTCTGAAATCCAAAATCTCGCTTTAGAAACAGGAATATTAAAAATTAATTTCCATTTCTTGTGATGGGTACAGTGTGGTTGAGTGGTTTCAGCATGTGCATGTACTCCCAGGAGCTGCTGAATCCTATTCCTGGTTCTGACAGTGATTCATACCCTGGACCGAGACAAATCATTCAACCTCTCTGTACTCCGTGCCCATCTGTAAGGCTGAGATAATGCTGACCTGCTTCACAGAACCATTAGAAGAATTATGGAACATCTGTTCTGCATCTTGAAGACATGAAATGCTTTAAAAATGCAAAATGCTTTTATTCCGGGGCTCGAAGACTTTTGTGTTGTCACCAAAGTTCTCAGCACCTGGCAGGAGTGATTTCTCCTTCAGTGATGTGGCCAGCTCCCTGTTTCTGTAGGATTTATTACTTCACTCTCCTGACTAGGTCTGTCAGCATTAAGAGAGAGATGTTTACTGTGAGGTGGCTCTTCCCTGCAGATAATTGGCAGTGAGTTCCTTGTGGGGGCACAGCAGAGCCTCATCCTCTGCAAAGGCTCCAGCCCTGACAGGGCAGGTCCTGCTCTGCCAGCACAGGCTCAAACAGAGCCTTCTCCTAATTATGGGGAAAACATGAAGGGAAAAGCCATTGAGGGACAGAACCAATGGGAGCACACTCTGAGGGAGGAAAATTTTAATAATTGGAACATTCCCTGCGCATCTCAATAGGAACAGCTTCTCCACAAGGGATGAAAAAAATATTTCTTTTCATCGAGAATTTTGCAAGCTGCATGGAATAGTGGAGAGCAAATCTATGAATAAGGCTGCAAGATTTGTATTTCAAAACAGAACTGTAATTGGCCTCCTTTTTAAACAATCACATTTTATGCTATATTTCATATGCAATTTACCCATTCTATGGAACAGACTTCCAAGATTATTTCTGTTTCCCTGCCTACTCAGGCAGTATCTATTTATCTCACTTCAGTATTTATTTACTTTTCTGAAGGAAAAGTTAAACAAACTTAGCAATACCATATTTTTAACTGACACAATTTCAAGTAAATTCTGCTTGTATGGCTGAAATTCCGGTAAAATATTTTACATCTGTAAGAATGGGCCTTATATTCTAAAGCACATATTCCTTAAAAAAATGAAAACTGTACAGCTGACAAAAATAACACATTTTTAAATTGGCTAGTTAGAAAGATAAGATTTGCAGCTCATTTTAATCAGAAGTGGTTTAGAGGTGGCTTTACCTGTCTGCTGTGCTTGAGTGGCATTAGCAATGACCTTTGTGTGATTAACTGGAAAGCCTGACCTGGAAAGATAGCCAGCTCTACCTTAATTGCCATTATTATGGTATTCACTTTGGCCTTGAAGTCTTTAGTAGGCTGTAAAATAATGTCTATTCCAAATAAGCTCTGTTCTCTGCTACCTATCCATCTCCCTTACACACAGTCACAGATTACCAGGGCAGAATAATTGTTGTCATCTCACCTCCTCCTTCAGACTGATCTTTTGGATGTCCTTGCTGCTGAGTGTCCTTTAGCCCTCAGGAAGTCAATGGTCTTGAATCAAAGATTTCAAGTATCCATTCTGCTTTTGGACAGTTACCTGTTTATCTATCCAATCAGAAATATTGTTTCTTATTTTTTCAAGAGTAGTTTGGCTGGATATTGTTATGCTTTTGTGGGAAAGAGAAAGGAGCTGTCACTAGGAATGACAGAGTAAGTATTTGTAGGCTGATCAGATCACATGGTAATTTTCTTTTAAAGAAGAGTGAGCTAATTAAGCCTCTAAATACGTGGCAGGTTTTCCAAACCTTGAATCATTTTTGTAGCCCTGTAGTGAACCCTCTCCATTCTGTCAGCTTACTTTCTGAAAAACCTTATTTTAAGATGAACTTAATCATTTCACTGCAGCTTCAGCTAGAAGGCAAACGTTTCTAGAAACCATAATTCTCCCCAGCTCTTTCTGTGGATATGTAAATCTGTGCTCACAGGAGGAGGATAAAGTGACAATAGCTGAAATAATCATTTCACCATCCAGCAACCAAACTAATTCCCTCCAAGGATGTCACACACAGAACTATTTCCAGCAAATAATTGAAAATGCACAGGCTGAGCTTTGACTACCCATAACCAAAACTGACCTGAAGATATGTGGGCCAGAAAACTGCTTTAAAAGCTGTTGTCTCTGCTGCAGCAATGTCCTTTCTTTTTGGGCCATTCCCAGCATTTCACCAACACCATGTCAGAATTCACCTGCCTGGGGCATTTCAAAGGGGCTCACAGGAGCTGTGGCTCTGGTCTGGATGAAGGATTGTGCTGCTGTGGCCCAGGAGCTCAGCTCTGAAGGTGCTGCTGGGCAGGGTTGGAAGAACAGGGTCACAGGGCAGCTGCAATCCTGCAGAATCTGAATTTACAGAATCTGTCAAGGATGGGGCAGCCCACCAGAGCACAAGAGTGGGCTGTCAAACCTCAAAGCAAGGAGACATGGTATTACAAAAGTGCTTTTTTTCTGTGCATTGAGCATTCTGTATGCTACTGTACATACATTCCTCTGTTGCTACTTGTCTTTGTATTCTGCCCTTTCTCAGTGCCAATGCAGTGCCCCAAACAAGTGATAATTTCTAAAATATGTAAGTGTTCCAGCTGACCTTATGAACAGCTATGAAATTGTAATGTAAGGGTTTGAAATCATACACAAAATGGCAATATCTGAAAAATAAAAAGGCAAAAATATCTAAATTCCCCAGAACAAATTCCACAGCCCAGGGAAAGCAGAGTTCATATGGAAGCCATTCCCAAATTTACCATGATTGCCAGCAATAAATATGCTTTATGTTAATTTTTCAATTTCCTTTTGCTCCATTCTCTGGGAGTATTTCACATTGTGTGCCTTGGGTACAGACCTCAGCACCAGGGGCTGGATAATGCAGCCCCAGCTGATGTCAGAATGTACCTGTGCAGTGAAACCCCCACTCCCTTCAGTGAGATACTGGTGCATCTCAGGCACACCAATATGTGCAGGAGTTGATGACTAACATGAGCATCTGCTTCAAAAATACCCCAGCTTGAGCTAAGATATTATTATAGACAGTCTATTGTACTTGCAAAAGACAAGTAAAGAGTTCCTGGTTGAGAATACATGTCAGAAAAATGACATGTTTTCATCACTCCCAGCCATAGTTAAAAGACTCTGAATACATTAACCAGCTGAAGGAAAAATACTTTCAGCTTTTGTATCACAGTGGGAATCCGTTAATGCAAGTTATGATGTAACAGACAATTACTGTGAATTCAACTGTTCATCATTTCTAAAAAGCTAATAATTTTTTTTTTTTAATGTACACAAAGGAAGGTGGTGTTTTTCCCCAAGTTTACAATGCTCCAAGCTAGGGAAAGGAGTTTAAGGTGGGCAGGACTGACTCAGTGACTGCAGCTGAACAGCTATTTAATACAAAGCTTTAAATCATTAGATAGCTCAGCTCGAGTACATGCTCCTGCATCACTTTTCAAAATGATCCAAGTCCTTCTGATGAAAATCTGGCGGATAATTCAGCCTGCCAACTGGCATGGGATCCCAGGCTCTGCTTGCAATAACTTCTTATCAGTAATAGCTGTTTCTCCTGGTTCCTCTGCTAAACCAGACTTATTTCCTTTGTGCAGGAGGCTTCAGCCACGCTCCAGGGACCAAATTCCAGGAATGCACAGCTGGTTGTGCTGGCCCTAGGAATGCACAGCATTGTTTCTGAGAGGGATTTCTGGGGCTGGCACCTGCAGGCACCTGGGGATGATGGTTTGAATGAAGTTTGCAGTCATGCCCTGGCCCTTTGTGTGCCCAGGAGGAAGGAGCCAGCTCCTCCTCCCTGCCCAGCCCTGGGGCTCTGAAGCTGACCTGGAATCTTCCCTGAATCCATTCCAACCACACCCTTTGGTAGAGTGCACTGCCTCTGCACTGCAGGAGGAATAAAAGTATAGGCTGCAGCCTTTGGGCAAATTGGACTTTCAAATAAAGTTCTGATAGATTTAAGAACTGAGCATTATTATGGGCCAGTTGTAAACAAAATTTATTAATTTATTATTATTATTAATTATATTATCTATATTATTTATTCATTATTTATACTTATTATTTTATTATATTATATTATATTATATTATTAGTATGTTATTATAATTATTAATTTCTTTTTTATTTATTATATATTTATTATTGTATTTCTTGTATTTATTATTTATATTTATTATTATTAATATTATTTATAGTGTTTTATTATTTATATTTATTATTACAATTTATATTTATTAATTTTATTATATTTTATTATAGTATTAGTATGTTATTATAATTATTAGATTATTTTTATTTATTATATATTTATTATTGTATTTCTTCTATTTATTATTTATATTTATTAATATTAATATTATTTATAGTGTTTTATTATTTATATTTATTATTACAATTTATATTTATTAATTTTATTATATTTTATTGTATTATTAGTATTCTATTATAATTTTTAGATTATTTTTATTTGTTATATATTTATTATTGTATTTCTTCTATTTATTATTTATATTTCTTTATTATTATGGGCTAGTTGTAAACAAAATTTTTAAAAAGGAAATTACTTTTTGCTTACTTGTAAGAAGAAAAGCAGGAAAAGAAAAAAAGGTATGTGGCCATGCAAGGAAAGGGTGTGTGCTCCCCTCTGTGAAAGGCACATCCTCAGCAATGAGCATTGCTGAAATGGCTCCAAGGAAACACAAAGGGATTTGTACTACAGAAAGTCTGGAAACATGAGTATGTATATCATCTTCACCCAGGAAGATAAACAGCAATTTTAAAGTTTCTCTAGAAAAAGAGAGAAAGTAAATTGAAACCTTTACATAACCATGTTTTGCCTGTTCCATTTAAATTCTGATGGAGAAAAAGGGGAAGCAGATCCCTGAAAACGTTGCTGTACCTGTGCAGATCCTTATCCATCCTATCCATGCTGGTTCAATCCTCTGCTGAGCTTTACCTTCCTGTCACAATTCTCATTTTTTCTCATGCATTTAGAGCAGCACCAATGTCACTATGACAATCAAAAAGAAGAAGAAAAATGTTAATGTAAATATGGGAGTATGAAGCAGGAGAACCTGGTTATTATTCCCTGCTCCTCTGGTGCCTCTCTGCCCCTCAGGCTCCTGGAACACTGCACTCCTTGGTACCTGTGAAATCTTCAGACAATGGCACACTGAAAGAAACTAAAACATAAGCACAGGATCAATATTAAATGTCACCTCCAGTACATTTTATCACTATGTTTAGTGTGATGTTTCTTCCATATATGAATTATCATGAGCAGACCCTTGTCATGTCATCCAAGCCAGCCTTTTCCCCCCTTCCACTGTATCCCTCCAGCACCCCTAAAAAGGAGACAAAATTCGGTTTAACATTTGTAATGGCCAAATTAACTGGCATTTCCAGGCCACCTCAGCTGTCAGAGCCTGTGATGGCAGGGGATGTTTTGCCAGCTCTTTGATGAGAAGATATAAATTTATACACATATATATAGCCAAGAACAGTGTGGGAGCTGCTTCCCAAAAAATGCTGAAAATCACTAGTGACATAAGAGTTATTAGAATATATGATTTCTACAAATAAAAGAAATAATGAAAATAAAGGAAAAGGTGCTTTCCTGGAAAGTAAATGTTATAAAGCTGTTTAATTAATATAATGGCTTAGTGGGTGCCATTAAGCACCTCTTTAGGTTAATTTTAGTCTCAGCAGGGGTGTGGATAAATAGGAAGTAATTTTACCTTGTTCCAGATATAGCATCACTTTATTAAATCAGAAGGGACCAGGCTTTCCCAGACATAAAAAAAACAACCAAGAACTAACCAATAAACAGTAAATTAGGCCTGTACTGCTCACTTCCACATTACACACTAAAAAATGTCAGAATTTGAGGCCAAACTTGAAGCCAAAAGCTGCTGTCCATCTCTGGAGCAGAATTATACTTCTGACCACTCTTCTGCTCTCAGCCAAAGCCAGATCAGCTCATTTTTATTTAAGTCCACAGCATGCAAGGACTTAAGTAAAAGGATAGCAGAAAATCCAGGGATTCATCCATGATGTTTCCAGTGAAGAGCTCTATCAGAGCTTGGTGTCTCCTGATCCAATTTCTATATGGGACACAGAGACACATCTCTGGTAATGATGCCACAGTGATGTTCCCACCCTTTCCTAAGCAAGCAAACTTGAAATATTGCTGTTATTTCACAGATAAACCCATATCTTTTAATAAATCCTACAGACTTTTCCGAGCATTTCTTAAATATGCAGAAACTGAGAGCACCCTTGGTGCTCTCCCAGATTGCCTTTCTAGCGAGGAGAGCTATTTTATATGAATTTGCATCATGAAACAAGTAAAGAAACACTTTTCAAAAGTTCAGCAATTGGTTCTGACAGAAGTGAAATACTGAAGCTAAGGTGCAGGGTAAATCAGATGGCACAACCTGCCTGACCTTACCTTACACACTGACTGACAAACAGATTTACAGGGCTTCAAATTTATGCATTCATTTGCTGATACTTAGAAGTTTAAATATTTAAATCTGGATTTACTTGTTATCCTAAGCAGCCTCCTGCAGGTTTACAGGCCTAAGTTCTTCAGATCTGCCTAATTCCAGTCTGTCTTTTCCTGACACATTTGTTTCTGAGCTGCTGCAGCACCTTCAGGGTGTTCTAAAATGAGTGTGTGGCTCATCCTGAGCAATGCTAAGGAATCTTTAGGGTTTGAGCCTCAGTTGCCCCAAGGTTTTTTGGTATGCAAGTTGAAACATTAATTGAGAAATATGTCCAGTAGTACCTAGGACTTGGCACCTGCCTGTTCCCATTCCCAGAAGCACAAGTGGAAGAGAGAAGTAAAGAACAACAAATAAATAAACAGCAGCAATAAACAAACAAAAAAATACACAACAAAAAACCTTCCCCATCTTTTAAAAAAGAATTAATTTCCTTGTTATCTCCAGCATCTCAGAACTGGAATACAACAGTATAACAAACCATCCCAATACATCAGGAGGAATAAATAGTGTATGAGGTCATCTTAATAACACACTCAGTGTAGGAGACAATGAAGTGATAAGAATTTTGGGAATGTGTTTATAATAATCAAAATAAAAGGAGGGCAGAGATAAGAGCACAACCTAATACACATTATTAGCATTATCTGCAGTCCATGCCTGTCTCAGTTCTGGTAAATGCTTTTGCTGCTCTCTTGCTATCAGGCACTTTTGTGGTATTGGTTGTGTCCCTTTCCCCCTGCAGTGTGAGAGTTTAATATAGAAGATAATATCAGTGTTCACAGCCCTGGCACTCTCTCTCTGAGGGTGTACCTGCTGTGATAGGATGTTGCTTTCCAGTTCTGAGGAAGACCCTTTGTCAGCCCATTCCCTGAATTTCTTCACTCGTTGTCATTGTGAGTAGATCACAGTGATAAAGCAGCCCCTGCTCACATTCACATCCTCTTGCTGGCCCTGATCAAGAAACTCCTGCCTTGTTCCAGCTCTTGGCACCATGCACTGTTTTTCATTTTGATGCTGCAAATGTTCATTCATAAATTTCATTGTGTCTCACGACATGACAACATTTGGGGGAACTGACAGGGGGGCTAATTCCACACTGCACCCTAAGGAGCCTTAAAAGTGTCTTTGTACACTATAAAATCTGATTTTTCATCCTGAAAGAATGGCTGCCTGCAAGCCCAGCCAAGCAACACAGCAGTCAAAGATGCTGTTGTCAAGCCTCCCCTTCAGAGCAGCTTCTTTTTTTCAAAGCTTGAGCACCATTTAAAGAAACACTGAATTTACACCTGAACACGTGTCAGTCAGGTGTTTCTCTTCTTAGATTTAAATATATTTCAATCACGTATCACCAGAGTGCTGGTTACCAGCAGGGTTACTGGGATAGCTTATTTGTATTGGAGGGAAATGGCAGCTGAGGAAATGAAGATATGATGCAGGAAGCTATAAATTATTTCAGCATCATTTTAAAATCCTTGTGTTGGCAGTCATTAAAAATAAATATATATTTATATCCTTCTTTCCCCCTTTATTCCACGAGACAGCAGACAGTTTGTGACAGAACCTGAACTCTGTAAATACCCCATTACCAAAATTCAGGATCTACCTCCTCCAGCACAAAGCTTTGATTTTTAACAGTTACATGAGATGCAAAACTTCTGGAGACTGAGAACTGAACAGCTGAGGCTCAGCCTGGCTGCCTGCACCTGCAGGAGAAATGCCCTAAAACCCCAGTGTACACTCACCACAGCCATCTGACATCTGCCCAGGCAGATTCCTCTTGCTATTGCCATTATGAATCTATTTGCAAAGCCAAAGTCTTCTTTAAAATCAATGAAATGTCATTAAAAATATTTTTTAAATGTCTCATTTGCACCCTGGCTGTACCTGGCTCAGCACTGGAGCCAGGGCTGTGATCTGCTCTGCCTCCAATCCTTTCTGACATTCCCTGGCATTTTCTCCTCTTCCCCACAATTCCTTCCTGGCCATCAATATCCACATTCCTCTGACTTGACTTCACTAAGATGGACAATCCAAGCTCTCAGGTTTTGATTTTCTGGGCCCAGGTTTTCTAAGCTGAAGACATATATCTATGTCATGAATTTCTGAGGTGGAATCAATCCCAGTTTTTCAATGTAAAATCTTGCAGGCCAATTTTCTGAAGTGTAGCACTGTCTGCTGGATGTCTCCTTGAGCACTCAAGCTCAATAGAATTGAAGAAAAGCAACGATCACCCTTTGACAAAAGAAATTACTGTTAAGCAAATATTCTTAACAATTTATTGAAACAAGTCCTTGAAAATGAGCTTTAACACCAAGGGGAGCCCAAAACCTTAGGGAGTTCCTTTAAAAATATTAATAGAGGAAAATACAGAATTTTAATGAATATATGCTAAATATCTTATGACTTGAAGCACTTAAGATGCAATTGATCTCACCACAGTGGTGACAAGTTAGGGAGCAGTGAGAACAGAGACTTATCATCAGATAAGAAGCTCAAAACAGAATTACATTCTTTGCTTGTCACCAAAGCACTAATACTGAGAGGGTGTGGGAAGGCAATTTACATACAAAATTGGAGCCACATAGCTAATGTACTCTGATTTTTCACTTGAACTACATGTCACTGACAGAAGGGTCTTTTTCTGTAGGAAAAAAAAATGGGTGATTGTGTTCTGCATGCACTACCCCATCTTCTATAGCACTAGAGAATTATTTTGTGTTCTGCTGAAAATTGTGAGGTAACCTAATGAAAACTGCCCATCCCCTTCTTCTCATTATTTCAAAGCCCCTAAAAATACTATTTACAAAGTACGCAACTGGGAAGCTACACTGAATAATGTATAAAGAACACATTTCTTTGAATTTCATAGCCTTTTGATGGCAAAAACTTGACAGACTGAAGGATGTTATTCTGTCATGTGGCAAGCTGGATGAGGAGACGTGTAAAGTTTTCTTTCTTCTAAGCACATCCATCTTAGATGTAAATAACTGGAAGTGCATTTATGTGGCTTTTTGTTGGTTTGGTGGGGGTTTGATGGGGTTTTTTGTGATTTTGGTGGTGGTGGTGGTTGGTTGTTCCTTTTGTTGTTGTTTTAATATATACATTTAGTAGCCAATTTTGAAATCTTTTCCTGGATTGTTGGGAAGGATGAAAGTTTGACAAAAAAGTCTCACAGATTGGCAGATGCTTAGGAGAAAGATTTTTAAATGTAGAGTCTGATGAAGGAATAGAGATGGAAGCAATTTTTGATATAGAAGAAAAGAATTGCTGTGCCAGTCTCACTGGATAACCAAGGAGGCAAAGGGTGTGTTAGTTAGAAGGGTTTATCCTTAGAGCAAAGGATAAACCCACCCCAAACAAGATGTTTTTACCAAGCAGAAAGATGGCACAGGCAAACAAGTCAGCAAAGTTGCAAGTAGAAAAAAGGTCTCAGAATTTTCCACTGCAAGAAAACTGAAAAACAACTTCCAGCTTAAGCTGTAATGTACTAACTTTTAGTGATTGGAGAACAGTAACATGAATATGGTAATTATAGTAATTATGATTGGCTATAGATAATAGTTAAGGTATAGATTGGTTCTACTGTATTGAGATGCTCAGCAAAGAAAAGTATATAATGCAATGTAACCAAAACCAAAGGGTCTCCAGGGCTGCCTGCAGCTGGAGCTGACAGCTGTGGGCACAGCTCTGTCACCCACCACCCTGGGCTGCTGTGACATCTTGGATGGAACACACTGCATTTTGGAGAGACACCTGGAGTCCCACATCTCTCATTCAGGCTCTTACACTCAATGTTGAACTAGAATCACCCCTTCTTCTCTACCATGTGAAATCCTTTCCTTGATGACTCATAACTGACAGCACAACTGAGTGATCTTCCAAATTCCAAGGAAATGTTCTGGCTTCCCCTCTGTGATGCTCCATGGCAATAACTCACCTGCTGCTCCTGGCTCCTGCTCCCTACAGCAAAGGGATTTTCCAGGGCTGGGGGCAAGGCCATGCCCAGGAACAGGCTGGATGTGCTGGATTCAGCCTGGCACTGAGGAAAACACGCAGCCAGCAGGCAGACAAAGGGACAAGGAATGTTTGTCCCAGTGCAACACCTGCCCTGGGAGAACAACTTCACCTTCTCATGGATTGATTTTCCTCCTCCTTGCCCGTTCCTTCACAGCCACAAGGCAGGAAAATCTCCTCAGCATGAGCAAGTGTTACTGCACACCTCATTCCACAGTTCCAGGAAATTCCTCAACAGCTCTCTCTGCTAACAGGCATGCTATTACCTGTGCTTTATTCCCACTGAAAGAATTAGTCACCATGCACCATCTGCTTTCCCCTTCAGTCAGCAGCCAGTGTGCACACAGCATCAGCCATTCTTTCAAGGTGCAGATATATTTTTAGAGATCATTTTGACTTTTTTCATTTGTAGAACAGCAGATTCCTCCCTCTTTGAGGATGATTGTTATGTTGTGCTTTTTCTGAGAAAGCAGAATTATTAACTTAACCCCTGCAGCAGTCTCAGTTACAAAATGCACATTGCATATGAGATATTCAATGTGCACAGCTGGTGTGACCATTTAAAAAAAATAGGAAGAAAATAGCTTCTTGGTTTTCAATTTCTTCCCCAAAAGAATTTTAAAAAGGCACATTTTGTTCTGCTCTAATTAGTATGTGTGCCAGTGCATGACTTCCAAAGCAGGCAGATGCTTTGAATGAAGTGTAATGTAGATTTTCATTAATCTTCTTTGGCACAAGACTTTTCTTCTGCTATGTGTATGCAGGAAGTAATGACTAGAAAAGATGAGCAATCACAGGCATTTCTAACCAACTTAAGCTGGCTTTTATAAAGGGCAAGACAGGGTCATAAAAGAATATGGTTTCCTCAGTGTCTGACATCTCTCAGTTTCTGGTTTTTCATAATAATGAAGGGTTGGGGGTAATTCCTTTTTAATACAAAATATCAAATTCAGATATGGGGACTCTAAAGAAATTAAATATCAATGCACTGATAAATGCATGCATTTCAATCAGTTCTGGGACCAACACAAGAGAAAACCACAGATATATTTTCCTGACAGCAAGCAGAGAATTCAAAATTGCATTTCCTGAAACCAGTTTTCTGTTTAAAAAGGAGTAAGGAGAATTTTTCCATCTTGCTGGAAATGAAAGCCCATCAGTGAGCAGTTTCAGAGTAAATGACTTTCAACTTTTCCCACCTCAGTTTGGGGATATTCCAGTGCTTTGGATATGGCTAAAGCAGAAAAAAGCTTGAAATGGACTGTGCATGTTTCTTCTTATTAAGCAGCACAGCTGGGTTATTCTGCCAAAGACAAAGATCCCATTTTGGGAGCAGAGAGCTCCATGTGCCACAGTGAGAGCTGATGCTGCTTCAGGCTCATTTGCCAGCAGCAAAACCCACTCTGGTCAGGAGAAGACTGACATGGAGAGTGAAAGTCAGACATAAACAACTCTGAACACAGAGATACTCTCTTAATTTTGAGCACATCCTGAGGGCATGAGTTTTCCACTCTTGTGTTCTTTCATTGAGCAGAATTAATTTATTTTTTTTAATCTGCTGTTATTACCTTTTTATTTCTGCAGTCTCTTCCATGTCTTCTCTTTTTCTTTCACGATCCAGTCACTGATTCCCTCTGCACTTCCCCTCACTCATGGGCTTTGCATCTCAGCACTTCCCTACTCTTGTAAGAAGAGACTGAGCAGATTGCTGATTTATACATGAGATTTGGGGATGAGCTCCTGAACTGGAATAGTGGGACTGGGAAGCTCATGCTCCCTCAGAGACGTTGACTTGGTTTCCACTCTTTGATTTCCACTTTGAGAAGAGCCTTTCTCACAATCATGAGGTCAAAAATGTAACTTCTTACCTGAAAGCCTCAACTTTCCAACAAGAAACAGGCTCCTAAACACACTCTGCTGGATAGCTCTGGGCTAAAGATAGCATGTTTGACAGCTATGCACAAGAGAAATTAAATTAAAGGGGAAAAAAAATGTTCCTATAATAACAAAATCATTAATTACACAAATGGATTTCTATTTACAGTGCAAGTGAAATGATGACTTAAGAAGATTACAGAGCAACGTGCAATGCAGAACATTGCTTTCAGGAAGAGCACAAGCCAAAAAAGGAATGAAAATTATATGCAATAATTTGAGATAATACACAGGGGATACAAAAGCAAGTTCTAAAAATGGAAGGAAATGTAGTTCTTTCTGACCTCTAGAAACAGTCAAAACCATTAAGCAATGGCACAGGAGCATTAACATTTCCTGACAAGACCTTAAAATAACAAAAAGAGGGAAACTTGGATTTAATCTACTTTAAGTACTACCTTCTATAAAGGCCCCAATGAATAAAACAACACTTTTTCCTTAAAACAAGAGGCCTAAGTGGTGAGTATTTCTAGGAAAAAGAAAGGAAAGCTATGTTTGGGCAAGGTACCTGCTTTAGGTTACAGATTATGGTAGAACTGGGCAAAATATTAGGTTTCCCAGAAGCAGCAGGATTTTATAATATATATTTCATTTTCTCTTTGCAGAGTTGAATCATTTCAGCTTTTCTTTTTGTTCATTATGAATTATTTTCTTTATTGTGAGTTAACAGGTACACCTACCTCACTGGGGACGTAAGGTCTCATTCTGCTCTCAGGTTTGCAGCCTCCTGCATGGAACCACCCACCTGTGGCTGCAAAAACCGTCAGGGCTCCCTGTGAGCCCTTGTCTGAATGCACACTGCTCAGCTATAAAACAAATCAAGGCTCTTCAGTCTTTGCTTTTTCTTCAACGGGAAATTTTAGAGATGAGGGACAGGCAGGCTGATAGAGGGAAGAGGACTGGCAAGCTGTCTGGCCTCAGATCTCCTCTGTTTCTCTATTTGTCTAAACTCTTCAATAGATGACACCTCTCCACCTCTCCCCCCTGGCAATGCTGCTGCAGGAGCTGAAACACCAGTCAGTGCCCAGAATTTACAAACACACTGCAAGCTGCATTTTGTGTTCAGTTCTCTGTCTTGTCAACAACTTCTCTAGCACACACTGAAGTTGGGCATGATAGCCTTTATCAAATAAAGGATTGAAATCCAAAAGGGAAAGAAGCACTCAAAAGTTAAGGCCTGAGTAGAGTTTCTCTGGTTTATTCAAACAGTAAAAAAGATCACGTTGTACCTTGGTTTGAGTGCTGTTTTGTGAAGCTGGTCCTGTTGGCATCTGGACACCCTGGCAGAGACAAGGACAATTCGATCTCTTCCCTTAAATTTTCTGTTTCGGGGCATTCAGGGTTTTCTGTAGAATTTTTCACTATGAAACATTGTGTTAATCCATTAGTGGTTCATTTTATTGTATGCATCTCTATCTATTTATCTATTTGTGTAAAGTAATGATAAATCTGTCCATTTCATCAGTTAACATTGAATGTAGATACATAAATCAGCATAAAATCACCAGATTCAACCTAAATAAATCAACTGCTCAAGCTCAGAGAATATATTTAATATCTGAAGAGGAAAAAAAGAATCTTCTGCAGGAACAGTTCACAACTTTCCTGCAGGTGCTTTCACTGATATCAGTCTCTACTAAAATAATTACTTTAGGTGACACCCATTTCATAACAGGCATTAAAAACCCCTATTAATGACAGTAGATGCATGAATGTCTACTTTAGCTTTAAACTTATTTATGGAAACTATAGATTCAGTAGATTATTCTGGAATAGAACACACTTAGACTGGGCTTCCCTTATCATGGATCTTACCAAACTGAAATGATGTAACAAACTAATTAAAGCAAAAAAAAGCAAAAACGCAATTAGGTTTTTCTTGAGGTTTGAGCCTCCTATACTGTAATATCTCATAAATAATTACTATAATGAAAGGACATACATTACTGTGTATCTAAGTGGATGTGGTTATAAAGGAAAAATCTTGCTTTTAAAGCTGACACTGTAACAGTGGAGTGGCTCAGACAAATTATATTTTTTTAGCAAAAAAAACCACCAAACCCACTCTACAAATAACCTTTGTTTCATAAGGAAAGTATTATATACAACCTTACAGGCAGGAGAGAGACTCATATGAGCTAAAGGCTCCAAGGCAGATCAGTCAGGAGAGGAGCAGGGAGCAATGCCAGGCTGACAGCTCTCTTCTTCCAGGAGTATTTTGAATTGTTTCAGTTGTCATTACCTTAAGGAAGTTTTCAGTTTGACAACATAAATATTAAATATTTTTTTAAAGATGAAAGTTCCAACGAAACTGTGTGGATTTCTTTTTTTTCTCTCCCATATAAAAGCAGTAGTCAGTAACTAGACTGCTCACGGGCTACAAAGAGATAAATAAACCTGCACAATGTGACCTTAGAAATGATCAGCTGTGGATTGCATTAATGGGACTCTAAGCTGAGCCCTAAGAATTTTAGCTCTGACCCTTTGTAATGTCAAATATTTTGGCTGTGAGGCCCCCTTAGAGCACTCCATGCATAAATACCTTTAATGTGCCAAGAAAAAGAGCCAGTCATAACTAAGCAAACAATCAAGAATAACCAAACCACAACAACAACCTCCACATGCCATGTGTTCAGTTATCTGTATTTAAAACACCATTAGGGAAAAATCTTTTAAAGACTCAACATAAATTTCATTTTTAAAGTGATACTTAGGCTATGCAATAACACTCAGGGCAGCAAATGGTGCCCAATTAAAGGGTGAAAGAGAGTAAATAAATATCCTTCTCTGAAGAGTGCAGTATTTCAGTATCCCAGGGCTTTTTGCAAACAAGTGGGAGATTGAGCACCCATACTCTATTTGAATGTTATTTTCCACCCAAAAGCTGATAAAAGACTTAAAAGTACTTGTTACAGTCCCAGAATGAAGCTGGGGCAGAACGTGAAGTACACAGGAGACAGAATTGCTCTCCTGGGAGGAAGAAAGGTGTGACTCATTTGCTGAGCAGGAGGATCCTTCCCTGCACACCTTGTGCAGGCTCAGCTCCTTCCTGCCAGGCTGAAACACTCATCCCCACAAAATCCCCTCCAACAACCAAACCACTGTCCATTAAAATAACTGCCCTGATCATAACAGCCCTAGGAGTTTCAAAAATAGCCCAAACACTCATCCTTACAAAACAAACCCCTCTCTCAAACTTCTCCACATCCCTAGGATACTTTAACCCTTTAATTCTCCACCTAAGCATAACCAACTTGCTCAAAGGAGAACAAAACATTGCCTCCCACCTAACTGACCTCTCCTGATGCAAAATACTAGGCCCAGAAGGACGAGCCAAGCTGCACCTAACAGCAACCAAAAACTAATAACAACAAAGCAGAGAGCTCCTGAGAAGGGCTCTCCTGCTGAAAAACAGAGTGTGGAAAGCAGAGGACAGCAAAGCAGATGAAGCTGCCAGCATCACAGCTGGGCTCAGGGGAGCTTAAGGAAGCAGCATGGAAGGGAATCCTTGTCCTGTGAGAGCAAAAAAAAGCCCAGAGATAACATGGGATGGCCTAAAACACAACTTCAGTAGGGACAGCTCCTACAGCTCTACAGTCTGCCTTCCCCAGCAAACACTGAGCTGCTGACCCTGCTGCCCTGGTGGTGGAGGAGACTCTGTCTGGGGCCAGATTTAACCCAGCACAACAAAGAGAGCCCAGAAACGCATCGGGGACAGTGAGACAGGAGCTGGAGATGGGTGCTGGCACCAGAGCCCCCACACAGGAGGCAGGAAGCGTTCATGGATCCATTCCCCTGCTGAGGGCTGCTGTCCTCAGGAAAGGCCAAGCCTGTTTGTGCCTGCCAGGAGAATGGACCTGCTTTGAGGACAAGCAGAGGTCTGAGCAAAGCCTCCCACCAGAAATCTGAGCTTGAAGACAGAGAGGAGCAGTAAGAAATGTCACACATCCCACGTGTGGGTAGCCTTGTTTCTGCAGTCAGATCAACCAGTAGAAACCCACTGATTTCAGCAAAATCATGGTTTTGCAAACACTGAGAATGAATAGAAATTTGTGCTCTAAAAATATAAAAACATATATATATATAAAAATGCAAACTGACAATTTTTATTACTCAGAGGCAATAAAGTTATATTTCAAGCATAAGAAATGACAATTTATCAAAGTCCCAACCCCAGCTGGAGAATTCGTGACTTGTGGAATACAAACAGTAAAATCCTTAATGAGACAAGTTCCACAGCCAGAGCTGCTGCTGCAGAAACACCCTGAGCAGCCACACTTACCCAATTAGTGATCTGGCAGGAAAGTGAGCACATTCCCCCATTCAGCTCTACAGAAGAAAAATAAATATTTAATGTATGTAAACTCAGCCACTGCCTGATCATTAAACATTACCCTAAAGAAACAGGAATATCTTATACACTCACACACATTTTTTTACAGCTTTTCTCCACATCTCTGTGAAGATTAAAGAAATTTTGTAGGTTTTAAATTAAGAGCGCCAAGTTTTCATGAAGTAGCTCTGTGTGGTTATTGTGATGCAAATAATTATACATAAAATATAATTTATGAGTGAGGAAAAAAAAATTCGCTTGTGATGAAAACCCCTGCATTTCCTACAGGGTTTTCTGAGGAGCTGGGAAAAATATTCTCCTTTTCAGAGGAAAAGGAATATTTCCCTCGCACTGTGTCAGCCCTACAGCTAAGGAAGGAGACAGCATGGGCAGAGGTGGGTCAGGACAGCATGGAGCCAGGTCAGGCAGGGCTGGGCAGCTCTGCCCACCCCCAGCCAGCAGGGCTGCCCCTTCCCCACGGGGTGTGAGCCTGCAAGCTGTGCCCAAACGCTGCACATCTCATTAAATGTTCCACAGCTCCCCAGAGCTGCTGATCTGCGTGTCAGCTCTGCTCCTCGGGAAAGAGAGGCTGCATCATTAGTGGCTTTCTGCTACAGAGAGGGAAAAAAAGTCAGCACAGGCGTGACTCAAAGCGCTGAAGTTTTCAGGACACCGGCTTTTCACATGGAGAATGAAAAATGTGTTCCCGGTGAAACAATAAGAGACATAAAGAAATGGCATCAAGAGGTCAGCATATACTCCTGAGGTGGCTCCAACAACCACCCACTCTCACTGTGCACCTTCAGAGCCACCCTCCCACCAGCTCTGCAGGACTGGACTGCCATGAACATCCTCTGCCTGCAGATGCTGTCACACCAAAGCCTAAACCCCAACCATTCTGTGCAGACAAAATCAAAACAGAGCTTGATGTTTTAATTTTTAATTATTAGAATTTTTAATATTTTAATATTTTAATATTGATTTTCAATATTTTTGAATTAATGTTATCTTCAATTATTGCCAAATTTCAAACAGAATTCTTTCTCCTATATCAGGGTGTCCATGGCACCATCTACTCCCACCCAGCTCAGAGAGCCAGGGCAGCCACCCACAGCCCAGAGCAAAACTGCTCATCCCTGCAGCAGCCACAGCCCCTTCCTGACAGCCCCAGGAGGGTTTGCTACTTTTTGTTTCATCCAGAGCACGATGAGCTTTTGATTAATCATATGGTGATTAATTACTAGCACTGTTTCCGGTGTGGATCCAGCATAGCAATCAGCTCCTCCCAGCAGCATTCCCAAGCTCTGGAGGTGGGGATTACCTGTCACTGGCTGCACAGGGATCCCTCTGCACATTCCTCATGTGCTTGGGTTCTGTTCCTGGAGCTCTTGCATGGAAGAGGCAAAAATCATCCCACTGAAGCATCAGCACCCTGCAGTCAGCACCACGCAACAAGAGATATTTTTAACACCTTTTAAAATATAACTGTAACTTTTCACCAATGTTATTGAATCAAGAGGCTGACCCAACAACATTTGTTATAAATAGTAAATAATAAATACATATAATATATATAAATAAATAATATATATATTATAAATAATAAATATATGTGACCAGACAATGTATTTTCAAAGCAAACTTTTCTTACATACACAAATATCTATTATAGATAAAAATATTTCATGTAGTTGAGCAGAGGCCTATATGGGTGAAGACAAAAATAAAATTATGTCCAACTTAGACATGCAATATGTGGGACATACTGCTTTTACCTGAGGCTCAGCTATAGAAAAATTCCCATTTTTCAGCTACAGAAAAATTCCCTCTGCACAGGCAGAGGGTAACAGGCCCATCCTTCCAAGGATCACTGGAGTGACAGCTCCAGAAAGGACAGATGTTTGTCCCTACATAAGCCCACCTGTGTCAGGTCACACCCAAGACCATCAAACCCAATAAATTACCTTTGGCCATCCTCCAATAAGTAATCAAAACAAAGAACCAGCACAGAGAAATTAGGGAGTGATTAAAGTACTGTCCCAGTCTCCAGTAGCTTGTGGCTCAGACCAACTCAGCCAGAGAAGGTTTAACAGCGTTCAGGTAGAGAACCTGCAATTGTAACTCTGCCTTTTATGGGTTTCTGACAGTTGCTTAAATCCCAAATGTTCTTTCTAATTAGCATGTCCATAAATATGCATGATCCATCTACACTCCTGCCTTGTCTGGGGCCTTGGGAGTGGCAGAGTGCAGGGTGTCTTCTCCCATTAATAGGAAGTTACCTTTTTTGTGAATTATCTGTTAGAAACAATTCTCTTTTTTAGTGCTGAAAACAAAACCCAAAATGGAGGTTAACTACAAACCTATGAAATCTATTGTCTGATTGACATTTTAAGAAAACCACTGCTTTTTACTTCACTTATGCTCTTTTCCAGGCTTAGGACTGCAGAGCTGGAGACCCTGCATCAGCACAAAGCTTTAAATTTTTATTTTATTTGTAGGCAAAGCATCGTTGAGCCTTACACAGAGACACTTTCCCAGCGTATCTCCGCCTGCTCACTCGGTGCCATTTCCCCAAGATCTGATACAGTGTTTGAGCAGAGACATTGCCAGAGTAATTTTAGAAGTTTCCCTGGTAACCACTGCTGACATCTCTAACTCAAAATTTAAGAGTACAGCTCTCTGCAGCACCCTTCCATGGCAAAGTGCCTCGCATCAGCTCAGCTCAGGAACCTGGCAAGCGACAATTCAATTCCTTCTGCTGTTCACAGAGTTAAGGTACGTGCCCACAGACATTCCCCTCACTCAGAGAAAGCTGCCCCCACCTTCCCCAGGCTGCAGAGAGGGAAAAGGCACAGATGAAACCCTCACAAAGTGGTTCAAAGGAGGGAAAGTGAGGCTGGGAACAGGTAGATGCTGGAGGGAGCTGGTGAGAGGCACCAGGGAAGGGAGGAGCTCAGGAGCAGCAGCATTTAGAAGGCAACAGGAACACCTGAATGTGTTGAGCTGGCAAGAGAGAACTGAAAACAGGTGATTTTAAAGAAATGAAGAAAACCATGAAAAAAGGGGAAATGGTATTTCTTTAGTCAGTCATTCAGTGTATTGTCTGGAGGACGCTCACCTTCCTCTCCAGGTCTGGGAGGGAGGTAAAAGGAAAAGAGGGTCACTGTGAAGGTAATACCTTTAATGAACAGCACTGCCATGCCATGCCAGACCCTGCAGTCCCTTTCTGTGCCCCTGGGAGCTTTCCCCACTCCTGTCCATCCCAGAGGCTCCTCCTGCCCCGGTGCCCCTGCCCTGGGATTGCTCTGGCTCTGAGCTTATCCATCATCTCATGCTTTGGAATTCTGGTCCACAGCAGGCTCCTGCTGTTACAGGATCCTAGGTCAGGGTGAGACAAAGAGAAGGATGAATACCAAGAGACATGAATAAAGAACCAGGGGAAAAATCACTTTGAATAGAGAATATTGCCTTGTCTTCATTCTCCCATTTTCCCAGGTACATGAGTGCATATTGGAAGAAATCTCTAGGAATATATTTTCCCCCCCACACATCTTACTGCTTTTGTTGTAACTCCTCAGGGACTGGAGTGCTGTAATTCAGCACAGGAGATTTCTTGGGCACCACTCATCACTCTGGGCCCCATCTTTCCTCCCATCCTTCATCTCCCACGTTTCAGTTTCTTTGACATAGAACCTCTCCCTCTGTTTGTGTATTGCTTATCACAAATGAAGTCCAGTTTCTTGTTTTGGAGCTGACAATGAAGGGAAAGAAAAAACAGTAAATAATACAGCTAAGGGCAGGATAATTTAAGAAAATGCTGGAGAACCCCTGTTGATTAACCTGCATTGTACAGGAAACCTAGGGAGTGTGGTGCTCATTAAGGTGTAAGGAAAAATAGACAATACAAAGGGATAGAGGAAAGGAGAAATCTAGCTGTTTGGGCCCTTGCTACAGCAAAAACAGCAAAAAACTCTTAAAAGTCAAACCACAGTGCCAATCAAGGACAGAGGAAAAAAAAAAAAAAAAAAAGAAAAGAAACAACAAAAAATAAAGAATGTGTATAGAAACAGTAGAGTGGGGTGAAGTAGAGACCAGAGAGCTCTAACCCATTATAAACAGAAAATGCTGAGGTAGGGAACTAACACTGCCACCACAGAGGTCACCAGGAAACTGCTGGGAGAGGGGAAGGAGGAGTGAGGGGGCATCCCTGAGACAGAATTCACCCTGAAAGGGTCAGAAATAGCTCCTGCCAAAGCAGGTTAGCTATAATTAGTGCATGGGAACAGACAGTAAAAGGATTGTGATGCTAATGTCCGGGATTTTCGAGGTATTCAGAAAGGTTTTTGTTCTGCACCACTTGGAGCCCCTCATTGTCTTTGCACCCCGGGTTATTGATGGTTTCAAGCACAATTTGAATGCAGAAGGAACACAGAGCTGATCATCTCTGGCTGCTGTGGCTGAGCTCAGCAGCCCTTCAGAGACAAGCAGGCAGTGTCTCCACGGATGAACATTTCCCCTCTAAAATCTCTGAGCCATCTACCACAGCCCCAAGCTTGCAGCATTCCCCCAGAATCCTTTAACATGTTTTTTCTTAGATGACTAGATGTGAAAATGTGCTTTCCACTCTTATTATTACATTGCTGTGCCTTCTTTCCCTCCTCTTCTTTATTTTCTAACTGCTTTAACATGGTTGAGAACAAGCAGTGCATGAGAGTGCAACTTGCACTTTAACAGGCTTCCATAAATTGAGACTGGAATTACAGTGCTGGTGCCATGCTGTGCAGCTGCTGGGGGGAAACTAGGCCAGAAGAGGAGTTCCTGACAGAAGAGATTTTCCTGTAATGGCACTGTTAGCTACAGCCCAAGGGTCAGCATCTCCACTTTCCAAATATCCGCGAAGAGGCACAAACCTCCTCAGTCTAGCTGCAGTCCAATATTGCATAAAATGAAAACCAAGTAATTTATCTTCCAGAAAGTCTAGACTCATCACCTGAACTGCATGGGATACAACTCCTTTGGCTGCAACACCACAAACATGCCCACAAGCAAATGAAAAATCAAAGTTTTACTCTCTGCAGTTCCTACATTATTGGATGTGTCTCTCCTTCCTCCTGCACTGGCCTAAAACTAAACCAAACCTTCCAACAGCATCTGACTGGGCTAAGGGAGCCACAGGTTAGGACCTGAACTGAAAGAGATCTAAGCTAGACTGACATTTAACTCTGCTTGCAGGTGGCATCTGCAGAGTCTAAATCAAATCTTCCTAACAGAAGACACAATCCAGAAGAAATTTTAGCTTTTCTCACAGAATGCTGGATAAATTTTTCTCCAGGCTTTAAATCTTTGTCTGTAGTAGGGAGAAGGCAGGAGAAGGTCCTCAGAGTCCTCAGAGAAGATCCCATCAGGAATGAGGATAACAAGGACCACAGAACAAATTTCCAGCCATGAAATTTCTGGTCCATATTCTGATGAGTGGAATCTGCAGCTGCACATGGAACAGCTCTGAGGTTTACCCTTCATCACCAGCACACTTCCATCATTTCTTAACATTTTCTCACAGAGCCTCGTGCTCCAGGGCATCACAGCTCCTACAGTTCTTCAACATTTCCCAAAATGCAGGTGACAGTATTTACTTGTTATATGGTTGTAGTGAGATTCTTTCTAATAATTTATAGGCCTTATATTTTTATTGGTTTAGTAGTAGTCTTGTAACTAATAGCAAATTTGGTTTATTTTTGCTGGATTCACTAACTGGCTATACATCAGTGATTCTCTGATCATGCTAGAAACCAATGTTTTCTATCAATCTGTTTGTAAACCAAAAAAGTTCAGGAATATCTATTCATTTGCAAAAGGTAATTTTATTCTCAATTCTGCAAGGCTGTGGATGAGCTGCTCAGTCAGGGTGGCCAGGGAAGCACAAGCAAGGGCTGGGTGATAGTTTGTCCTGTTTCCTCTTCACAGCTGGGAATTGCTCAGTGTCTTCCCACCCTGGGAAGCTGCCACCCCAGAAATCTGCCTGCAGCCTCTGCTGAGGTGGCCCAAGCTGCAGTGGTGTCACACCAGGGCTGTCTCATGCAGGTACAAGAGAGATTTTTTAAAATAACACAGTCCTTCACTACCCTTCCTTTCTGCTCAGCAGAATTTACTGCCTGCTAATCAGGAGCTGATGATAAGGTTTTCCTCAGGCTGCTGGAACAGCGGGCCATTGTTCAGTGCTCATTAGGCACAGGGAGCCCACCAGGACACACAGAGGTGGGACTGCAGGGGCTGAGTTTGCTGCCAGCTGCTCAAAGCCCTCCCTGGATTCTGCAGCTGCAGAGCTGGGCACACCTCACCCCACAGCTTTGCTGGCCCACGAGCTGCTCCTTCTCATGGATCCACATTGAGCCCACAAGCATAAACCCATTTATGTTATGATGTTCCTAAAGCCCAGAATGAAAGAGGGGCGCTTTATTTGCCCACATTGGGAAGGTATTTTTGCCATAAACAACTTCAGAACAAAGCAGCAGGTAAAGGAAGGGCAAAGACAGAGCAGTCAGGAGAGGTCAAGGGCAGTGAGATGGAACACAGGACCCTGCACTGCTCTCCAACCCTCTCCTAACTCATTATTTTCCCAGAGAAAATCTGTCAGTGCCTCACCACTTGACTAAGGTGGAACCCTTAATTAACATTTGCAAATTATTTTCCTATCCCCAGGTAAGAGATGCAATACAAATATGTGGCATTATAAAAGAACAGCCCTTATGCCCAAACTCCTTTAGTAGTGCTGAGTAAAAGGAATTACTTAGAGAATAAAGAAAATAGTAAAACCCAGACTTTGAAACGCCATCTGCATTTTTGACCTCAGAAATATAAAAGTATATTTAGCTGGGACATTTAAAGAATGCCAGAACCTTCCATGTTAGCTTTATCTCTACCCAAAACAGGACAGAGGTCATTGTTCACTGCATCAGAAGATGACTTGTTAAAGTGCAAAGCCCTTCTCAGAAAGCTCAGTGCTTTGAACACAACATCCTCGATTACATTTGAAAGTAGCCAGTCAAACAGGGCTCAGATAACAGCTCAGGCAACCAGCAAAGCCACAGGACAGGCTGATTCAAAGGGACTCCCAGCAGCGACCTCAGAGATCAGCCCAGGGCTCACAGGAGACTCCTGGGGCTCTGGGCTTTCTTCTGGAACCAGGACTGAGCCAGCAGCTGATGGCAGAGCCTCCCTGCATCCCTCCTTGGTAACTGGGTACAAGCAAATGGGAGACAATGACAAATGGCATTCAACTGTAACATCTTCTTTTTGTGCTCTGATTAAAAAATGGCTTTTGTGAATGCCTTTGGGGTTCCACATTCTCCAGGGCAGATTTCTGCTCTACATCACACAAGTATTAATCTGGAATAATGTCAGTGAAGTCAGAGGAAATATTTGGGCATTACACAGACAATTTTGAGCTGAAGTGGTTAAGACTGATCTAATTACAAGAAGGGACGGGCAGATACTCTGCCATTAGTGAAGGGGTGAGGGGAGCACAGCAGGTTGCACGTGTTGTTTTGATCAAATTTGACTTCATCACATGCAAGCTGGAAGCTTTAAGGCACATAAAACTACTCCCCAAAATATTAAAAAATAGTTTTATACATTTTATACATTTTTTGCATTTCCTGCCCTAAGGGACCAGTTTATATTTCCAATAACCTTATGTACCTGAATCCTAAATTATACAGCAAGCAGAATTTCAATTTGGTGGAACAAGCCATGATCCAGGTAACTGCTAATCTCAGACTGACTAAGAGATCTGTTGATCTTAATTGCTGTTAAGAGTTCACACCCATAAACATGGATGTTTATTTCCTCTCCTCATGATTTGTCTGGCTTCCTACTTCAACTGGGAAACATATGGAGAGGTAAAACATCATCTGCTGTGATACATACACTGTCTGGGAAGCAACTCTAATGTTTCACATTAATGCTGTCTCATTCACAAGCCAGATCCTACTCTAAGTGAACTAAAATCCTCAATAATTGCCTTAAAGCCCTGCTTGACACCCTTGTGACCATGAGTCAACAGTCCTGAGTCCACCATTTGCTTATGAAATTAAAGCACATTAATTCCTTCATCTCCTGGACTCCTCCTCTGTGAAGCATCACTGGGCAGATGAAGAACTTCCAGATGTGCAAGACAAGCAGGTAAATATTAATTACTACTCAAAAATGCCTTTACATGACACAACCTTATGACACTGACAGTTCTGCAATTAGCAATAACAGCTCTGACCTGGACAATTTCTGTGAATTTGCAGCTTCTTTTCATTCTACCTTCAGCCTGCCATAGACTGCATAGACTAAGCTTGAGTAAACCAAATCCAAATAAATGCTAATAAAATAGAGTTGCAAAGCAAAAAAAACAAAAAAATTCCCTCCTCCTCACATTTTTCCCTGCATACCTGATGCCTACTCCAACTTCTGCTCCTTCATACAATGCCTTTTTCCTACAGAGTTAATTCTGATCTCTTGGACTCAGCCAGCTGTGTGGAAGCTCTCAAGCTCTGATGCACCAGGCTGTAACTCTGACAGAGCAGCCAACAAACTGACCAAGTTGGCATGACAGAAACACAAGCTCAAATTAAATCCTGTTGACTTAGCAGGAGCCTGTGAGGAGCAACCCCTGAGCTGGCAGTCAGGCCTGAGCAGCTCCCTGAACCCACTGACCAGAATATTCAACAGCTTGTCTAAGAATCCTCCTCTCTAAACAGACACTAATCCCTGCTTTGGAAAAGTTCCCTGCTAACCCTGAGATTACTGACAGGTTTATTTGCCAAAATAAATATTTCAAAATACAAATATTTTTTCCTCTTTGGAATCATTCTTGATACTCACTCTCTTTTTAAAGATTTTCATACTCAATGAAATAACAAGATCAGCTGGGCTTGGTTGAAGTCCTCAGCTCACACTGGAGTCTACAGAAAGCAGATTTTAGAGGCAAGAATCAGATCTCTCTCTGCAGCCATCCACTGGGATGTACACAGCAATGGGGTTGAATTATAATTACTGCAGAATTAAAGTAATCCCCCATAATGAGAGAACATCCCAGGAAATGAAATAAGCTGACACAACAGAAAGTTTCTTATTCCTTTATGCAAATGAATTCAGGTAACTGTAGCCTAAAATTTCTTCCATTGTGGGCACACATATGGTATTTCATCAGTTTGGAGAAATAAAGTGTTTTCTTCCCTTGGCTGCAGCTCCTCACTGGTCTCTCTGGGTCAAATAAATCTCCAGAATGGAAGATGAAGCCTGTGGCTTGGGTTATATATAACAGACAAGTCACTGGGCTGACCTTACCTCCAAACAAACGCTGAAAGACATTTTTCTCACTGAAGGGTAAAATACACTAACGTAGAGGCCAAAGATTTCTTTTTCTTCCCAGCTGAAAAAAAATCCCTGAAAAATGCCTCAACCTTCATGAGCAAGAACTCTGCACCCCACAGAATGGAGCCACAGGGCCCCCTCACTCCTCCAGAGCTGCTCCTTGGGAAGTGCACTGGAATTCACTGGAAATTGAGGTTGAATTCCAGCTTTGCTGACAACCTATTGCATTTTACTGAAGGATTTACATATACAGAAAATTCTGCCAGAAAATAAACAAATGCTGTATCAACTGAGCTTCCCAAAACCTGCAACAGTGTGACTGGATACCAACAATCCCACTTTTCTGAGTGCTGTTACATTTATGAGAAAGAACAAAGCCAAGTGCTGTAAAAACACCTTGGAAAGCCGAATCCCATTTTTTGCAGCCTTGTACCACACCAGTGTTTCCAGACACCAGCCATTTTTCTTGATTTACCAAGACCTCTCAGGTGTTTCTGCCACTCAACAATTACTTGCTCCTGGCCAATTTTTTTTCTCCTTTCCAGACCACAGTCAGCAGCATCCCCAGATTGTAACTCTGCTTTATAGCCTCGGGCCAGTTATGAAACCAGCTCATTGTTGCAGTGAGAGATAAATGATTCCAAGGTACCAAGGAGCAGGAGGGCTTGGAAAAAGCTGTCCAACTCTGAAAAAATCCCCCAAGCATGCACATGATGCAGAAGTGATGGGAGAAAGGGGTGTTTTTCTTACACAGGGAGAGATTCATGGGATGCCCTCTCCTATGCCAGGTTTACCTGACACAACAGGCACAAAGCAAAAAGCCTGTGCCTGAAACAGAGATGTTGCCAGGCATTCCTTTCTATTTTTTTTCCTCTAAACTAAAAAAGGTGAAAATTTTAAAAATGCAGAGTCAAGAGCTGCTCTCTGAATCACATCTGGTGTGTACAGAGTCACTTCAGGAATTTTGAGAGCTGACCAAAGAGCTTGAAAACTCGCCTTGGAGTGTGAGAGCCAAACAGAACCAGTGAGCTCCTTTAGCAAAGGAGAGGTGAGAGTTCACCCAATTACTCTGATAATCCCACAGAGAAATGGTGGGAGCTTGACTCCTGTGATCCTGTACTCCTGATGCTCTTCTACAACACGCACTTCCTTGGAAAATCTCTCTGGTGTGGTGTGTTCAGTATCAAAATATTGATTCATGGATAGGCAATCCTGCTGAGATCTCTCTTTGCCCCCATGAAACATGCTCTGCTTCCACAAAATTTCATCTCCTGAAATCCCATTCATTGCTTTCTCTGTGGTAACATGGCTTAGTTCTGGGTTGCTTCTATAAAATTCTGAAGGACCAACTTGGATTTGTTAAGGCAGGGGAGCAAAGGGGGGATGTGCACTCCCTATTTCCACTGCTGGAAAGGGATGGCTGAACAGCAGCTTGGATTGTATCACTGTGCTCTTTCCAGGAATTCACATCTATGGTACAGCAAAGAAAACCAGACAAAACTGGTACAGAGGTACAGGGATATGGCACACAATTCAATAAAAATGTTCCTAACTCTAGAAATAGATCACCAACACACTCAAATAAGTTTCTCCACTCTGCACAGCCTTTAATAGCACTCCATAGAGAAATTAATTTCCTAGATAAACACATTTTTTTAAAAAATAGCACTAATTCTATTCTGACAATTTCTGTGTTTAAGTAGAAAATAGAAGTGCTACATATTCATTAGACATGGAACAATTCTAAGTGTTGTGCCACACCATTAATATTTATTTTAGTCTCTTTTTCCTTCTGTAGAAGCAATACAATTTTTCAAACCATCAGTTCGCATTACTAAAATGGAAGAAAAAAAACCCCAAAACATGATAGGTGAAAATGAAACACACAAGGCCTTAATTCAGTGAGTAATAACTTACATAATTTAATAAAACAGGACAGGAGTCTTCTCATTGAGGTCAAAAGAAATAATCACATGCTTTAGGTGAGCTCTGTACCCACAGGCCTCGCTGTTGTTTCCCATTGATTCTTACTTGGAGGGAGAATTACTGGAAAATTGTTGTCCCCTGTTGCTCTCTTAATCTTTTGCTGGAGGTTATCAGGACAGCAGAATGAGGCACAGGCTCTTGTCCCACCATTCTGCTTTATTTGCACCATGAACACGTCACAGAGCAGCCCATGGCTGGCACAGGGGGGGTGAATCCTCCGGAGCAAACGGAGAGGTTAAAGCCAGGAATGTCCCTGTGTATGCAGCAGCTGGGGGGAATTAATCACCTGGACAAGAAATCAACAGTCTGCCAGTGCCCTTTGTGAAATTAGGAGTAAAAAACTGTACACAAAGCAACTCAGCACAGCAGCAGCAGTGAGGTTTAACACAGCCTGGATGTTGTTTCACCAAAAGAGCAATCTGCATAGCAAAGATTACTGAGAATTTGTCCTGTTTCCTAAATACATTTGGTGTTTGCACAAAATGTTCCATTTCCACTGGGAATGCCTAGTAGGTACCTGCAGAACTTGAAACAGTTTTGTGATCCCCAGGACAGCCAGCTGTGGGAAATGATTTACTGTGAACACACCACTCACAAGAGGAAGTTATGCCAAGGATTTACTGTAATTTCACACAAGCAAAAGAAAACACTGCCTTTTGAAGGGCATCACAGAAAACTATCTTTTCAACTGCTGAAATGAAAATAAATGCCTTTTTTCACATCAGCACACAGTAACAATCTCTCAAGCATTTCCACATAAAAGCTTCTTAAGCTTTGAAATGGCATATTTAAGCTAATTGTTCTGTGCTAAAAGAAATAGAAAAGGCAGTAAAAAATGTGTTCCTTCTCTTTACTTTTTCTCCATTGTAACACTTGATGTCTTTTCTTACATAATTACCAAAACTGAGTTCATCTACTTTAAAAATATAAGAACTGAAATATGCATTTACCTTTTGCTGTTCCTTTTCTACCCCCCTCCTTTTAAGCTGTAAAATCATGTTCTGAAGCCACTAAAAGTAGCGTGACATCTGTGAAATGATGCATTTTGTTTCTAATGCATGCACTCAGCTGCAGATTTGACTTTGAAGTTCTTAAATCTGAAATATCTAGAATAATCCCACATCCCAGGGAAATGGCACTAAAGCATTCAGAACCATGTCTTTCTTACAAAAGGGTCATGGTGAGAAAAGGACCAGACACACCTCATCCTTTTCAGTTCTGCTTTGTTACCAGCTTTCCTGTCCCCCAAAAACCATACACCCCAAGGCTCCCATGTCCCCAGAGAGGAATTCAAAAGACAGGATAAGAAAAGTTTTAGGATGAACTGTCTCAGACAGTAGATAAGGTAATGGGATGCAGAGTGGAAAGGCCAGACACAGAGCTGTAACCTAAAATGAATATGTCTGGCAAGAAGGAGGCTATTTTGTATTTATATTTCAATTTCCATTGCCTCATTTTTTGTCCTCCTCATTCTGTTCTTGTTAACTTCAGGGCAAGCCACACAATCCCCTTTAGAGCCCAGAGTTTGAGCAGGAGATTGCTCCAGTCCCAACATGGAGCAATGTGACATGGAGAATTTGGGGAGAGGCTGCAGCTTTGATTTAACCCACTTCTTGGAGCTAGAGGTGAGGAGGGACAAGGATTAAAGTCCCAGACATTCACATTCATAACAAAACCATAGGCCTGTTTCTCAGGCAGCCATGCTACGACTTTCTCTGAACCATGGCATTGTTCCCAACATTTCCCCAAAACAAGAATTGCAAAATATTGGGTTTTTTCTTGCAATATAGTCCTTTTCTTCTCCACCACTGCAACCACCCACTGCCAATTACCAATATCTTGCTTTGCCAGTTTGCACCTATATGATCTTAGCAGCTGATGGCAGAGATGTGGCATCTCCTCACCCAGAGCAGACATAAGCATTCACATGATAAACCTGCCTGCCTCACATGCCTTTAACTATTGGTGATTTACCTAATCAGGTCTCACAAAGAAGAGAATTAAACCCATAGCTATTAGAAACAATGACTGCCTTTCAATAGAGACAATAATTTTGCCCAGGCTGGCTGAATCCATTCACTGTCTCTGTGATTTCCCTCTGGCTGTACATTGCAGTCACACCCTCACACACTCACTTTGCTTCTGCAAGGACTTTTTAATCAAATTAACACCTCTGCAAACTCACTCCTTTGACTCTGCCAAGCAAACAGCATGACCCTGCTCATTAGTTGGGGAGCCATTCATACACAGAGTAGAAAATTCATACAGAGAGTAGCAAATTCACCATCTATTAAAATAAAAAAAAAATAAGGTATCCCAAAATTGGGGGAGTTACTCAAAGTTTTACTTTGCTGGTAGCAGGAATATATTATGAAGTGAAAATTACCATTTAAATAAGGAAGAAAGGCAGCCAGCTAGGCAGAGACATTAAAGGGAGACAAATTCTGAAGCCCTTGTCAAACTCACCAAAGCAGCAGCAGCACTGGAGCACTCAGGGCCAGGCTATGGTACCAGACTTCCATGGAGACAGCAAGTCCACATTAGGACAGACAATACTCAGCCCAAAAAGCAGGACACACTTTGGCATCAGGACTTTCCTCATGAACAACATTCATTTAAATCAGACAAATCTTTCAATCTGTGTCATGGGTATATTTGAAATGGTAAATCACAGACACATTTTCTGGCCAGAGTACCATAAAATTTCTATTAACTACCATTTGCTTCAGCTGTGATCTCAGTACTAACTCTAAATCTCAGAAACTCTTCTCACAGTACTAACTCTAAATCTCAGAAATATTGTATACACATTTTTCCTCTTGAATGTTATCATGACTGTCAGTAACCAAATCCAGGATCATGAGATATTTTCTTCTGACAAGAAAACATTTTGCTGTGGATATACCTCAATTCTAACGTCTGGTAGCTCTGGGATGAGCATGCTAGTAAGAATAAGGAAGTTAAAACAAGTATTTCTCCAGGTTCCCATGGGAACACAACATGTCCAAATCGGGATAGTTTCAACATACTGGGTTAAACACTTATTAAAACATAACTAAAAATGCTACTCCAGAACTTTTCAGCAGCTTCCCAGTAATTATTCAGTGGAACTACAGGCTCAGGGCACAGAGAGCCATTAAAGCATGGAGGAACTTGGGATAAAGCACACAGGGAAAGCACTGGGAAGGAGCCCGAGGAGTTGGAATGTTTGAACAGACAGCTCAAGTGTTTAGGAATGGAATGGGAGTGACACTCATCAGTGCTTACTGCATAATGTGTTCATGGCTTCACTGCACTCTGCACACTGTGTTTTCCAAGAACACTTCCTGCTGCCTGCCATGGGTTTGTCCAGCCACTCACAACTCCAGCCAAACACACCTGCTACCCAGCTGCTGAGGGAAACACCTTCTGTACTTCAGGAGGAGTTATGTGGGGACAAGTTTGTCATTAACTTGAGATAAAGAAATTCCGCCTTGATTTCTGATGCACTGGGGAAGAAGAGAGGATTCCAGGAAAAAAGGCTAAAGCTGGTGAATTGGTGAACTTGGCACTGCTGGGGTAATGGTCAGGTCTGATGGTCTTTAAAGGTCTTTTCCAGCCTGATTCTGTGCAGATTCCTGAACATGAACAAGTGCATTCCACCTCTTCCTATGCTTTCCATATGCATCAGGACTTGCAGCCCAAACCAGAACTTGTTGATGCCCACAAGATGCCTTTTTTAATTACCATTCCATTCCTCTCCAGTGACTAGACCATGGAGCAGATCCTGTCTTCTCAGGATCACAGATCTGTTAGCAATATTTACAGCAGACCACTTGCAAGCTAACCAAAAAGGTGATGGAAATAGAATTGTTTTGAAACTAAAAATATCAGGGGCTCTCAAATGGAATAGCAAGAAAGGCTTGGTGAGCATTAAACAAGCAGATGAGATTAAGAATGTGTTAGACACTTACAACACTGTATCCAAATGTACCCTATTAATAGAGACATTTCTCAATTGCACTGATTTTTAAAGAAACAAATCCCTGAAGATGAAAGGAGGAGACTAATAGCATTATATCTACTGTGCTATTTTTCAAAAATCAGGAAGATAAATAAAATGAGAACTTAATCTAGAAAACCGCTGGGATAACATAAACTGGAAAATACAGATTTGGACAGTAAGAGAAGCTGTGTTTCAATGAAATGCTTTGATCATTCAAGATAAGTATACTGGAAAATTAAATTTTCTGCTTTTTTTGATTTCTTTAGGAAAAAAATCTCTTGTTTCCCTGTTTCTACCCAAAGTACCAGAAAACGCACTCCAAAAAGAAACAAAAATCTCCCACTGTTACCTCACTGGACACAAGTTTTTCTTCATCCTTGAAATCAGAATTTCTTCATCCATTACTTCATTCATATTGTACTTTAAATATGCTGCTGCTGTAGTGCTCTACCATTTCAATTTGCTTGTGCTATTTTCAACATTTCCTTTAAGTTCTTTACAAGAATATAAAAAGGAAGAAAATTGTTTACTGAATAAAACAAAGTCTATCCTCAGTCTAAACAAAATCTTCATTAATCTTGCATAGACTTCAGTTTCTTATTGTACAGAAAACAAAAATAAATCCTATAGATTCTGGAAAGGTACCCTGCAATGAGGAACTTCACGATGTTCATTTAATTCTTAGACTGAAAATAAGTTTGGAACCAACACTTAATGTACCACCTTTTTGTAAGATGCAGGCACAAACCCATCATCTTCAGGGATTGTTTGTACTTAAAACTATTCCCTTAAGTTAAAATATTAGCACCCTCATATACTGCATTCTAGGAACATTTGACTGGGGAACAACCTGCATAGGAAAAACTCTGGTAAAATGGATATTTCCTGAAATGAATTTCAAGAAAGCAAATTGCCACACCACATTCTTGGGTCCTTTAAGCTATGAGAGACTTGTCACCATGGCATTTCAGGATTTGATTACCAGCTGCAAAGAAACAGAAACATATTTTGGAACACATTTATCAGACATTATTGTATATAATTTTTTTATTGATGAATTCTCAAGAGCAGCCATCTTGCATCCTGAAAGTTCTTTAAAAGTCTATAAAAATTTGGCATCGGTTATGGTGTGCAAGAAGGAAAGTAAGCAATAAAGAAACACTTAGCACTGAATATTTTCAGTGCACATTCTAACCCCAGGAAACAAAAGAACCATTTCTCTTGTGTTGCAGCTTGTCACCTTCCCAGCAGAGACTTGTAGATTTACACAGGAGGCCAGACAATCCCAATCCAATCTTAAAGCATCTCAGTCATCCAGTCTTTTTCCTTGATCCAACTTATCACTTATCCTCACAGACCACAGCAGTTTCACCAGGATGTTCTGTCTTCAATTTTTTCCGAGCTGGCTCTCCCAGGAGCAGAGCTCTGCAGTGCTCCAGGGACTGAGCAATTTCATCAATTGTCCACTTGTCCTCGTGCAGGGCGTGCTCCTCCAGCGTGAACGGCCCCTGCTTGGTGCGCGTCAGCTCCTGCACCGAGGCACAGGTGGAGAGCTCTGCAGCAAAGGAGGAAACAGGGACTGCACTAAGCACATGGATAAACTTTAAAAGTGTAACCACTTCCAGCTCACTAAATATACATTTTTGTATGTAGCCTTTTATGTTATTCTGCTCTGTTTGACAAGGAAGGTCATGAGGATTCATCACTCATTTGTATCTTCTTGAATTTGACCCAAGGATGTCTTTTGATTTCAATAACTGTCCAGTGTAGTAAAGAGTTCAGAAATTGACAGAAAGCTGTCAAGAGTTTTCCCAGATTTAGATCAGAATGGAAAGTGAGGAAAAAATGTTGTAAGATGTAAGCAGAACATTCTGCATTCTCAAGTGACCTTGAACTATTTTTTTACACATTTTGAGGCCTTAGCACTTCTTGCCTTCAAGAGGTATTTTTAACATTTTTATTCTGTGCTGCCTACCAGGATAACAGAAACTAAGATAAGGAAAAATAAAAAAATATACAAATGCTCTCCTATGTTAAATTAATACCAGCAGGACATAATTACATATCAAGAAGCTACAAAACATAACAGCAACAAGCACTGACTTGTTGTCAGTGTAAGCACACAGGTACACTAAAATATTCTCTCCCATACTTTCTGATGCAGGAAGCTTTTTATTTCATTTTCAATTTTTGAAAAGAAGCCAGCCATGGACAGACTTTATCTTGGTTTTCATTAAAGGGCTAAACATAAGCCAGTACGCTCAGAAGGCAGTAACAGAAACTTGGACTTGCCTAAGCACAAATAACAACATTGAAATTCATAGGGTTATCCCACATTATTTGCCTTCCTACAAATGTATCATTTAAAAAAAAAAAGAAGTTAGAAATGGATTATCTATTCTCCATCATGCAGTTTGATAGATACAGAGCACAAGACAAATAACCCTGTGGGAAAGCAAAACTATTCACTGTTCAGGCAGAGGAGAAAGAAAACACTCGAAAAATCATCACCAGTGTGGAAGTCTTTCCAGCAAATAGGGTTTATTATGTGCATGGTAATGTTCTGTGCAATCTGTTTTCAAAATGTGATGAATAATGTTTAAAAAGACAGTATCTTTCTTCTTCTCATCCTTAATCTGAGTTAGATTTAACACATGAAAGAGAGGGGGGGAAAAAGTCCCCCCCTTGCCTTGCATTATCTTGCTCAGTGCTATTGCTTGCTCCATTTTTATCAGCTCGCCCCCAAGGTCCCTGGCAATTATTTAGCCATCATTCCCCCATGCCCCTAAGGAAATTACCTGAGTATATAAAAACAAGTGATAGCACTACAGTTCTGCAAAATAACACACAGGTCTAGTTACTTGAGATATACAGAATGACAAATTTTTTCCATAAACACACACTTGTTCCTTACATTGTCCTGCAGTTTTTTCATGCCTACCTTTGCCAATGTCATTGACCAGGCTCCTGACATAAAAGCCACCGCCACATTCAACATCTGGAATGTTAAAAGTGACATGGTAAATTGCCAGTGCCACGTGAAATCTACATAGAAGCCATGCCCCCACATAAATGTAAAAATGCGCTAAGCAAACAACCCAGTGATAAAATATTTATAGGATGCAACATCAATTATTCATCCTGGAACATATGTGAGGGTGAAATTGCTAAGCTAGACAGGAGGGAAAGCAAATAAAATGGCAACTGTACTAACTCACCAGAATTTAAGAACCTGCTGTGGTATGTTAAGAAATGTTTCAGTCCTATTCATTTTAAGCATTTCAGGTTGATTCTGTGTTTCTAATGATGAAAGCAAATTACTTCTAGTATAGCCTAAACTGACTGTCAGTGCTGCAGACAGGCAGCTCCATTAAAATTTTAAAATTCACCTTTAGCTTTCCCTGCTCTCTCAGCCCTCCCCTTCCCCCTCTGCCAGTGATCAGCTCCTTGTCACCCAACCATAAAGGGCTGAAGTCACACAGCACTGAGTTCTGTCACTCATACCTGCTCACCATAAAACATCTGGTCCATCACAGGACTGGGGATCATCTGGGCAGACAGATCAATTCAAGGCATCATCTTGACCTTACAGGAGCATTAAACATTTACAAGAGTATTTTCTGGTTTATTTATTAATATGCTTCTTAATGTACTAGCCAAGTTTCTTGATGAATGACAGAAGGAAGGATAAGATCCTGCCTCCTCAACAAGAAAGGGGGCTGACAATAACTGAAACTGGTCCTGAGAGAGATGCCAGCAGGTCTGGGAATCTGTGAGTAGGAATGGCAAAGTGCAGTAAGCAGACCTGAGAGAGGAATGAGATGGAGGTTGCAAAATCATGGACAGATGCAAATAATCCCCTGACCAGTCTCTCAGAATTTTGCCTCACTGAGAGATTAGATATAATCAGCTTAACTTAAAACCAAAATACAGGGCTTTTAATACAAAGTGAAAGTCTCTGCACATGGGCTCACACCAAAATAAGTAGCTGAGTGAAATGAAACCCATTTCACTCTGTTAGTCCCAATCTGAGTGTAAATAAACATTAACAAGCTGGGAGCATTGCTCTATGTAATAATCTTTGACCTTTACCCAGCGTGAACAGCGGTGGCTGGAAGTGCTGCAGAGAAAGGCTGTACACTCTCACTGGCCGAGCAGGCTTCGCTTCCACTGCCTCCCCTCTCTTCATCAGAGTTGAAAGCCTTTCTCCATCCTTCTTCAAAGCAGAATAGCTGATCAGACAGAGCATGAAAATGTGTGTCATATGGTTGTAACAGAACAGGCTTCCCATTCTCCAGATCCTGGTAATATTGTACTAGGGTAGCACACATTTTACAACTCTCCAAGTACTCACAAAAACCCACAAAAACCCAGCAAGTGCTGCTGAAATCTCTTGGACACAGAATCATCCCATTTACCAGCAGCTACATAAACCAGAAAACAAGAGATGGCCTTGTATTTCTCTCTTGCTCTACGGTTTTAAAAGCATTTTATCACTCACTTTGCAGTTTATGAAATAAAAGGGTTTATTTCATAAATAAGGGTTACAACACTTGCAGCTGCCTCTAGCATCCTGTGTCTCAGCAGTCAGCAGGGCATCCTCTGTTTTCAGTGTGAGCACTGGGAGCCACGCAGGCAACTCCTGTCATTCTACACTGCCCCTTTACTTGTCCCACACCAGGATCTTTCCTGAACAGCAGCTGCCACATTCCAGGATGTTTAGGGAACCACTACAGAACCACAGAAACTGATTTCACTGATGACATGGAACTTTATCCAAAGCTCCAACTTTGGTCATGACAGAAAGATGATCACAGAAAAATCTAAAAGGATCTTGCTGACCATTTTAGAGGGCAATTTGAAACAGGTCACATGAAGCAGAACACGTGGGGCATTACTGACCTTACAGGGCTCACACTGGAAGCACAGTAAGTGACACATGGCAAATGCAAAGGAAAGCAGGCTGGCTGAAACCACCAGAAAAGCCATCTGTCACAACCTAAGTCATGCACACTGCCAGCTACTATGGCTCACCTGACCACATGAAATTTTCTAAGCTACAAAAGCTCAGTCATTAATCACTCAATCGTACTCTTAAGTTTTCAAAAAACTAATTCAAAGTCATTTAAGGCACTTCCACAGAGATGGCAGTGAGATTGGAAGACAGAAGACAAGCCCTGCAAAGCTGTTCAAGACTTTGGCTACTTTACATTTACCCAAAACAGTCACAGGTCACCATTTGTGCTGGATCTTCAAATAGGCATGACCTGCACTTGCAAATGTTAAACTCCTGACTGCCTGGTCTCTATCCTTTTGTCAAAATGTGTCTTAATACTTCTGAGAGAACTGACTTCTGTTGGCAAGCCCTGACAGCTGAACACAAGTGTCAAGAATGAGTGAATACCATGAACTTACAGTGGGGGAACTTGCATGATGTCCCCTGTGAACTTTTGCAGAACACTTTCAAGATCTCCTTTTGTTACCTGGTCTGTGGAAAGAAAACAGTCAGTATGTTAGTATTGATTATTCACATGGCACTAATGGCACCAATCACATTCTGCAAGCAGACACAAGTAAGAGTTCTCTCTCTTCAGAATTTAGATGGGGTGAAAAACACCAAAGAAAAGAGATAAAAACCAGATTGTAGGCAGGAATGTGAATTATCACAAAAGGAGTGGAACAAACTGTCCAAGGTGATCAGGACAATCTGGATACTTTCAGAAGGGCACAAATCCTCCTTAATACTTTCTTTTGTAATTCCCCTCTTAAGGCTGCAAACTCATCTTTCTTGGAAACTATACAAAAGCTACAATGTTTGGAATATTCTTTTTTTTTTTAAAAAGCACCAAAAAGAATAAAATGCTCATCTAACCCTGGGAACTTCTCTCTAAGAGAACCTAACTGCAGGGAAAAAACCAACAAATTATCAGAGAACAAAACCACTGGTGTAGAAAAAGACTTTATCTGAAACAACACATCAAAATTTCCCTGTCTAACAACTAACCTGCAAATGTACTCTGGGGTATAGTTATATATTAAGTAAGGCAATTTTAGTAAGAAAATTCTGTAAAAGAAAGACAGCTGGTTTAGGCAATGTACTTTCTTTTAAGAGTACACATAGACATCTGTCCCACTTTTATTGGAAGACTATAACCTAAGTAGCTGATTGCACTGGTCTTCTGAAGCTCTATTCAACAGAAATAACATCCATCCCTAATTTTTTTAGAGAGTGCAAACATAAGATCTGCAATCACAATGCACTTCAGTGCATTTCTACTGTCTAGGGTTTGACTAGCCCTGTTTCTCATAAGTAATATTTAATTAGTGTCATCACTGCTAAGTCAACAGCATTCTGGAACATAAACCAACCAAATTTATTTTTCAAGCCTTTGTTGTAGTTTGAAACAGATATTTATTTGTAAACATTAAAAGCCAGATGTACTTCGTGCTGTAAGTAGAAAAGATGAGATTTCTTTTCACAGCAGCTCTGGGAGATGATCCTGTGGTTCCTCACTTCTATAAAGCACACTCTGCAGCCCCAATGGCCCAAACAGCTGTCCCAAGATGTGTTATTAACAGCAAGGTTGCAAAGCACAAGGCACAAAACTCTGAGATGCTGAGAGAGACCAATTTACATCAGAATATGGACTAGGAACAACAAAATCAATTGTACAGTAACTCTGAATCTTCTGAATATTTTTTACATTGTTATTTCAATCTTGTTTCTATTTAACAATGTATCACAACAAAACTACATGGTGGAGAGTCAGCATGACTTGGCCCCATGACAGCGATGTTGTCAGCCTTCTTGTGAACCCCAGGCTGCTTCAGGTTAAAATTCTGTATTTAAGAAGTAAGCATAAGTGCCCCTTGGAGTTCTCCTTCCAATCTTCACCCCATGAACTGCATTTGTGGCCAGGGCATTAAATGAGCCACCTGAGTTCAGCTCTGGCTCTGACCTCATATTCCCTTGACTGAGAGGCTACATGTGGCCTCTGAGGAAGTCACTCATGATACAGGCAAGCTCTGTCTCAGGAGAAAAAATATCCCCACATGAAGAATGATGCATTAAGCCATTAACAAACAAGAGCTGTGTTGTGTGTTATCAAAGTAAATATTTACAGATGCATTTGCTAAGATCTGGTGTGCTTTTGAGCACTGGTGACTATTGACTGATTTTCCTGCTGCAAAGGAAGGAAAATAAAGTTACCAAACCCAAAGGTGCCATTTGTGCCACAACCTCAAAAAGCCTTCAGTGAAGGGTGATTTTGCCCTGTGCTTGTTAACAAACTACTCCAAAGGAGAACACAAGAATTATCTGTAACAGCATACCAGAAGTTTAGCAAATTACCTCAATTCAGTCTGACCCAGCACAAATTATCTGAAAACAGAGACAACCAGAATACTGAAAGGACTACACTATCAAAATGATTCAGGTGCCTTTATTAAACATAATTTCAGCATAATCATCAGAGACCTGAGAAAAGCCTCATTAATTTTATTCTCCATGTCTGGATATAGCCTGTAGGCAGCTGGGAGGAAGTGGCTTTCAGAATGTACATTCCTGTACACAGTTACAAATATTAAAAAAGGGCTACCAGCATTTATGTGTCCAAAAAAGCATCAGAGGAATACTAAATGCTACTTGCTTCCAAAGTCAGCATCTGACAGCCTGGCAGCAGTATGGAACCATAACCTCATTTCATGGGGAAATGCAAACTCGTTGTCTGGTAAGAAACAAAAAGCTATGAGAAGTTCAGAAGGGGTTAAAAGCACGGAGCTCTCTTCAGCACATCCTGACATTGTGACTAACTGTACAGTTTGCTTCCTAAGCTGCTGTCTAGGGACACTTGGAGCACTAAAATGTAACACTTCCTTACAGTTAATATAGCTGGCAAATTTCTGCAGGCACTTTCCTCTTATGTTCCAATGAAGTCACTCAAGAAGAGTTTTGTACATCTTGCAGACTGGTTTAGTGCCCTTTCTCTGCACTAAGGCCCTATCCTGGATGATGCTGGCACTGCAGGATTTATTCCCTTGCTCTGCTTCTCCAAGGATTCTCGTAGGTGTCAAAAGAAAACTGAAATTGAACTTAAACATCTGGTTTGCCTTTTCTTGGAGTACCTATCAGGGTTAGAAACTAGGGATGGTGGGCCAAAGAGAGTATCCTGCAGAAAACCAAACTGTTTTGGAGAAGACATTGGAAAAGATGAGGAATACAAAACATGTAGGTACCATGGAGAGTAATAAAGGGGTATCCATGCTCTTCTCTTTCTGAAGAAATCATATCTGACTGATTTGCACCAACATGGAAAGCAATTGAGACCAATGTCATGAGCATTTCCTTCAGCCATCACTTTAGGCAAAAGGAAACTGCACCCCAAACAGCACTGCCCCAGCAATGCCAACGCTGCTCTTCATCAGACCATGTGATGAACTGGATCATCCAACTGATCTCAGTTTAAAATGACAAGCAACCCAAAAAAAGGGGATGTTTTCAAGCCAAATCAGCTCCCCAAGCACACAGCCTAACAGAAAGGTGGTGCACAGAAAGCACACACCACAACAGAGGTGGGAACTGCTGTAACAGGAGCTGCCAGGGAGAGAAACACACACAAAAACAACACTCTAAATTCTGTCTGCAGTAAACAGCACAGAATGAAAAAAGCAAAATTAGTGTTTCAAAAAATGGATTTTTATACAGATAAATACCAAGAAAGTGAATCATCACTTCATTCAAGCACCATGAGGTATTGGCAACTCTAACACCATGTGGATGCTCAGGCCTCCAGAAGCTTAGAGACTTAGAGCTTGATCCTGAAGCACAAATAAATGATCCAACATCTCTGAATAACACTGCCTAGTAATTAACACTATTTAGAATGTGGACAAGAAACTATACTTGCCTGCCTCATGAGAAAAGGAAAACTGCAAAAGAAAGGAGATGGGAAGTGAGAAATGAAATCCAGGCTTTTCATCACACCATTAAAAAAGATTATTTACTTCATGTACCTATTACCAGAATGTCAGACATGTAGAGTTGCTAAGCAACTGGTTACCTATTATTTTTTAATTTTCTTCCACAGGGTTGTGAAAGAACTAATAACAAATACATTTACTGTGTTACTACACTGTTTCTAAGATGCCCAGCAAAGCAACAGTCAGGATGAGTTCTGAAGCTTTATACCCTTGCCCTGTGCTCTGTCAGTCAGAGAATTAAATTTATTAAAGATGTAAGCAAGACCAAGATCTGGAAAAAAGCCATATGTAGAATGTAGTTTATGCCATCCTCATTAAATGTTAAGCAGTCTATAGGTGAAGTGGTGTCCTAGAGGGAAGATCCAAGTACTTTATTGCTCCACTGGCCTTAAAGGGTTTTACTAAAAGAGGACTCCTGGGACTGCACTGTGAGAGAGGAAAATGTTACTGGACACAGCACGTCATTTGTCAGCCTGTCAAGGATTGAAAATGACACAGTCCTGCCCAATTCTATTTCCTCCCTCCTAATCTAATGCCTGGTTTGTTTTTTTCCAGCAGAAATGAACACTTGCGTTGGACATAATTGCATGAAGCTGGTTTGAATTATATGAGCACTGAAGTTGAAGATGAAATAATCTTAGTTTAATTTCACATTTAAACTTAATTCAGAGTCCCAAACATCTCTTCCGCTTTCCTATGACAGAAACCACTTATGCCTTCAAATTGCATTGAGTGTACAGATACATTTATGCTTACCATACGGTTTTTCTTCAGTTACTTTTCCTGTAGCATCTAATGTATCAGTAGCCTTGCCCAGCATTCCAATGGCAGTGTACTTCTGGGAAGGAATAAAACAGATTACTGAGCCAAGTCTTCAAGGTTGTTTCTTAGCATTTTTTTCTTATTTTTTTTAAGATAAAGATTGCAACTAACAATTGCTTCAAATCAGAACAGGAAGAATATTGCCTAAGTTGTAAATCCAGCAACTCTGGGTAAGTAGAAGTCAAGATGAAAAAACACAGAATCAAACCAAAAAGTAAACCCTGTATTAGATGTGCCTGTGATTTCAGTTTTAGAAACCCAAGGAAAAAGCAACATGGAATCTAATTTTTACTATAAATGCATCAATACCATAAAGAAAATAATAGGGTAGTAACATCAAAGTCTCTGTGGGGTGTCGTGTCATGGCTGTAGCAAGGCACAGAGGAGTACCTTTCACAGACAATTTTTGTTCCTTTGCACACTGAAAAAAAAAAAAAAGACACAAAGACCTTCAGTTGTGAAAGCAAAACACCCACTGCCAAGACAAAGCATTACAATGGCTCTGCCATGAAATGCAGGCATTTGCAGCAGCCTGAAGCTGCAGTTTTGAACTCCTGGGATCTGGTACGGACCTTGTGACCAGCACAAGGAGTTCAAGGTCATTGAGTAACATTTCTGTTCACTGTGAGTTCTCTGAATATTTGTTTCAGGGTTTTTCAGGGATTTTCTCTAAAAAATTCTTAAGTGTATACGTCTGTAGTTTGCAAGAAGGAACCAGCCTGACCCCAGGACAGCAGCTCTTGTCCTTACATTTCACCTGATGCCCTCCTTTCCCACGTTTTCACCCTAAGAACTGCCATGCTCTGAGCACACAGCACAACCTGCTGAAGCTGACAGAGGCTTTCCCTGCACCAGCTGCTCCATGACTTGTCACAAGGCTGTCAGCACACCAAGGCTCACTCTGTAACAGGAGTCTGAGTCAAGTTTAGGGATACCATCAGTATTACATCAGTGGTTTGACCCATTGCCTATCCCATTCTGGTCACCTCAGCTTCCCTATGGTAAGTCCAGAAGCCTTCAAATAAAGCCTGGGAGAGAAAAATCGAAATGTTCCTCTATTTCCCAGTAAGGCTCTAGTGAAATTACTCTCAGCTGAACTAATACAAATGTGAGGATGTGTCTTTTAGAAGCTGGCTGACCAAACTCTACTGGAACACATCCAAACAGACATAAGCACTAACATTTTACTGTGAGAAGCAATGCATCCTGCTTCATGTACTTGCAAAGTACAAACAAGCTCAAGTAATAGCAGTGTAGGCATATAAATCACACCCACACCACTGGACTAGTAAGACATGCCTTGATTTTGTTCCATGTGACAACCTGCCACTTCAATGTATTTCTTCAAGCAACTGCTGCAAAATGGAAGCAGCAGAAATAGTCAGACAAAAGGCAGCAGAGTGCAGACTTTAACATAAAAATAACTGTATTCTTTCCTTACTTCATGTGCTGGGTTAGGCTGGGAATACAGAGAATTTTCTTCATAGTAGCCAGTATGAGACTATGCTTTGGATTTATGCTGAAAATTTGGATTTATGCTGAAAACAGTGTTGATAACACAGATGTTTCCATTACATTTATTAAACTGCCTTTATCACAACCTATGAGTTTCACCTTCTTTCTGATTCTGTCCCCATCTCAGTCCAAGGAGTGAGCAAACAGCTGTGTGGTGCTTTAGCTGTCTGCCATCTTCAACCACAACACCACACTGGGGCTATGTTTTCCCTAAATATTGCAGATGCCTGATAACTCTGCAAAATTTGGTATTTTAAAATAAAATTCATCAAGTTAACACACTTCTGGAATGCATGAAAAAATTACTCAAGTTAACACACTTCTGGAATGCATGAAAAAAGAAACAAAAGAAAGAATGGATGAATGCTGCTCCACAACAAATATTTAAATAAACTTTAAGGTATATTATCTTTTACTACTATATTAGCTGTTAGGACCATAAAATTGACTGCTTCCTGAGACATTTAATGATCTGGTTCTGAACATTTAATTGCACTGCCAGAAATACACTATTCAGCACCTAACCTAGAGGTTAATAAAAACACGTGAGCAGATCATCATCATCCTAAGCATGATGAATGATCTTAGCACTTCAGCAAAACTCTAAATCTGAAAATTTACAAATTCTCACTCTGTCTTCTGATGTTTCCAAATCAAAATACTCATACTACTTCAGTTTAAATTATTTCTTTTCCTTGAATTCTGGTTTTGGTTATCTTGCTTTAGGCTATCTGTTACAATAACATGTTGTATTTGATCTGCCAGCAACAGAGATAATGTCTCATCTGTTAATATGTAAACACGAATGGCATGAACAATACAATCCACATCTCAATATTTCCCTTTTAATTTCTGCAAAAAGAGCAAAAGGGTTTACAGTTTGTAAAAAGAATGTCCTTAAATGTTAAGTCACAAATCCCCATTCCTTACAAGAGCATTTAAGGAGTCACAAAATATACAAGCCAGAAATGCAATAATCTGCAATGGAGGCTGTAACAGGGTAGGAAATTAAGAATTACAGTTGGTTTATGATCAGTCTCTGGAGTGCCCTTGGCTACCTACAATTATATATCATAATTCTTACTTGCCACTGGATAAGGTTTACTTCCTCCCCTTTGATAGGTTGCAAAACCTGGAGGTTGTAGGAGATAATACAAGAGTCCAGAATTATTTGTGTCAAAATTCAGCATTAACACTGTTTACACTCTCACTCACACTGCCCTCAGAAGCACCAATGGATTCTGAGTCATTTAATAAGTGTTCAGTGACCTTTTCTCACCTGTGTTGGCAATCATTTATTTCTTTCAGTTTTATGAAATACATCTAGGGGCATTCTCACTGTACTCTCAAATTACAAATCACGGCAGGAACACAGACAGAAACTGCTCACAACCCACTCAACCTAAAACAAAAAAAGCAAGGTAGTAGGTGTTGCAGGCAGTGGCAAAGCCTGACAAGAGCAGACTGTGACAGAAAGCACCCCTATATTGCAGCTCCTCAGAGAGCATCCTGCCAGCCCACAGCCCCTACATCCTTGCCCTCTACTCAAGAGACCAGGACCCAAATCATTTAAAGATTAAAAGCAGCATCTCAGCTTCCCCGTGGATTGCAAACATGCAATTGCAGCACATTAAAAGCTGAGCTCCAGCGTTCCCAGTCACGACTTCCAAGTGCTGCAGCATTAATTCCAACACAGAAAGCTGGGCTGGTCCCAAAGCAGAGCCTCACAACTGCACAACAGCACCCTGAGGACAAACAGACCTTTCCAAACCATCCTGCAGCAGGGAATGGCTGTGCCTCTCAGCCAATCAGAAAACCACTTTATTGGGAAAAAAACCCCATTATGGCAAGTGAAACAAAAGGCAGCAAAGTGACCAGAAGCCCTTGAGTATAAGCAAGGGCTTATATTCCACCATTCACAGCAGTGAGAAGAAAGCCTTAAGAAGATGCTTTACAGTGACAATCCACTGCACTCTGTCAATGAAAGTGCACAAACTCTGTCACACAGACTGGGGGATGTGCTGCATGCAACCCCAGCAAGACCAGACACACACTGAAATGCTTGGGTGGTCGTGCATGTGCACCATACCCAGGACCAGAAAGAAATACACCATAAAAAGCCAGCACTGGATAAAAAAATCGGATTTCAGGAATCTATAAGAAACAAATTACAAACCTCTAATAAATCTCACAGGTCTTGGGAAGAGGAATTTTGTTTTAGTGTCCCAACCACAGGGCACAGTCAACATTCTCACAAATAACAAACCATATGTTTACCATAATATTTTTAGTAAGAGAGTAGCTATAATTTGGCTTTTTCTATTTTCATACCCAGTTTCAGAGAAGTGCTTAGACTAGCACAGAAAGAGAAAGAATATCCATAAAAAGAGAGAGCATAAAGGCAAGACTTTATCAGCATGCATATTTAACTGGGAAAGGGGAAGAGGAGGAGGAGGAGGAGGAGGAAGAATCCCCTCCCATTTCAGGGGCTGCACAGGCAGCAGAGCTTTCAGCTGCACAACCCCACCCAGAGGGGCTCCAGGAGGCTGAAGCCCCTGGGCTGACTGCCAGGCATGTCTGCCCCACTTATCAGTGCAAATGCCAGACAGACCATGCAACAGAGCTTCTCAGTTTTAACTGTTGAGACATCAAGGTTTTATTTGGAAAGAAGCCAGAGACTGGAAATCTAAATTATAATGTGTTTTAAAAGCTTTTTCATACATGGAGAAGCAACACTTTAGAAGAGCTAGACAGAACCACAAGTAATTACAAAACAAGGTCACCAGTAGCTGTCAGGAAGATTTTAAGATGGCTCCCACTACAAGAATTTCCCAGGCAAGCAACCTCTCTGGAAGAGGCAGTTCATAAGAGTTCATCCAAGGATGACCCATTTTCTAATCACAGCAGCAACTGAACACAGAAGTGTAAAAGAAAAATAAATAAATTAAGGCTACAATCCCCTGTGCAAGAGACTGAAAGCTAGGAAAGAGAAGTCATATTCAAGAGAAACAGAAATTCAATTTATGTAAACTGATGTCTGCGTGTGGTTAACAAGTTTGAACATAAACAAACATAAAACAAGTGCTCTAGAGAACCTGATGGAAATCAGAGGGAGCACACAGCAGGCAAGCACTGATCAGAATTAGTGATCCTGTGCCAAAACCATTTGCTCTGCACTTACAGATTTGTAGACTTAGGCCACTGAGATAGTGAAGAGACCTTAAACTCTCAGTTTTGTAATGACATTCAGTTTGTGTTCAATGATTTCTAAAGCACAAATAAACAATTCTGGATTTAATATTTACAGAACTTATTTTGCTATTTGTATAACAGTAGCAGCTACCACTGGTTTCCAGTATGCTAATCATCCACCAAAATGGAGAAGTGCATGAGGTAGACAAATAAGCTGGAAAAAACCCCAAGGGTTGCCATAGTTTCAATTATTTTCCAAAACAAAGCACTCTCACTAAGCAGATTCCAATATATTAAGAGCACAGAGCCCTAATCTCTTAAAAGCAGGTTGCACAGAGGGCAAAATAAAGACTGCAGGATGAGGGAGGAGTTTCAGTTTTACAATAGAGCAAATTCAAAATTATCAAACACCAAGCATGACCTTTTGATATACATAAACATTTACAACTTCTCTACCATTCCTTTTTTTCTCCTAAAAGAAAAAGCTGACTTTGTGCTAAGCCTGCACTAAATTGCATTTAGTGCTGGATGCTGTAATTGCACTGTCACTGCTGAAGAACTATCTGATCTTTACTTTGTGGACTAACAGGATTTTCTGATCTCTTATGTCAGCTTATTTTAAAGAGCTCACACATTATGGGATGACTAGACTTTTCATGAGAAGGAAGGACCAGAACTCCCTCTAACAGGAACCCAACTGAAGATACTTTGCCTGTAGCTCAGAGAAACTCGGCTAAAAACCATATCAAATTTAAATTTAGGAGTCAGGGGGAGTGCAGGAAAGGGGGCAGGTGAGAGAACAGTGCCAACAGTCACAGGAACACTGCAGGCCACACATCATCTACAAACACAGTGCAGGCTCACACATCCAAGAGGGGATGCAGGTTCATGTGCAAAGGTGGCTGTTTGAAACCAGAGTTTCTTTCTGCAAACCCTTCTGGCAACTGCTCTCTGTGGAAACCTCCCTCACTCATCAAAATGTCTCAGGTTGGCTCTTAAATGTCATCCTCAGCTTTAGTATCTGTTCCACCATTCTAGTGCCCATATAACAGATAAAACAAAATAAAGAAAGATGACCTCCAAATTCTACCTGGGAAACGGAGTTTTAAGGAAATACAAAATTCTCTGTCCAGAAACAGAAGACAGTCTACCCAGAAGGGTAAGACTTTATAGCTACATACAAAATCACAGATAAAACTGAATGCATGAAAGTCTTTGGCTGAATTCAGAAGCATTGATAAGACAAGATGCAGCAAATTCTAAAAGGCATTGCTAAGAGCATCTCCAAATTACTAGAAATGAACACTAGAGAAAATAGTGTAAAATGGCTAATCTAAATTGGTTACCATTACTTTTATTTTTTGGCTATTTTTAAGAAGAATGAGAAAAAAGCCTTGCCATGTTGCAGTCTTGATTTTATTAATGAAACCAAGCTAGAACTGCACATGAAGCACAGCCATATGCACAATTATAGAAAGGTCAAGACAGAAGAAAGCACCACTGACCTTGTGAATGGAAGAACAGGAAAATCACACCAGAATATGCTCTTAAAATATTCAGCATTTGGGGAGGAAAGAGCAGCACAATAGGTGCAGCCTCCTCAAGATTTTCAACAGTTTAAAAAAGAGTGTGAATATTAATAGAGCATGAAGCTGAGCTATTAATAGATTAGGCCTCTGGGGTGAGCATAAAAGAGACTTGAGCACTACACAGCATGTTCAGCCAGCTTACTGATGGTATTACTGCAGTACAGGATGTATCTGTGCTATTCAACAGCTTCTTCTTCTACAACTTTGTTTCAGAGATATTGGGCAGGGCAGAAAAGATATTAAAATCAGCCTCTCCTCCTATGATTTGTTACCAAAAAAAGCAGGTTAAAAAAATGTATCATATGTTTTGCAGTAATGGGTAATTGAAGATGTTGACAGTGTGTAAGGCCATTCCATCCCCTAACATTTTAGCCCTTCCAAATTCCTGCATCCCCCACTGTGCAGGCTCAGCATTCTCTCAGTGCAACTTCTTTTGTACAGACATCACTTCAAGTTTTGCTAACACCTTCTACACATTCTCTAAACACATCAAAACCAACTTAATTCATGCATTTTCCCAGCCTGCCTTTTTGTAAGCATTTTCCTTTTGACAAAATAAAGAAGACAATCACATTGTCCTCAATGTGATTTCAAAAATTGACACTGATCTAATATATGGTGGCATTTGGGGAACAAGAAATTCATTGTCAATAAGGTAAACTAACACACAAGACAGAAACCAGTGCCAACAATGGGTCTCTGAACCAATCTCCTCTGCTCTAGAGAGCTCATGGAGTTATAGTACAAAGTTCTGGTTCTGCAAAACCCTTCTCAGGTGCCAGTAGTGGCTAAAAAACGCCCACTAAACTATTACAGCAATTGCTAGATGTAGTTGTTAAAGGCCACAGATATTAAATAGGACAGGTTTTATTAATAGACATCTTTGCACTGAGTTGTGCAAACATATGAGGAAGTATTCCTTGAATGTTTGCACAATAATAACAAATACCACAGAACAGAAATGTCAAGAGTTCTCTGTCCTATACCTATATTTCAGGAATGTATTATACTTCATCAGAATAGTAACTAAATGGGTGAAATTAAGCAACCAGTATGTGTCTGGAAGAATTCACCTAGCCAGCCTGCAAGGGCTGAAACACATCCATCTGCCCATGGGTCAACATCTCTCATAAAACAGTAACTCCATCTCCAATCTGCCAGTCCTGCTCCTCAAGGAAAACCCATAAAACATCTTTCCAAACAAGCCTGGGAACTAAAATTCATAACTCCACTGGGCTGAAAAAAACCTATGGACTCCAATAGAGATATTGGATTTCAGGCACACTATGATGCTGTCTCACATTAACCCCTCCATGTGCCACAAAATATCATTTACCAGGCTCTCTCCTTCCCCTAAAGAGGATGATAAGCTTATCATCTCCTTCTTCCCTCCTCTACTATTCCCTCTATTCCACTAAGCTCTAAACAAATCTGAAATATGCTTAGTTTTAAAATCTATGGCTTCTATTTTAGACCTGGGAGAGAGAGCTTGCATATCCAAGCACCTAGTTTTCTGTACCATAACAATTAGTCTAATAAAATTATCTCCCTTGTAAGAAAACAATAATTTCTTAGGGCTTGAGCAAAGGCAAAGTAGTGCCATTTTGTGTAGCTACAATCCATTTTCTTTTAATGAGCACATCACATTCTGCACTTTATTTGTTACCTCTCCCATCTCACTACAAAAAGAAATTCAGTCACACCCTTGGTTATCCTGGATGGGATAGCATGAACAAAGAGGTGTGAGAAGGTAAACCTGTGACATAAACCATAGAGTGAAAAATGACAAGGTGCTGCAGATGAAAAATTTCTGAGGGAAAAGGCTAAAGAGCAAACAGACAAAAAAAGACAAATACTACAATTTGAAAGCAAAAGCAGATGAACACAAGCATGGTGGATCTGAAGAATCATCAAGCTAGCAGTAAGTCCTCCTTGCCTTATGCCTGGGAAGTTGGCTCATCCATTGTGAACAAATCCTTGCTGCCCAACTCAGGAAATAAAACTGTTTTCTAAATGTATTTTATTAAAGCAGGTAATAAAATGCAGCCTATCTTTGTGCAGCAGTCTTGGGATATTACCTATATAACTGCTTGCCTACACAGAACTGTTTGTAAACCATACACACAAGCATTACCTACTTTTTATTTCAGAAGTGATCTAAAAGATACCTATTCCACTAAGCTCTAAAAAAAATCTGAAATATCATTAGTTTTAAAATCTATGGCTTCTATTTTAGATCTGAGAGAGGGCTTGCATATCCAAGCACCTAGTTTTCTGTACCATAACAATTAGTCTAATAAAATTATTACTACTACCAAAAAATCTTGTCCTTCCAAGATAATGTTAAAAATACCAGAATCTGAAAAAGAGAACAGAACACATCCCTGTGCACTGTATGAATAAGTGGGTTGGGTTTCACCAGCTCCAAAAGAAAGCACAATGAAGCACAGAGTTCAGCTGGTGATACTCTAGAGACATTTTTAAGACTAAAAGTAAGAGCACACACCACCAAGAGGATCCTTTGAAAGGAAAGTCAGCTCAATTTTCTTGCACTTGCAACTCAAAAATGAACTGGAGCACAAACACTGAAATACACTAAAAAGAAAAAGCAACAAACCAGCACAGTGAGGCTATTTAAAATGAAAATGAGAATTTCAAAAGAAATAGCACTTACACCATCATGGTGTGCATGTCAATGTGCAAATACACAAATGTTGGCAGAAGAATAGAGGTCTCAGAGATGCCGAGTTCTTATAAGCCTCCTGAAAACAGACAGATAGAGGAAATAAATCTATTGCAGCTTCCACTAAGAAGGGTCCAGAGGGAGCCCCACTGAATTACTGGATACCAAAAAGTCCACATGGGGCTTTGGTGTCTAACGAGCTGTAAACAAAGGAAGTCACAAGCAAAGGCTTCATTAGTTTTGCTGCCTGTAGAACCACTGGATGTGCTTTCTGATGTGTTATTAACTCACTGCACTCACTGCCAAAAGATGCAAGCAAAGGACTTAACTGAAAAAAAATGAATTCATGGAGAAAGCTTAAAGCATGGGAAGTTAATAATAAAAAAAACCTTGATTTTAGGACAGTAAGGTAATCATAGGAGGTAAAGAAATAACCTTGTTTATGGACACTCTGTTCTGCAGGATCTGATGCCACCCCTCCAGAGGAACAATTTTGCAGTACACAGGCTCAAATCCCAGAATCACATTGCAAAAAGCAATTAACATGTCTCAGAAGTTCTGCTAGGTGATTTGAACCAATTCCTGCTCAGACAAGCCCTCTCTCACACCATACAAGTGTGACTGGCAAGATTTAAACCTAATCACTGATCTAGCACTCATTTTCTACCCAGGATTCATAAGAACACAAATTTTAACTATTATATGAAATGAAAGTTGTCACATATCAAGTCACAGATGTATCTTCATTCTGCCCATGATCTCTTCTTCCTTTTCTAGGCTTTGAGAACACTTGGAGCTTGGGTTTTACTCTACCCAGAGGTTGGGGGGGCAGTTTTGGACAGCTTCATTCTGGAGAAGCCACAACTTTTGAGATTAAATTTTCTATTTTAATCAGTCATTGCCCCAGCTTGTGCCACCACCACAAAGTACTCAGGGAATTTCTTTCACACAGAACACTTGGGGCGGTATTTTGTATGTGGAGCATGACAAGAAGTTGCATCCTCAGATAAAACCAATATACTCCAAGCTTTCCACTCATAGAGAGGCAGGGGTTGCAAGGACAGTCTGGTGGATGGTGAAGATCTTCATTCACACCAGTATGACTAAAACTCTCTTAGCCTGAACCCAGGTGCTACGTCACTGAAAAATAATCAAATTAAGCACAGAACTGAAGTCTGAAAGTTTCAGTTATCCATAAAGGCTGTGTGTGTTGGGAGACATCTCCTCCCCATGGAAAGTATTAGATTAATGAAGAATTTCATTGCTTAGTGCTTCTCATTTTTTGTTCTCTGATTAGCCCATGATTATTTCCCTCATTGTTTCTGTGTGCCTCACAGCACATTCTCATAGATGAGATGTTTTAAATGGGACTGCCACTTTGGAAACTGTGCCTCCATTTTCTAAACCATTTCCTCCCAGAAAAACCACACTTCTGCATTGTGTTTGAGACAGACAAGTCATACCTAAGACTGAATTGTTCAGAAACAATTTACCATAATAAATATTGGTCTACCCCCATCATGTTAATTTTACTGGTGAAGCATGAGATTTTTTTTTTCATTCTACTCTATTTTGTCAACATGGTTAAAAAACCAAATCTTTAAAAATCATGAAGTGCAAAAACTCCAAACAAGACCAAGTGCAAGTCCCAGAACAAGAAGAAAAAGTGATTTTCCTATGGAACATCTATTAGATGTTCAGTATTTAAATTCCAGATCCAAGAGCATTCAGCTTCTCCCTCTCACTTGGAACATTTGAAACAACAAAAAGCAAACAAACAAAAGCTAAGCCAGCTTGTACATATTTTTATTTCTGGGCAAATATTAAGAACTCAATGAGAAATCTGGAACACTAAGCAGGTATTGCCCTTGGCTGTACATTTCTGTTTGTCTTGAGTTAATTCCTAAGGAGGTCAAACCATGAAGAACTCAGTTTACACATCAAGAGTAAAATTCTTTGCAGAACATGTGTGAGTTGCATACCAAGGGATAATGCTCAGAGCTGCCACACTGAGTCAGGAAAGTTTCACACAATGTTTGGGGAAAAGTCAGAGCCAGTCCAATTCCTGGCAGAGCCACCATATGGAGTTTACTGCAGTATCATACATTTTGGCCACTCCACACAGCTCTGCTGCCAGCAATGATAGACTGAAGTGTTTCTTTACAAGCTGCATTCCTAGAAGCAAACAGTAAATCCTGGCCAGAGAGGGTCAGACAGCTCCTCTGAATCTTTATAATAACAACAGGAACAAAAGAAAAACATCACATTTCAACAAACACTTCAGCATCCAAAATAGTGGAAAAAAATTAAAGAAGAGTATAAATTCCAAGCACATGGCAAGGAAAGCAAAAAGATACTCAAACTTATTTAGTCATGAATGCTTCTCTTGATTCATCATGACTTGTCAGTGTGGTCAAAAAACCCAACAGGCAGACATCTGTGAGAGATCCTTCAACCTCCTTCAGCCTCACACATTACTGCATGCCTAATTTATTGAAGTACAAATAGAAAACAGGAAGGCAGAGACACGAAGTAATAAATGCTGCAGAATCCCTGCTTGGCATGGATGTCAGGTACCTGACACAGGAACAGCTGCAGTGGAAGAGCTGCTGAGCTCTGAGCAGATCCATCTTTGCTCACTGCAAGTGCCCAGAGCCATGCAAGGCCAGGGATGGATCTGCCTGGGAGGGCTCACCAGGCTGCCCCACTGCACATTGTCCCCTCCCTTGTCCTCAGGAGCAGCTCTGAGCCCCTGAGAGCCACCTGGGAACCAGGTTTGGCTGGATAACCCTGTTGTGGACCACAGGACCTCACAGTGCTCAAGGAACCTGAGCATACCCTCTTCTGCCAAAAAGGCTGCAAGGACTTCCTCCACCACAGCTGTTCCCACTGTGAACCTCAGCTTAAGAGATAATTCAATTGCTTTCCATGTTTTTAAATCAACAATTTACACATTTAACTGTGATGACTAAATTTAGCTGAAGTAAATCTATGATTTATTTTAAAGTTCTTTCAAAGGAGGTGTCAGGTGGTAACTGTTTACATTTCCACTCTAGTCCAGCTGTTTACTGCACATTGCAAAACACAGAAATGCACTCATGTAAACCAAATGCAAACCCATTACAGCCAGTGCAGAGACTGGCACTGCCTACCTTGAGTTTGGGATCAGACTCTACAGCTATGTCCTTTTATCCTGGTTGTTTTCTTTTCTGACAAATTATTTGCCTCTGAGTTGAACTGAAGACTGTCAAACAAATTCTACCTTTAAGCTATCAGCTCAGCAGCTGAAACAGATCTTAAGTGACCAGACTAGAAGAGAATGGGAAAAATGGCAGAACATAATGTATTATTGACTTTTCCTGCATTTAAGATGAAATTTGGAAGGTTTAATTGATTTCTACATCTGTCATTCTTATCTAAACTTCTCATGTGAAAATAATGGCTAAACCCATGGGATTTGACTTGTGAGGAAGGAATCACCACTGGGACATCACTCTTGGGAGTACTTGCACTTTTTTGTGTATGTAACACCTACAGTCTGAGGGGTCACCACAGTAAAATTAACACAGTAAAATTAATCAAATCCAGCAAAGAACAAAATTTCTATCTGTCAAGGCTCTGGTCTGGACTCTCTCCTGCAGCCACAGGGCTTTTGCTACCTTTGGCTTCTCACATGTGTCTGTTTTTGGGTTTGTAGAGCATCCCTCTACAGCAGCAGCAATGCAATCCAAAACATTCTAAATTCCAAAAAGTGCCTCTTAAGGCCTCATGGTATTTAAGAAGACAGAAAAGAAACAAAGACCATCTGTTACTTCAAGCTAAATAACAATGAAGTTATCTACACATAAGGAAAATTACCAAAAATTGAACTGTCATTCACAACTACATCCCCAAAACATCAGTTTCAGTGCCATCTTCATTAGTTTTTCTTTTAGTACGCTAAATAGTATAGAAATCTTCCTGTAAAATGGTAATTTGGTATTTATTAACACTTCTTATAAAACTGAGACAAACAAAAATTTTTAAATAACCAGTCTGGACATTAAAGTCTGACTAACACATTTCTGACTAACTGCAAAAGGAGCTGAGCTAAATATGCAGCATGGCTGACATATCTGCATGTTGGTTCAGCTCTTCACTGACAGAAAAAAGAAACCAGCAAACAAAACCCCCTGCTAATACAAGTCATTTAGCATTCCTTACCTTGGAACCTGCCAACATAGTCCCCAGCATTTTTGTTCCTTTTCCAATACCAACCACTGCAAAGACAGAAGAAGAAATACAACTTCAAAACAGCTCTGGAGTTCCTTTTTTCAACACCATTCAATACTAAATATTATGCCAGTCAGAAACTCAGCCTTTTATGCTCTGTTAGCATATGAAGAGAGTCAACACTTTTCTGAGAATGCATCTCTGATGTTCAAACAACATGGAACTAGTGAAAGGAAAAAAAGTCTAAAGCAAAAGATAAATAACCTTCATCTATTGTTAAAATACTTTAATTCAACTGCTACATTTATTTATCTTTTAATCACCAAAGAAATGGAGAGTGCAATTAACACTGCCTCTGGTTTGATGAAGGTTATGGCTCACCAGTAATGAATGAACCCTTCATTGTAAGCAAATAGTCCTTTTAAAGGTTGACAGTGACCAAGAGTAATGCAGCCAAGACAGCATCACAGAATTGTTTATCAGACTTGCAGGAAGAAAGTAAAATAATCAAAAGGTCCAACTGCTTCTTACTGTGCATGTACAGATTACAGTTATTTCAATCTTAACACCAGTATTCTAAAAAACAGCAATCAGTCAGCTTTTCATAAAAGAAAGACAGAAAAAGAGCTCTATTTTATATTTTACCTCAAAGCTTTTTACAAGATGCTTGCCTTTAAAATGCTTTCCTGTTGATTTTTCCACATACAGGAATCCAAAGAAAATTTTAGAAGGAAATTAGTTTTGTGTACAACTCATAGAATGTGTAACAGCTTATGTACTTTATTTTAATAAAACCAGAGGAGTGAAGGGAGCTTTCAGGAAACCAACTTCATGTTAATCAAGAGCCAGGATGGAAAACATCAAACTGAAAATGAACTTTAAAAAAAAAATTTTACTTGTGTTCTAATGCTTCTCAGTTCTATGCTCTGAGACCCATTAGATTCCTCCTTGTTCTCAATTACTGCTCCTCTTATTCCTGAGGGTTTTCAGTCACACTTGTGCTTGTGCTCTCATGCATCTTCAGTTCAACCTGCTCCTGTTAATTGCCAGATAGGGAAGAGCTGCAAGAAGGCTGAGAAAAGGAGATAAGCACACAGATAAGACTTCCTAACCAAGCACTTTTCTTGCAACATGATGACATAACTGAACACAACTTCAACAGCTGAGGTGAAATTTGCTGAAGAGTGTCAAGAGAATCAATGGAATAATTTTAAAGAGACACTGAATGCTTTTGTGAACAAGGTACTAACAATTTTCTCCATTAATCATCAGCTTATGGAGAATGTGTTATTGAACAGTGACATAAACCCCATGTGAGAGACTACACTGAATGTAGAAAGACTTAACTGAATTTTTATTTTTTTATACTTTTTCATGTTTTCTTCTACCGTGGAAGCATAATTCATTACTGCCATATAAAAACAAACCAAATAAAATTCCCATTACACAACAAGAAACAGCAAGCTGGAAGCACAGCCCTAGAATAACACCAAAAGAAAATATTCACCAAGACTTGACCTTGCCTTTCTCTCACATGTCACAGAGCACTGACCTCTGCCCCCAAGGCCCTTCCTCATTTACATTTGCTGTCAGTAAGAGAAGAAATTTAAAGTATGTTTTCTGATAAAGAGCACTCCCAGTGATTGGCAGTACACCTGGCACACTAAGCAGGACTCTATCAATTAATTCCCAGGACAAAGCTACGGACAGGCAGTGCATAAAACCTGGGAGAGAGCAGTACAGATCACAAAGGGTTTCAGAAAATGTAATACTTCTGTCATGCTCCTGTCCATGAGGAAGGAAAGCTTCCTGCTCCACCACTCCACCCTGGAAAGCAGCACACATATTCTGAATAACTTGTTTTTCTTGTATCCTTCCCTGTCTCCTCATTACCTTACCTGAACACACAAGAAATCTGGGCACATTCCCCTTCCCACTCCTCTCCAGTTTTGTCCCTTCCAATGCAGCTACCATTGATTTTTTCCTGTATGTTTTGTAGGGCAGTGAATGAAAGATCCCATGCCTTTTTTCAATCTACCCACAGCTAATGAAGGTGATGTGTTTCTCTATCTGCACCAAGCACATCAAGCCCAAGTACTTTTTGTCGTGCCACAGAAGCAGGCTTTGGAGACTGCTGGGTATCAGAGCAGTTGGAGAAGCAATTAAAAAAGCACAAATGATTTTGCTTTTCCTATGGATCAGTGCTGTTGACTTTGCACAGTGAGAAGCAGCATGCTCAAAGGGAACACCTGTGTAAAAGGAAAATGTCTGCTTCAGGAATGCACACTGAATTCTCTAGTGAGTGGCCACAGAGTACAGGAAATTCAAACCCAACCAGGCAGTGCTCCATTCTGACCCAAGAATGTCACATTCTGCCAGGTTCACAAGTGACAATTACCAGCTACAGACCTCTAGCAACACTTGTAGCAACCAACCTCCCCTTGAAGCTGAATCCTTCCTGAGAGAAGTCATTCATGAAAACTCTGAGCATTCACTTTCAGGGTATACTCAGAGTTGTACCTGTTTATTTTCAACAGCAAAAATGTATTGCTGTTATTTCTCCAAGCCAAGGAGAGCTACAAGGTTATGATCTGAGCAAGCTGCAGTCTGCATGTTACTTATCAATAAAACTGCTGGTGACAAAGTGTGATGTGGGAACAATCACATCCACAGCTGAGGTTTTAACACCAGCAATTGACACATCCTGTTCTTTACAAAACAAAAAAAAATTCAATACATGGATTGCTATCAAAATTAAAATTAAAAAAAAAACTTTAAAGATTCTTCTTTATGAAGACAGGACAGGTACCCAAGTTTTTCTGTGCTGAGCTTCAAAAAAGCAGCAGCTGAATTGTTCTTATACATCTTTTTTTTGGTAAGTATTAGCAGCCCTAAAATCTCCCTCAAAATCCCACAATAGCATTACTTTGAGACAAAATAATTCAACAGATTATGATGACTATAAATCCCCAGCTTAAGTTAAAAAAGCATCAATTTCTCAGGTGCTTTACAATTCATTACACAAGAGTTTGTATTTTACCACATGTAATAACCCAGAAGTTATGTGAGGATTTGGAAGAGAGGAGAGAAGGCAGGAAGGAAGAATACAGCCTTCTGTAAAGAAACATGTTACATGCATGTAGAAGTATATGCACAGGAAATTTAACCCAGACCATTCTTCCACTGTAATCAGTCCTTCCCCCAGAACCTGCCATGTGTATCCCAAATTGTTCCTCCACCTGACTTCATGCAGGCACGAAAATGTCTCCTGAAATCATATTTTGATTACTATAATTATATTTTTCATTACCCAGAACTCCTGTGGCTGCACTGTCCAAAGTTCCTCCATGCCCAATTTTCAACACCTGATTTCTTTTGTTCCCTTTTGTTTGCACACCAGCTTCTGCAAATAGAAATTAAAAGGAAGCATTATAAAATAACCTTAGAATGTAGGAAAAACGGCACACATTTCCAGACTGCTAAAGAAAATAAAAATCAAATATTTAAACTATTAATTAACAGTGTAGAAATTACTGTACTGCTGAAGACCTATGATTAATTTAGATTTAGTCCTGTAAAGGTATTTGTAAGGTATTTTCACTACATGCTAATGAAGTCTCACATACCATTACAAACAGATTTTTGGAAAGTACTGGTAGCAAACCTGTGAAGTTCCATTAACAAAGCACGGAAGAACCAACAGCAGAGTTCCCAAAACATCAATTACACACAAATTTTATGCTACATAATCTGAGCCAATTCTTCATGTATTTACTGCCTTATATTGGGACATGTTCATTTGCATATTCACAGCCCTATGGCAACTCTGCAGTGGACTGAACTCATTCACTGCTGCTTTCAAGCTGTCAGTGTCCCAACCCAGCAAACTTCCTATGACACCAAGACACCAAGAATTCTGCAGAGCCCAATACCCCTTATTTATCAGTATTAAATATGACAACTGGTCTAAGCTCCTTTATCCATATCTATTATCTCTCCATTCAGGGAACCTGATTCTCCCATACAAAGTGCATGCCTACACTACAGTTCACTACAGAGTAAATCAGGCTAAGCACTCACTAGTCTGAAAGTACGTTCTCTCTTCATCAGCAAGTGCCCAAAAGCCCAGACTAGATGATCGATTCCCCATACCCATTATGAAATAAATCTAGGCCATGGTCGCTCACACCTTTGCAACGATCTCACTTTTCTTTCCCTAATATCTGACATACAGACTTCCCAGCACTCAGAAAAAGCAGTTTCTGCAGACTGCGTCCAGGACTCTCAAACTTTTTGAAACACCATGTTTTCCCTCCTTTGGTGATATTTTGTTTAACGGCAATAAGCAGTGGGACCGCAGCAGAACATCCTGTGCTGCAGAGATGCTGCTGGCACCGTTGTGGCAGATGGCACACGCTGTCCCCGGTTCCCTGCCCCAGCTCTGCAAGCAGCCCGGGACCCCCTGCACTGTGCCCCGCAGGACTGGGGCTCCCTGCTGGGGCAAACTCATCTCCACCCCTGGGCGGCAGCAGGGACCTGGCACAAGTGCATGCGGTGAATGTGGGGTCACGGCTCACCGTGCAGTGTGAACATCACTGTCTGCCTGGGACAGTCTTTCCTTAAAGGCCTCTAAGGACACAACTCCACCACGTCCCTGCGCCACCCACCCCAATGCCTAATCGCGCTTTCTGTGAATAAATTCCTCCCAATGTCCAACCTGAACCTCCCCTGGCGCAGCGAGCCAGGAACGGCTCCATTCTCCAAGGTGGGCCATGCCATGGCTATGAACTACTACCAAAACAAACAAAAAACGCACAAAGAGAAACTAAACCCCGCTTATGCTCCGGTTTCCTGAGCGCTGAGCAGAGGGTGAAGTGGTTTGCCGAGTGAAGTGCTCTGCCGGGAGTTGTAGCTCCCGCTCCCCAAGGACCGCACACACCCGGCCCCATCCCGCAGCCGCGCCGGGCAGGGCGCGCCTGGCCCGAACTCTCCGGAGGTGCGGCCCGGCCGCCGCCGCTCACCTGCCAGCAGCCTCTCCTTGAGCAGGTTGAGCACGGCGGCCGAGGTGGGTCCCTTGGGCTTGCGGACGGCGAAGAGCCCGCTGAGCGAGAAGAGCTTGTCGGCCGCGCGGCCCAGCGCGCCGCCGCCCGCCTCCCCCGCCATGCTGCCGGCAGCGCGCCCGGCCGGGGCCGCCGGGAGCCGCGGCCGCGCGGGCGGGACGTGAGGGAGGAGCCGTGAGGGAGAGCTTTAAGGTCGCTTGGAGAGTCGCCGGCCAGAGCATCGGCGGATGTTTAATGTGAAAACGAAAGTAGATTCGTTGCTAAAATCTAAAATCAATCAATCTAAAATCAATCAATCTAAAATCTAAACCAAAAACCAGCCCCAAAATTATCTGGGGGGCGGCTCCACCAGACACAGAGCGATTTGCAGGCGTCGCTGGGGAAGTTCGCTGACCAGCGTGTTGCCCTACCTTCCATGGCCAAATGGAAAGAATTGTATTCTGACAGGACAAGAGGACACGGTTTCAAGCTGCGCCAGGGGAGGTTTAGTTTGGGTGTTAGGAAGAATTTCTTTGTAGAAAGGGTTATTAGACACTGGAACGGACAGCGCAGGGAGGTGGCAGGGTCACCGTCCCTGAGATGTTCAAGGAAAGGCTGGATGTGGCATTCAGTGCCACGCTCTGGTTGACACAGTGATGTTCTGTCACGGGTTGGACTCGATGATCTCCGAGGCCTTTTCCAACCCAATTGATTCTGTGATATTCTGCTGACTGGTTGCTGTGTCCATTAATCTTCCTGCCTCTGTAGGTGTTTTAATGTAAAGAGAGCATTGGGAAGGCTTCTCTCGGATCTCTCGCCTCCCTTCATAAGTACAGTGTGTGGGTTTCCTCTGCACATCTGATTTGTGCAGACTCGTTTCTCTGACAACACTCCCAAGGCATCTAAACAAGTCATGCTTGAGCAAGGCACCAAGAGCTTGGATGCTTCATTCATGGATTTAATTTATTCATTTGCAAGAGCCTGCAGATGAAACCATGAAGAAGCACCTCAAAAACTTACATGTCTAACTAAGGGCTGTGCATGTTCCCGGATGTTTCCAGAGCTTGAGAAGCAAACCTTCCTGCTGAAGTCAATGGCTGTCTCTATGCAGAGCAGGATCAAGGTCCCTGTGTGGGTTTTCAGCCTGTGCTGGAGTCAGTGGTTCTTTCCATGCCTTCCCCAGAGGTGCACAGGGCACAGAGCTTCCAGCTGCAGCTGTCGCCACTGTGTCCATGAGATTGGGAATGGCTTCCTGTCTCCAGCAATGCCAGCCAGCCTCCCCTGCACTTCTCTTGTGCATATTATTATCCAGGCAGCTTATTTGCTTGGATCTCATCTGCAGAGCTGTAATGTGGCTGTGGAAATATTCCCTGTTACCATAAGCTGCGAGGGTGGATTCCCTGGTGAGCGGTGCAGGTCTTTGCAGGACATGGAAGTGAGGTGTGAGAATCCTTCTCTGGAAGATGAAATGGCAAAGCCACACTGGGGAAAGAATTCAACGGGAAAATCACTACTGATTTACATGGAGTTAAAATCCAAGCACTGTGTGGAAGGCATATTGTAAATGGGGATAGAGCTTTTGTTGCAGGCATGGTTTAATCAGGTTGTTTGAAAACCAATTCTAGCCAATTCCCTGCTAAAAAGCTCTTGAACACAGATTGCTCTGTAAGTGGGCTCCAGCAAAACTATTTAAACATGACCATTAAGAGATGGTGTTAGTGAGCTTCCAGGCAGGGAGATTGCAGCACAAGGACTGAAATGCAAACCTGTCACACTGTCGTGGGCAGCAATATTGTTGGGCAAGCAGACTGCTCTGAACACATCACAGAGGATCAGAGGGAGATTATATAGAAATGAGAGCTCCACTCTTGGCGTAAAGTTGTCCTTAATTCAGCTCAACTTTCGAAAAATGCAGTAGCAGACAGGCCCTGTGACAAAACTCCCTGTGCTGCCTTCTCAGGATTGCCCTAAGCTGAGAAGAGTCTAAAATGAGGCCATTAACCTGACACAGGCACAAGCTATGAGCTGAGGGCAGTGTCTGACCCCCAGTCTGTTTCAGCAAATGGCTAACAGCTTTTTTTTTTATTATAATTTTTCTTTTTAAGGGGAGTTTTGCAGGTGTCTAAAGAAACTACCCCCACTCTTGTTTTCAGTATTGAGCAGGAAGTTCTTGTAGGTCTCCCAAACTTCTGCATCCTCAATTAAAACACAACACTTTGTAATTGCAGCAGATGGAGTCTTTGAAGGCTTAGAAAGAAGAGGTTTGGTTTAACTTCAGTGGGCATTGGATAAGGGCCTAAAATAAAAATTGTGAAAAACAATTAATGACTGCCAGTGTTTTAGTTTGCTGGAAGTGTATGTGTACATAAATCTCAAATGGCTCTTTGTGGGGCAAGGTTATTCAGCATTCAAAATGGTGGGAATGATGTACCAAACTGTTCATCTCAAGGGCTTTATTTCAGATTTTCCTTGTGTTGCTTGTGATTAAAAGTCATTACCATCTGCTCAGTAGCTTATTTGAAATGAGATGTTTATTTCCAACAATTCCCAGCCAAGCCAGGATTCACAATGACCAAAAGCATGATTAGAGTTATTGACTTTATTTGCAACCCTAATAAAGTGACTCAGCAAATGGCTGAAAGGATGATCTTGTTTTGTGCATGGAACATGACAGGTCTGGTAGAGGCAGCCCAAATCCTCCACTCAGGTCACTGGAGCTGCACAAAGCAATGCCTTGAGGACCTGGTGCAATTGTGCAGAAGAGATAATGGGTAGTAGCTGCTGTACATGCAAACAGCAGATGAGTGCTGTGGCAGGAGAGGAGAAATCCCTGACCTGCTTGTGCAGAACAGATGCAACACTTCCTTCTACCTCCCCCAGCAAGGTGTTCCCTGCTTTGTGTGCCTTCAGACTGGCTTTGGATGAAGTACTGCTCACAGACCACAGTGCAGAAGGAGCTGGTGCTGCCTTACAGCTTTGGAAGCAGACTCAGCAGCAAGAGCCCATTGCTGTGTTTGTGCTCATTTCATGATTCCAGCTTCATCATCTGTGCCCAGACAACTGCAAGGAGGTCAATCACAGCTCAGGGTCTCCTGTAAAACAAAGAGTTGCAGCTGTTTGAAAGTTCAGGTCGCAGTCACATAAACAGCTCCCTTGTCAGACAGAGGGATTCTATCTGGAATAGGGACTATCAAAGCCTGAAATATTTAATTTTTTCCCTTTAACTGTTCCATGTGTTTGGATAAGAAGCTGTAGATAAATAACAGCAATTTGTTTGTTCATTCAGTGCCATGCAGACAGGCATGAAGCACATCATTCATTCATCATTTGTGAGCAGCTCTTCTGAACAAGGCAGGTTCTTCAGGATCTTGTTGAACTGCAGTAGGTTTGAAAAAAGAGTGGCAGCTACAGAATGTGAGGGGAGGACAGAACTACCCACAGCATACACCAATCCTAGGTTTGGCAATTAGTCATTCTCCCCATAAAAACAGATTCCTAAACTGCAAGTATTTAATGAGCAGATTTTTGCATTTTGTCCAGAAGATCAGCAGTCAATGTTTACACCAATCTGGATTTTAAGTCTAGACTTAATTATTTATAGAAATATTTTCTTTAGATTTTTATGCTGGATTCTCTGTTATTAGTGGGATTCTTTTTCATTGAGAATAGTTTAGACAAGATGAGGTTTTGGTGAGCTGATTCAATGCAGACTTAGAGTGCCAATTTGAATTGGACCAGACAGACTACAGTAGGATCCAAATGTTTTTAGCCATTTCTTCTTTATGTGAAATGCAGTTTTTGCAGTCAGCTAAATGAGAAAACAGCAATTTTTCCTGACCACTGGTACATGTAGTGATACAGAAAAATATGACAGAGTTTTCAATTGCTCATTGTGGACCCTTTATAAACATATTGCATTAGTGAGGATAGATCTGGAAAGTTACTTTTAATCTCTGATATGTGCCCAGGTCTGTCTGTAATGACAGAGGACTATGCATGCTGTGGAATCAGAAGATTCAGTGATGCTGAGGGGAAAAAAAAGAAAATACATTTTGCTGATCTTTGATTTTTCTGCTAATAAAAGTCTCAGTGGGATTCTCAATTCTTGTTTAAATTCACAACATCTCTTGCTACAGATTCTGTCAAAGAAGTAATTTTCCATCAACCTGCATCATAATTAGATATGATGAAGAACTCACCAGATGTGCATGTGGAAGAAGGCAACATATGAGAGATTGTTTATATAGACAATTTAAGTCCAACCTGCCCCTCTGTAAATTCAGAACATAAGGTTAAAAGGATCTAAACACTTTTACAGCTGAGAAGCTGTAATGCCACAGCTACAAAATAAATTCAGCAATGAGTTGATCTGGAGTGTGTTTTCTTAAAAAATACTCAATCTTGATTTGGTGATTCTGGGAGACAGGGAAAAAATTAGATCTGTATCTTCACTAGCAGTTCAAATTTATACTTGTTTTCTCAACTGGCTTTGTACAATTTCAGCATTCAGATAAATGTGTTAATTATCAGCCCTTTGGCAACTCTTTCTCATCTTGTGAGCACACATACAGACTCTGATTAATGGTTTATGATTAATGTGCAGAAAAGAACACACCTGAGCTCCTCTAGTGACCTCTTTTCCTCACCTATTCACGTGAGGGAAGGAGGAGATTGTACCTCCAGGAAAAAAACCCAAAAAAACAAAGAAAACAAACCACCTTCTAAATTTATAATTGAACTAATGTTAAAGTTAAATAAATGTTGTGTAATTTTCTGGGCACAAGAAGGCTGAAGTCTATGGAGGCCCCGCCTGTGGAGAGTGCAAAGCTTCTCTCCCAGGACACTCCTGCAGGTCCAGGTTCAGTGGCTGTCCCTGCAGTGGTGGCAGAGCCATCTCCTCTGCAGAAACAGGGGCAGCTCAGGTCCCAGTGCCACTGCTGGAAGCCTGAGAAATGGCTGGGGAAACAAGAATGGCACTGCTAGGAGTTTCCTTTTACCCTGACATAACTCCCAGCTTTTTGTGGTGAGCAGCTGGAGGTATTTTTAGCCAAAGCTGGAACATGGGCCATTATATTTGCCCTTTATCCACAGGTCTTCTAGCTGTTGTCTGCTCTGCCTAATTGCTCTGAAGCCATTAGCCCATTCACTTTTACTCTGTGCTGTGACTTTCTCAGGTCACTCAGTTGGAGGTTCTGTGAAGGAGTGCTATTTATTTTGGCCTCTATTTTGAGCTCCCTTGACTTGCACTAAGTTCCCAGTTATAGTACAATAAAAAATGAAAAATTCACACATTCACTTCCTCCATCTCTTTCATAACTTGAAAGGTCTTAAATCATATCTTGCTCATCCCCATCTGTCTCCTCTCAATATGAAGAATCCTATTAATTCTTTCTGAAGTTTCCTATTGAGTTGCTCCTTAGACAGAGGATATTCTTTGTCTTATATTCTTCATGATTATATCTTCTCCATCTATTTTTAGATTTTACAACAGCCTTCTTGATATGGGGTGGGCAGCATTTTACAAAGCAGGTAAATCTGGCCATGCTCTGGTTTTATAGCATGACCTTCTGTTGTGATTTACGTTCCTTCCCAAAATTCTTAACATCCAATTTAATTTTTTGATCTCTTTATGAGGTGCAAATCTTGACCTCCTGGGCAAAGTTCTTGAGCCTCTTTCTGCACCTGGAGCATCATTACCAGAGCAGAGCATGGATGGTTGCAGTGTCCTTGGCCCTCACCACTCTTCCTGACTGCCTGACACTTCAGGGATTGCAAGGGAAGCTCTGATCCCTAAGAGCTGTTCTCTTTCTCCCTGCATCCTCCATCTTCCATTGCATGGATGCTTTTAGGGGGACAACGCACAAATTATTGGAAGAAAGTATAATTCTCTGCAGAAGTAGGATATCATACATCATTTTTTTAAGTAAGTCTTTCCTCCCATCTGCCAAGCCATCACACTCTTCCCAAGAGTGGTGACTCCCAGCAAGGAAGTGAACAGCCAGGTGACAACATTTCTGCTTGAGACAAGCACAGAGATGAAGGTTCACTCCACGTGAAGGTTCTGGATTTACAGCCTAAAATGTAACATTGCTTAAAAGCTCTGGTCTACCATATGCTGATAGGAAGAAAGAAATCTGTGTCCTCACACTGAAGAGGAAGAGCTGTCCAGAAATCCTGCAAAAGGCAATAGTTAAGCATCTCAGGTTCTTCCTGCCATGACCAACCCCTAGACATGACCTCAATCAACAAATCTCTCCAGAGACAAACCCCACATCAGTCATCCCACACATGGGCACAAACTGTCTTTTCTCAGCCTCACTCTACCCTAGCAGCTTTTTTCCAAGCCACCTTTTTGGTATATTCCCTGTAACTATTCAATCCTTTTGACCCTCTTTCAAAGACAGACAGTTCCCATATTCACCTACCTGACCATTTATCCCTTACAGTTGCTTCCTACTCTCTGCCCAGCTAAACATCTTTACTGTATCCCAGCAAGTACCTGGGATAAGAAACTCAAAGCTGTGGATTTGCTGTCCATTGTCCCCAGAATGAACGTCTGCTGTGCTCCCTGGCCAGAGGAGTCAGTGGCCATTCCAGCAGGTTTGGGCTGGAAGATTCTGTCCTGGCATGAGGGCAGCTAAAGCCCACTTCCTCAACTCCCTTTTATTGTCCCAATCTCCCCTGAAAAAGCACAAATAACCACAATTTAGTTACAATTAATTCAGAAGTGCAGGCAAACAGAAGTAGCCATTGCCCAGGGGCAGGGGCAGCAATTGCATCACTAATGAGAACTCCAGGATCAATCACTGACCAGCTCCAGGCAGTGAAACATACTTCAAATGCATGTTACAGTACTGTTGACAGAAATGGTTCCATTTGCCATAAATTATTCAACTTTTAATTGTTTAGGCTTCAGAGTCTGTAAAGATGCTAATTGCCAAGTGTAGGATTAAATTGATAATGCCTGCTTTTTATTTTCATAAAGTTGCACTTAAAATTGCAGATAGAAGAAAGACTGATTTTACATGTAACTTGTTAAAAACAAGGAGATCAAAAAGTTGATGAGTTCTGCTTTTCTATTCTGGGTTGCAATCATTAAAATTATGTTCCATATTTATCATGTCTGTGTGAACAAAGTAATAAATATTTTGACCAGCATACATACCTAAATCAATATTCCACTCACTCTGGGTTATCCCATCCCATATCTTGATCTGGTGCAATGAGTACCCTGAGACTATATTTTTACCTGTCATATCTGAAGACCTATATTTCCTTTGAAATAGGAAAGTAAAATGGAGTCAAGTATTTCCCAGTTTTCTGGCATCTCTTCCAGGTTTTCATGTATTTTTATCATTCTTTCATTGGCTATTTTATCTTGCGGGATTAGTAAGGATATTTTCTAGACAGCTGACAAAGAGAAGGTTTGGGGTTTGTAGTAATCACTGTGGGGAAATGATAATGGAAGTGTATTCAGAAATATTTTTGTTTAGGAAAACAAAACAATTTGCTAGAACTGCAAAACTAGAAAGTCAGTCAATTTAAAATCAATTTAAAATTTTTTTTGTTTAATTTGAATCTCTGTTTAAACTGTTTGATGAAGGAAGGAATTGCTGTTCTGGTATCCTGATTCACATTCCACTTCTGAAAGGAACATCAGTGCATGTAATCTCAAACACACAAAAATAAGCTAAATAATCTTTTCCTCTGTTAGATGTTGAAAACCCCTTCCTGGAAAGCTGAAAAAAGGCCAGAGTATTTTTTTTTTTCTTTGAGCTGAGAATTTCCCTTTGAAGCAGTATTCACTTACACAGCTGAAGAGCTTGATCCCAGGAGTGCTATCTGTTGAAGTCAGTGAGAGGTAAAGGATGCTGAAAATCATGCCCTAATTGCCAGCTTGGCTTGAAGGTACGTGCTCTGTCCTACTAAGGAGCAGCAATCACCCTCTGCAGGGGTGAAATCGTGGCAGGCTGTGGTGGCTGAGCTTACCAGGGAATAAACACAGCATTGAGAAGAGGCACTAAACAGGGCCACCATGGCAGGGCTGTTTTGACAAAAGATAATCAAGAGGGATGTACAAAAGATGATCTACTTGCGTTAGAGCTTCGATGAGGATACTCTGCTTGAGTACCTATTTGCTTTAAGCCCCATCATTCATAGGAAGGTCATTAAATTACTTTCTTTCTGGAGTATATTTATTACTTTTAAATCCAGTGCAGTCTATTTAGTCTTTCATGATGGTGAATCATTAATGAGAAGCTCCTGCACACAGTCACAGAATTTGTCTGATTACTCCATTCATATTTAATAAGCTTGCTGCTTACACTTCAGAGTAACAACAGAAATTAGATAGTGCAATACTTTAGTCCTGGAGTGCCCCTAAATTTGGCTCTAAATTATTCATTATACTGGCTGAAGGCAAGAGAACTGTTGCAACCCTAAATTTATCTAAATCCTACATTGTCTAATCTCTTTGTTGTTATTCTCACTTTATTCTCTCATTGCCTCTTTGTTGTTATTCTCACTTTAAAAAATAACTAATTTTTATTGAAACAGAAAACATCTAGGTTTTGTCTGTTGTAGATTTATCATCATTCTCTGCAAAACCACTGCAGTCAGCTAAAAACAAAGATCCCTTACTTGGACTTCAGCTGTATAGATAAAATGTGAGCCCTGCAATCAAGTAGGACTGTGAAGATGTGTTTTGTTAAAGCAGGGATTGTATTTTCTGGCTGAGACAGTATTTTTTTTCAACTGTCAATTAGACAAGAACACAGAGATTAACCAGCTGCACTCCCACATTTTTTAGGGTTTTATTGTTTCATTCTATAAACTAAATGTCTCTTTTGTATGGGTTATATCTAGAAACACACTATCAATGTAATATTTTTAAGGTCTTTAAAATAAACAAACCTTGTAAAATAAAAGATCTAATCTAGGCCTAGGTGGGCCCTTAAGCAGAGTCTAAAATCATAATGTAAATGTTGATGTGCTCATAACTGATTTAGCTAAACAGAAAGAATCTGCCCTACTTTCAGATTTATCACTGGGCATGTCCCAGTCTTAAAAGTCATATCTGAAAACTGGTCCACAAAATATGTACCCCAACTTTCTTAAAAGCAGAAATTTCATAAAAACAGCTCTCCTAAGGAAAGGACTTGTGTCCTCTGCTGCCATCTTCTAGCAGGGATTTCCTGTTCTCATGGGAATCATTCATAAACCACTTCTAAGTTTAAACCTTTTATGGGTTATGTACAGCTGCTCAGCATCAAAATGGATCAGGTGCTTATGGCACTGGCTCTGAGGTTTGTCTGTCAGTGTTACTCAAGTCCAGCTGGCTGTCTAACACTGTGGCAAAAACAGGCTCATGGGGAGGGGTACAGAGCATCAGAGAAATGCCAGCTCCTCTCAAAACACCTTGGAGGAAAACAAATATGAAAAATAAAGTGGGATTTGACCAAATTACACACAACCAAGAAGCAATGCAGCTACCCACACTTCTTCCTCAACGCCTGCACTGCTGAGTGAAATGGCTCCACTGTGGAAAGCCCCAGCCCGGATTAGTGGCAGCACAAAAACCAATCATTCATCTCACACCTCAGCTTGACCAAACAACGTGGTCTAATAGGCCCAAATGAGGAAATAGTAGAAAATGTTGTTGCACTAATCCTAAAATGCACAAAGTCTGCATTAAAAGGTTGGAACCTCTTTTTACTCATTGCCTGTAAAGTGACGTGCATCGTAAATGTGTCGTTATCATCACCTGGTCTTAAGAAATAAAGTAACACATGTAGGAATTGCATTTTATCACATCTCAAGTACTGTCTCAGTGGAACACTCACAGAGACAGATTGCATATCCTGACAGCAGTCCAAGAGGGAAAAAAACAACTTCAGGAAGGCAGCACAATCTAAATTTCTTAGAGTTGAGCCAACAGACAGATGGCAGGAACTAAACGTCCTTAAAAAAATCCCACGGCCATGGTTGTCCTGGCATCAGTCTGATACTCTGCCAGAGTGAGAGCCCCAATGAATGAACTGCAAAGAGTTTACAGTTGTTTCAGTCAAAATCAGCTTAAGGGGTAAGAGTTGGAATAGATGAACTGTTGCAAATGACAGGCAACTCAAAAAGTCAGTGTGGGAACCTCCCCATTCAATACTGGCAGTGAGAGAGAGAGACTCTAAAAGAAATCTGTGATTTGACTGTCAAATTAATAAGTTACTTTTCAGAAATAGTAGATCAGTTATTGTAACTGCTCTATGGCCAGCAGCTCCAGCTGCTGTAAGCTTGCTTCTTATACAGAAAACAAGGACAAGGCTCTTCCCCGCTTCAATCCTCAAAAATAAAGCTTAAATTAGATTTGTCTTGGATATAGCAGACACAGGTTTATGCAACAACAACCTCTCTGCTTTCACTCTCCAGGACTGTCTGCACAGCACACACTCCTGGGCAGGTACCAGCCATGCAGCTCCCCCAGCCACCCCTGCTTCGAGTGCCACAGCAGAGCTTAAAGATTTCTCTTTCAGAGAAATCCCATTAAATAATGCCTTAGCTTTCCCCTGTGTCTGGCAGAGCAGGAAATACCAGCTGGGGGAGGAATGAAGTCTAGAATAGCAGCTTGTATTAAACAAGACTTTTGAGACCTCTCCCTCATTCTTTTAAGTACAGCTTAATGGTTCAGACACTAAAAGGATCTGCTTTCCTCCTCAGAAACATTCATCTGGGTTTAGCTTTGAAGTCCAATAGTTTTAACATTGAAAACTGTGGGTTTGTGAGATTCAGCAGCACAGTACACTTTATTTCTCTCAAGGGATCTCTACATTGTCTGAGCAGCATAAAACAAGAGTGGAGCCATAGGAGATGCTCACAGGAAGATGTTTGTGTGTCAGAGAATCTCCATCACGTCTCTGAAATCAGCTCTGCTTTGAGCTTGGGCTTGGCAGCAAAACAACAGCCTTGTATGATGCTGGTAGGCCACGCTTCAGTTCATAGGCACACACTTCCAAATGTTTCTGAAAATCTTCTGAGCTCGTTTCTTCAGAGGGTTCATGGGGCAGGGAACAGATAGAAAAGATGACCTTCCCTCAGAAGCCCTCCTCTCAATGGGTAGACTTGGCAACATCTCCCACTCGTAATTCATATTTCCATCTGTCCTCTCATTGAAGGATGAGGGTGAGCACATTCCTGGGGGAAGGCTGGCCACAGAGCTGTGATTGGTTTCCCCTGCATCATTGCTGTCCAGAGTGAAGGAGACATCCTGGCCAGTGGCAGGCGGGCAGAAGGGGCTGCAAACACTTGCAAACCACAGAGCTGATTAAACTGGCTTTGATCATCACAGCATTCTGCATCAAAGATGCTGTGTGGCAAATCACTGCATTGCACAGATCACCGTGCTGGAGCCGTTCCTGGGTGAATGCTTTTCTCCCCAGTGCTTGAAAATGGGCTCTTTATTCCACAGAAAAGGGAGAGATTGAAGCAAGCCATGGGCACAATGAGCAAACTGCAGGGTCTTCTCATTTTCACTGGGGCCTGTCTTACCCAGCCTGTCCAGGAGCAAAGAGGACACTTATAGCCACTTTTCTTCTCTCTGATTTTGATTGCTGTGTGCTTCTTGCCTGGGGATCCAGGCCTTTGCTGTTCTGTTTACCCTTCCCAGAAGTGCACTTAGCCATTAATGGAAGATTCGAGTTCAGGCACTCACTCTGGGGAAAACATAGGTTACAATAAATAATGGTCACAGGTTAAGTCATCCAGGTATTGTGTATGCTCTTAATGGGTATCTAAGAAAAAATATGACATAATGCTTGCAAATAAATTTCCCCCATCACACCACCATCCATTTTAAATTATATCTCTTGAGAATTTTCAGTTATTTTCTTTTCTTTCAAACACGGCTTCCCTGTGTGTCTCGACTCTGAAGGAGAGGGCTGAATTCAAACTGCAGAGAAATCTGTTAGAAAATGCCTGGGGGTATATGTGGCACAAAGACACAGGAACTTTATCTTCTTTTCTGGCTGCTCTGAACTGATTGTGGGGATTAATGATTTATCTCTCTTTAAAGAACTCCTTGGAGCTACATAGTCTCAAATCAGATAAAGTATATACTATTCCTCAATCAGGCACCTGCCAATTTAGGTTCAGCCTTTAATCTGGGCAGTTGTAGTTTTACAAAGATTTGACTTCAAGAAAAGTTTCCTGAGAGATATCATCAGTGTTCATCACTTTTCCAAAACCTGTATGATATTCCTACTGTTAGCTGGAATAATTATGAGAAGAAGGGAGAAATAGCAGAAATCTGCCTTTGTGCTGAGAACAATGCACAGCCACACCTCTGCCCTGGGTAAATCCCTTGAACAGCGTGTGGGGCTTCAGCTGGCTCCTGACACAAGGACAGAGGTTGCCTTGGAGAGTTCCACAGGCACATTTCCTCCTGCCCTCAGGACCAGGCTGGTCACCCCTAGGGTTGGTTTCCAGCAGGCACAGGGAAAACAGGGAGCTCCCTCATCCAACCAGTTCCAGTTTGCTGCAGATTTACACATCTGTGCACAAGGGGAGCAAGGGATTAGTCAGAAGCAGAAATACACAATATTGGTCCATAGACAGGTGTTCCAGAGCTCAGTATGGGGGTTTGTGGAAATGCACCCTTGTGGCTTGGTGACATTAAATCTGATTATTGACTCCCTTGTAACGAAGTCAGTGGGAGTCGTCTTGTTCAAGCATGTTTGGACCAGATACATGTCTGATTCATGTCCTTATTTACAGGAATCCAAAGTGGGATTTGCTGTCTGTGGTAAAAAAGAAAACTAGCTGTTTACCCACATATACAATAAAAGAGAATTCACACACAGTCAGAGGTCTGCCAAATGCAAGACAGCTCCAGAGAAAAATGGCATTGTGAACCACTTCATAGCTTAAAAGAAAATAAGCTGGGTGTACAACAAGGTAGGAACCATCTGCTTGGCTTCAGTGGGAATTTCCCCAGAGTAATCATTACAGGGGTGGATAGATCATGAAATAAAGGAATTTTTTTTCTATCTCTCGTAATTAAATTTACTGGGTTTCTGCAGAACAGTTCCTGGCACAGAGTAAGACATGTAGATGCAATACCTTATCATTGTAAAGCTACATAATTACAGTGATAAACAAGCCCATTTAGTTTAGCAGAGTCTCACATTTTGTCTGACTGACAGACCTGAATTTTCTACACACCATAAGTCCATTTTTTGTAGTCATGTCAGATTTCCCATTCAGCCACTGCTCCACGCCTTTCCTCCTCACAGCATCCAAGACAAGTATCTGCTTGATGTAGTACCAGTTCTAGGAAGCTAAAATTTGAAGGGGTGACCTTATTTGCTTCATTCTTCTTCATGACATTCAGAGGAAGCAGTTCACCACTGTACAGGTTTTCTGTGAAGTTAGGAGCAGAGAACATGAATCAGGAAGGTGGAGGTCTGTATGACCTTGTAATAAATTAATATTGTCCTTAGAGTTGACGCTTTTGGCCCTGCACAATAAATTCTTGATCACAATGTAAGTTCAGACCTACTCTTGGTTTGCTTCTGCTGTGGAATCTGGAATTAATATTGCAGGTAGTGATTCTGCTATAATGCAACTGGAATTAAATATTGCTGTCAATCTAAGAACATTTAATTAAGCAACATTTACAGAGCAGTTGGATGCTCTGAGGACTACAATGTAGTGACCTGGAATTGTTCAAGTATTCATTTTCTTTCTTTTTTTTTTTTTTTTTTTTTTTTTTTTTTTGTTATAGTTCAGCATTTCAGCTTCTTTTGCCCTGGTAATTTGACACTGTGTCACATCCTCACTGCTGACCTTTAGAGGACAAGAAGCTGGGACCATTGTGTTGGTTCTGTGCTTTTCCCCTTGCAGTTTCATATAACACATATTAGATTTACTTTTGTTTTCTATGTGAAATGAAACCAGTCTTGAGAGTTCCACTCTCAAGAGCCAGAAATAACATTTTGTTGTATCATTTTGAATATGATAAGCTTTATTTTTCCAACTTCTCTGCTAAGTGGAAAAGGCCAAAAGAAGTAAAAATAATTGTCCAGTCTTGTCTATACTATTAATTAAAAATTAATAGATTACATGTTAAAAGAAAGATGAATAATTTATCTCCAAACAGTGGGCCCGACTAGGAAAATCCACATTCTGGCTGTATTTTCTCAAAATAAGTCAAATACAGAAAGTAATTATCTCTCACAAAAGAGTTTAAAATTATATTGATTATATATCTTGAATGAAAATATAGTCAGGTGAGTTTACAGAGGCAGAAAAAAAGTAAAAATAAGGAAATAATTTTAGAATAGGTGTTTTTTTTTTTTTTGCAATGTTTAATTGACTTTCTAATATTTTGTTTATCAATATCATTCTCTGTGGTCAGAACCAGAGGAAAAATTATCAATAAGCAGAAACCAGATTTTCTAAGCTGTCCCATTCTCCATGAGCAAAGTCTTTGCACCTCAGGGCTCTGGCAGCATTTTTCCTTCCAGGAGCACAGTGAGGATTTTTGCCTTGTGGCTGCAGGGCTGAGAGTCACCAGGGCTGTCTGAGCTCTGAAGGGCACAAGAGGAGCCCACAAGGTGAACTCAGAACTTGAGATTTTGCTCCATTTCTTCTTCTCCAGGCATCCTGATTGCTCCACATTTAGAAAACATAAATGTTAGATGAATTTGAGTTGGACCATGAAAAACCTGCTTATTCACAGGGCTGTCCCACCACTTGAACCCTTGACTCCACTGCTTGAATCCAGCCACAGAGAATTCCCAAACTGGCATCTACCCTGATCCACACAGCTTGAGTGGTTTAAAGATGCTTCTGTGCACACAATATTTGGGTCTGATGGGACTTTCAGGGTGACAGCCCACTGTCACAGACATCTTTTATGAAAAATCCTTTCCTTAGGATTTTTCCTCCTGAGAAGCTGAGAGGCCTCAGGAACAAAATGTAAATAATGGTTATCTGCTGCTGTGGAATGCAACAGGTGGATCTGAGATTGGTCTCATGTGGTTGTTTCTAATTAATGGCAAATCACAGCTCAGCTGGCTCAAGCTCTCTGTCCGAGACACAAACCTTTGTTATCATTCTTTGCTAGTCTATTCTTATGAATAGACTTCTTCTGATGAAATCCTTTCTTCTATTCTTTTAGTATAGTTTTAATGTAATATATATCATAAAATAATAAATCAAGCCTTCTGAAACATGGAGTCAGATCCTCATCTCTTCCCTCATCCTCAGACCCCTGTGAACACAGTCACAGCCCACAGACTTTAGTAATTTCCCAAATTCTTTATCAGCCTTTACAAACATGATCTTTTGCACTAAGAGGCTGCTTAATAGACTCGGAGTGCAGCTGCCATTAGAATTCAGCAGAGCAAAGACGTTCCCACCTTCTCAGAGAGCTGAGAGCCCGTCTGTCTGTCCTGCAGCATCCATGCTGAGCCCGGTTCTGCGGGACGCACCAGATGTGTTCGGGGCAGGAGCTGGCCTGGCAGCAGGTGCATCATCCCCTCCTGCCCCCGCTGCTCTGGGGACAGATCCCTGGGGGCTCTGGGGGCAGCGCAGCCTCTGAGCAGCGCAGCTCAACCCCAGGGAGCGTTCAATCTGTGCTTTGGGTCCTTAGGGCAGGGTGTCACAGATTTCTCCTCCATAACGCGCATTTTGAGATAAATACCAGCTGCAGTGAAGCGTTTTCCATGAACCAGCCTGTGAGGAAAGGGTCATTGCCGATAACCCGGGGCCGGCGGAGCAGGAGCCGCCGCAATTCCCGGGAACAGCCGGGGCTCATCGGGCTGGCTTGAGCGCACAGAGCGGCCCCGAACGGGGCTGGCAGCGCCCGCTGATGATGGACTGGCCGTGCAAGCTTTAATTAGCCAGCGACAAGGCAGAATTACAAGCCCTGTTTTACGAGTGCAAAGTAAATAATCGCTGCCCTGCTTTGGCCATCCCTGGGATTTATTGGGCGCTTGGATGTGTCCATGCCTCAGAGCCAGGGAGGCAGATGCTGGGGCAGTGAGGAAGAGGCTTTTGCAGCCTGACCCCTGAGGAGGAATAGCTGCAGCCAAGCCTTTTATGCTGGCACATTTTTCTGAAATATTTATGCCCGATCACCCGTTGTTGTTTACCTCAGTGCCTCCTCTCCTTGCTCACCGCGGGCTGCCTCATCAGACAGTCTTTGCTATTTAGGGAGCACAGAAAAAAGTTAGGAGACTGAAATTAGAGAAAAACCTTTTTGGCACTCACTGAAGCTTCCACCAAGAGAGCTGTGGGGAATTAATTTCCGGGCAGGAAAGGCTGGGAGTGGGGATTGCACACCCAGCAGTGTGGTGCAATCATGTGAAGGGCAGAATTCCCTCATCTCGGCAGGCATGACTGCTGTGGATTCAGGTAGGAGCTGCTTTTCAGGAGCAGCTATTGTTGTTCCAGCCAGTCCATGCTGGGTGCTTCCCCTTGGCTGCTCGCAGAAAGGGCAGCTGCAGCCCCAGCAGCAGCCACAGCAGCCTCCCGCAGCAGGGAGAAGGGAAAAGCCTCAGAGCAGGAGGCAGAAAGTAGGTTAGCCTGAAAGATGAGAGTGGGAACACTGCTCCACAGACATCTTTCTTACAGGGTTTGATATATTCACTTTTTTGCGTCTCAGAAGCAGAGGGTGTTGCTTTGCATCACTGTCAGTGAGGAGGGAGCTGAGCTCCCCTCTGTGACCTGTCTGACTGCTGCAGGAGAAGGGAAGCCCAAAGAAAGTCAATATGGATAAACCCCTGTTGAATTCTGGTATTGGTCATGCTGCTGGTGGAAGGGTACAGCCTCCCCCGGGTCACACATTTAGCTGAGAATAGCAGATTTGTCCTTTTCAACAGTTTTGCAAGACAAGGTGCTTTTGCTGTGGGATTTTGGGGTTGCTTTGATCAGTTTGGGGGTTTTTTTTTCTTTACTGTGTCTAGATCCAGGCTGCCTGAAGATAACCATGTGTTTGCCAGCGATTTTAGTGAAATAGGAATTTGACCTTGAAATATGCTGAGTTCACAGGCTATATAAACGAAAATATTTTGTATGTTTGCTCTAAATCCAGACAGCCAGAGCTGATGGTACCTTTCCCCACTGCAAACAGACCTGCTGAAAAGCATGAACCTTGATTTAAAGGAAAGCTACCATTGCTGATTGTGTGTCGTATCTTAGATGGAGAGTGGAAGGAGAATTGAGATCAAATACAGTTTATTGACTTTATTCCTTCCTTAACTAACAGGCAAACTTCTGAAAATGTGCACAGTAGCCTTTTTATGAAATATGAAAGCGAGCACTAAATTGCAATCCTCAAATCACCAATTCAGAGCCCACAGAAATATATTTTTTTTCCATTTCTTCATCTATAATTTCCGGGCTGGAGCTCTAGCCATTAATAGCAGCTACATCATTGCAGTGCCGACACTCCAGCAGCACCCTCATCCATTTCAGTCATTGATCCGCTAATGTGTGCCGGATGAGAAAGGAAAGGGCGGCTCATTCATCCTCCCCCTGCTTCCTCCTCCTCTCACCAGGTGGCAACCACTCACCCATTGCTTTAAATCCCTATCAGATTTCAGAGGCTCAGTGTTAATTGTTCCTGTACAAGGACTGACCCCGACAGTGAAACGAAAATTAAAGTAAAGGGGCCGTGGTAGTGGGTGAAATGCTGCAGGAGGCGATGGATCTGCACCTGCTTTCCCTGGCCCACTGCTGCAGACAGCACAGAAATGACAACAGAGCTGGAGCTGCAAAGCACACTTGTAGGCTTTGGGATCTTCCTGGAATATGAAGCCAAACAAGGAAAAAAGTAGGAGAAAGGCTAAAGAATTTAAGCAATAATATTAAAGTTACAGCAAAGAAATGGCACTTTGAGTAGCATCAACTGCACAAGTGATACTGTAATTCTGGTTGCATGTGGAGCAAAAAAATATTCTTCCCATGGACATCCGTGGGTAATCCATACTGGAGCCCTGTTTGGGTGTTTTTCTGACTTACAGAAATACTGAGCTGAAAGATATATTGCTAATGCCTGTAGCTTGCTGGGATTTCCTGATCCAGAAACCTGATTTTTAAATTTTTGGTTTTTAATCTATCCAACTAACCTATAGGCACATTCTTCTTTCCCTTTCCACTCTGCTTGGTACTTCTACTCTTTTGTTCTCATATTCCTTATCTTTATATTGCTCATTCTGGGAATCAAAGTGCAAAGGAAATAAAAATCCTGTTAGTTTTCAAAGGTCCACACAGCAGTAGATAATTGGTTTCCAATCAAGCCCAGACTTCTTTGATCTCCAAAGTCTTCACAAAGAACATTTTGCTAAGACACAAGCATGTGTTAGGTAGCACTACCAGGAGATCTAATTCTGAAAGTCTGTGATTACCTGAGCAGTGACACTCATAAAGATGAGAGGGATTGATTACAATGCTGTGTTCTTACACCATCTTCAATTACTCTTGCATTAATGAGACATAACTACCCCTTCTGAAGAAATACTGTCAGTGAAAGTTCTCTCATGCTGTGCTAACAGAGGTGATGGGTCATGCAGCAGGGTCAGGAACAGAAACCAGCTTCTTCCAGCTCCACAGACCATGGCTCAGCCCCATAAACATCTTCCTTCTCAGATTGCTGCTCTTTCCAGTTCTGCCCGTGGAGACAAATGGAAATGTGCTGCCCATTCCCACCCTGGCTCTCATTTCCACCTCTGCAGCAGTTTACAACCTTTGCCTGTGCTGGTTGAACTTTCTGGGCTGTGGTGCAATGACCAGTGTAATGTTGTTTATATAACACAATGCCCAGCAGCTAAGGATATGAACTTTTCAAAACCAGTTTTGCCACCAGAAAACCATGATGTGAATCTACACCCTTGTTCATCTTTGCAAGGACTTAATCTCTGCTGTCACTTTGAATCTCAGTGACCTTCACCTCCATTTCCCTTTTTCACTTAATGCCTTTCTCTCTCCACCCACACCTAAACCCAACAAAACATGGGTGGGGTTGGTCTTTTCTCCTAGGTGACAGCAGGAAATGGACTCAAATTGCACCAGGGGAGCTTTAGATTGGATATTAGGAAAAAATTCTTCACTGAAAGTCGGATGAGGCATTGGCACAGGGTATCCAGGGAAATGCTGTAGTGACCATCCCCTGGATGGTGGATTTAAAGATGTGTAGATGTGGCACTGGGGAACATGGTTCAGTGACACCACTAGTGCTGGATTAATGGCTGGACTTGATGATCTTTTAATAAATCTTAAAGATCTTAAAGATTTATTAAAAGATCTTGACGATCTTTAAATAAACAGAGGTCCTTTGCAACCAAAATTATTCAATGGTTCTGAATGAAAAAGCAAAATGTGTTCATGCTACAAAAACATGAGATATGCTTAAATGATCTTGGGTTTGTAGGAATCTCTCTGGTTTTTTCTTTTTCCCTTTCTCTTTTCCTTTTGTTTATTTCTTCTTTTTCCTTTTTTTTTCTTTTCTTTCCTAGTCTTCATGCCAGGGCTCCCCAGCAGCAGACATTTTTTAATGTATCAAGGCAGCATTATTTTGTGCAATCTGGAGAGGCAAAGTGCACAAGATGCACAGGTGTATACTTGTGCATGCATACCAAAATCTAGAACTGACTCTGCTTCTTTAAATAAACAGAATACATTCATTTAGCTTAAAATAGGACTCCTGTCAAGCTCCTGCCCTAGAGCAACTACCAATTGCACTGTCAAAATCACTCTCTGTGGTTCTGAATAGGTTTCTTAATGAAAGAGCAACATTAGCTCTTTAGAACATTTTGTCCCTGAAGGATGCAGCAGCAACAGCCACAGAATGGTTTCTGGCTCGGACATGCTTATAAATGGTGGAAAACATAATGGTTCAAATCGTGATTATCAGCTCCCTGGAAATGCTTCACAACATTCAGGGAGCCAAGAGAAAAATGGACACTAAGAATGGTACCCACTGATGAGAGAGATCTTTGTTCCACACATGACCCCCTTAAGAATAATTATGGTGTGAGTAGGTTGCCACTGAAACAATGCAAAAACCAGGGAATGAAATTGTTTGGGACCCAATCCAAAGAAAAATATGTTCTGCTTAAATGAAATTTTAGTATTTGCTGGATTAAATAATGATGATCATCTGAATGATATTCCATGTTTCTATTTTAGCAGTCTGGTCATACTGACTGTCACAGTAACAATTTTTTATTCTGGATAAACCTGGAGGCAGCAGTGGAGTAGAATATGACTTGAGTAGATATGTTTATATTCAAACCAAAGAAAAAGAGCTTTTCTTATAAAACGCATGGTTGGAGACAGGACTTGGGTGCTCTCTTGTTTCTTTAATAGGGATGGTGTGGCTGCACTCAGCTAAAGTCTCCCAGTTGGAGCTACAGCACCATTTAAATGTTGAGGAATGGTATTTACCAACAGCCTCATGCATATCGCCAGCCTGGGCTCCAGACAGATTTCAGATCAAATGTCACTGATCTCAGGCAGGAAAAGCCCTCAAGCAGCTTTTCCACAGCATGGAGAGTATCAGGATCAAAACCAACAACAAATGACATTTTTCATCAGAAGATGGAAGTATCTGTCCCTGCTTTGTCAGTCTTCTCCCTGGCAGCAGGAGACTAAACTTTTCCTGCTGTGTTTGATCCTCTTACCTCCTATACTTGCAGTCTGTTCCAACAGCCACATCAGCCCAGATGTAATTATCACAAAAAGAAGCAGCTTTTTCTAGGCACAAAAAATTCCAGTGCCAATAATAAAACAGTGAAAAGTGCCCTTCCTGTGTTTTACCCCATTTTCTGATGTTGTGGTCCCTTTCCCTTTCCCCAGGCTCAGTGGTCATGCTGGTGCTGGTGCTGAAGGTCCCTGATGTCTGGAGCCTTTTCCCAGGAGGACTGTGATGTTCATGGTGATGCTTTTGTCTCAGTCTAAGACCTGTTTGGGTTCATTTATACATTTGCTAACCCATTTTATACCTTGCAAACTCAGCAGTAAACCTGTGGCCTGTTAACAGTGATAGCAATACAATACAACATGGATTCACAGCTGCATTATTATGCTATTTTTAAGTTTCTCATTTGTTTGTTGTCCGATTCAGACCCTGCTAATACATTTCTCAAGGTAGGGGATCAGCAGAATATCAGGAGTTAATTTAATGAAAGCCAGCTCATTCCATACTGCACTCAGGGTTGGTGTCTCCTTGGCTGTTTATAAAATTCCATGGAGCATCTGGAATAAATGGCTCTGAATTAATACAATGCTATAAATAGGTTAATCAGGTGGAATCTTCAGCTGCTGAAATACTAGAGTCACACAATTATACTGACCTTGGCTCATTATGGTGCAAGTTTTCATTATCAAATTTCAGTTCCAACCTGGAGAACTTCTCTGTCTGGCATTTGGGTCAGCTTATGCTGCAGTCCACACTTTTCCACTGAAGTAATAAACAGTGAGGCCAATGTTGCAACAATTTCTTGGGGGCTTCTGGTAATTGTTCATAAGCTGCTGGGCACAGAAAGTTTCTGTGGAAAACTGAGTCAAGAAGTCAAGCCCCTTCCACCAAACAGTTTAATATCTGAAGAGCTGAAAAGATGAATTTTGCCTATATAGCTTGCACTTTAAAAATGTAAATGAAGTCTATACATGGAATTCCTCTGTGACAGCTTCCTCTATTAACAGACTAAGTCATCCATCTGTCACAGGGAGAGAAAAACCTCTTTGCCACTCAAAACCACAAACTCAACAAAATTGCTCAGAATACTCAGCATCACCTCAGTGCGTGGTTGGTGAGCAAACTGCTTAAAAATAACCAAACAATTGGCAGCACAAGACAGTGATCAGGGCTACAGAGTAAAATGTGCCTTGAAGTGGCATCAACTGCTGCAGAGGCTGGCTGGCTTATTAGCATGGCATTAATTACAGTTCCCACACCTTTGCTTCCTCCTAGAATAAAATGAAATATAAAAATAATGGTTTCCAAGATAAGTGTATATGCCATAATTCAAAGTACCTATCACATTGTATTTCCATTTTCTACCCCATAAGTAAAAGGTAGAAACTTTTCATATTGCAGCTTTCCCCTCTTAGGCAAGGCCAGCCAGAACAGTCCTTGCCAGCATCTCACTTGCCAGACATAAATTGAAGAGAGGAAGCTGTGGGCCTGTCCCACTGGTTGATCAAATCACATTTAATCATATCAAGGCATCTATTTTTTCATTATTCTGTTTGGTTGATATTTAGAAACAAAAAGGCAACCTTATTTTAGGAATTTGGCAATTAGAATTATATTAGTAGATCAAATTGACATTTGGAATTAATTATAAAATGGGAGAAAAGGGTTTGTGCTCACTCTTGATCTTTTAGAATGTAAAAATATGGTCTGATAAGCATATTTGCCATCTTGGAAACATCAAGGCTTATTGTGATTTATTGGCTGATATTAAACCAACCTCTTTATTTAATGATCTAAGCTGAGATCATGGCTCCAGAGAAGCAGACATTATATATATATATATATATATATAGAGAGAGAGAGAGAGAGAGAGAGAAACTTCTCACACAATTTTGATGCATTATTTAGCCAGTATTACTACTACTTTTCCTAAATTTTGGCAAAAAGTCAGGGAACAGCAGAGTTCTAAGTGTTGATGGAAGGTCTTATTTACCAACAGCAAAGCTGCCTTCTGCTGGATGTCTGAGAGGGTAATACTTCAGTTATTACTTAAACATGTATATGGCTTAAATATGTATCTTATATGATCCTGCTAAGTTTTTGCCAGTGTAAGCAAGGGATGACTGCATTCCTTAGTAATTTGTGTTTGGTTGTTTGAACAAAGAAACAGCATAAAATAATAAAGTTTAAGCAATTGGAAATATTATAGATATGACACATTTCACATCTATTGTATATAGTATATAACTGGATATGAAATATGTTTCTCCTCTCATTGGTTGATCTTTTCTTTGGTGGTAACTGTTTAAAATACCTTCTGAGAGTTACAAACTGTTGTATTTCCCTTGGTCCCAGACAAGTTGTCCCACACATGCCAGAGCTGATCCAGGTCCTGTCCCTGTGCTGAGCTGGCACCAAACACAGCTGATGGGAAGCTCAGAACTGCTGCCAGGTCAGTAGAAGATATTGGTATAAGTGTCTTTCTTTTAAACATGTCCAGGCTATCTGGTTTTCTTCAGTAACCATTTTTTTTCTTAATTTTCATCCCTGTTTTTCCTTCTGAAAAAAAAACATTATCAAAAATGCCACGGTGAGGTTGCAAAGCAGAGAGGGGAGATTGTGTGCATTTCTACTGACAGCAAAATTTCCATAAATTTCAGTGTGTCCAGGTTTTCCCTCTGAGCACTCCACCACGTTTGCTATGCAGATGGGATTTCCTCCTGTACGGATCCTGTACAGATGCTGCAGCTGGACCTGGGTGGGCAGAAGCAGCTCTGATTTCATCCATGCTGTCTATAACCCTCCCTGCCTGCTCAGCTGCACAAACTGCTGACTACTGAATCCTCAAGGTGAAGGACAAGACGAAAAACATTTTCAGGGATTTGAAAGGATGGAATTAACAAGGCAGGAGAATGTAAGTTTAAAAGCCAGGATAAACAATACAAAGATTTTTTTTCCTTTCAGGAAGCTGAAAGGAAAATTGTCTGGAAATGTGCAGTTGATGGACAGCCTGCTAACAGTAAAAACAGGAGTCTCTGAAACGCTAGGAAATAAAAATTCATGACCCAAATTAAGAAATGTGAACTTGACAGGTGCTTCCTGTGGATGTGGAGATGAGGGAGGTAGAAGAGGGTTTCTCAAGTAAAGGATAATGACGATGCAGAGAGCAGGTAATTTGTTCCTGCTCTCCAAGGCCGCTCAGCGTGGGGGGATCCTGCCCTGCTAATCAAGCCGTGCCCCGCTGCGTGCGATGGGTGCTGCATCTGCGCAGGGGCTCTTGTGGCACTGAGTGCAAAGCTGAAAATTGCTTTCCTCAGGCTGCAGCAACTTCCCTCATTTACAGGAGATGCTCAAGGGATCAGTCCATCTCCCTGCTTTCCAGCAGAACAAACCCAAGCCATGCTGGAATCGTTCCTCAGCTGGGAGTCTGAGGATGTTACTGTGTGTTTGCCTCACTTCACTGACAGGCTGATTCCCTCGTGAAACATTCCATGTTTTTGTCCAGTCTGGCTTTAAAACTGTGAAGTTACAGGCTCCTTCCACTTCTGATCTAGTGACATTCAAGGTCAGGAAGTTTTCACTGACAAGGAGTTTCGGTTTGCCTCAACAATGTTACTTCATTCTTAATTGCATTCTCATAAAGTTTCATAATTCTTTCAGTCTCGCTGCTTAAGTCTTCCAAACCTTTTTATTGGAAACTAATATTCCTCTAACCCTAAGACTATAATTTAACTATGCTAAACTTAATTACCTCTGCTGCTCTCCTCTCCAAAATAAGATCTTTTGCTATTTTCTGCAGAACTTCCTGTATCCTGTCTCTTGTTATATGTATTACACAGCACAGACTTACATTTTAACCTGCTTCATCTCAACAAACTGGAATTGAGATACTACACATCTTGAAATATATAAAACAAATATCACATTTCTGCCATGCTCAGGGCAAACTACTGAAGCAGGTTTATCTTCACTGCCAAGGGCTCCCTGTGGAGGATACCCTCCCTCTTTTTGGAAGAGAACCATTCACTTCAGAAAACGAGTTCCAACTTTTTAAAACCTTTAAGAGAATATGTTTAAGAGAATATGTTCCTCCAGCCTAGCACAGAAACAGGCTTTTCTCTTTCATGTGTTTCCTTGTTTTTCAGCCTGTAAAATGTTTCACCAGAGGAAGGGGACACCATACAAACCCCTATTGAGTTATGATGCTGTAGAGCAGAAAGGCAAAGCTAGCAAGATGTACCTAGTTTTTTTTGTCACTGGCAAAGTTGTGAGTTCCACAGCACTGTTGTGGCAGATTTTATACCAGCAGCAGCAGCATTAATTGTAATAATCAGCAGGAATTCAATGAAGCATAGTTGAGAATGTATGTGCCAGCCTAGCAAGGGCAATCAAACAGCCCAGTGAGACACCACAATCCAAGATTTTATCCTAACAGACCTGACTCCAAAGGCCCATATCTAACTCCAAAGGCAACCAGTCAAAACATGTAAAATTTAAAATTTCACACTCCCTTTTTGGCGTTTCCAAGAAGCTTGACACCTGAAAATTTTAATCCACCATATGCTTCACTTGATTCCTGAACTGCTCTTCAGTTCTTTCAGCATTCAAAGGGAGCCTCAGCTGATAAAAGATGCACCAGGAACACACGGTTCAGGCTGAAAGGGCTCATACAACCTGGGACAGATTCACTTCACTGAGCATTAATCCACTTTAATCCAATTGGATCACATACCAAACCAGCAAAATCCTTGAGGCTTTGACAGCACCAGTTCTGCTGATATTTAAAGGTTAACAAAATCAGTAGATCCTGTGCTTCTTGTATCTACACTGAGAACTCTGGCTGATAATCTGTACAATGAGTTAATGAATATGAAGTAGAGGCCACACACTGACAGCACTCCTTTTTCCCCCCCAATAGGATGTAGAGCCACAAAATCTTGTATCAGAATGCAAGTGCCATAAGATAACCATGCTTCAATAACTCAGTCATTTCAAGAATATCAAAGGAAATAATATAAGATGCAAAGCATTCCATTTTGAGACAACTTCCTCACTGCTTGAGAAAGCAAAGTCTCCCTAAATCTCTGAATGCCTCATGCAGGCACAGCAGATAAATGATCTGGGGTGGGAGATGACAATCTCTGAGACCAGGAGGATGGGAGAAAGATGCAGGGAGCTAAACTGAAAGCTGTCAAGTGCATCATCTTGCTGTAGCACTGTTCTTATTAAAGATGTAAGAGCACTTGCAGCTGTTAAATACCGAGAAGGAACAGCTTAAAATCCAAGTGCAGCCCTCAGAGGGGATCCTACAGAGCAACAAGACTTTTAAAGACTGATGAAAACTAGAAGGAAACCCAAAGTAGAAAAAACACACAACAAACACAATTTAAAAGTATTTAGAAACATACATAAACCCTGTGTATAAAAGCCTTCCTGGAAGGCCCAGAAGGAAGAAACGATGCTCGCTCACCCCCATGACATTTGTCTCCAACAAACCAATGCTGTGACTGACACACTCTGCACTCAAATGCAATGGAAAACCAAGGCCTTGACCATCTGCAGCCTTTCTGGAGGGATATCAGGGCTCCCAGGAAAGAGCTGATGTTAATCTGTGCCCAGGATGGCTCCAGCCTGCCCATTCCCCCAGGTTTCCCATCCTCCTGGGCAACAGCATGCTGATTCAGTCCAAGCCCTGCACAGCACAGGAAACAAGTTTATCCCAGAAGATGCTGTAGTGACAGACTCAAAATAAATGAGGACTTCAGGATCAAAGGCAAGATGTAAAATGTTAAAACATATTCTGTCTCAAGGTCACCCATACAAAAATTATTACGGATTCTGTAATAATAGCAGCAGTTGCTTCACTGAAATTAATTTATTTTGAGAATATCCCTTTTAATCCTCCATGCATTTTTTAGCACAAAAAGTTGAGTTTTATCACAACCTCCTTCATAAAAACTAATATTGTATGTCTGGTAATGTGGCTGTTTCAACAATTCCTCATTGGAAATTCCCACATCTGTGAAACCTTGGCAACACTGTTAGTAAGTGACCTACACAAAGTTTATTAGAAAATTTTTACTGAATATCCTCTGTTTAATGTAAACAAGGCAGGAGGCAAAACAAGGAGTATATATTTTATATAATTACACTATTTTACAGGGCACAGAAAGCATTGAGGACATGGTTTGAAAACCCTGTATGATATGCAATATCAGATATGGATTTTCCATGTAGCCCCAGGTCTACTCCAGGACCCTTTAATCTCACCAAGTCCTTCAGGTTAGTATTTCTTCTAGCAAAACAAAGAGCAATAATAAAATGTCACCTGTGAGATTGCACAGCAGGTTATGGTAGAAATTACCATGCACTTACAAAGCCATTCCATGATTACTTGTGCCCTGTAAAATGAAGTGTGGCAATCTTTACACTAATCATAGTGTAAGCAAGCTTGGGATTCTGGTCCTTTTATATATATATGTATATATATATACATAGGTGATGTACAACCAGACTCAAGCTGTGCATCAAGTCACAGCTTTTATATTGCACAGACAAATATAGAGTAAGAACATTACACAGACAGAATCTGAATACCAGGACTATTACAGTCATAGGAGAACCTAAGGACAAACTTGTTCTACCAGAGCTAGCACATGGCTTATTACAAAAATTTCTAAATCAGTCTAAATCAAATACATACTATAAATGAAAAAAAAAACAAAACAAAACAATGTTTCTATTTACACACATGTGCATCAAAGATTAGAATGTGGTTTGGATCTGCTTTTTGAAATAAAAAATTATTCTATCCCATCTCAAGTATTCTATCTAATACCAGTGGCCCCATTCTCTAAGGTGATGAGCACTTTCTTCCCACTGACATCTGGAGGATCTGCACAAGCCATGAACTCTTCAGGCCAAGTATTTTCTCTGGTGGCCCTCTCTCAGTAATAAATAACCACATACAAACACATGCACACAAAAACAAAATGGGCTCCTCAATGACATGCATAGATCAAAAAGGTGAAAACATGGACCTGAACTAACTTCTAATCATTAAAAAAAAAAGTGCATGAAAAATATCTCCACAAAAATAATTAAATGAGTTCCATCTCTTAAGAAAGATTAAAGCACTTTTACAAAAATAAAGGTCATTGTCATCAGATATGGTAATAAGGGTTTGTAGGCAGCACTCACAAAAGCAGTTTAGGTTAAAGCAACTTTAAGGATTGCTTCAGTTGTGTGAGGATGGATCCACAGCCTGAATTTATGGGTGATCATAGTTCAATCTACTTATTTTTCTCATGGACAAGCTTAAGGAGCTGTGTTTGCAGCTCTGCAGTGCTGTGCATCAGAACAGCACAGAGGCTGCAGCCTTTCAGGGTGATGAGTTCAGCTACCACTGAAAAGAGCCAAACCAAGGATGTGATGTTGATGCTTTCATTTGAGATCAGGCAACTCTTGAATGGCTTTATCAATTCTTATATTACTTGGAATGCTTGTTCAAGTTTTGTTTAACATTTCACTCACTTTCCTTTATAGCAGTATTATCACTTCCAGTTTCCACTGAAATTGGGACATTAGAAGTATTCTGGATTAAAAAAAAAAAAAAGATGATTTGAGGAAAAAGTAATTAAGCTCAAGCAAAACCAACAAAGACCCAAATTCAGTACAGCATCAGCATTTCTGCTCAACTGCTTAACTTTGCACATGTAAAAAGATTGTGATTTAAGGAAAAAATACTTGAAATTAAGCTTATATTTAACTGTTTTGCTGAATTGGGACCTTATAAATAGCAAATGTATGCATTAAACATCACTCTGCATAGACATCAACATGTTCTAAACTATATGTCAGGTATTAAGTAAACTCCTAATGTGGACTGTCTGCAATGCAGATCACTAGAAATTATTTGCTATATTCAAGGTATGTTTCTCAAGAAGAAAAATGAAGTGTAATTTTTTCAAATTTTGTCCTACTATGCTACTTGGACCTGAAAACACTTGGAGCTAAATGCAGGAAAAACCCAGTAGGTGAAGAGGTAAAACTTGCTTTTGTCTGCTAGAGAAATGCAACAGTGTTTGCAAAAGTGCCCCAGTACAGGCAGCCACTGAATACAGATTTTACCTACAAAAATGTTTCCCTAGTTCCAGAACTGCTTTCTCCAGCTGAACCTGTACTGGAAGCTTTTACAGCAGGATGCTCTTCACTGGTGACAAGAATAAATTTAGCCCATTAACTGTGACACTGCTCTAATTAACCTGCTAACTTAGAAGGTCTCTTAACATCCAGCTTCCATAAATATTAAAAAACAAGACCTCAAAGGCATAGATAAAGAGCAGAATCAGATTCTAGGTACAGTCATGTAAATCCAGAGGAATTCTAGAGACTGAATAAATTAGTCCATGTTTGCATATGAGCAATGACATCTGAACTGGGCATTAGCTGTGCAAACAGGGGGCAGGAAAGGAGGAAAGAATTGTAAACAGGAGCTGAGCTCTACCTGGCCTTGCTCAAAGGAGGGGAAAGGGGTTCTACCCACGAGTGTGGGGAGCAGGACAGGTCACTGGGAGTGACTGCAAGGTCCAGCACAGCCACCTGCAGTGAGGACCCTCTGCAGGGCAGAAGCAAAGCTCCCTGAAGTGGCCTCTGCTTGTAATGCCAGTGCCTGCCCTGCCTGATGGCATTCTCAGGGAAAAGGGGTCACTGAGAGGCATCCCTGCATCCCAGCACTGTGAAAAGCAGGTGCAAATTTTGGTCCTAAATAAGTTATCAATGCTTTAAGTGAGTTGGCATCACTGTGATGGTTAGATAAGCAATAAAAATGTCTCTCTAAAGAACAGAATGCTTATGCTGCTGATTTTCAAGGCACAAAAGATTCTTAAACCAATTCAGACTAATATCAATTTAAAAGAAATTAAAAATACTGTTTCAGCAACAACTACTTATGACCTATAATTAACCTATAATGTAAAGGTGACATGAGTCAAACAACTGGAGTTCCTATGTAAAAAGCTAAAGCAAATCTAGTTACATGGATGACCTGGAGACCAATCACTTGGAATGACAGAGACAAGCATGCTACAAACATGTACACTTCAGATATATTTGTTATGGATGTGATGCCGAACCGGGATTAATTTCTTTAGTATTGATCTTAGACTGATAGATTTCTTGGAGTAAACCAATGAGGAATCAAGCTCAGAGTTGTACTTCAGATCTACCAAGAGCAAAATGATCCCTCATTAACATCTCCTGTTGTATATGGATTGGTGGATTTTTTTCAACTTCTTCATTTTTAATAACATATGCTGTTACTATAGGTGTGTTTTTCTTTCATACATCCAACTGAAAAGAAGAAGAATTAACACATAAAAATGTTATAAAATTAATTTGCTTTTTTAAAAGTAATATGGTCACAAAGAGCAAATTGGTGCACATGAGCCCCAGGATATACAAGAGCCCAAACTCTCTAAACACTGTCATCAGAATGACCAAGGTCTGATGGCTGTGGTTCTTCATGCAGCTTTTGCAGCTCTTCACACAGAAATGCTGCCTGTTGGTATCTCCCCAAATGCTCATACTCCAAGTCCATTTGCAATCTCAACATCTGGTGAAAGCAACTCGTCTTGCCAACATCCCCTTTTGTGCCGCTTTGCTGGAGGCACCCCCTTGTCTCTGGGTGCTGTCGGTGGCCCCGGGGGTGGCTGGCCAGGGCTGCTCAGGGCGTGGCTGAGGTGTGGTACTTGACAAAGGCGATCGCGGCCAGCTCCTTGCAGAACTCCTCCAGCACAATCACGCCCTCTAGTAACGTCATGTGGTCAATGCTGGACGGGAAGAGAATTGCAGGAATCAGGACTGGCACACACACAGACCCAGCCACGCGTCTCGGAGAACGTGCAATGTGTTTACTCACATGGGCCCTTCTGGCTCCAAGCCCAGCAGGCGTTTTCTGACCAGCAGAAGTTTGGGAGTGAAATCTGGGATGCGCTGGATTCTAACCATGAGGTCCCCGACGACCTGTAAAGCCCAGGCCATCAACACACAAAGTTAACACCGATGGCAGCCTCAGTGCCCACTTCAGCATCCTCACAGAACAACCTGCAGAGAGGCTGCTCTGCCCAAAAAGAGGCTGAGTGAGTGCAGAAAGTAAAGAAATATAAAAGCCTTACTTGCACTTGTCACAAATAGCATTATTTGCTTCAATTACATCAATGATTAATTTGTCTTTTTAAATGTTGACATAGTCAATCAACCAGTGAATTCCTGGGCTTAGGGAAGGCACAAGAGGAGAGTGAAGGGTGTATTTTGCAACAGGGAGGGCTGCTGGGAGAGAGGGAGCCAAGCCCTCTGTTACTATTGGCAGCATCATTAACAGGCTTCTGAGCAGCTTAATAACAGCTGGTGCGTGGGGTAAGCGAGGGACTCTGAGTGAGGACACTGCAGTGTGACCAGCCAGCACTTCTAGGATGCAAGTCTGGCAGGAAGAGATGGAACTGGAGAAGAAGAAAGGGACTTTTGATAAATCCAGGACTTAACTGTCAAGAACACCCTTCATCAGGAAAAAAAGAGCATGAGCAGAGATACCCACGTAGGCCCAGTCTTGATTCGAAATCAGCTTTCAATGAGAAACATTTACCAACTTAAAATATCCAGCAATTACTACCACGAATGACAAAGTTATTAAAACATATTACTGCTGTACTTATTGCTGTGTAATTGTGTAATTATTGCTGTGTTTACTCACCCTGACAATCACAGAGAAGAGAGACTTGCAGCCAGAGGCGAGGTTGACGTAAGGATCCAAAAGGTATTCGTGTATGTGAGGATGGGGAAACAGGGACAGTTTGGACAACACTGAAGTAACTTGTAAATTTACATCATAGGGCTGCAAAAAGAGGGAAACACAGGGCTTAGTTATTTTCATGCTGCCTTCTTTTCCTCCACCTCATGTTTATTTAACTACTAGTTCATTTAATTACCCTTTTTACACAGGGTTATGAATACATAAAGATAAAAAGTTAGATTAGAAGACAGGCCCAACCTCTGCTTTTCACAACAAGTGAAAATTCACAAGTGCTGTGAATATGACAGCATTAGATGTTATTATCTGTATTGCTGCTACAACCACTTGAAGCTTTTGCACACTTGTTTATTGCAGGGCAAGTCCTCTTCCCATAAAACATTTCTTCAGCTAAAGAAATAGCATGGAACCAGCCTAGATTAAACATCTGCTTGCTTCTCCTGGGAAATGGTAAAGTATATGAGCTCAGGAAATTGCCAGAGACAAATCCATGTTTACAGCTAATATGTTATTTCTCTTCTACTTTATTTTTTCCTGGGAAAGAACCACTGCAGAAGGCCTGGCCATTTTGTGGCAGCAACCCATGGGAGATGGGACCAGTCCTGGGCTGGGAAAGCAGCAGGAAATTCTGAGCTTCTTGTCTACCTCCATTCCCCAAATCAATCAAATGGGAGAGACAACACTGTCAGATGATGGAAAATGCTTATCAGTCATAAGGAATAAAACAGTATCTAAATTTCCAGGGGAAAAAAAGTGAGTAGTTTAAAGGATTTGACCATTCTAGTAAGAAACTTATTTCCATAAAAGCAAGCATTTTCACCATGGCTTCTTCATGTTTCAAAACTTTTTTTTTGTCTTTGATTTTGCCGTCCCAGTGAAAACAAGCTGACATTTTAATTCAGCCCAGAATTTACAAACTAGTAGAACCTCCTTCCATTTCTTCAGTGGCAGAACAGACTAAGCTGACAAGAGAGGGACAGACATTCCTTTGGTACACCTCTGCTTGCTGATCTAAGTGGATTACAGGGCCTCATTTAATCTCTGACTGCATATTGGCAGTAATACCCTCACTGGCATCACCACACTGAGAAGAGGAGGATTCAATGACCTCAAATTCTCATCTTTATGCTCTCAAGTTAGCATCCCACTGAAGAATAAGAGAATAGATTCTTCCCCCTTTCAGATCTGAGAGATTTGGATGAATTCAGGCTCAGATTATGACAGATACATTTAGCCATGTCTGCATGTCTAAGCTCTCATTAGCTGACTCACCAGAGATCTGACACCTCATACCCTGCCCACACACAAACATCTCCTGCCATCTCAGAACTCCCAAGTATCTGCTGGTCTCTGGATGGTTCCACAGAGGGTGGATCCTGCAAGATCTGTGTTGGAACCACAAACTTCTGAGAATATCTTGGACACCACAAAAATGGCAACAGATAGCTGAGCTCAGGCACCTGAGTGGAGCTTTCAGTCCACAGAATTGAGGAAGCTGAGTGATTCACTTTGCACTGAAAGAGACACCTACTTGCCTTTCAGCCTAAGAGCCCCAGGGACTACTGGGGCTGCTCTGACAAAATTTCCACTGACTACATGTGCCCACATAAGTAATATTTAGGTATCTTATTCTTGAATTTGTTACCACACACTATTGCATTGCAAAGTTGCCTCATAAATCTTTTGAAATGAAAGCACTTATTTCTTCCAGTCAGTGGCAGTTATTTCTGCACTTGGCACTCCAGCAATAGATTCATCCCAATCTCCTAACAAATGAAGCTTGCAGCCCCTGGACCACAGATGTTACAGGTAAAAGAGATCACTACATTTTGAGTTATTATTGCAGAGTTATTCTGCAGAGAGAGACAAAAATTCCTTCCATAAATCTATTCACTGCCTACCTAGCTGAACTGTAGGAGAAGGTCTTTAGAGCTGTTTGAGTCAGCCAATTCATTAGGAAGCTTTGAAGGTATGAGCATTATCTGGTGTTCACAAGAGGAGAAGGAAACAAAGGAGTAACACGTGCTGCATTGTTCTGACAGATTGCTGTTGTGATTCCAACTAATTGAGAGCATTAAAGAAAGCTGCTTCTTCACACAGAGCTTTTATTTCTGTCCATATGTCAGCAGACTCAGTTAAATGGCCCCATATCAGATAAATTCTAAAAAAAAATCCCTGCAGCTAAAAAGATTAAACCCAGCAAATTTTGAAGTTCAGGAAATTAAAAAAAAAATCTTAGGGTACAGTCAGTTCTACAGAAATCTGTAATAGCAGGAGGAAGAAGGTAGTGTCTAGTACATGAGGTCTTTGAAACAAGTTACTTCACTTGTGTGCCTGAGCTATCTTATGTCAGAAATGAGGTTAGGGAGAACTACCACCTCTGCAAAGCTTTCTGGTATCACAGATTCATATCAGAGCTGATCTAGAAGCTACTCCTGGCTTCCTGCACATGTTCCCTGTGCACTTATATGTGCAAATGGCTCTTTTCAGGCTTATGACCAGGAAAGGGCACATTACACAATAATATGACACTATAATAGTGATGAGAATTCACAGGACCTGATGGTGATCAGCTCTTTAAAAGTGATTAAAGTGTCAAAAATTGAATTGTTAACTTGTTTTTTCTTACCTGATCAAGAATCCTGCCCATTCTTTCAAACAGAACTTTGAGGAAGTGTCCTTCAAAAAATGACGCTTCCAAATTGCACTTTTCCAAAGACCTGGGAGATCCAGGCCACTCCCACCGTAAGCAAACGACACAATAATCCCGGAACTACAAAAAAGTAGTGAGGAAAACACACTTCAATCTCCATGGAAACTGTTTCATCTCCTTTGATAGTCCATACACCTTAAAACCATAATCTGTAGCTAAATTATGAATGTAAGCTCAAAAAGATCAGTCATTCTAAAGTAAACACTATCAGTAAAACCACTATTAGCAGGCACCTCATTCTCCTGGGGAGAATTTTCCTGCTACAAGGGTAGTTTGAAAAGCAGTGAGTGGAGAACAGAGCTCCCAAAAAGCAGCTGGGGCCAAAACACAAAGCAACACCAACAATACACAACCTGATCAGGGTTCTTTTGAAGCAGGAATTGCATTCTTAACCATCCTCTTGAGAGTAGATTTCCACACTTCTACTGCATTATGTGTAGCTGATCTTGCTATCCAAAGCATTCTGCTCCCTAATTCCCAGGACAGGAAAGGCATGTGTACATGCAGAACATACAGACTAAAAGTATTTCAGGGCTTCCTCTTCCCTCTCTTTATTTCCTAACACCCCTGGCAGTCTTTCTCTACCTTGCCCCATATTTGCTTTGTGCTGCCTGATGCCTCTTGCAAGGAATTACACCTTGAAAGGAGCACAAGCTGAAGCAGAGAAAATAAAGAACACAGGAAGGAATAGAAGCAAAAGAATCAGAAAACAGACTCAAAAATTCTGCATTGATTGTAGCTTACCTACTACTGCAGGCTTCCAGGAATAGTAATAAGGAAGCAGAACAGCTATTTGGATGTAATAACAGCAACAGGCAGGGCTACTCTTAGGGGGGAAATATTTTAACAGTAGCCATACCATCGTCAGGAAGTGACAGAAAGCAATTCTGCTCTCTAATAACTCCCAGGACACTCTTTTTCCCAAGACATGAATGAAAGACGAAGATGATAAGTGGTTTCTGGCATCCAAAAATACAACACAGGGGAATTTTACATCAACCTTTGTTTCCTTATTCTCTACTTTCTATTCCCTTTCTTTTCAGGAGAGACTACAGATGAAGCAATATAAATACAAAAATCTCATGTCCCATCTTTAGCAGCTGATAACATAATTCCAAGGTTAGGGAATTTTTGAATTACCTACTAAATATAGCTCTCAGTTACTCTGTTCCTTTGCATAGATTTTTCTATTCTAGAAGATTCCCAGGGTTTCAATAGAAAAGCTGCAAACAAACAGTGACTATCCTCTGACCAAGGAAACTATGGTTGTAAAAGCAAAACTTGCATTTATTTTTAAACAGTAAATCATAAAGCTTTCCCTGCCTACCCCACCTCCCAACTTCAAACCTGAATGCCTTAGGCTGTGCATTCCCTGAGATGAGCCTTTATTTGCTAAGTCCCAGATTGCATAACTCCTATGCAGCATTTTAATTTCTCTTTAGTTCTTTTAAACAGCTTGGCAGGCAATTCTCCAAGAGAATGCAGATAAATGCAGAAGCAAATTAAGAATCTATCTGCAGTTCAGGTTTTCTCTCACAGTATTTGTTATATGAATATTAATGCATTTAATGTCATCCATTATTCCCACTAGTGCAATACAAGGTGAATTCATCATCAAAAGATCTCCAAAGGTAAGTTTTCATTAAAAATGAAAATTGAATTTTCCCATCTTCCATTACCCAAAGATGCATTTAATAGGACTATTTACAGAACCATTTGTATATTCTCACCAGCATTTTCAAACTCTCAAGGACTAAGGAAGAGTTCAGTGACTTACTTGTCTGTGGGCATCTCTGAGGTAAGTATCATAACCTGTACCCTCCACATGGTATGATGACTTTGCTTCATCAGGTACAAGACAGAGAAAACTGAAGAGAAAAAAAGTACATTAATGACTATATTCCACAGAGCACCAGATCAATACTTCCTCATCATCTGTAGCAGTGTACACACAATGCTGAACTGTCTGGCCAATTAATCCACAGACTCTACCACAACTTTATGTGAAGAACAGAGAACACAAAATCTATTTAAGCCTACCTATTCCAACTACTATAGGTAATAACAAGGCATGTACTTGAGAGTTTTGTATCTGGCATGAGAGGCAAAGTCATCAGTGGAAGCATTTTCTGAGAATCAGCAGACAGAATGGAGAGTAAAGGGAATAGTCATAAATAGGTCAAGTATTTGCTAAAGACTCAATCTTACAAGAGCTAAAACAAAATATACTTGGGAATAAATCAGTCAAAAGAGAAGAAGAATTACAGATACAATTCTTCCTAAACTACTTCATAGGTAGTTTGTTTACCAGTTTGTTGTGGCAAAAAAATGAACATCTAAAGACACACCAGGAGTATCTGCATATAAATGTCCCTGTTACAACTATAATTGCCTTTGCTAGGTGTGTAGTCAAATACTCTGTCCTTATTACTTCAGCAATATCTGACGTAAAATGCATCAGGAAATTCTGAATAATATTAGTAACTTAAAAAAAAAAATAAACTAAACCCATTGAAATTTCTGGACAGAAGATAAAACCCAGTCTTTGGACCCTGATTCTAAATTTCAGCCTTCATTATACCCCAAGAACTGCTGGACACTCCTGTAGAATTTATATACAGAAATATGTAGTAGCTGACTTTTCACGTGGAGTTAGTTCATCTTATCTCAAAAAATACAAATTTGCAGGACACTGCAAATCAGAAAACACTTCTATTCCCTGATGCAGGTTACATGAGGTGAATTTAGGAGAGTGTTCTTTGTGTCTTTGCTCCAAACCATGTCCACCATAAACTATAAATAGTGATACTGGGGGAAAGAGGGCAAGAAGTGATGATGTCACTGTCCCTGGGCTGTTTGCTTCCTCTGGCTAACACCTTTGATTATTTCTGGGCAGGCAGATAGGTCAGCACTGACACACCAGTGCTGCTCTGCTACCAAGTATTGACAGAGCAAACAGCCCTCATCCTAATATTAGTTCCTAAGAGAATTACCATCACTAAGTTGCTTAGAGCAGAGCTTGTCCTCCTTGTGATATCCAATTTGCAGTGAGTCTGACAGCACTGAGCTATGTCACAGGTGACACAGGTGCCCCCTGACTTTCAGGGAACAGAAGGTTATCTCTAGCATGGCAATTATTTCCTTTTGTGTCTGTGTTTATGGAACTTTTGAAGTTCTAAGGAAGTCTGAGGGTGTTTTTTTCCCCAGAAGGTTTATGGCAAGACTCCCCAGACTTGTTCAGGAAGGTTAAGTCCTGTAAGAGCATTTCAAGTACAGCAAGTATTTCTGCAAAAAGCAACTTTTATAATTGTGAATTCTGAGTATTCAACCATTAGCTGCAAAGTTTTTCTATTTTTCTCATTTATTTGAATTAATGCAAGCTCTAATCTTTCAGAAGTAGCTTTCTGATAAAATGCCACAATTTCCTTCTGTGGAGTAATTTTCCCAGCTGGCACAGAATAACATCCATTACAGAGTACACATTTAATTTGCACAGTGTGTGCAGACACCCACACATTCAGACATTTCCTCAAGTCTTTGTTTCAACTCACCTATTTACAATTTTATGAACTTCAGTCTTCCCATCATTTTTTGGATGTTCTGGACTGACGGGTGGAGAAGCACTGAGCCACTCCTGAGCTGACAATGTGTTATCTGGAGACAGATCAGTAAATAATGGATCTTCCTCCAGATCTCTGTGAAATTACATTAGACAAAAACATAATCATCCACAAAATGTTATGGAAGGCAGGAAAATCTCTGGGTCACAAGGTAGGCTGTTTTTCTTCTCTGAACAATGAGGATGTGTTCCAGAACATAACAATATCTACAATGTATTACATAATTAATATGCAGAAATACCAACCTTTGCAACAATGTCAACAACAGATGAAACATTTTTGACTTGGACAAAATTACTGCATCAAGTAATTTAAAACTTCTTAGCTGTATTTGTCATGTGAGAGAGTTCTACTCCAGGACATATTTAAAATATTCTAGATTACTAAAATAGTTTGTGTGGCCAGTCCTTACCTCTCCTTCACTAAAACACTGAGTGATAAGAGTTACCTAGCATATACATTTTATGTAGTGCCTCAGTATTTTATTTGTTTATTTTATGTAGTGCCTCAGGAATTTTCTTCCATCAAAAATCACTAGGAACATAAATGTAAGCAAAACACTGAAGTTATTGACTGCAAGAATATTCTCACTGATTGCAATAAAATATGCATAGATTTAAGCTTGGTAGATGCATAAATAAATTGAGACACGAAGACCTCTGAGTGTCTATTGTTCTGCAAAGAGGCTTGTGGTAATTTTAGATTTTCTGTTCCTGTTCTAAGAGTTTCCTTAAGTTGCTGATGTAAGAATTTCTGCATCACTTTACGGATATGGATTAATACATCGAGCACTCAAGTGCTCTCCAGGCTCACTTTTCTTTCAATTACTGGAAAAAAACCTGTTTTGTTCTAAAAATAAGGATCCAAGTTACTTGTTGTGAAAACTTCTCTTAAAAATGAAACTTACACTGCTCCAGCAATTTGTCCATTCTCTACCACATCTTTATCTTCTTGACAGGGAGGCTTGTATTCCATGTAGTTTCTTTCTTCCAAATTTCTCAGAACCAAATTATAAAGGATGTGCTCATTGGGTTTTTGCAAAAGGTGCTCAAACATTCGTAAAGTCATTATGCTGATCTGCAACAGAAAGAGTAAAAACTCAATCAACTGATGTCCTGCTGCCCTGTGCTTTTTTGCCTTTTATCTGCTTTGTCCATTCTAGAACACTGCAATTACTTATTGACATTATGGAAGGAAACAAAATCATAAGAAAAAATAGGAAATTATGATGCTACATGTGGTATGAACATGGATGAAGAGTTCACACACATTTGAAAATCACTATGGGAATGCTTTTTTTTTCCTGTTAAAATACCTGTTGTGAAATCTGTCAAAATAACAATACAAAGAACATACAGAGAACTCAGAATTTAGCTTTCTGTTCTACAGTTCCATGCTGGAAGATGATTATCATTGTGCAAATGAGACCCACAACAGGACTTAAAGTTACCAATAAATACCCAGAAAAAAAGAAAGTAATACTGGGATATTGTAACTAGATCTATAGGCTAAGATTTTTACATGGAGATGCTATGTAGGCTTTTAAAGGAACATTGACTTTAGGCAATACAAAGACAATTTTTCAAGACTGCTGGAGAGCGCTTAGCTTTGCAAAGATAACTGATTTAGAGAGATAACTCATTCTGACAGAGTGAGCAGGTAGGCATACTGAATCAATGGATATGAGAAAATACAGATTTTTATTTCAGGCAAGCTTGGTTTTCATTTGAAAAAGTAGAGTGCTGAAATTGTTTCATGGAAAAAATGAAGCAAGCAGCTTCGGAGGAGGGATTTTACTGAAGTGAATTATTTTAATGATGCTTAGTGTATGTAAAGACCTTAAAATTATCACATCATCTTTTAACTGGCATTGCATATATCCTCCAACCACACTTAGTTTTTATCTGTATCTTATATGATAATAAGACAGAACTGACGCAACATGGAAAATAACAGCAACAAACTAAAATGCAATTACAAAAACTCAGTTGACTCTGTCTTACAGACAAGCAAGTCTAACTGGATATACATAGTGGGCACACAAATTCACAAAAAGATCTTCAGCAAAAAAAAAAAAAAAAAAAAAGGATATATTGCTAGGTGGAGAAAACAGGTTGCCTTCATTTTCTAAAGGGAATTTGTAGGGCCAGGAGCCAGAATTCTCTTTCTTGGTAAAAGATGTTACTGGACACAAATATGAGAAGTCTTCACAACAGTGTCTTTACAGACTCTCCACACTCCAGAAGCGGCCAGCAGACACTCCTGTGCCAGATCAGCCCTCACCTCATCAGAAATGTGATCACAGTGCTCGATCAGCCTGTGCCTCAATGGATGCCTGTTGATGTCTGCCAGGGTTTCTGGCTCTCTGTGCTCTCCAAGGATGAAATACACCAGTTCCTGCAGCAGCACATCTGAAGTCACCTGACGAACAATGCGGTGCAACAGCGCAGTTGATGTGAGGATTCCAATCTCTGAACTGAATGAAACATTTTCATATCAGATATGGAGTGGATTTCCACTCCCCAAAATCAGCTTGATTCAGATTCTGTTCTGCTGTGTCTTGTAGGATGCTACTCACGTTTGCATCAGCTGAGGTTCCATAACATCAATGAAGAATCGTTCCCGCACAGCTTTTGCCATAGCAACAGCAGTCGTCTGAAACAAAAGTACAAAATGGTGTGCCTCAAACTCAGAAGCTAGGAAACAACTGGAACTACTTATTTGCTGAATATATTTGTATCATCTGAATACATTTCAAACCTTTTGTGCTTCTTTGATGAGTTGATCACAGTAGTCAAACCAAGAAAGAAATGAAATCAATGCTCTTTTCCCTGGAAAAGCAGATGCATCTTCTTTGTGGCTGTAGGAATCCAAACTAGAGCACACAGAGAAAAAATGTTTATTTAGTCTACAAGTAGTTGAAGAATCGCAGACTCCATTCTTATTGAACCTAACAGAATAATTAATGACCTACTTGTAATGAAGGAACATTAAAAATGCTTTTCTGCTGATCTTTACGGATCTGGCAGTGCCATCACAAAACAGATATTCAGTGCATGCTGAAGGAAAAAGTGTTTCTGGAGTCAGAAGGGAAAACTGATCACCAAGTCTGTTCTCCCAGAATACACAGACTACAGAAAATGAATCAGTAACTCCTGTAGTCACAGAACCATAAAATGAAGGCAATTGTTCTTCTCTACTCTGTAAGTGACCTCAGGCAAGTCGACCAAAACCACACAGTGTATACCTGAAATAGAGTGTATCTTTCAGAAAGAAACATCTATCTCAATTTAAGGGCTGTAAGGAATAACAAATACACAACTTTCTTTGGTAAAAAACTCCACTGTTTATTTATGCCACAATTTAAAGGTGTGGGCTTTCCCCTTCTAATTTCAAACTCCAACCACCAGAAATCTTGCTAGGCATTTTGCAAATACCTTCTTTTGTCTCAGTACTAACAGATCAGGAGCAAGTCATAATAATGAAGGCAGAGTAGGGAAGATAAATGTTTTAAGAATCTAAATTACAAGCAGTTAGGATAACAGGCATGTATTTTTTGCTTCATGCTAATTACTTATGCAGCAACTCTTTCCTTCTTCTTTTTTCTGCAAAAATTTTGCAACAGCCTGTTAACAAATAGACCCTTCCTACCCCTCAGAGCAGCTTACAATGCTCACTGTGTACAGTGAGAAGTTTATGCTTCCTAAATCCTTGATATCTGCATAAGAATATTAATCCACACCGGATACTCCAGTGACATCACTAGAAACTGCTGATGTAACCCAGTGGAGAAACTTGCCCCCTGAGGAATTTCTGCCAGGGACTGGCAGGCAGACCTGGCTCCATGTCAGAAATCACAGGTACATTGGACACCCAAAGTGCACCACTGTGCTACAGCTCTATCTCAGCTCTGCCCTTGAGGCTTTAGCCTGTGTGTGTGGGAGTATTTTATACACATTATCCACCTATCAAATTAGTTTCAGGGAAGGGTGTAAAGTCACTTTGAGTATTAAATACAAAAATAAAATTCTTACCCCCAGTTAATTGCCTCCACTGTTTCAATGTCTAAGGGATCCAGTGACTGAGGCAAGGCTTTGTAGAGGGTGGCCAGCCTGTCTGTCAACAATTCACATAAACAAGTGCTTTGAGTCAGGCACTTGGCAGCTGCTGGTTCTGGCAAACTCACCAAAAGCATGAGACCTTCACAGGCCTTCACTGCTATCCGGCCGTCCTGGCAGAAGGGCATGGAAGAATTAATCAGAGAGTGAATGAAGGCCACTGGAAATCAAGAAGCAAACACCTTCCAAATAGCTCTCCATTCCCCCACAGTGTCTGAATACATTTATTTTGTTGCCTTCTCAGCCATTAACTCTAGTGAATTTGGATGCTACAAAATAAATATTCTCCCCTGATTTTGTGTGAAATACAAGAATGCCAGCTGCAACCTTCCAGCTGACAGAACTAGAGCTGTAGGTCAGCTTGAGACCAAGACACCAAATCCTGTAAACTACTCATGTAACAATAATGAGGTAAAGTGGTAGACTTGGTTTTCTGCTCTCGCCACTGCTGCAGCAATTACAGCCTTACCCAAACCTCTTCTAAATTTTCTGAAAGAATCTAAGTCTGAATTTGATGATTGAGCTGGGTAAGACATACAACAGTCTTTTTTAAAAGAAAGCCCACTCCTAGAGATAGCTCAGTGCCATTACAAAGAGAGTGGGTTTGGTTAAGTCAGAACAATTGGAAGTAGTTTTAAAAACATTCTCTTGTGATATATTTAACCTTCTGATTATCCTGTGTAGTTTTTCTGTGAAACATACAGCACCCTATACAAGTTTCTTAAAAAAACCCACTTATATTACCATCAACAAGTTTAGTATTAATTTTCTAAAACAGTATTTTTACTTTAATCTGAATTTACAAAGAAAATTGCCAATTTACAAGAAGTGCCTGCAAAAACTCTCACTTTTTATAGCTAAAATACAGTGTGTTTATTCACTCCCTCTGCCCACTTCACACAGCATCCAACTATTTCATTTTAACACACAGAGTGGAAAAAACCCAAAAACCAAATAAGAAAAACCAACTCACAGGACTTTTAGTGAGGTTTAGTAGAGAATTCACTAAATTATAGTCTTGATTTGGACCAGCAGTGGAGGACTCAGGTGATGATGTGACATTGAGTTCATCCAGACTGAAGGAGAGCTCCTCTGGCTGCTGTGGGAGCTCATCCTCCTTCTCCATGAGCTCGGCCCCGGCAGCCCCGGGCGTCTCCTCGGGCTGCCCCGTGTCTGTGCTCACGGACTCCTGCTCTTTGATCATGTCTTCTGTGATTACACTTGCTGATCCTTGGAGAGCCATGGCTTTTAACTTACTCTGCAAAGCATTTTTTGGAATGACACAGCTGAAATTACTGTTCATCCTGAAGCAGGAGTTTACTAAAAGCAGTTTTTGTAACATCAACATTTGAAGTAGTCAAGGCTGGATACAGTAACCATGTAAAACCTACAAGGCTGTGGGAGCGTGGGTGTTTCATAAATCTAGGACACTTTTAAATCTGCTTAAATTTCTCTTAGGCCCTATATATTTTGCTTCAAGGCTGAATATGCCATTTACAAAAGGATGGCAGCTTTTTCTTTCACTACTGAAGGCACATATTCATTTGATTTGCCCACAATTTGATAGAGGTTTTTAATTTATCTTATGGGTGGCACCTTTAGAACTTAGCACTTTTTATAAAACACTCCTTTCTGTGTCAAGGCTTCACATTCATCTAATGTCTGAAACTCTATTTCTAGTTGGAATCACCCAAATAAAATAATTCTAAATTTCTTGAGATTTTACCTTCAACAGGAAAGGGAAAGAAACACCTTTTCTGACAGCAGAGTACTCTCAAATTTTGTTTCTCAAGAAGAAAAAATTGAGTAGATTGAATGGACAAAAGTATTAGAAATTAGCATTGGGCACTGGATACTCTGAAAGGTCACAGAGAACCTTCTTGGAAGCTCCAAACCATCTCTGCTTTGCCTGAAAAAAGGCAAGCCATCTGTCTGTCCATAAATCTGTCTCCAGCACATAAAAAGACATTTAAATTTGTGCTCTGTGATACCATGAAGAATCTCACAGAAAGACAAAAACTCAGTGTTCTTCTGGCATAAGTGCAGGTGAGGAATACTTTATTGGAATCATAAATTAGATTGCAGCACAAGACAAGTGAGAACTGCAGTGAGATTATAAATCCAAACGGTTCCCTTCTCTATGATAACACCAAAATTATTACAAATATATCTCAAGCATTAATAATTTAAAAGACTAACCATTTGGGGTTAATGGATTTTAGTACAGACAAAGCAGCAGGGACTGAGTACATGACAGTGAGGCAGCAAACTGGAGAGCTGCTGTGAACACTTGCTTGAGGGCCGTGCATTCATTGTGAGGATTTGCACTGGGCATTGTGATGCACTCACAGAACCAATTCCCTGGAGAAGCAAACCAGTGGAAAAAGCAGCAGACTGCATGCTACAAAATAAGGATGCTCTTTGAATGCAGTAGAAAAATTACTGCTTCAATATGTTTTGGGGGTTTTTTGACAGTGTGAGAAGTGCAAGGCTGGCAAAGCAACAAAAAGGTGTCTGTCTGAACCAAGTTTGCTATCACCAGAGCTTCTGCAGTCCTTCAGTATCAATATCCTCAATATCCTCATCAATACACAGAAATATCTGAATCACAACAGTGACCCTTGCACATAAAGGTTGGAACAGCGTTTCAATCCTGGACTCAACACTGCTGCTGGCACCACTCAAGCTGCAGGCAGAGTTGCTAAAGGGAAAAGCTTTTAAAAAAAAAAACTGGGCAATATTCTGTAAAATACTTATTTTATCTTACAGTAGCTTATTACTTCCTTTCTGGATTCTTCTACCATTTGAAAGGCCACTGTTTATTTAGTTAAAGCAGTGATGAGAGAACTAACATATATAAATCTATGAATGCCCCTAGAAATGTGTCCATAGCTCATTACTCTTAGGTTGGCAGGTGACACAAAGCAGTTTGTACATTGAATATCACACAGGCAGACTCTTTGTGTGTATTTAAGCTTCCTATTGTTTAATCATGCAATTCTGCAGCTCAGCTGCTCACCTGCCTCCTGCAAAGGTGCAAAACAGGATCCTGAATGACCTAATAGAAAAGGTTACATAAAACACATATTCAATGCTTTCTAAACAAAGTACTCATGAATTCAGCATTAATGAGAAGCAGATAATATAAAACCACACTTTTGCATTTTTGTGATCTGTAAACATCGGTTTTAAAATCCATGGTAGATGATGGCATGTCTAAATTATGACAGATTTAAAAAGATTTCTATGGAAACATCGTGATATCACAGCTGATGAGAATCTCTACTTAATTTGTGGTGAGAAATATAAAGGTGATAATTCAAAGTACTGAAAGTAAAAGTGAATAGTCAAACTATTGTTCATTTTATAAAATGAAGGCACAAGTATTTAGCTGCTATATTAGAACTTTTTCAAGGTCTCAAGAACAGCAATTGAAGCACAGAGAGTTAAGTGTCCCTTTGCCTGAAACAATCAGTTGCAAGGAGTATCTCACCTAAGATGAGGTGAGGCAAGTTTACCCTAAAACATAACTGAGGTAGAGGTGATAAATAAACATTACAATGTATATTCTTTCTCTCTGTACAAGAACTAGGAAAACTTAGTTTAAAGAAAGGAATACATTAATACCAAAAAGAAATTAGTATAGGGATCCTAAAGTTTTAAAAAAGTAGAATGAAGTTCTTCAAGTTCTTATTTCCACAACAGACATAACTTGCCTAAGTTATGATAGTTGGGCCATGTAGGCTTATTGGTTAAGCAATACAGGTGAAAGATTTCACCTATATTGATTAATCAATAATAAATATATTTATATAAATTTAAAATATAAACCAGCATTCTATCAACAAACTATTTGGCATGGAATCATACAAAGGAAGTGAGTTTGTACAGACTCAGTTTTTATGTTCATAAAGTCCTGTATAAACTGATTGGAAACAGTCAAAGAAGGAAGCAAAATTAACAGACACAAACATTCTCTGGAGAGATCCATCTGCATTTCATCTTGTAAGTGTTGGAGACTGGAGGTAGAAATGCCACACAGAATTTTGTAAATTTTCCCTTTCATGCATTTGAAAGTGATCAAGTCACAACAGCACCTCTAAGAGGCCAAATGTGAGCAACCAGAATATTCTCTTCTAATGGAACACAATTCTGCACTCCACATAACTGATCTGGAAACAACCATCACAGTTATGAAGACAAATGCTTTAGGCTACAACACCTAGAACAACATTGTGAAGTACCAGGAGCTACAAGAAATGTTTGCCAGCTTGCCAGAACTCCACAGCCAGCATTCTGTGGAACTAGAGACCCCTTTGAAACTTGGAATCATCTGTTTCTCCATGTCTGTATTTTAAATATTGGAATCTTGCTATTTTGGGGAAAAACACTAATAAAGTGGTACAAAACACTTGTGGTTCTTATGACTGGGGTTCTTGGGTTTAGTTGCAAGGGCACTATTTAAGAGGCTTAAACCATAGAATTTACACAAATAACACTAAAAGTAATCCTGGTTTAGAATTCTATCATGTTTTGCATGTAATATATGCAGTAGTTTGCTTCTGAGTGCTTTTAATTTTTAAACATTAACTTTTCAATCCTCATACCATTTCTGCTGCTTGTACAACAAGCAGCAGGAACAATGACATACACTGGAAATCAGGATAATACTTAATTGATGTAGAAATAAACTCAAGATGGATTCTTTACTACTGACATGAAATGATAATCACATACTTAATGGAAAAAAACATCTTTTTGCAGTTTAGCAGTTTCTGCTGTCACAGATCTTGTTTGTGGGAAGCTTGTAAAACAGTCCTGAAGGAATATTTTTCAGCTAAGTATCATGTACTTAATAGAGATTGTGTCACCATAAGAAACAGCAAAGTGGGAGCAAAAGGCATTTCTAAATGGACTTTTATAAACCAATTTTTTATGCTTCTTTTAAATAGGAACAGAAAGTCAGTCTAGAAATTGTTTATCCTCCCACTCTGATTTCATAATGCCACATGTTAAAGGAGGCAGGCTGTCTTGCAGATAGAAGTTGGTGCTGTGCTGTAGACTGTGAGCTGGCACTGCAGCTCCAACATATGTGCCACTACCAAATAAGGGCCCAATCCTGCAGAACACTCAGCAACCTGCAAGGTTTCAGTGCCCCCTGCAATCTGTCCTTTGGTCTTCCATGGGATGACAAACACAACACAAGAAGGCCAAGGTCTCCCTCACACAGTGTTTTACACTGCAATTCATATCCCTACTCTAAAGGCACTTTCATTGCAAAGGAAAACCTGGGGCAGGTGTATTTGTGAGCCTTGAATGAAATTCCTGTGAAAATCAGATAAGTCTCTGGGAGACAAAAAAAAATCCAAACAACAAGACTTCTAATATCATGGGATAAAAAATAACAGACTGAATGAAAATTAAGTCATGAATGTGACACCACCAGTTCTCCACTAGATTTTGTATATGATACAGTAAATACACAATAAAGTTTTGAATTTATTTACTCACCTCAAGGAAGAAGTTGACAAGGTATGGATCCTGTTTCAGCTTTGCACATACTATACAGAGAAACTGAATTTCTTCATTTTCTGTTGGTGTTGCCAGAACCTCACCACACAGCCTGATTAATTTCTGTCACAAAAAGTGAAAAATTAAGACAGAAAGTTATTGCTTTTTCGATGAATAACAGACTGAGTTATTTTTCTATATACAAACTACAATTACATATGAGTATTGACTGGAACATTTGCTCTGGATTTAGACTGCTATGAACAAGTCTTCTTTATTATTTATGACTTGCATTGCAGTGACAATCCCAGACTCCAATCATCAGCATATTATAAAAAACAAACTGATATGGCACCCAAGCAATTTCCTTAATTCACTTGACAATGGGAGAATTAAAGATAACATTAGCTACAGTAGAATATAAGAAACTTGTTGTGCAAAAATACAGTTTACTTAAAATCTGAACAGTACCTGCACTGGCCTATGCACATTTATGTGAGGAAGAAGAGGTTGCCGAATTCTTCCAAGAAGTTTTGTATAAAAAGCCAGAACTTGCTGTTTCATTCCTGGAGGACACTGAAACAAAAACAGATGAACAACAAAAATAAAATAAATGTGGAGAAAAATAGAGATGTAAATTTTTCACTCAGAATGGCTAATTAAACAGCGATAATTTATCTAGAAGTATTGTTTACAGGAATCATCAGTTAACATATTACTTTTATCAATATTAACAGAGATCAATAAAAAATGTTGCATCTCATTACTGTTTTCTCTTTCAAATTATTCATGCTTTCAGTTAATTGCTCTAGGGCAAGCTTCTACTAATCTTTCCAGAAAATATTCCGTATCATTACAGTGATAAGGGGAAATTAACTCAGAATTAATTTGCTATGGGTCAGACGTCTTTTAAGGTACTGTGCCACAAAATCCAGCAATCCAGTGAGTCAGTACATACAAATACAGAATGATAAACTATAAAAATCTTAATACCTACAGAAGGTTTCCTGAAGTCATGAGCAATTAACCTTAAACAGCTAAAGTGTTTATAAATGCACAGATGGTCCTGGACAAGAGAAAGCTGCTGCTTTCCCTGAGCAGAATATAAATCACAAATATCTGTGGAACAAGCAGACCCCTTGTTCTACTGCCCCTAATGCACCACACCACATCGAAGAACTTTCCTATCTCCAGGAGATCTGATGGTCTGTGGGCCTTTATGCACCTTTGCTCCCAGCTAAATTGCCCCAAACTAATTAGCTAATAACCAATTTATCAACCACGTTCATAAATGCTGTTAATTTTAACCAACATAATTTCCCTCATTTCATGTCCAAATGCAGCTGAGGTGGCAACAGCCTAACCTGGATCTCCTTTCTAACTAATTATCTCTATATTTTTAATCCCTAATCATTGCTGAGTTGTCAAGCAATTCTTTGAAGAGAATGGCAAGATATGTACCATCAGGGCACATCCACAGTAATGTAATAAGTCCATCTGACTGCTGTGAAAGGAACTATTCATTTTGCACCAGATCCTTGCAACATCTTGCAGGCACTGAACTGTGTGTTTACTTCAGATGTATCAACTCACAAGGGGCAAAGTGTAAAGACAGGCTGTACAACAATTGCCTGTACAGACATATTTGTATGAGTACAGAGTGACTTCTCTCAACTCTTAGAAACACACTCTAATTACTCATTTCACATATGCCATCATTTCATCTTGGTTTCTTGACAACATTTAGAAATTATTGAAGGAGCTGCATTTCTGAGCAAGTATCTTTAATACAGCAGTGTTGTGATTTTAAGCCCAGCTGCAGCAGGTATTTTAGCCTGACTGTAGCACAGCTGGTACAGTAACAGGTACTGCAGATCTCTGGCTCTTGCAGAGCAAGGAACATCTCAGGCTCAGCCAGCCACTGTCCTGTATTGCCTGTTTATGTAAAATCGATTAAAAACTCATGACAATGTGTAAAAGACTGACTGAGAAGGAAACCCTGGAGAGCTCCTTTTATCTTTGGAACAGGATAAACCATGCCTCCCTAACTGAGTCTGCACTGTGATACAAAATGTTCTACCCCAAGGGCTGCCAGGCTAATTCACCCCATGATCCACCCAACCCCACACATTTCAGCTTATAAATCAGCCAAGACAGACAGCAATGAGGATGGACCAAGACCATGAAGGTAACTTCATGTGTGCCACAAAACAGACATGAAGAACCAGATAATGCCAAGGTATGAAAGCTCTCTGGGGATCAACTCAAATTAACGCTTTCTTATATCAAAGTCTTTCTGAGCAATAGCTCAACACATTCAGAAAAGTTAAACAAAAATTTGTATTTAACACAGCACTTTTCACCCAAGAATCCCCCAACATTTAACAAAGGACAGAGAGGGATTATACTGTCTTGTAGTAGCCAGAAAAACTCCAGACTGAAGAAAAATGTTTCTCCTACTTCTAGTTTCACCATCAGCATTATCAGAGTGGTGAGTTTCACCACTGGCAGCACCTCAGGGGGTGTCTCACACTGATCACATCTGTAAAAGGCTGTTGTTTGTAATATGCTGGTAATATATGTTGGTATATTTGTAATATAAGCAAGCAGCTGTCTGCTAGAGTTCAGTGTCCCACACTACCACCTACTGTAGAACTTCAGTCTCTATCACATCTAGGAGCTCACACAAGAGATAATCTGTTCTGCTGAGAGATACATACATCAGCTTTTCCTAGTGTGTACAGTGTCTCCAAAATCTTGTGATGTAGCAAATATTCCATGCATGGTCCTGTTTCACCCGATTCCCTCTCATTCTCTTCCTGAACTAGAATATCCAACATCTGTTCCAGGTGAGAGGGAATGTTCGTATCAGTCACAGGAGCTTTGTCATCTAAATAAAAGAAACAGACAATTAAGAACAATTTTAAAATTGTCCTCATATTTAAGCTCAGTTCCAAGTTTAAGATTTATAAACACGACATCCATTTAAATATTTAAACCTATATACAGTGCAAGTTTTTAACATGTCTTTAAGAAAACTTTCAGAACTGTATCTGAACATGTACACTGGAATATGAATTGGGCAGGTATCTGACCTTGCAATGGGGAAAAGGCGAAGTGCCAAAATTCAAAACATGCAGTAATTACACAGTCAGAAAAGGAAAATTTCTACTGCCAGAGAGAAGCTAAGGGAGAGAAAGGTACAACTCTCAATCTTCTGTTTAGGATGGACTAGGTCTTGATAACTTCCTCTTTGACCCTTCATACAGTATTCTCAAATCTGGCCTCTAACATCAGCTTAATTTGCAGCTGATCAGTTCCTTCATGAACTAGATAACTAAATAAATGTCCTTTCTGTTGATAACAACACAGAAGATTCAAACTCTGTGCTGTTTATTCTCCAAAGCTTTTAAATTTCTCTTTCGTACTTTCTGCATTAAAATTGAATTCTGTCAAACTTTATGAAGGAAAGGGTAAGATGTTGATTTTATTATATTAAAGTCATGAAACTGCAGTGGATTTATGCCACTGGAAGTAGGAGCTGGCATTCACATATTGCAAAATTTATCCACACATGAAGATTTTCCTCCTTTAATTTTTTCAGCTGAATGCTACATGAACAACCATCCTAGGGAAATGGTTACTACTGTTTACGCAATAATCTAAAAATAACTTGTCACTTGCATGCAACTGGCAACAAGATCACACAGGGAAACTGCCATGTCAGAATGATTTTGGTCTCTGCCACAAGCTCCAGTTAGCCTGGAGTGTTTTGCTTGAATTTCCTACACATAATCCTGCTCCTACTGCAGAGGACAGAAATATACTCACTGAGTGGAAACTTCTTTTTCAAAACACTTCTGAAACTCTGGGAGAGAGGTCAGCTTTTATTCTGCACCACGTCATGGCAGGTGTCAGTTTTCCCTGCCACCCTGTCATTTCCACCTTTGGAAACATCACATAGTGTTCCAAAAGACGGGTATTTGGAACCAAGGGTCACGTTGCAGTTTTACAAGTAAATATTGATATAAACAAGATCATCAGACACAAACACAGACTCAACAGCTCTTCCAGCAGAAGGTCAGAACTAATAGGCTTGAGGAAAGCATGGCAACATTCATTTTTAAAACATAACTGTTTCATAACTAGGTCCAAAATTAAAAATTTACAGGCTGCATAATTGTTGGGGGAAAAAAACCAAACCAGGGAAGAGTTTTAAAAAAAGCTTCTTCTTAAAAATAGATATAATGATGAAATATGGCAACTACAGCCATATTTCATCATTACATCTATTTTTAAGAAGAGCAGCATAACATCTGAGTAAGGTTTAATACAACTTGTCGTCTGTGCTATCAAAATACTTTACACTGAGACAAGACACTAAAGTAAAAATAATTAATACTGAGCACATGGAATCCATCTATGTCTGGTAAAATCTATGACCACAAAATTACTTTTGTTAAAATCTTGCGAAGAAAAAGAAAATCCCTGACGCAAAGCAATGAAAATGTTAACAGCAGGGACTGCATTTCTGCAGCTGTCTGTTTAGATTAAACAGAGTATGTGAAGGCAGAAACTGGGTCAGATGTAAAAAGGTGCAGTTCTCTACATGGTACTCAGGAAACAAACTTCAACCATTTTTCATGTCTACTTCTACAGATGGAAGTACACGATATTTTTAATTACTAGCTGTTGTTGGTATTTTGATTAAAGACCTGATTCATATTAGTATTTCTTGATCTTTACTTTTTAAAAACACTGAAATTGTGAATTCTAGTTTCCACAATAAAAACACAAACCCAGAGTACTTTTTCCTTTTACCTGAGGTCTCTATGTAGTAATGGGTGATTGCTTTCCAGTGGTAAACAAAATCTTCTTGTAATGGAAGGGAAGGCGCGAGCTATGGGGAAAAAAAGACAAAATAAAGAGATTAAATTCAGTTTTATCTTATACTTGCAAGTAAAGTGCTGTAGATACTGCTACAATTGTTACTCTCTGCTCTTTTACCTTTAACAAGGACTGCATTCATTATTCATGGACGAGCCCCATGCCACACTGCCTGCTTGTAAACATCAGCAATAATCTCTGTGATGTCTCTATCACCAGACAATCTATTTGAAGCAACAAAAGCAATTGCTCCTACAGCAAAGCAACAATAGAAATGTATGATTGTATTGTTTAAACCACAATTTTGTCCTGTACGAAAAAATCATGTTCTTTTACATCTGCTCTTGATGTCTTCTTCCTTTCCTGTACACACTGTTCTCTTCTCTCTGTCTGCTCCCTTAAAACTACCAATTAGTTGCTTTATCCAGTTTTTACCATGCCTTTTTTCCTGTTAGCCACAACTTCTTTTAAAAGATCTTTGTTCAGTTTTTAGGTTGGGTTTGTTGTTTTTTTTTTTTTTTTTTTTTTGGCTCATAACCAGAGCTTGGCGAGTTGTTCTTTTTTTTTTTTTTTTTTTAAACAAATATGTTTCTTATTTTATTTCTGCAAGAAAAGGAAGTTTCTTCTTTCCTGGAGGAGTTTGGGATGGCTGGCTGGGTGTGAGCAGCAACCAGGAATACAAGAAGGAAACACAGCCCCCAGGCAGTCACCATCAGCACTGCTCCTTCCCCACAGAGACACAGGTGGCCTGTGGCCCCTCACACCACAGGCAGCCTGTGACAAAAGGACCAAAATCACTTCACCACTCTTCTCTCCAAAGTGAGAGCTGAGACAAGCACTGAATTTGTGCCCTGAATGTTTTGAGCTGGTAAAATCAGGAATCCTATAGGGAAAACCCCAACCATTCAATGGTCACATGAGGATCTGTAGTTATTGAGGCCTAATCCTGCTTGAGGCTTTTTATTTTTTGACCATCAAGTCCTCAAGTCATTCTTTTAAGGGCCATCCTGAAATAGGGGATTATCACTTCACAGGATGGCAGCGATGAGCCTGTGGGCAAACAGAAAGAATCCCAAGGATAAACTGGTGTGTCTGTTTTGGAAGGGTAAGGAGCTGAACCATCCTGACAGGATATGGAGTCCAGTCCTTGACAGAATCTCAGTGAGGCTGAAGTTGGAAGGGGCCTCTGGAGACCATCCAGTTTAGCCTCCCTGCTACAGCACAGTCACCTAGAGCTGGCTGCTCAGGAGCATGTCCAGATGGCTTTGGAATATATCAAAGGATGGAGACTCCACAGCCTGTGCAGGAACCTGTGCCAGGGGTCAGTTAACCTCACAGAGGAAGGTTAACTGAAGGAAGATTTCTCCCCAGGAGCTGCAGATACCACATTTGAGTCTAATAACTCTGAACTCCTCTAGTGTCTCCCCACAGGGTCTAAAATGTGCTGTGCTGTCTCAGTTCTTGGGCAAACAAGGGCTCAGGGCTCCTATATAGTCTGGTACAATATAGGCTCATATGGTCTTTACTGGCTACTGTTTGTTTCTTTGAAAAAGCCCTGGATGTTTTCCACATCAGTCTTTTCTTTGCCTTGAATTTAATGACACTTAAATTTATCTAGGTAAACTTGTAAAGCCCAGTATATGACAAATATGCCATGCCAAGATAAATGCAATGCTAATTGCTAATGGCCCTTTGCACACAGGACTTTGGAATGCAAGTCTCTGGAAAAAGAGTGGTGCTTGGCAACTATCTCTGCCTCCATCCTGGGTGGAAATGTGCCCTTGGAAATGGCAACCCAGAAATCAAACTGACAGTGCTTATCCTCTCCTTGACAGGCTGTGCACTCACTGAGTTCCATGGCTGGGCACTCAGAGCAGCACATGAGCACAGCAGCTACCACCGAGTATCTCAACACCCCACCCTGCACAAAACCAGCTTATTTGGCTGTGACATTTACTAGGTTATTGAAATTCAGAAGAATAACCAAACAAACTGAAGACTGAGCATATGATATTGTGTATCATGCTCTGTATGTCACACTAGCTGCACTTGATGTGTATTTTAAGCAATGTAATGATCCTTTCTAGAAAAAAAAAAAGCTGTATCAAAACCTCAATGCCAGCTGATGAATAACCCAGGGACAACTTTTGAGGAATACAGGCCTCCCAGACCACTCTATTTCCAAAGTAACACATGATAGATAACATTAAAGATTTATCCTTGGCTGATGTGATTTTCCTCTCCACTTCTTCTCGTCTCATCTGCCTCAAGATGAATTTAGTGCCTCTGAGCAGTGCCAGGAAAAGGATTTCACTTCTCAGCACTGTCAATAATTTATCCACCATGGGAGAGAACTGTGGATATAGACATTCTCCCTCCCAACAAATGCCTCTAGGGACTCTTCACAGAGGTGAAAAAATAATTCAGGGACAGGTCCTGCCCTTTCAAATTAAAACACCCAGTGATTTCAGAGCCTTCTCTGATCAGGACTGCAAGCCAGACATGGCAGAGATAACATTAGCATGTTTGTGTACCTGGGCAGTGCAGCCTATTGGGAACACACCATCAGCACTAACACCAACTGGAGATGTAACCCCAACAAAATTATTTTGAGGTAGGGGTTTACTGATCAAAAAACCCAACAAAAACCCACAAGAAAACAAGCAAACAAACAAACATAAATAGAGCAAAAAAAAACCCCAAGCAATCCTCCTAACTTAGTTATTCAGACATGAAAGCAAGGTCAAGACCAAGATCAAGATCCCAGCTCATTTGTATACAAAGCCAAGAACTGGAAAGCATCAGGAACCTGTAACACTTGGCTGACATGCTTTAACCCTACTAGGACAGGTAGTACTAGTATGAGGTTATAGTTCCTATTTTAGGATGAATCATTAGCTATCAGCTGAGATGGAATACATGTTACAGCTGTCAGCCTCAATAACCACTTTATGGTTTAAGTACTTGTATGGAGATTCTGAAACAAACCACAATTCCTTGTGAAGGCCATGAATTCCTGCTACTTGTCTAATCTGAAGGAGTTACTTTAAAAATGCAGTTATTTCTCCCTGTTACATCACCTGCCTAGGGCACAGTGCTAATAACACCAAGGTTGTGGGTTTGATCCCAGTATGGGCCGTTCATTTAAGAATTGAACTTGATGGTCCCTGTGGGTCCCTCCCAACACACAATATTCTGTGACTCTGTAATTAATCCTCATGTAATTAAGCATGTTCTTAGTGATTCCTAATCTCAAATGAAGTTCTCCTTTGCTGGGGAAAAAAACACAACATGATCTTCAAGGCTGCAGTGTAGATGTTGGTATATGAAATAGCTAAAATTCACTGAACCTGACTGAACTGCAGCCCACTGGAGCAGGCATTGATTAGCAAGATCTTCCATCTGGTGCCCAGCTCCAGCAGTTGGGCTTCCTGGGAGTGAGCTGAACCTAACACATGCTGCCTTATTCTTCTGGTGATAATATGTAACAAATAATCAAAGCCCACTCCTTTCAGGAAAAGTGCTATTCTCAGGAGAGCTACAGATCATTGACCAGATGTACAGTCTGCTCATGACAAAACCTGCCCAAAATACAATTCCACATTGTTTTCCAAAGCATACAGAATTTGTGTTTAGGCAGGAAAAAAATAACATAAAGAGCAAAGAAACTTATGTATATTCAGTATTTAACCTCAAATCTTTTGTGCATGTAAAAATCATTGACACATTTTTCATGTACACTTTTCAGAAGTGCAATTCAATACTGGAAAGGATGGAAACATCAGAAGCTGGTGATATGCTTCAATATCTTTAGGGCAATTTCACAAAGGAAAGAGAACACTGAATAAAAAAATAACAGGTACTGTCTGGTCAGATGCCAGAGTAAAAAAAAGAGTAGAAAACTGGGTCAAAGAGAAAGGAAGGGGAAGTGCATGCACACTGCCCTGACTGACACAGTCACTTGATGTTTTTCTTCACTCTTACTACTGTACCAGTGTGAATGGTCTGAGAGAACATGTGAAAAAGGAATAATGCTTCAAGGTTTACTCAATCTTCAGTTGAAGAAAGCACAGAGTTTATAATGGCCACTGCTCTCACATATAAAATTAAGACTGAACATGCTGGCAAGTCATGCATTAAATTTTGTCATCTAATTTGTTAATAGCACAACATTAAAACAACAAGTAATGTAAGGTCATTACATCCAATAAAGTGGGTTCAAGAGGAATAAATTCTGTTCTAATCAGTTATGCAGTTCATGGTTTTGGAGCATTGCCTGCACCAAGTGACTTGGTTTCTTTCAAAGCTGAGTTTTGCTTCAGAAGCTACTTGAAGGTATGGTAATGCACCAGTGTCAGAGAGACAGTGGAACAACAGGCTGGTAGAGAGGGGGTCCTGAGAATCTGCAGCAGACACCAAAATCTGCATTCATTCCATTGCATGGTACAAAACATATTCCTGTTTGACAGCAAATTACAAAATTCAGGCCAACCAAAATTATATTTTTCCTGCAAGGTACACAGCTCAAGAACATCCCTTGAACTGACTACTGAGGTTGAAACATCCAAAAGCCCAAATCAAACACAAATGGAAGTCCTTTGAACACTGAGTAGCCACTTCACAGACAAGCTATTTTGTCTAGGGAAACATGAGTGAAAAGCACAAGATAAGAGCAAAATAAGTCTAACTTGCTGCTTTGTTATTGTATAGTACATTTTGTTGTTGCTGACAATGTAGTGCTCATGGACAGCCCTTTGGGATGAAAGGATATCAGAAATGCATAGCAAAGAGAAAACATCTTGAGGACAAGCCATACATAAACTGTCACAGATTTGATAATATGAACCCCATGAAGCAACAGCATTTGTATTCTGCCCCGAAGTAACAGAACAAATTCAGCAGTCCTATCCACCATTCTCACTAATACATCCAACACATCCAACTGAATTTAAGGATGCTCTGTTGGCAGGGTAACACAGTGGTGCTTGCTCATCTGGATGCTGCAGAGAAATCCAAAAAGAGAAAAGTATCTAAAATATAGGCAGGATTGACATTAGATAAGAGGTGGCAAATTCAATGGTAATGAAAATCAGGAATATGGTTTCAAACACTTGGGCAATTTAGCCAGAAATGACTGAAAGTTTTGAGTTATTCAAAGAGAATCACAGGATCATAGACAGGTTTGGGTTGGAAGGGACCTTAAAAGACCACCTGGCTCCAACCCCACTGCCATGGGCAGGACATTTTCTACTACATTTCTACATTTGGCCATGGTGTTTTAAGCCCCAAACAGGCTAATCTTGAACACCACCACAACCTCTCTGGGGAAAAACCTTGGAAAGGGAACACCACAGTAAAAAGCAAGTGATCCCTTATGCTTGCCTCAAGCACAGTCCTGTCACAAGGGCAGTCAGTCCAAGAGTGACACACTGACAAGTCAAAGGCAAATACTGCCATGTCTATCAGACTGCCAACCTTTGGAGCTCCTGTCAGAGTTCAGAGGTATGGCACACTGAGGGTAAGATAACAATGATTATCTAAGAGCACAGGAACCTTTACTGTTTAAATGCACTCTCTGAAGCCTGCAGGCCTGGGGGCCCTGAGGCAGGGCAGGAGCATTACAGAAGTGATGTGCAGGAGAAAGGACAGGGCAGAAGGGCTACCCAGACCTTTCTGATTTAAGGAAGTCCCACCCATGAAAGCTAAACCCAGGCTCTTGAAGTGTATTCAAGTGTCCAGCTCAGCTGAAAACTCTACAGTTGCAACTCTACCCACTCTGGGGTAGGCACCCAAAACTTTTGAGAACTGATACCTTAATTACTAGTTCTGATGCTGATATTCAGGGTTAAGAATCCAATTGAGGCTGCCCACGTTACACTTGCTCCCTAGCAAAAACAGCAAGGAAAAAATGATGCTCCAAATTCTCTTGGTTCTGAAAACAGGCAGCAACAAAGTGGACTGAGCTAATATTTAGTATTTACAGTTGTTGTAAACAACTTCCCCATAGCAAAGCTAAGCAGATCACACCTTATTACCACAGGGAGAATGAAACAACTTAAAGCCACATATAGCCACCAAAGTGGTGAAAAATTTATATTTCTCTGTTCTGTCTTATAAACTTAAAAAGAAACACTCTTAGTATCTTCCTGCTTTTGCAATTCCATGTTTCATTCCTGGTACTTGTCACAATCCTGTAAATGCATTAGTGCAGGATTTATCAGGAGATCCACCAGGGTGGTGGTAGCAGGATGAGGGAATTCTAAAAGGGACACCAGAGTTGAGCAAGGACAAACAGCACGTTGTTGGACAGCACTCACTTGCAAAATGATGGTATCAATATACTTCTGTATTTTCATTTGGATTTTTTTACTCAAAAAGGAGGGTCTAGTCCCTACTATCTCTACTCTTCTCCTGTTCCATTCAGCCCATTTGTTTTTCCTATTTTTTACTGTATCTCAACTAAATGCAGGTCTTTTTGTTCATTTTCTGCACACATCAATAACGTAACACTCTCCTAATAATAACTTCTGTTAGATCTCTTGAATTGGTAGGCCTGAAAGAATACCTTCTCCTCCACTCCTGCACCTCTCAGTCATCCATTTATTCCTGTTATTCAAAATGTGGCACAGCTCACCACAACAAACTTTCTCTAGTCAGGCAGGCAATAATTTCTGTTTCCTCTCCAATGAAAGCACTGTCTATTGAAGGCATTCATGTGGTCTGAATGTTTTCAAGTAAAACGTTTCATCATTATTTAAAACATTTCCTTCCAAATGCCACTACACCATTAAAAAAGCAAACTAGGAACCTGCAATTAATGAATACATGCTTGAGTTTTAAACCTGAATACTCCTGCAGAACTACAGGCTCATATAAAGACAGGCATATGCTCAAGTGCAGCATCGAAGCATACATTAATGTACAAAGGCTGCCCCTCAGATGAGGCAGGATTTGGCATGCAGGCTGTTATTTCAATTACTTGGATTTGGCCTGCAGGCTCTTTTTTCAACCATTTTAACATTTCTTTCTTCAACACATTCCACCCTCACTTCAGTACTTCCCTGTCGATTTTTATCACCTCTTCACACACAATTCTGGGTGTGCTGGTTTACTGGGAGAGGCGCTGAAAGGCAGGGAATTACCACCAAGACCCCGCCTCAGTGAAAAGCAGAAATAAATGGTGTGGTCAGGCAGTGCCGAACGCGGCCTTCAGCAATGGCAGCTCGCGAACAGGCCCCGTTTCCTCAGCCCAGGGAACCTCGCCGCACACAACACACAGCCCCGCGTCCCCGGCAAACCTGACCCCCAGGCACAAATACAAAATAAACCAGGGAGGGAAAGCGGCGCTTTGAAACTGACAACATCCTGCAAAAGCAGGGTGACGGCGACTATTGTCTGCCGGTCACGACGTGATGGAAATGCCGGGGAGTTTCCTGATTCCTCTCCTTTATTGTCCGTCTCGCTGGAAAAGCCGGGCAACGGCCGGGTGAGGACCGGGCCAGGGCTGCCCTCCGGCCCGGCGTGCGGCACCGCGGCCGGCAGCGCCCGGCGGTGACAGCCGGAGGCTGTGCCGGGGCCGCCCGGGCTGCAGCCGCTCCCTCCTCCCCGGCAGCCCCGGCTACCCCGGCTCTCCAGGGCCGCGCTGGGGCGATTCCTTCCCTTCCCGTGCTCCCTCCGGGGCCCGCCCGGGCAGCTCGGCCTCCGCCTCCTCAGCCTGCGGGAGAGCCGAGCCAGGAGCGGATGCTCGCCCTGCGGGGCCCCGCCGGCAGCAGCGCCGGGGGGCAGCCGGGAAGCGGCGCCGGGCCCGGTCCGAGCCCCCGGCCCGCGTTCGGTGCTAGGCCACGATCGCATCCCCGGCGTGGCGTGGCCGGGCCCGCCGGCGGCCTTACCGCCTCCACGGCGTGCTGCAGGATGGAGGTGAACTTGGAGAACATCCTGTCCCGCGACTGCAGCAGCCGCTGCCGGGAGGACCTCGAGAGCTCCTCGATCCGCCGCCGCCGCCGCTCCAGGGTGAGGGCTGCATGCGGGGGCCTGGCCGCGGGGATCGGGCGGGCGGGCGCCGGCGCTGCCTCTCGCTCCCCGGCGGACACCGTGGCACTGACACCGCCGGCTGCGCGGCGGCGGCTGCCGAGGCTCCGGGTGTCCTGCAGGGGCCGCCACCCCCGCACGCCGCTCGGCCCGCTCTGCCCGCCCCGCTCCGCTCCGCCCGGCCCCGGGCGCTGCCAGCCGGGAGCGCCGCGTTCCGGCCCGGCCGGGCCGCTTGTGCTGCCCCGGGCTGCGGGCGGCGCGGGACGCGGGCAGGGCGCGACAGTGCCGGGCTGCGAGTGGGCCGCTGCCGGGCCCCGAGCTAGCTCCGCTTCTGCGGGCAACTCCCGGCAGGGAAATGAATCCCAGTCACACAGTCATTTGGATTGGAAAGACCTCTGAGATCATCGAGTCCAACCTTCGACCTTACACCACCGCGTCACCAGACCATGACACTGAGTACCATGTCCGGGTTTTCTTTAAACACCTCCAGGGTGCTGAGTCCACCACCTCTCTGGGCAGTCCATTCCAATGTCTTATCACCCTCTATGTGAAGAAATTCTTCCTAATGACTAACCCAAACCTCCCCTGTCACAGCTCAAAACTGTGTCGTCTTCTGCTGCTGGTTGCCTGGGAGCAGAGTCTGACCCCACCTGGCTACAACCTTCTGCCAGGGAACTAGAGAGAATGATAAAGTCCTCCATGAACCTCCTTTTCTCCAGGCTAAACAGCCCCTATGCCCTCAGCCACTCCTCACAGGACACGCGCTCCAGACCCTTCCCCAGTTTCTTCGCCCTTCTCTGGACTAATTCCAGCACCTCAATGTCCTTCCTGAACTGAGGAGCCCAGAACTGGACACAGCACTCGTGTGTGGCCTCAGTAGTACTCAGTGTAGAAGGACAGTCACTTCCCTGGTCCTGCTGTTCCTGGCCACACTATTCCTGAGAGAGGCCAGGATGTCTTGCTCACCTGGGCACACACTGTCTAGGGCGAGAGGAAGGGGTGCCCACCTCCACAGTCCCTGTGTCTGAGGCTGCCATCAGACTTCACAAAGGTCTCTGGAGTCCCCCAGAATCATGAGGCTGGGGAGATGGGCTGCCCCACCCTCCTCCTGGCATGGCATGGATATGGAGCAACCCTGGCATGTATGGCAAAGGGCCCAGCTTGCTGTCTGCTGAGACATTTTGGGTCTGCCATCATCCACAGGGACAGTGAGATCCTCAAGGATCACAAAGCAGTGTGAGGGTGATAAGCTCAGAAAGTCAATGACAAGCTGTGGAATCACCATCCCTGAAAGTGTGCAGAAAATGAGTGGATGTGGCACTTTGGTTTAGTGGTTATGGTGGCATTAGGTCAAAGCTTGGACGTGACAATCTGGGAGGTCATTTCCACATGTAAATGATCCTGTCTTGCTGCTGCTGGATGAGAGGCTGGTGATGGGAATGGCATGGTCCTTGCAGGGTACCACAGATGAAAGGGCTTGTGGCAATGTGCACATCGTTCATTTCACTGTTTGTGGTGTTTTTCCCACACAGAGAGAAGAAGACAGAGGGCTTTATTTCACCTCTGAATCAAATACTTCAGAGAAAAAGACCATGCCTCCCATTTTCTGGCACCACAGGAAAAGCAGAGGTAAAGTGGGGTGAGCAGAAGTGATAGCTGTAGCTGGCAAAGCATTATGATGTTTTGGGAAAATGTTTGGACACTGGGCAAATTGACATAGGAGAACAGGATTGCTTTGGCAATGCGTAGCAGGGTGAAATGTTGGGAAGGTGATAGATCAGTATGGGAAAGGGAGGAGATCCTGTAGTACCAAATGAAGGAAAGCTTCCACATTAATTTTTGGAGAGGAATGAACACCAGCTTCCTCATATGCTAGGAGCATGCAGAGAGAGATGAATCAAAAGACAGGACAAAACTACTATTTAACTGCTGTTCTTTAAATTGTGTCATCTGGGTTGTCTTACTGATGATATTGAGATGAAATCTTGCTAATGATTCGGCTGTACTGATTACTATTACTACCCCTGTGCTTTGCAGGCATGGAGAGCTGCAGCCCAAATACTCTATGGAAGTAAATACTAATTGTATGTGGACACCTTTATTGCAGTTGTTAAAGAGCAGAGCTATTTCCTTCTCAAAATCCAGGAGTCCCAGTATGTCAATATCAATTTAAAAGGTAATTATGTTGGGTTTTTAAAAGCTATTTGTCAACTTATATTCAATAGATGTTCATAAGAAATGTAAATTTCCTATGTGGCTAGCCATATGATGAAACATCTCTGTGTTTAGGTGATTATTATCTGGACAGGTGCTGCATTTGGAAGGTGCCTGCATATCTGTGTCTAAGAGAATGTGGTCATTTAAGGTGCTTTTGCAATCTGTTTTTTCCTGCAGAAATGTCTTTTAAATGTGCTTGGGCTGTCTCATCTCCAAGCAGCAGAATGAATAAAGAAACAGTAAGATATCATAAAGATATAAAAGGAGACAGTTTTATCACTGTGAGAGTATTCCTAATCGTACTTAACAATTTATGAAATCATAAATCACAGAATCACAGATGGTGAGGTAAAACTTTGTAATGCTTGAGGGCCTCTTATTATTCCAAGAGTGACTAATGTATATAAACGCATTATTTATTTAAACAGAACAGTTCATTGTGGTTGAAATTAAGATTTTGGTTGTAAAACTGACTTCTTATTATGATTTCTCAATGTGAAATGCCTTGCAGTAAAGGAAAAAAAAAAGAAAATATTACATGTAAATTACTTTTCCTAAGCCTATTAAACAAATTGAATCTCTGCATGTAACCCTGCATTTACCAACCAGTAGATTGGGCCTGAATTCATAGCCATAGTGCAGAATCCAGTCTTTGGTGCTTATATGTCTTGCAAATTATTTTTGAGTGATCTTTTAATGTAGTCTCTAGTTTCTCAACCATATGTATGTATTTCTCACTGCTGGGAATATTGGATAAATACTGGCAACCAATAGTAATGAAATCACTGGAAACGGATGGAAGAATTATCTCAGCAGTGTCAGTGCAGAAGAACTCAGTTGAGGTTACATTTTGTTTGGGTTCTCGTTCTCATTTGTGAGGATTCAGTTGGAGATGCTGCAGTTGGGCTACCAGTGTCATGTCATGTGCAACAACACATCTTCACCTGTTCATGCTTGATGTTGTTTCCACTGAAATAAACACTATTAAGTACTTATTTTAATAAGTTCTATTTTGGTACCCTTCAGAGCACAGTTCTGCTGGCTTGGGTTTTTTTGGTTTTTTTTTTTTTTTGGCAAGGTAGTTCTTTTTTTGAAAAGTATATGCAGTGAGTTAGTGTTTTGCTGGCATGTGAGAAGTGAAAGTGTGAAAGTGAGGCTGTTCTAATTGATAGAGCTTTTGGAAACTTTTTCCTTTCTCACAAATTAATGAAATTGTCTAGATTAAATCAATTTAGATGGTGTGTGACAGTGAGATAATGTGCTGGCCTTTTTATCTGAAAATCTCTCTGCTATTTGGATTGATGGCACCAGGCCAGTGTCTAATGGATGCATTTGTCTGCATTACAGAAGAAGTTCCTGCAGTCTGGACTTTTGCTTCAGAGAGCCTGAAGATTTGTTAAATTTTTTTACCCTAGATGAAAATTTTCCTATTAGTGCTATGTCAAATACCTGTTGATATTCTTTGCAGGATTTTAGTGTGTTTGTAATAATCAGATTGACATGTATGTTTTCAGTGTCTACTTGGATGAAATAAAGAATGAAGATTAAGAGGTTCAGCATGATCTTTGCTTTTGAGGAGGGCTAAGGAGATATTTTCCATCATTTTCAGACCTTTCTGATGCTGGGCTTTACTACAGAAAGGATACATCCACACTGAGGAGCAGGCAGTGGAATTGAAGTCATTTTCTGTCAGGAATTTTCTGGTTCTGTGCTCTCAGCTGTGTGCATCACCTCCCTCCTTGCTGATTCGCTAGCAGCTCCCTGTAATCAGCTCATGCAGTATTTCATAAATCCCATTTTCAGGCATTTCCTGGCCTGTGCATTCTGTTCCACATCTGCCCATCTGCTCTTTCTGTGGGGACATTAATTTTTCTTCTGCTGGGTTACAAACTTCCCAGTCATTCATATATTGTCTGAGTGCTTACCTGTCACATCTGCAAGGGTCTCCTGACACCAGCACTCATTGCTACCTTGGAGAACACAACACTGGGCAAATATTGCAAATATTGCCTGCCCTGCCCTGCAGCTATTCCTTGTTTGTGCTTCAGTTACACTCCCTGTACCACCCTGCTTTACCTTATGTAATGCTTGTAAAGGAGACCACTAGGAGGTCAGAAGTACATGTTGTCAGTAAAATGAGACATTTCTTTTCAAATCACATCATGTTTTCCTCAAATATTTCTGTTCCACTGGAAGCATTAAAATCCAGGCTTTCCTCTGTAAGTAAATATATGGATGTTCTGCCATACAGTATCTGCAAGTGCTAGCATATCATAAATTATTGAAAGCAGATAAAATACCCTCAGATGTGATCAGTTAGAGTTTAGCCAATTTCACTGCAGGCTGGCAGGAGCACAAGGATATTTTTTCTTGTGGTAGCCAAAGCAAGGAGATTAAAGATAAACTACTCAGTTTATGCTATATTGCAGCTGTAATGAATGCAAGGGTCTGAATGTGGTATAAATAAACATAAAACTGAATTTTGCCCTAAAATACTGGGAAAAAAATTTGAGTGGTCTACCTGATATAAATTGCTTCCCTCAATCTTTCATCTGAGTACTTGCAGAGATGGAAGTCTGGAAGCCAGAATCTGTGTGTGTTTCAGGGGAGAATTGACCCTACTAAGAGATTTCTGAGTCATTTTCAGATCAGCTCTGACTGCATTGTTTGTTTTTTAATGCATAATAAGATTTCATTGTTACTTACATCTTTGGATTAAGGACTATAATCTGTTGATCCCTAAAATTTCATCAGATAATCTGTTTAATCATAAGCAAAAGCTGATCTTGATAGTCCATATGAGTTATGCAAATTAAATCAGGCACATTACTACCATGTACAGAAGCTTTGTACCAAGTATAGAAGCTTTCAGCAGAGCTCTCTTTCTCATTAGTCCACAATTAAAAGTAGGTTTTTGTCATACTTTAAATTCGCATATCTTTGTCCTGAGGTATAATTGAAATCTCTCATGGAGCCTGACATTAAATGTTGGCACTGTAAAACATCTTAATTTTGAAGCAAGTTTCTGAAATATTTATGATCCACTCGGTAGTGGCTTCGTGATTAATTTTAAATTATTGATTGTCAGTTGTGGGTTTCTCTGGGTCTGAATTGAAGGCACTTGAGACAATGGTTCATGTTCAGACTCAGGTGTTTATTGTTTGTTATCAGTAAAACAGTCTCACTACTGTGAGTTAGCAGCTTTTCTTTAGAAGCCACAAAATAGCCAACAATCTCTTGTTCCAAGGTCTTTTAACACTAAACTATCCGATTAAGAGCTGACACTTAGATTATTTTTCCTTTTAACCCAATAACTGATCCCACAATAGCCTGCAATGCAGACTTTTCTGCCCAATTACAGAGTGCCACCCAAACCCATGAAGAAGGAAGAAGAAGCATGAAGAAGAAACCCAGGACAACACCCTGTGCCCTCCATCTCCCTTCCATCCACAACATACTAAAAATCCCCAAACCTCAATTTCTCACCAAGTGATACACCAACACTACTCCCTATAATCTATTGCACACTTTTGTGGATTCTAGTCTATCTTGAAGTCTAGGAAATTTTCTCCATGAATGAGGGTCAAACTCAGTTCTCCCCTGGGTGTCAGGGCACCCCAGAGCAGACAGAGAAATATTCCCGGTGCTCTGGGCTTCCACAGTTGATAGCACAATTACCTCGGCAGGTAAACTAGTGCCACAAACTCTAGTGCCACAAGGCGCTCCATCGTTCCCTGTGCGTGGACTCTGATGGGACAATTCCAGCGCTGTTCCCAGGTGTGACAGCGGTGAGAGGCCGCTGCCTCCGCCAGTCCCAGCTCTCGGCAGCAGAGGGCGCAGCGGACCGGCCTTCACTCCTGCGACAACAGGCGGGTTCAGAGCGAATCCCTCGCAGTATTTTTTTCGGGAAAAAATATCCCTGTGTATCGCGTATGGAAGGAATTGGTTTGCCAGCCAGTAGTGTTATCTCTGGGATTTAACTGCTGCGTAGTACTTGGCTTGCAGAAGCTTTGGTTGCTACACCCGACGGCCCAATGTCTTAGCAGCTCACTTGTCCTCAGATGATGGTATTTGAAGCTACAGGACTGTTTGAGTTTACAAAGACAGTGGCTACTCCCTGTGGCTCTCACATCCCACGTGATATTTGTGTCATTTTCATTAGAACTAAACCTCAATGAATTTAAGAAGGGTTCTGTATTTAAAGACTGGCCCTTCTTGACAGCTAGCTGAATTACCTGTGTACTCAGAGGGGAGAGTGACTATCAATATCACTATTGCATTATTTTACCTGTGGGTGAGGGTAGAGGAAGAACCTGAACAGTTCCTGGTAGAATTTCATGTTCAGAAGCTACACTCTGAGCTGAACTCCATTTCCAGAAAAAGTCTGTGCAGCTCAATCCTTTGTAATTTCTCTCTGAGTCATCAGCCCTGTAGGAATAAGTGTCTGTACTTGGATGAAGCCTTTAAGGAACTGAGCTGGAGGCACCACTGACAATGAGCAAAGAAAATGAAGTCTGTAGCAGACCCAGCATCATGCAGGAATATTTCTGTTGCTCATCCCTGTTCTCTTGCCTCAGGCTGCTTTGGACTAGTTTGACATTCAGGCCTCGTGTTGTGAAATGCTGAAGTAAGCAGACCTGTGTCTGCAATACAGCTAATATAAAGGAACCTGTTCCTGATTAGATCTTGGAGTGGTGCTGTAATCCACTGTACTTGATTCCTGCCTGGCAGCTCATGTGCCAGGTGAAGTATTTCCAGGCATTTAGCTTCTCTGGTTTTATGCTCACAAGCTGTTATCCTCTGGGTCTCCAGGAAGTCCCAGGTGGTGTAGATTGAGCTGTTATTTGTACCTGGAGTGCTGACTGCTGCATCAGACACCTGCAGTCTGCATTTGCTTCTCCCTCTGCAGCAGCAGCAGCCAGGCAGCAGAGAGCCAATTGCTATATTGGCATTACGTGTACATCAATCAAAATTCTGTGTTCAGATGTCGAAATCCTGTACTCACAATAACCAGTTTCTGTGTGCTGTTGCAAAACAAGTTGTCCCAGATCCAGATCCCAGCCCGCAGAGGGCAGCCTGACCCCGTGTTTTACTCCAGTGATGGGCTGAACTGGGGAATTCAGTCATCTGCTGGCATCTCCACGGCGTGACTTGCTGTGGAATAAACAACTGAATGTTGTGGAGAATTGGCATCAGCTTTAAGCTCAAACAGATTCAAAAGTGAACTAAAAAAAAAAAAAGGCATGACTGAATTAAACCTTCTGGTTTGGTTGTTTTTTTTTTTTTTAACACATTGACAGAAAAATACTGCATGAGAAAACTCATCTAGATCTGAGCTTTAAATATATTACATGCATAACAGATAGATTTATTGGTATGTGTCAAAGAAAATACCAGAAAATACCCAGAACCTCTGTACATGAACATATTGGGCAAGACTAACAGGAAAACTGTTAGGGTTTTTTTTCCAAATATTTCAGGAATCTTTCAGGATTTGAGTTTATTGTTGCCATGGCTCTAGGACTGTGCTTTTGGCTGGTTCTTTCCCAAGTGTGTCCTGAGTCCTTGTGAAACAGCCATCACAATTTCCAGGAGATTTTTGTTGAGGAGGGTGTGTCTACATGCAGGCATTTGCCTTGGCCATAAAACTGATCAGTGCCAGGTCAGGTACCAGGGGCTGATATCTTGACTTAGCATGACAAGGAACAAGGCATTCAGTTCCTGAAAAAGAGCCAGTACTTTGTGCTCTCAAATCAAATTGCATCCACCAGCTAATTAAGGAATGATCTTGATATGCTCTGAAGGGAGGCCTGTCCAATTCTATACTTCTCAGCCAGAGGGCCCTGCAGCACAGAGCTCAGGATAGAAAATACGTATAAAGAAAATAGCATGGGAGAAATTAAGACAGTGATGTGTGAATTCCAGGAGTACAGGGAGAAACCTAAGCATCTCTTATGATCAGACACCAAATTACACACTGAGGTGCTTTCATGATGATTTAGATAATTAATTTTTCTTAGCCCCAGACTTTCTACCCCACACAAGCCTGGCTGTTCACAGCAGAATGTTATATATACATGTCTCAGAGTTTGGCTCATTGTAATTGCAACCACAGGTGTATTTTCCCTCTGATTCACCAAACTTTCCTGTGTATAGCAGTGCTGAGAGATTTTGACTTTAACTTATTTAGAATATTCTTTTCTACTCATTCCATGCTATTCATAACTATCTTTGCTAAAGTGAACTTTGACCAAAGAAATGCCTGCCATGTTTTACAAAATAATTACTCTATGGAGAACAAAAATTACTCTATGGAAAAACACACATTTAACAAATTCTAACTGCATAATTTAATTCAGCTTGGCCACAGCAAATTCTTTAGGGTAAAGGGTAAAGCAGGGCACATAGTGAGATAAAGCCCTTACTTGATGCAGCTCTGAAAAGTATATAAATATAAACAAGTATATAAACAAAGGCAGTCTGTGGGATTGTCTGTGTCTGTCCTGAATGCCACCACTGATGCAGGTGCTCCATCACAGAAGGCCACTTCGGTCAGGCAGGACCTGCCCTTGGTCAATCCATGCTGTCATTCTGAAATCACCTCCCTGTTCTCCCTGGGCCTTGGCAGAGCTGGGGAGGATCTGCTCCCAGGCACAGAGGTGAGGCTGGTGGCTCAGTGATTCCCAGGCTCCTCATTTCTAGAATTTGTAAAAATAGGAGCGATGTTTCCCTTTCTCCAGTCACCAGGGACTTCACTTGACTTCCATGACTTTTCCAATATCATGGCCTGTCAACTACATCAGCCAATTCCCTCAGGACTCTGGGGTGCATCTCATAATCTCCACAGACTTGTGCTCACAGCTCTTATTCACATACTTCATACGTGACCTTGGGACAACCTGGTGCAAAACCTGGTCAAGTTTCTGACTCTGAGCTCTTTGTTGGCATCTTCCTGGTAAGGTTCATACACAGGGATGATGCTGAAGTTCTTCAGCAGGAAATGCTGCCCAACATTTAGATGATTTTTCCAAAGCTGACTCTCAGAAAAGAATTTGTTATTTTGCCCTTTGTGCCTAAGCTCCCACAGGCACAGCAGTCATTGTGATCAAGAGCAATATAGAGTAGGTATTCACAGGCTTATCTGAGGCCTTTCCCTTAGTTTTCCAGGATTGCCAATATTTCTGGCTTATATAAAACCTATTTATGTATTTATGTGATGGCATCATCTTACATAATCTGTGTAAAACTTTCTGGGTTATTCAAGTCTGGTAGTCAAGACTGACTCAGGATAACATAAGTTCAATATTGTAACTTTAGCTGTAAAAGTGCATATTCCACAGAACAGTATGGAGGGTTGAATAGTATGTAGAAGAAAGATTTTTAAGAAAACCAGAATAATAAGAAACCAGAAAGATGACTCTGGGATTTGTCTCACTCAGGAGAACCTCCTATCTTTTTTAATTTTATTTTTTTGTAAATGGATAAGACTCTTTATATATATATATATATGTGTGGGATATTTAGGAAAAAAAAGGAAAAAATTAAGCAAAGATTTAGATTAATATTTGGTGTGAGTAATTTGGAGCTCAGTTTTCCTTTGAAATGTATAAAAGGGAAATTTTCTCCAAAGAGATTAGTAGGAACTGCCCTGGAAGCTCAGTGTAATCAGTGAGGGGCCGTGTATTTATTTTAATATCTTGTCCATTACTGACTAATTGCAAATTCTAGTAAGAGTCTTATATTGAAAGTAAGAGAACTGTCTTGCTTTCTTGTCATTCATGTCACAGGAAACTATTTATTCTGAGCTTATTAAAATTCTGATTAAATTATCGGGCTTAGTAATGCTCTAGATTTTGTTAGGTCTGATTTCCCTAAAAAAGAAGCCAGTGGAATTATGGTGGAAGATATAGGAAAAATTAGTATAAATATCCAATAGTTTCCATCATTATTCAGACCAATCTTGGTCATCCTTTCCATTTGCCTTGCCCACAGAAGTTGTTCTTGGAAACCTACTTCTGTAAGAATTTTTCTGTTCCAAAAAATTCTGATTTTTCTCACAATGATTTTCAAGAGGAAAGAGCCTGCATTGTGCAAAAATAGCTATATTCTGACTGAAGAGTTATCTGTATCAGACAAAGATGCAATGCTGACTTTTACCTGTTTTTTTTTATTCCCTGTGTCATTCTGTGCTCATTTTCATGGGAAAAAATAGATTTACATACCACTGATGGGATCTTAATTACTTTTAAAACTACTATCCTACTTTGTAGAGAAAAACTGGTTCAAAAGTGATTAAAGGAGAACTTTCTGGTTTATATTCACACAAAGGCTAAAGTGACAGCAAGGTATGCTGCACAGAGAACACAGTCAGTATTTGGGATACTTTCCTTTGAAGATGCAAGTTCTGTGCTTTGCTCTGACATAGATTTTCTCTGTGACCTTGGACAACACACTGAGCTCCTCAAGGGCATTGAGACAGGATTTGGAAACACCTATTGTTTGGTAAAATATATTCATATTTGGGCATCTCTGAAAAATCATGAGGTGCCTCTTTGGATCTCTTGAAGCTTAAATACCTTAAAAAAATTACCTTAATGGATCTTTTAACACTAAGAGTTAGAAGCTTAGTCTGTTCAGTCAATACTAAAATGCAGGAGATAGGATCCTACTTCCCTGCTGACTAATTCAGGAGCCTCAGGTAGGTGCCTGAAATAAAACAATGTCAATCACTGCTCCTTAATGGACTTCTAAAGTAGTCAGGAAATGGCTCAATCAAACAGCTCAACAGCTGCTGCTGCTAAAAAGGATCTTTGTTGCTTCTAATGGTTCCTCACCCTTCCTGGCTGTGCAGTTCTGCACTCGCCTTCAGTAATGTTCCAGTCTTTGTCTGAGCCTTTGGTTCAGACAGCAACTGTAGGGAATTTGGATAGAGAAAGTGAGCAAGTCTTTGTTAATTTAAGCTAAAGTAGCTCTGTGAGGATCAAGCCAGTGCTGCAGTGAGGGAAGCAGGAGCACAGGGGCTGGGCTGAGAGAACAGGGAGTGCACAGGAGAGTCAGCAAGCCTTGGATTGGCTTGTCCATCTTCTCTGACTCAACTTCACCTGTAAAATAATAATAATGGTTCCTCTCTTCTCTGTGCTTTCCTTTTCCACCTTCTTCTGCTTCCTTCCACATTCCCTAGATACTGACAGGATCCCAGACAGCAACCTCAGGAGCTGATTTAGCTGCAGATTGCCCAAATGGTACTTGTGGCTAATAAAGACGTGGCCTCCAGAACTGGTAACTGCCTCCACTGCAGCTTTTCTCCTTTATTTTAATTTTAATTTCTCTTCTTAAGTGCTAATTACTACAAACTTGTAGGGATGTAGAACTTGTTCTGAATTATACCTTTTAGTGAACTTGAATTGAAGTTCTCCGTATCCAAATCTGAAAATTCTTGAGGCGACTTGATGGAGGGGACAGACAGGAAAATAAAACTCCATCAGCCTCAGGTTCTCAAGAAACCTGGCTAAAAAGCTCACTTTAAGAAATGAGTGCTGTATCTGACCCATTTTAGTATTCTCTGGCCAACATGTCTGTTCAACTTCTCTGCCACAGAGAGTTTACACAATGAATGGAATAAACTCTTTGTGTTCTATAGAATCCCAAGGTCCAAATGCCTTTCCCTTCCTATTTCCTAGCAGTATAAAGAAAGGAAGTTCTTAATTAAAAAGCTAATTTCTGCATGTTCCTGAACCTTCTTTTTAAAGCCATCTATTAAGTACCTCATGGGAGAACCTGTGATAGTGCTAGTCAGAAACTCACTGAGGAAGTGAATAGGAAATGACTTAATTAAAAATACAAAATGCTGTCTTACTACATTGACTGAGGAAAACCTTGCGTCTTTTGAACAAGAAAGAAAATCTGAGTTATTTTCAAGTGGAAAATTCTTCTAATTTCAGAAAAAGAGAAGGAAAAAGAATTGTTTTTCAAGGGATGTCAGATTACCAGCTAAGGATAATGCCATTAGAGTTTAGAGAGAGAAGAATTTTAGATTTATTTTATTCCTGCTGCCAGATTCAGAAACATTTGCAAAGAGGAAGAAAACAGAATGATATAAGGAGTATGATTGAATTGAAGTGTAGGGTAATCCATGGCAAACAGAGCTAGATGTGGCTAAAAGTCTTTGCAGCGTGTGAGCATGAGCACAAATTCAGGCAAACAGATGTGCCAATTTATTTTTTGTGCCTGTACCCTCTGATGAGGGGGCATCTGAGTGCTGCATGCCCTGCTGCTGCTTCCAGGCTTCCCTACACAAATACCTTCCCTGCTTGGCTGGCATGAGAGGGAAGGTGAGCAGTGCCAGAGGCCGGATCTGACACAGCAGAGGCAGGGGCTGGGCTGCACTTGCAGACAGCAGTGAGAATCCATGACACATCTACCAGCATCCATTCCTGACCTGTGGCCACGTGATAAGGCAATCTTAGATCTGATTCCAGTCATTGTGGGGTTTTTTGATAGGAAATTTGTGTAGGCTTCTTGCTAGTATGAAGATGTGTAGTGCATGGTAGATCAGAGTGGAGGAGTGTGATTCAGTCTTTCCTGTCATTCAGTTTGCATGTTGGCTCCTTGCAGAACATCACAGATTGGGCTTTCTGTTTTTTACTTCATAGTTGCCCATTCTGAAATTGATAAAAGTCTGCTCTAATGTTTTAACTGCACTATTCTGATGTGATCTTCTAACCTGTCGTTCTTGACAAACTAGATTTGTTGATTTGCTTAACTCTTGCCACCATCTAATAATATGGTGGTGTAGGGGTTTTCTTTTTAGTGCAGCATGGGAATATTTGGCTTCACTCGGCTGGAGGCTGGGTAAAGGTGTCCACCAGATACTGATCTTGTTTTTCTGGTGCATACATTTGGTACTTTTATTAAGGTACCACGAGGAATATGAGTGCTCTGTGTGTTAACGCCATGATTGCTTTGCAGACAACATTGCTAGAAATTCTGTGTTTATATACAATTTACATACAGTTACGCAGGCATGTCTTTGCTGTTCGGTGCGTGCATTTCAAGTTGTGCCACACACTTCAGCGCCGGGTCCCGAACGAGCGGAGCTGCTGTCGCCCGGCGCTGTCACCGAGCAGACACGCCTATCCAGCACTCCGAGGAGCTGGAGCTGGAGCTCTGCCGCGCTGCTCTCCGAGGCGTTCGTGGCTCTCGCCGGCGGCGCGGCTGTCCCCGACTGTCGCCCTCTGCGGCACCGCGCCCCGCACCGCGCCCCGCCGCACCCGAGCGGTGTCACCGCGCCCCGGAGCGGCTGCGGCCGCGGGGGCTCCGCCGGCGCTGCCCCGCCCGGTGCCCGCACAGCCAGACCCGCACATACACACACATACACATACACACACATACACATACACACACATACACATACACACATACACAACCCGCACACGCAACAGACAGAGCCCGCACGCACACACACACACACAGAGCCCGCACACACCGCGCCGGCACACGCACAGCCAGACTCGCACACACACAGACACACTCATCCCGCACACACCGCACAGACAGACAGCCGCGCTCCCGCCCCGCAGGGCCGCCCCCGGCGCCGCCCCGCACCGCGGCGGGCAGGGCAGAGCCGGGCAGAGCTGGGCAGGGCAGGGCAGGGCAGGGCAGGGAGGCAGCGCGGCGGCGGCGCGGACCCGCCCGCCCCGGCCCGGCCCAGCATCGGCCGCCGCCCCCCGCATCGGCCGCCGCGGCGCGGAGGGCGCAGGGCGGTGCGGGCCGTGCGCTGCCGCCGCAGCCACAGCAGCGGCAGCAGGAGCAGCAGCAGCAGCAGCAGCAGCAGCAGCAGCAGCAGTTCCGCGGCTGCCAGCCCGAGGCTGAGCCATGTCTGCCAGAGGTGGGTTCTCTGCCGCGCCGGGGCAGCGCCGGAGCCGCGCTGACCTTGCCGCCCGGCCGCGCTGCGGTGCCCCGCACGCCGGGGCTGAGCCGGCGATTTCGGGGCTAAGGGGCGGCCAGGGGGTGATCCCCCGCCCGCTGTCGCCTGCCCGGTGCCGTTCTGCTGCTGGGCCGAGCGGGGGGTCCGGCGCGGGCTGCGGCGGGGCCGGACGCCGCAGAGCATCCTCGGGGGCCGGGCACCGCCGCACCTGCCGGGGGCGGCTGTAGGGGCACGGGGAAGTGCGGCGACTCGGTACGCCTTGAGTGACGGTGGGGATGGATGGATGGATGGATGGATGCAGAGAAAGGAGCATGGTGATGAGGGTGGGCGTAGGGTCAGACCTCGGCGGGTGCTGCTGCTCAGGGAATGGTAGCGGATTGGAACTGGGTGTCTGAGCGCAGTGAGGCATCCGGCTTGTCCTGTCATTGGTAACGCAAGTGCTCCTGGTAGGGTGTGGTGGTAAATCCAATCGTCGGTTTGTACCTCTGATGGACGTCTGCATCTGGCTTGGAATTAACGTTTTGAGTTTTACTTTAGATTTTCCTTTTTTAACATTATGGCTTAAACTTGAATAGCCTTTTGTCATTTGTGTGTATTTGTGTGTAAACTCCGGCTGTTTGCCCATTCTGGGCTGGAGATGAGCTGATCAGCCTTATTCATTGACTGCAGATCTCATCCCGAAGTTATGCTTCCAGTATGAGAAACTGGCACAGGTGTGGCACAAAGACTGATGCTTTAGGGTTTTTATTATACTTAGTACAAATTAAAGGACTGGAGACATAAAGTTAAGCATTTTCTGAATGTTGTCGTAACAAAGCAGAAAGACTTGTAAGCATATCCTGAAGACAGACAATTATCTGCACAATAATGACAAATGAAACCACTCCCTGGCTATCTCTGACTTGAAACAAATACTTTATAAAAATTATATATTGCAAATTGACAAACCCTTGAATGTAAGGATGCATCTTATTTGTTCCTACTTTGATCTCTCTGCATCTTCATGAATACTGCTCAGCATGGACCAGTTCTTTCATCTGCTTGGATTGTTGTTGACAGCCAAAGGAGCTTCATGCACGTTGAAGGCATCGTGTGACTCCTAAAAGGTTGTTGGCACTTTGTGGCTATGACCATACTCCTAAAGCATCACACCCATTTTAGATATAAATAATAAATGGTGTTAGAGTGGCATAATTCTTCATGCAACAGTAGATTTCTTGCTTTAGGGAGAAATGGACTATATTGGTCTCCGAAGAATCCATTTCTGGAAGAACACTAAGCATATGAGCATCAGTTCTGTGCTAAGGCTGCATTAGTACTTGTGGGGAACACCCAGCAAAGCTTTATAACCTGCAGCAGATTTGTTATTGAAGGGGTACCTGGATTGGAAAAAGTGACATAAAAACTTTGCAATTTCATCTTTGCAGATGACTCACAAAAACTGAACCATACAGAATGGGAAGCCAGGGAACATTTCCACTGGCCATATTTCCCTTTCCTCCCCCAACTGTCCCTCTCTCCCATTCATCTGCACAACACATGATGTTTGATGCCTGCTTAATTCTACTGGAGAGCTGCCTGGAGAAGGAAAGTGAATTCTTTCTCAGTCCCTCTCGTGCCATCTCGTTTTTTCAGAGTAATTAATTGGAGAGAAAGAGAGAGTAAGACAGTCGTAGGTCTTTAGGGAAGTAGTGAATAAGATTCATGATACAGATGAAGATATTAATTTCTATCAATAAATCCTTTTAAAGTTAAACAAGGAGATTTATATGGAAAATACGTGAGTCTGGGTAAATACATACTGACCAAAGGTTTTTTGTGTGTAAAACATTATAGACCATTGTCATTATTAATTTTAAACACTATTGCTGTTAAAAGTCAACATAGAAACTAACTTTTACACATTTAAGTGACATGACAGGTCTTCATGAGGTTACTCATGAGAATGTAGCACAAGTTAGAAGTGAGTGTTTATGGGCTTAGGGCTTTGTTTAAATGCCAGATTGGGACCCTGTGCTTCATGAAGGCAGATTTCCTCATGCATATGCAGTCACATTAAAGCCACGCCATCATTATGGTCTGCAAGCTCAGCGAATATTGATTGTTAATATTTTATGTGGTGTTAGATGTCCAAAGGTGATCATTATTATTCTGAATGCATCAAGCACTTGGCGCTGTCTGCTGGTTGATTATATACCAAGCATAACTAGCATAGCAAAAGGGTTAAACATTCACCCATGATGTTTTTCTTACTAAACTGCAGAGGATATTCAAGGGGTAGTAGAAAGCCTCACGGTATTACCAGTGTTCAATCTGTGCAGCTCTCTATTCATCTGTTTTGCTCCAGGAGGCAGCATGGTGTAGTGAACTGACTGCAACAGATGACAGAAGAAATTCCTGAAATCCAGCAGTACCTCGTGACTTTTGGACCATTCCTTTTAATTCTCCTGCTCCAGTTCCTTGTTGTTATTTGACCAAAACTACCCATATAGTCACTGAAATTCTGACACATTATAAATCAATACATAAATTATAAATAATAACACAAATTCATGTAATTTTGCCTTAAATAGAACTCTGGATTGAAGAGTTTTATGCTTCCCTACTTGCACAATGGAAATAATGGCAGCTAAGTTTTTCAGAGGGGCTGCTATGAGGACTAATGTCTTACCTGTGCCTTAAGATGAATTTTCTGAACCATTCCTTTTTTCCTTCCACTCTTCACAGACCTTGTTGTTGCAGTCCTTCACACCTGTCTCTCAGCTCCTGTTGTTATATAAATGGAAGGTCTCTAACATTCTCCCACCACTTTCCTGGTAGTATGGCTTTAGCAGATGTGCTGACCAAATGCCAAATGAAGCAGCACAGACAAGTATTCCCAGAAGCTTGAACAAAAAAATCATTCTGGAAATCTTGTGACTGAACTAGGAGCTGAAACAAACTTTGAAAAATCACTTTTCTCTTCCCTGTCAAGTTGGAGTCCTTCCCAGGGCACTTTCATGTCCTGCTCTACAGCCTGTTGGGATCAGTGGAGAGCTGCCATTGACGTCAGTCAGGCTTTTTAGTTTTGCAGTTTGCAAAAGGCTTAATATTCTACTTTCAGCTGTTGTTAAGTAGTTGCTGTTAGGACTCATACATGAGTGAGTTTGGGTGTTGGAGTAAGCCTTATAGATTGTTGCTTACCTAAGGGCTTGTTTGCAAAGAGCTGTAAATTCCCTGGATGAAAGACATTTTTCTAAAGCCAAGTATAACTGTGACCTACTTGTGCATGTTATCTCACACTGCTTAAAAACTGTCAAAACTACTTGTTATCATGAAGGTCTAAGTTAATGGAAAAGTGGCTATTTTTAACTATTATAATCTTCAGTTATGCTAGAGCAAACAGGCACAAAAGGGAGTGTTTGGTGTGATCAGATACAAAGATCTTTGCTAATTTTTTCCCTAAATGTTGAAAGAATTAGCACGAGCTGTATTTAGTCCAGTAGCAACTACTTCAGGAAAACAAACATGTGTGAAATAGGAAGTTTATCAAGACTGGTATAGTTTTTTTTTTTTTGTGAAAAAGTCGCTGAATTTTGACAGAAGCCAATGTTGAAGAAATATTATTGCTGTCCAGTTTTAACAAGTTGGAGTGTGCCACCCTGGTGCTGCTAATGTGGGTATTGTAGAGAAGGCAGGTGCAGTTTTTAGCCTGCTCAATAGTCAAAGAAGTAGAGTTGTTTAGTTTAAGAATTTATTTTGTACTACAATCCTTGTCTATTTCTATATGATTTTTTAACAAATGTAGAACAAAGACTTCTCATTTCAGACAAATAAATCACCATGACAGTAGTAGAGAGAGAGTCCTCTTTTTACAAGTGAGACGAGTGCTGGGGTTTTTTTTTTTGTTTCCCTGAATCTGAGGGTCAGATCAGAACAGGGAAATTTCTGCCTTCTGGGCCTCTTCTCAGGCTCCTCATTTGTTCTTACACAAGTTGATAATAGAGTTCTAACAGCAGATGAGAAACTTTAACTCATTATGTTGTGCTCTGGTAGCAATTCTTTCTTCCTGGACACTGCACGTTTCTTGGCTGATCTGTCTCACAGTTGGAAACTTCTGTGTGAAGAAATCATCAATTTTTCAATGAGAAATTTGCATACTAAATATTGAGTTCTTACCATTAAGAGTCTTTATTTATCTTTTCCAAATTTTCTCAGATGGCTGTAGACATGGCAGCTGTTGCTGGCAGCAATGGTTTTGATTGAAGTTTATGCTGAGCGATTTAAAAACTTGCTGCTGGGAGCCTCTGGTCAATGTTTTATTGCAGTCTGTGATTTTCAGAGTAACATTGCTCTTATCTAAAGGAACCAGCCACTGCAGAGGTGGCTGCTGTATCCTTTTCTGAAATCTAGTGCTGTGTTTTCCTCCTTGTTGTCAGAGGTATTTCTTTCAGGCATGTCATGATGTCCCTAATTCATGATGTGACTATTTCATGGCTGTTAGCAAATGCTCTCGGGCTGGGTGGCTTGGAGAGTGGGGCTGGCTGGACATTTCCTTCATTTTGGAAGCTGGGAGTTTTAGCATGCTTATGGTAGTTAAGTATTGTAGTTTCAATGCTTCTAGTCCTAGTGATTGTCCCCATTTTCTGTGCTACAAGGCACAGCCTGAAGGAACGTGTTCTTGGCAGGCTCTGGGGCTCTGCAGCCCTACCTGAGGCAGTCCTGCCAACACAGCTGTTTCCAACCCACAATACCTGTGCAGGCAGAATTTGGAACTGGCTCTGAGAGCTTTTCTCTCCTCAGCTTTTGCCCCAAATTTCTTCTGTGCTGATTTCATACTGTTATTTAATCCTATCTATACTTTCTGTTTATTTCTTCTAAATACATGTAATGATTTATGCTTTTTTTACTAGTCTGAACCTCAATTTAATGGCTTGAGTAGCTCAGAATCAGCACCTGGATTGTCAAATCACTGAGAGCTGTGCATGTCTCTACATGAGAACCAGTAGCTGCACCTGAATCTTTAGGCCTGGTAGAGCTTTTGTTTCAGTGGGAAAGAAGAATATTTTACAGAGGTATCTAATTTAAACAGCAGTATCTCTTTTAAGCTCTTTTTAAGGTTTGATGCCTTGTCCCATTTTTTCCCCCTCAACAAAGCTTATTCTGTGCTTTGAGATTAATGAAAATTAGTCCTGAATGCATGGAAAAAGTTGCATAGACTAATGGCAACAACAAGAGGAAACTGGGACAATGAGGTAGAGTCTATTTTAGATGCACGGTTTTGAAAGGAATTGCAAAGAAGGAAAATAAGCATCAGCTTATGGGAGGAAAAGCAGCAAAATTGCTTTTACTGAAGAACACCAGAACCTCATGCATTTCACAGTCTCTGAAAACAAGATGGGGAATTTCTATTTTTTCTTCTAATAACTTTGAATTGAATATTTCAGATTATTTTTTAATCTAATCTGTTACTAATTGAAGATGAAAACCACACATGGTTAGTTCATGTGACCGGTGTAGTATTTCTTAGTTTTGCAGTGCTAAGGCAGAGTCCCACTGTGGAAAGCAGACTTTTGCCTGTGAGTTCTGATACCAGCAAGTAGCCTTAAATTAGCCTTTAAAGCCTAAATTTTTTTACCACATACTGTGCAGGCAAAAGTATCTTTATAATGAGGTGTTGTTCTTCATTATAACCTAAAGAAAACTGCTAAACGTGATACAGCAATAGCAGAGAATAACTGTGAGATGTGCATTTTTTGAAATGCTCAGCCTTTATTATGTCATGTTTTCAAGAGGAAATAAGTTTTCAGAAGCTCACACCCAAATAAGAGTCCCATATGTTGTGGAGAGAAATCCTTAGTTTGTAAACAAGTTTAGGCCAGACAGGCTTCAGCAAGGTACACTGGTGTCATGGAGTTGTTTTACATCCTTCTTTTTCTATTTTGCTATCCAGAAATTAATCCAGAATTAGAGCTTTGATGAATCATTTTGCTCCATGTAACTGATGAAATGCAGTCACATCCACAGTACAGTGCCTCCTGTTCAGGTGCACATATTTAAATTAAAGTGCGCAGCTTTAGTGAGAGATGAATTGGAGCTACCTCTGTCTGCCTGCCCAAGTTCTTGTGTGGGTTCTGCAGCCTGTGCTGCTGCAAGTTTGTTATGGCCAGCTTACATATCCTTGGAGTTATTTCTTCATGGATGGAAAAAATTCATACGCATTTCATATTGAAAACTATTACTCTGCTCCTCTGAATGCCACATTTTGAAGTAGAAGGAGAATCTGGTCTCATAACTGTAAAGAAGATTGGTGTGTGGAAAAGTGTGATGAGCCAGAGTGTTTTGTGGCACAGAATGCCCTCTGCCTCTTGAGAGGAGGCTGCTGGCATTTTCCTGCTGTGCTGGTAGGATTGCAGGGAGAGCCCATGGAGAGATGCCTGCTCTGTGCAGCTGTGACTGAGGGCACTCTGAACAGAAGTGTGAAACATCAAGAAGATTATGTTCTCAAAGGTGAGGCAGAAGGTATTTTTATCCCTGGGGTGTTCTTGCAGTTTCATCTGAGAGGCTGGTACAAGAAAACCAGTCCATGCCAGCCAGCAAACAGTGAGGTTCAGGCTCCCTGAAGCCTTTAGACCTGTGCTCAGCTCCCTCTGGAGCATGCTGACGACTGCAGTACATAGTACTGCTCATTGATTAGGCCACAGTGGTTTTTGTTATTTCTTACAGATTTTTTTCCTGGTAACTTATTGCCATGGCACTAAGAAGTGGTCCTTTTGGAGGTCAGTGTGAGGGGTGGTTGTAGCACAGAGGGCTCTGCAGGAAGGGCATGATAAGGTGTTCTGCTTTACTGCTTCCTTACTAATAAATATTTTATTCTGTTTCTGGAATGGCAAAACAGGTCATGTGATGTCATAGAGATGGACACATTTTGGTAAAAAATGTGAACCTTAAGCAGCTTTTGAATCATTTTTTTAGTAGCTGTTGTTCCCTTTGCTATAACTGGTACCTCAACTTAATAAATGGGCTCTCATTTCATCTATTCCTCCAGTATAAGTCTTATACAAGTATGGACTGTGAGATTTCACTCAGTGAAAGGATTCTGCTTTAATTACTGTTATTATAAATCTGATTTTGTTTCTATTACATCAGGCTTGTATGAGGCATCTTTGATCAACAGAGAAGTCAGCAGAACTGCTGTTCAAATTACAGTTTCCTTTTAACTTGTGATGAAAGCTTTCAGTTTATTTTTGGCATTAGAAAGTCTGGGAGACAACCAGGTTATATAAGAGCTGAAACCTAGTTAATGATAAAGAAACATAGCTAAGAGCCTGTAATAACAGCAAATCTGAAAAAGATGTTCCAGCTGTAACTCCTGGCCCTGCTTACAGAACCTGTAAAACAGTTTATGCCAAAGTAATGGCGTTCTCTGGTGTCCTGGGATGCCACTTCTCTTAATCAACATCTGTGGGACTGCCAGAAAGACTGTGAAAGGTGAATGAATTTCCTAGAATTAGGGTGTAAAAGAAGAGATGAACTTAGTGGCTGTGTCACTGAAGATAACTGTAAACACCTTGTTCAGTGAAACAGGAACACAGTTGGGCCAGCGTGGAAATCAGTGGTTTTCTCAGAATGAAAACCATTCTTTTTCTTGACTGAAAGCACACTTGAGGGAAACTCAAATCTAAGCACCTTTACAATTCAGTTTAGTTGCAAAAATAATTGTGCTGAGTATTATCCATGTAGCAGTATTTTATGCCTGCTAATAAAAGCCAACACAATGTGAGTATCCTGATTTTCTCTACCTTATCCCAGCTGGAAGGGTGTGGACAGGCTGTGCCAAGGTGTGTGTGAATGCCTCTGTCTCACAAGAGATCTCCAGATGTCTTGAGTGGTTTGTAATGAGCAGAGGTGTAAAACCTATTACCTCTCACTGGAAGTATGCCCAGTCTTACTTTCCTAATCTTGGTTTCACCTCTTCTCATGAATCTTCTCTGCATATGAATGTAGATGCACAAGACACTATTTGAATGTTTCTATGGCCTTCTGCTGCTCCTGTATAAATTTCTCTTTTATTGTCCTCATAAGCCAATAAAATAATTAAATTATAATCCAATCCATTAAAAACTTGTGGCATATGTAAATAAGAGCAAAACTTGTTGCAAAAAGACTGTATTGTTATATAATAATGTGGTTATCCAAAACTGTTTATTCTACTTTTTGAGCTGGAGATAATCCCAAAATTATTCAGTCCAGACTTTGATCTAAGGAAGAATAATAAAACTTTGATCATTGTTGAATTGGCAGCTGCTATAAAAAGCCTATGTTATATTTCTCTCTTAGTAACACTAGCTAAATCCAAAATCACTGATAAAAGATTTTGATGATTGCAGCTTAAGGATGCTTTCGGACTTGACCTGAAGTAATCCCTGTCCAAAAATGTCTATAAATACTTTTTTCTATTTTCTGTTGCCAGATGTTTTGATATTTGGGCTGAATGACAAAACTGTTTTGTGTACTTAGATGTGCAGTGGATATCTGGAGTCTTATGTTTCAAAGAAAAAGGTTCTGGTTAACCAATTATGTTCATATATGATTTGATTAATTTGCAATAAAATTCCAGTACCATTGTCTTTATTTCTGTCTTTCTGAAAATGCCATTGAAATTTTTTAAATTGCCAGTGTTTGTGGCTGTATTATAGTAGCCACAGTGATACCATATTTGTTTTCATGCTCGCAAGAGAGTAAATATTTTCCTACATGTTTATGCTGGAAACAGCACTTCTGATGCCTTTGCTTTAGAGCTGCAGTTGGAAAGGGCAAAATTTTCTAACTTTAGTTTTATAAAAGTTGTAGGAGAATGTTAAAAAACTTAAAACCATCAAGCATTTTTTTATTGTATGTTGGGATTTTTGAATATTGAATATTTGGAATTACAGGTGTCAACAAAGCTTGCAGACTTTCTTTGGAACTTACGAATTTCTACCCCCATAGATTCAGTAAGGAAAATGGCTGAGAACTTAAACTCAAATGGCAGTTGATTTTAGGTTCTTTAACATATTTTTCGTTTCCAGATACAGCATGACCTCGGTCCTTAGGAAGTGCAGGGGTTTTTCAAATCTCTCTGGCAGAGGTGTAGAGGGGTTCCTGTAGCATTTGCCGCCGTGTTTCAAGAGTCAAGTGGCATGAAAGGGCTGGATCATGCCCTTCCTTCTGCCAGGCTGGCCTGGCACTGTGCATTTGGCCTGTTCTGTACAGCCTGTGGTGGTACAAAAGTTCAGCAGGGCAGGAGCCAACCTTTCCCTTCCTTTGAGTTTTCCTGCTGACCGGCTCCCTGCGTGACGCAGGTGCTCTGCAGATCTGAGCTTTTCTTTAGGAACACTGGTCTTGTGGTTTGGCCAATAAATCCTATTGAGTTAAAAATGTTCAAAATTTAGGTTTGGGGAGACTTTGTGACTTCTTGTAATAGCAATCTTCTCCTTTTTCTCTTGTCCTCTGCTGAGAGCATTTGTGGATACAGGGAGTCCTCATTTTTCCTTTCTGCAAGGCACAGGCCAAGCAGACCAGTACTGTAAGATGCATTTTATTCTCTGCCCATTGTTGCCACTCCATATTTATCAAAAGCAAAAAGATTACGTGCCTGAAGGGGGATTAAGAATGCTGCCATCTTGCTATTTATGATGCTCAGGAGGTATTTTTAGTAAAGGTTGTTGGTGCTGCTGCCCAAGGGGGTGGCTGGAGAGGAGAGGGGAGGTCAGGAGCAGCCGGGCAGAACTAAGGGGTGCAGTGGCAGTGCAGGGAAGGGGTGACCCCAGCAGAGATGCCTTTGGTGGCTGTGTGCATGCCCAGGGACACTGCGCACACAGACCCAGTGGGAGTCTGTGTGGAGAACAGCTAAAGGAGCTGGAACCCCCCGTGCAGCCATTTGAGGGAGGGGAGGAGATTGGTTCATGCTCTGTTGCACACAATTTCTCTTCCTGAAAGATTAGTGGAGTTAGAGGAAATGTTTTTTCTGTGATACTCAGCTTCCATAGCTGAACCTTTCCTCCAAATTCACAGATCCAGCAAGATCTGTATGTTGCTATTAGATTATGACTCAGTTTTCCAAGGAAGCAGGTCAAGACTGAGCCTTCCACCCTTACCAAATTTGCTTCCTACCCTTTCCTCTGGAGGCTGAGAAGCCATGAGAGCAGTGGGTGAAGGAATTCTCATGAGCTGTGGAGAGTGGAAGAGCTCACCTGAGAATGGTGAGCAAAATAAACATATTTAAAGCAAGACTCTGTGTGTGGAAATCCTTCTTTGAGCTAGTACAGAAGCAGAACTGACACAGACAGAATGGCCCTGAAACTAAAAAAGATTAAAAGAAATGGGAATATAGAACATTTAGAGAGCTACAGAAAGGAATTTTGAGTGCTCTTGTGTCAAAAAGCTTTTTGTTTTTATTTCTTTATTTTTGGGCCCCCCAAGTAGCCCAGCAGTCTGTCAAGGGGAGTGTGTGCTGGAGCAACTGTCCTTGGAATTGCTGCAAATATTTTAGTGATTTTTCTGAAGGGAGTGGAAGGAAGTATTGGAATGTAATAGCCTGAAGTAAAATTCTCTGCTGCCTAAAACCTCTGAACGCTTCACAGACTGATCTAGGAGCTGGTGCTCTGCCAGATCCTATTTTTAAGCAATTAGGTTTATGAAGTTATGCTTCTCTAGCAGCATCACACAGGCATAGGGCCTGGAAAGGGAGTGGGGAACACGTGTGCAAGCATGTGACTTTTGGGGGAAAAAATATAAAACTAACCCAGGTGCCATGTTTCCATGTTTCCCAGGAAAGGGCTGGTCTTAAGTGAGACTCAACAGCTCCAGCCCTGGTGTGTTTCTATCCTCCTGAATTACAGGCTCTACTTAAAAGTAGAATCTTCTTGAATTTGAATACATACTGAATTTTTTTTTTTCTACTAATGCTTTCATTGCACTGCAAATTGCTGTTTCAGACAGAAGTATGAGAGTTTTCCTAGGGCAATGAGGAAACCCCATCAGCTGAGGCATGTAAAGAAATGAGAAAATATGCCAACAGATGTCCTGTGTTAACTCTCTGGGAATGGGTTTTATGTACTCTGTTCTTGGATTTCTGACTTGTCTAAAGGCAGCCACACCTGCAGGCAAAACTGATCAAAAGTGCTTCCATGAGTGTAACTGTAGTTTTTCTGTTTACAAAATATATTTCATGTAAATGAAACTGGGGAGACAGAAAAAATAGCAGGAAGAGAAAATAAAGTCCACAGGAATCACTGCTGCTGCCTAAACACCAGTAATGTTATTAACAGTTCCAAATTTAACAGTTGTAGACAGAATCTGTCTTCTTCATGCTGGCTGGAAAGCTCAGTTTACTTAGTGTGTTCTCATTTTCTGATTTCCAGCAACAAATGTTGTTTGTCTGAGATTTTTCCAAATTCTAGGATGAAAAATAATGTTTTGGCACCATGATGGGAGAGCACTGCTGCATTTATAGGTCATATTACTGTGCCTACTCTGAATTTCTTTAAAGTGTGGAGTCTTTAGTAAAACATAAATTGATGTTTCTTGTGCAGATTGAATTCCAGTAACAATACTAATCATGGACTGAAATAGTTTTTGGACTCTATTAAGTTTAATTTTCTGCCCCACCCTCCTTAATTTCTGTAATGCAGAATAATCCAGTAGAAAATCTTTAATTCATCTTTTCATTCTGTCCAACATTATTTACCACCAGTATTTATGGGTTTTGTAACATTCTGTTCTTAAGAGTTGGTCTTGGGACCACAAATGTTTAGTACCAAATTCATTTTCCACTAGGAACTGAAAATTAAAGGCTTTTCTAAAATGGTTATTTTCTCATTCTGAAAATGTCCAGCAGTACTGTGCTTACACTTGAGCATATTCTGCTGTAACAGAGGGTGAGGCACACAGCAATTTGATCTTTCCTGAGTGATACAAAAAATAATCAGCATGTCTTTGATTTCTGATCTGTTTCTTGCCTGAACAACTGTTTAGAAACTGCAGTGCTTATTTTATAGGCAAAGAATATATTGGCAAAAAGTAATTTTTTGGTGGTGGAGCTTTTGGAAGTCAAGCTGTATTCTCTTTGGTTGTGTAAATCTGGAATAACCAGAGGCCAGCAGAATAATTCCAGATTTGTGCCGGAATTGGTCAGATTTTTGGTGTGGTATGAAGCAGAGGAAGGTACTGAGCATAGGACTGGTTGCAGGGACAGGTGCCTGGAGCAGGAGGAGGCACACAGTCTTTTCCAGGCCGTTTCACCATCAGCAGTTTGTGATTGCTGTGGTTTAACCCCAGCTCATCCCCACTCAGCCACTCCCTCGCTGCCTCTGAGTGGGATGGGGAGAGAGTCGGAAGAGGGGGAGAGAGTGAGAAAACTGGTGGGTTGAGATAAAGACAGTTTAATGGGAAAAGCAAAAACCACACACACAAGCACAGCAAATCAAGGAATTATTCAGTGCTTCCCCTGGCAGGCAGGTGTTCAGCCATCCCCAGGGCAGCAGGGCTCTGTCATGCTCAGTGGTGACTTGGGAAGGCCAAACACCGCCACACCAAACATCTGCCTCTCCTTTCTTTTTTCCTCAGTTCTGTACTGAACATGATGGGCTCAGTGTCCTGGCTGTGTCCCCTCCCAGCTCCCTGTGCACCCCCAGGCTGCTCACTGCTGGGATGGGCTGAGGAGCAGAAAAGGCCTTGACTCTGTGTAGGAACTGCTCAGAAATAATGAAAACATCTCTGTGTTATCAACACTGCTTCCAGACCAAATCCTAAATGTTTTCTCCTACTAGATACCATGAGGACATGAAACCTACTCCAGCCAAACCCAACACCCTGTTACTATGCAGGGTTCTGTGCTAAGGGGCATACAGTTTTGTTCAGGTGTGTTTAGTCTGAACCCCTGTTTTGGAGACTTCAGAATGAGAGGGTTTGCACATTTGCACGTTTGTTATATGTTGTTTTGTTTTTTTAAGTTTTTTGGTGTTTATATACTTGTAACAAGCTTTCTCACACATTTTATGTAATTAACTTATTGTTTTGCATTTTTTTATGAAGGTGAAGAAATTTGATAGACTGTTGGTTTGTGTAGTGTCATTGGAGAGGTGGCACTGTTACCCTCCAATCCACTGTCACTTTTGGAAATCTATGAACGTTGGAGTCATAAATTAAAAACCCTCTTATTTACCTTGAGAGAGATGCATGTCCACATAATTTTATTTCATGTCCAATAGTGACAGTTATATAGAACTTATATAGACAGTTACAGAACAGAAAGCCTCAGGAATATATAGTTATTACAAAATTCAGCTGATATTGAAGTAGCTATACTTTGGCATGTTTAAAGTAGTGTTAATTGTATACAGTGATTCATAAGCTACATGAAGCTGAATAAGCATTCCTCTATTTGAAAGGATGACAGTGGGCATTGTGATCTTTGGGGTGTCATTCATCCTGGCAGTTACAGGAGTCTAGGTAAAATCTGTATTTCATATAGAATCTGCTTTATCTGATCTAGGACATGATGTCCTAGAAGGAAGGTGTGAAAATTACTTTAAGCTGTTTCTGGAGTGTTATGACTGATGTCAGATGTAGGTTAGTGCAGAGAAGAGAAGTTGTATAAAACTTGGAAATTGATCCTATTCTTAATGAGTTCCATTTCTGTATATTAATCAAAATATTGCTGTCCCTTCCTCCCTCTCTCCTTTCCTCTCTCCAGGCTAAACACTGCACTGAGCTGAGTAGCTCCAATGAATTCTCTTGGCATCCTGGCATAGTGGAAAACTGCTAAAACCATGAGGAACTCCCCAAATTGTGTAGAGATGCTTTTATCCAGTTGACTAAACCACAGGCAACCCCTTTTTTGTGTGGTGCACAGTTTGCTTTGTAGTCATGCCTTGTCTTCTTTAAAGGACATGGAGTACCTGAATATAGTTGTTATTTAAGTTTAATACTTCTTTGGAATTGTTCATGTGCCAGTAGGGGCATGGAGGTCTTACCCCTAATCTAGAGCATGGTGGCCTTTTTTCTTGGAGTATATAAGCACTGAGAGCAGGATGAAGAGAGCTGAGATGCTGTTCAGCTGCCAGGAGGAGGGATTTATTGCAAGCTTTCATGACCTTTGCATCTTTTCATCACCTTTTACAAGGTAAATACCTTGATCTACAAAACAGAGGACAGCACATTGCATTAGGTTTTCAGACACTGAATTCACGATCCCTCTTTGATTTCTTCTGTATGTCTATACATTTTTTTTTTTCCAGCAGAGATTTGTCAATCACTGTTTTTCAATTTCTTTGACGTTTGACCATCTGGAGCTGAGCAGTGCTTTAGTCACATACAGAGTTTTAGTTAGCTGTGTGAAGTGGAGCAATGCAGCATCTAGGGGACAGATGCAGCTCTAAAGTCAGCCCAGTGCAATTAGCAAAGTTACATTAGGGTTGCCCTGGGTCAATCAAGTGGCTGTTTGCTATGCAGGTTACTGAGAAATGCCTTGGTGTTTTCTCAGCTCAGAGGGAGCTTAGGGTGAAGGTGCCTGGGACCTCTGGGTTAAATTGTTGCACACCAGTCGATTTCCAGTTTTGTTTCTATCCTGGTTAAACCAAATAATAAGTATTTCTCTCTTGGTAATGCTCTGTAGGGCACTTGGGACCTGCAAATGGCCCAGAGCTAGTGCTGACAGAGCCTATACTTTTGGGCTGTGTTTAGGGTGTGTGTTATTCCCTAGATGTCTCCCCAAGTGCTGTGTTCCTGTAGCTCTCTGCCCCAGCTTTTCCAGAAGGGATGGCTCCAAAATCAGAAGTTAGTGAATACAGTGGTATTAGGGGGTTGGTTGATTCACAGTTGACTTTGTGTCCTGGGTACAGGGGGTGGCATTAGATACACTGGACTAGTCTCCTTGTGCAACAGTACCTTTTTTTCCTTGAAGATGAGGCTGCCAACACACTTCTGTACGAGTGTACATTCCACAACATTATTATTGATGAGATTTCCTCCTTCCAAGACTGTGATGTCCATCTTTTCTCTGGGTCACATGAACAGCCTGTCAGTGCTTTTTGTACCTCCTGGAGCAAGGCAATGATGGCCTTGTGTCTGCAATCTGCTGACTCCAGAGAATCTTGTATTCTTCTCCATTTTGAGTTGGGCTGAACCATTTGACCTCTATGCTGTGTTTCAGTTGTATCTCCATGTATGCAGAACATTACTTTCACAGTGTTTTACCTCTACGAAGTTGTCCCCATGAGTGTTTTGGTAGAAGCCAAAAGAGACTGTCAAGGTTTCTTGAAGACAGAGCCTGATTAGGAAACTGGGAATGGTGCCATTACAGGAGTGTGAACTGCATTTCTGTTACTGAAATCCAGGTATGCAGGAATCAAAGCCTTCTCTTGCTGCTGCCTACACATCAGGGGTGTGATTGTAACTTGCCATATGTCACATGACACAATGTCTTTAATTGGGATAGTTTGGTGTTGTGGTGTGCTGTAATGTCCCATTTTGGCCTTCCAGGTCATTTCCCCAGGTGTGCCTATACCTCTCTCCCTTCCCCCTTGCCCCCATGCTGAGTGAGTCCTGTCAATCAGGCTGAACATTCCAGCAAGGCGTTGTGTGGTTGGTCAAGTTCAAAGGATGCCCCTATGCCCAGAGGTCATTGGCCTGTCTGGGTGTCATCTTCCCCTGAGACCCTGCCCCTCTCACCTGGTTGGTGGCTCACCTGTACCTCCCCTCCCCCTGTCCCTGAGCTTAAAAGGTGAATGAGACCATGCAGTCGAGTTCTGTTGGAGCAGTTGCTCATGTTCAGACCTCTGTAACCATGGAATAAACCTCTGGACATTAAACCCTCCAGCAGAATCCATTCCTTTTCTCTTCACCATCACCTGAAGCTATTCCTCCTGAGGTAAATGGGGTTCCTAACAAGCCTGGACTTGTTCAGTGCCCAGCTGCAACCACCAGCAAGCCAAGGTATCTCTGGGGTGATACACCGCAGTTGCTGCCTTTGGCCCAGCAGCGAGGGTCAGACTGGCCCAGGCACAATCTAACTGGTAATATTGGGAGCCTTTTTTCCAATAGTTTGGGGAGCAGTACAAGGGAAGTCACGGTGGCTGAATTGCCAGTAAAAACCTGTGTATTTTGGTGAATAGGCTGAGCTGAAGTTCCAGTCACCATGACTGAATTGCTGTTATTTCCCAGGCTCCATAGGAGTTTGGGTATAGCTACTGCTTCCATGGTTATGCCTTTGATACGGTTTTAGACAAGCCCCTGAGATTAATTTCAGAATTCCTCTATCCTTCTTGGTTGCATTCTTGCAAATTGCTGCCCAGTGTGCTGTCCAGCCTGTCACTGAACATTTTCTCCATGTGTGGCATAGCTGTACAGAATGAAAACCAGCAGGATTATAAATGTATGTAGTGTCAGGTGTTACCTCCGTTTTGTTAACACATAGTTTAGCTAACACCTGGTGACTTTCTTTCCTCTTGGCCTTTTGGTTTCCCTGCTGAAGACAGCTGCTCACAAACAGCTGTGTTGGTCCATTTTACAGAGCTTTGAGGATTAATGATTTTAATGCACAATACAGTAAAGGAACTTTGTTAAATCAGTGTTCCCTCATTTGGTGACCAGATTCTTTAATAATTAAAATGATTGCCCATTGTGGTTTTCTGCCTTTCCTGATGTCCAAAAGAGCCATTCTTCACTTGACACAGGTGCTTCTATTGCTGTGCAGATGATCTGAGGGCTGAGTTTAACCACTGCCATATGGTGGGGTCAGGAGCTGCAGAACAAGTTCCCTTTTCAACTGCTCTGAGAAATGTTCAGGGACATTGCAGAAGCTGCTCTGCAAAGTCACCTACCTGGTATTTCCAAGATTTTCAGATTTGCTGTGGGAGAAATGTTAAGAAGTGCAAATTATGGGAGGTGAAGAATCCCAGAGGTAGTTCACATATAAAATCAGTGAGAAAACATGGTGACACTTGTGCTGCTGTTAGAGAAATCCATTGTCAAGTATCTGGTCAGCAGGCATTTCCTGAGGCTTTCATGTACCATCACAAATGGTGTTGTCAGACTGGGTAGTGGCAAATGCCTTGAAATCAGTAAGTTGGGGAATGAAAATTACTTGAGACAGCAGTCATGGAACACATTTTGAGCATGGCCTCTCCTGTCACAGCCATCTGTTGTCACCTGTGAGTTGGCCTTTTCCTCTGAGTGTGAAGTGTCAAGCCTGTCCAGTGAACAGCACTGCCTGTGGAGGATGTGGCACGAATGAGGTGGCTCAAGGCCTTGTCTGGCAACATTTACTCTCATGGTTTAAATTCGTGCTGGAGTTTGCTGTGTGAAGTGACTTACATCAGTAGATTTTTGGGATAAGTGAGCCTGAATTTGTGTTTTACTAAGCCAGTATGTAATTTAAAATAAATAGGTCTTGATAGCAAGTCACTGAGAGCGTGTTTAATGTTTAATAGTTGAGAGTGTGGTGCATTAGCTAGGAAGTTTTGTCTGTGTTGCCCCTGCTGCCAGTCGGAGCTGACCCTGGTTCTGTGATGCTCCAGTGCTGCGTACAGCCCAGCTCAGCCTTTCCTCAATGCTGCAGCTCCTCTCCTGCTCTGGGGCTCAGCATTCCAGGCTCCAGTGGTTAGCATGATCCATGAGGGCAGGTGCAGACCATAATATGGAGAGGTTATATAAGAGGCTGGTATGTCCAGGGGGTGGGCAAAAAGCACAGGTGATAGCATAACCTAGCAATGCTGTGTTGTTCCTTCTCTGTCCATGACACTAAGCATGTCTCCCATCACCTGATCCAGAGTAGTGTTGTCTTATTTGTGTAAGAAGAATGTTAATGATATTTTGAACAGGCTTAAGTAGGATTGAAGTGCCATGCAGATGTGGGCTGATCCTTTGCATGGGACTGCAGTCAATTTTTTATCCAAACACGTAGGTAGGCTTTTTGCTCGAATGTAGATAAGTATAAAAACCTAAACTTCTGAATTAGAAATACAAATTCTTTTAAGTCCACTTAGTAGCCTAGAGAATGTCACAATATTTCTAACACACTTTCCTGAAAAGATACAAGAGATATTTAGCCACAACATTTCATGATGTAAGTCTATTTATATCAAAGTGTCATATGGTTATAGGGAAAAAGAGATTTTATTTTTTCTTTGAACAGTGTAAGTCAAAAGACAAAATTGAGTTTTCCACATTTGCTGCTTTAAATGGAGACATAATTAGGAAAATCTCTGTGAAAGTATTTTTGCTTTCATCCACCCAGTCACAAATTGATATAACAGATGATCAACTTGGAGGAAAAGAACCTACTAAGGATAACTTACAACCAGAGATTTGCATGGAGGCTATGTTAGGGAGCAAAATAGAGCAGGTTTAAAGCTGTGCTTGGATGACCTTCAAATCCCATCTGCAGCTTCAAATTTCAAATGTCAGCTGCAAGTAGATCATTGCACCAGAAACACTTAGGCAATAAAAGATCAAGGATGTCCTCTCTTTGCATTTGTTTCAGAGGAGAGAGAACTGCGTTGCCTCATTGAGGGTTGCTGTCTGTGGGTAGACTGATGTCTCTGGGAGGAATTGGGAAATTTTGCACTGGGTCAGTGCATCAAGGGTGGAAATGTCTATCTCCACTAGATCAGACAAAAATATTAAAATCCATTATGTTACTGTGTTACTATAACTGCTTCAGTCTGGTGCTTGGGTTCTGTGCCATGAGGTGTGAATATCCACAGCTCAGAGCCATGAAATTTCAGAGAGGGCAGAAGAAAGCCAAAACTGCACTGGGGAAAAGCTAAGTATAGTCAGACAGCTTTGTGGCTTCTTGCCTTCTGAACTGCAGAATTCACCAGGATAAAATCCAAAAGGGAGGCTGAAGGGAGAAATCTGCCCCAATTCCTGTTGCAGTTGTGCACTTTCCTCCTGTGCTTTCATTGCTTACATGAAAGAAATGGGGATAAAGGGGAAGTATAATCAAGGCACTATTACTTCAGAAGCAAAACCTTAGGTCAGAGGTTTCTGCTGGCCAGAATGATCCTGGAGTGAAAACAAACTGAGCCTTAGCTGCCTCCAAGAGGCTTTTGGCAGAACTGAAGGGTGGCTCAGAGAAGAAGAAGCTGCTCTGAAGTGCTGTAAAAACTTCAGAAGCTTTTAATTGTTACTAATGTCATTCAAGCCTGATTCCCACTGGAACTTGCTCTGTGTTAATTATGGTCCTGAGGAGGGTAACTTGGCAAATGCAGCTGCAGCATTGCTGTTGCATTAGTTAATTAATCATCCAGGCTGGATTGGAAAGATGTGTTCCTTTACTCTCATTATAAACAGCTGTAGAGAAACGGAAAGGTTTTGAGGACTGAAAAGTCCTTTCCAGCTGTTTCACAGTGTGAGGGCTGCTGGATCCTCAGACAGATGTGCAGGTCTCATGTGGTCATGTTTTCAAAGGCATTGTGGTGCTTGTTCCCAAAAAAGAAACATGAAACACATCAAACTCTGCAAAAGCAGGTCATCTTTGTCTTATCAGTACAGCTGTAAAAAAAGGCCTTATGAATTAAATTAATACAGCTTTAATAACCTTTTAAAATAACTTGCAGAGGTGAAGCAGACAGATTCTGTTAGGAATAAATTGAAGATACCCAGAGTGGCTTTCTTAGGCAAATATTGGGGGATTATTTCTGGGCTGGTTTCAGGACTATTTTGCACACTCTGGTGATGCTGATTTCACTGTAGATTGTTAGTCTTTCCTTAGTGCCTCTTGCTGACCTGCTGCTTGAAGCCATGCAGACATCTGAAATTCAGCTCCTAGGATTCCCTAGCAAAGCCTCAGCTATAAGAACCTGGCCTTTGCAGTGACCTCTGTCAGCTCACCCCTGCAGTGATCTGACTGTCAGAGCTCTACCCAGCCCAAACCAGCACAGTGCCTCTTTATCTGGTCCTGTTAATCACAGGGAATATTTATGGACTCTGCTGTCTGAAGTGAGGCTGCAGCAGCTGAACGTTATTTCAGCTACACTTTGAAAGCCACTGAGGTGACATGTATTTACATTGCTGAACTGGGTCACTCTTTTCCTTTGTGTTTTTTGCTTCTGAGCATGCTTGGGAGCAGAAAAGACACTTTTCTAACACCATTATTTGGTTGTTTAGGCAGATAAAAGCCTCAAGCTGTTATGTGTAATGTGCCTCACAGATCCACATGGTGACGTTTTAAGGCAAAAATAACTTCTAGAAATGTCAATAGAGGTGAGACATTATTATTTCTGAGCTTGTAAATTAAACTAACTGCACTGCAGACATGATCTTGTATGTGCTGACAGGAGACAGTGATAAACATGCTGACATATTTGTAGGGATAAGGGTACCCTACAATCTTGTAATTATGTTCTTCCTCATTTGTTAATTAACTGATTTCCATGGAATTCTTATGGAGGGGGGAGAGCTGTGTTTTATTAGTAGGGCACTGCAGAATTTGGTTTGTGTCCAGTGATTTTTCATGACGGGCTTGTGGCTAAAATAGCTGTGTGCACTGTCTGGGAGCACACCTGAGGCTGGAGTGACCTTCCTGGTCTGATCTGGGAAAAGCTCTTGCAGTGCCCCGTGCTTGGAATATTCCCCAAGATGTACTTAATAATGCTACAGATGGCCTGCATCTGAAGTAAAAAATAAAAAGTGACCTGGCCTCCTGCCTTGTAGGGTTCTGTGGTATCTCCTAGAAGGGCCCTGGTGTCTGTTGTTGCAAACCCATAAATATTTGTAAATCATTAAGTCCAGACTTCCAAAAAGATACTGGAGAAAACTGGTGCCGCATTTCCTGAGCCTCTCGTAGTCCAGAGCTGTCTTCATTTGCAGCTGTATTGCTATAGAGATGTCCTTCCTTCTAAATAGTAATTTCACTTTATTAATATGAACATGAACAAGGTCAAGAGATTAAAAAAAAAACACAAACAAAAACCCTTGAGTTTCCAAACCATTGTCCCTTCTTTGACCCTGATGTGATCCATGAAGGCAGTGATTTTCTCAGTACTCAGTACTGCCCTTTCTGGCCTGTTTGGTTGCCTCCAGGTCAGGCCCCATGCAGTGAGGTTGTGCTTTATGCCTGAAGGAACCCTGACTCACAAGGTCCTGGGGACTTTGAGGGTGATGTGAGAGAGCACTTGCCCAGCAGGTGAAGACACTGGAGGTTCACACAGTGTGAAAATGCTGCCCAGACTCTTCCTTTGCAGCCAGACCACCTCAAGAGCCTGTCTGACCATGCTCCCTGGTAGTGCTTTGTCCAAGCACAGCCTGCAACCACTGGCCATGGCCAAAAATGTGCTGCCAACCTTGCCTTGATTCCTAAAATTGTTTTTTTTTTTTTTTTTTTACCTCACTTGCTGTAGAGTGATAGTGAGAACTGAACAAAAAATGCTTTTCCCTTTGCTCCTTGCTTTAATCTTTTATTGTAGACTGCTGTATGGTATGTTCTTATTCCCTGCATTAAAGTCTGAAAATGTCAGTTGCTGAAGGGAGAGATAGTTTTAGTCATGAAACTAATAATTGCAGGCTTTGTTAAGGATCTGGATTTTGATTACCAGAAATATACTTAACATGAAAAGTTTGCCATGTGAATTTAAGAACTCATTACAGAAAATTGGAGAAGAATAATACCTTTTTGGTAATGTGGCAGGATTTCATTTTTGAGGAAGAAGAAAAGGTGATAAAAAGTTTCATTTATCTTAAAAGATTTTTTTACAAGGCTGATAAATTGTCTATGGGTAGCTTTTAATGTTAATTGGAGAGAAAGCTTTGATGATTTAGTGTGGAGGAGATACTTATCTTTTGTGCAACTACTGATAGATAAGGTGAATCTTGCTCTGAAAAAAGGCTTTATAATATAAGATTGGCACAGGGGAGCCCAGCAAGGCTGGGGTGAATGATGCCCATTGTCCCAAGCACCATTTACACACTAAAAGATCAGTGCCTGCAGCCTTGCTAACCTAAATAGACAGCAGAGACAGAGAAACAGTTTGTAGCCTTTATTTCTTTACTTATTTATTAATAAAGCAAGCTAAATAAAGCCTTTTTGCTAATTTGGGCTCTGAGAGGTTGTTGTAAAGGATGTGTACTGGCAGGCAAATTGCCAAGAGTTCATCAGAGGAGCAGAAACACAGTCCATCAAATGGATTAACCATGACATATATTATAGGTACATGTAAGATGTTGGGAAGTGAGTGACAGACTCTGAATCAAGTTAATAAAATTCACTTTGCATGGCAGAGTAGTTGGCTCTTTGTTGCAGCTAAATGGAGCTGTGCATATTTCAGAGATTGCTTTAAATCAGAGGTATGTGCAGCATTTTCAGTAAATTTCTTTGGTTTATTCAGATCACAAGGTTGAAATAAAACTGCACTTTGCCTGATTTTAGATCTAATGTTCCTGCTGATCTTTAGTGAAACAGCCAGAATCACTCAGACCATTAGTATCTATCAGTCTATTGATCTGTCTGTATTTTCCTCAAAAATCTGAAAGTAGAAACTGATGTATGGAGGCCATTTGCCATCCTCAGCTGGTGGCCACAATTTTAGGTAAATTCTGAGTGTAAGTACTGAGTCTGTCAGATATTAAATACGACTTGGCCACCAGCAGAACAGGTCTAGGCAGGTGTGTCTGAGCAGGGAGTACCACAAACCAGCTCCTCTGTCCTTGGGCACAACTGCTGATGGGCCTGGGGCAAAAGTCAGCTGGCATTCACAGAACCATGGAATGTGAGGCTGGGAATTGCCTCTAGGATCATCAACCAGCACTGCCAAGCCCATCACTGAGCTGTGTCCTCAAGTGCCACTTCCACACGGATTCTGAATCCCTCCAGGGATGGTGACTCCATCACTGCCCTGGGCAGCCTGTTCAAGTGTTTGACAACCCTTCCAGTGAGGAAACTGTGCCTAACATCCCATCAAAACCTCCACTGCTGCCACTTGAGGCCATTCCCTCTCCATCCCATGGTCCTGTGAGTTGTTACTGGCTGATTTTCCCATCGTCTCCAAATACACTCATAGTTTCCTCTGTGGCATCATATAAAATGTTATTCAAAACCTGCATGTACTGAATTTTCCTCACCTAAACTTAATTATTCAAAAGGATACAGGGCTACAGTCTATTTTTTATAAACTTTTTTCAGAAAGATTCTGCATTTAGATCCGAAGCCCGGGTTTAGAATTGTTTGGATCTCTGTTTTCTGTTAAGAATAACCACAGTTAATATGTTTTTTCTCACATATTCTTATGATATGCCTCTTACTGAATAGATAATGAATGTGTTTTTTCTTCAGTAGTTCGTGACTTTTTATGCTTCATTGTTCTAAAATCACCAGGTTCTACTGGTTTGAGTGCGTGCAGTGAATGTAATGTGCCCTTGTTTAGTGGGAATTTCCCATTTTGTAGCTGTATCCTGCTCAAATCTTTTCCTGCATTGCCTCTATGTTCAGCACTGGGTGTCAGTGACAATTGAGGTGAAGGGATCATGTGGCCACAAGACTGCACACACTGCAGACCTCTCAGAGTGTTGTACCAAACTTTCTGAGCCCTCTTTGCTGTTTCTCTCTGGCTGCTCTGAACAGTCATTCGGGGCAAGTGTTTCCCTGGTGGATGTAGAGCCTGCCCCCACTGCAGCTTCTGCATTGAATCTCAGCCTCCTCTGTGCCAGTCTGCAAGTCTTTTGGAGCTCTGGACATCTCTGAGTGGTAGTTGACCAGATTTGAAGTTATGTCACCAAATAGTTGCGGTCTTATGGTTGTATTTCCACCCGGTTTAATCACTCTGCTTTCATGCTGTTCTTGTGTGTAACCAGTGCACCCCTTGGTAAGAATGAATGTGTTTTCTGGCCTGTTTGTAGATCCAGATTTGATTTGCAGTAGCCATCCCTAAACTCCTGCTAGTTTTGCATTCCTAGCTATAAAATGGGTTTGAATGATAGAAAGGTGAAGTGACTTACGGCCACTGTCAGACATTCTTGTTTCCAGAGGAGCTTGATGTCTGTGATTCAGTTTCTGAAGTCTCTTGGAGCTGTATCTACGAGTGGCCTAGCCCTGGAGCAGGTGAGCTTTGGTCTTTTTTGACTCCAGACATGACAGGATTTTAATTGCACTGTGTGAGCTCCTTTGAGCACCTCTGTTCTTCCAGCTGATGACTCTGGAATTACAGGCTTCACCTGTAAAAGAAACAGGCAAGTCAGTTCTTCTAGCAATAGGCTGATTCCCAGTGTGCTAAATATAAGCAAGAACTTTAGGTTCTTTCAGATTTATGCAGAGTTTTTCAGAATTTCAGTTTAGTCCTGGAGTGTGGAATGCACAGCCTAGCTATTTTTCCAGCATTGTGCTTTTCTTTGACTCTCCCAACTCATTTAATCCCTTTTCCTTTCCCTTGGTGAAGGGGGTTGGTGTCCCAGGATAGGAGTAATTTTCTACAGCATCTGTGTTTCTTCCCAGTTAACACCAAGGTGTCAGGGGTGAGTGTCTGCCTGGCTGGGCTGGGCTGGTGCCCTCACCCTTCCCTCTGTTGTGAAAGTGCTCTTGATTCCAGGGGAGAGAGTAAGGAAGCTGCAGTGGAAAATGAACACTCACACTTTGCTGGACTTCCCTGTTCTTTTCCCACTGAGTTAGGCTTTCCTTTGCTGAAATTGTTCCAAGATAGCAGATAGTGTCATATTGAAGCAATAGGATGAGGAAGGTCTTGAAGTTCTTGTGCCTCTGTTGCTATAGTGGTAGTTTTTTTCCCCTGTTATATTTCCTTTTTCCTGTTACTATACTTTGTTGTAATAAAAGCAGAAGATAAAAAATAAATCAGATTTTCAATAAATAATTTATAACAGTTGCAGGGTTTTATGGATCCAAGGGCATCCTTTTATGCTTGTGGTGGAGAACAGTGCGAGAGGGCTGGTTAGAATCACTTATATTGCTTTTGCTGTTGTCAGTGTGAGTCGGTGGCCTGCTGAGATCCTTCTTCCTGTGCCCTCAGTTCTGTGTTAACAGGAGACAAGCAAGCAGTATTTTTTGGATCTCTTGGTTTGGTTAAACACTCTGGCAGGGTTGATATCCCTTTGCTCTGTCGTGCAGCCATTTCACAGTAAATTGTTCTTTCACTCCTCGCAGCAGTGCAGTCTGGAAACCTCCAACTGATTTGTTCTATTTTCCTACCAGTGCACAATTTCGGTGGCAGTAAGGGAGCAGGTCCCTTTTTGTTTTGGGTAGGGAAATTTAAACTGCAAGACAGTTTCACAGCAATATGTTACATAATACTGCGCAAAGTGAAAAGTAACTAATGTGGAGGTGGAAAAGATACCCTTACTACTCAGTGCAAAGCTGGGCTGCCTTTCTCACAAAGATAGTTACCTCCTACCTCTTCATTTCCGTGAGAGGCTCTCTCAGAATCCCAACTGTAAGAAAAAATAATTGTAAAATTGTCTCTTATCTTGAGCACAATCTGGAAATACAAGCAGAAGACTGAATCTGCATTATCCTGTCATCTCAGCTGCTTGATGTTTGGAAAGAGTGAGGAAATAAACCAGTGAGAAAACACCCAGTGCTCGCTCCTGAAGGCTGCAGAATTCTGCATTTCTCATCAGACCACATTCTCATCTCATGCTGCACTGGAGAAAATTTGACATAGCCTTGTGAAACTAATGAATTTTTCCAGTATGGCTAAAATAGCAGTGTTAGGCTTTATGGAAGTTAGGAAAACATCAGTCTGTCTATCTGCAGTTACCATTGAGTTACTGTTATTGTTGCAGTGTAAAAGAGATTAAACTCTCATGAAGGTGTTCCCTGCCCAAAAAATTGCAGGACTTCTTAATTTTCTCTGTTATACACTTTCTTAAGAGGCCTGTCATAAAGATTTGGTTTGAAGTAATCTCAGGTTATATGAGGGTATGAAAACAAGAACAGAGTCTGGCTAAACCTCCTAACTGATGCTGATCTGACTTAGACAATGTATAATCATAGATTAAAAATACCCTGAGCTTGGTTACATCCTAAAAATACTCTTCAAAGTTCTTAGCAGCTGTTACTAGAAATAGTTTACTATTGCCTGGGTGGTACAGCAGAAGCTGAAAATATGAAAACTAGGATTCTTTTTTTCTCTTAAATATTCATCATGAATACTCTGTGTTCAGATTAATATCTTTCAAGTCCTTGCTTTTTAGGTCCTTGCTTTTTAGGCTGCTTAGAAGGACCAAAGTGCCAGGGGAAAGAAAACAGGGAATATGTAATATGAAAAATACTGTTCCTTTCTGTTGGTCAGTGGTGTATGTTTTTCTGGAATATTTTGCAGTTCCATTTCCTTTGACTCAAACCAGAGTTCAGAAAAGAGAGGCTAACATGATCTTATGCTGGAAAGCCATGATGAAAGATTAAACCCCCTGGGATTATTGTCTGAGGCACCATTCTTCATCCTCTTTCTGTGTCATATCAGTTGCTAAAATTATACATGGTATAGATGAGATAGATAAGAAACATCTACTTTTTTCTTCTTAGAAATATCAAGGTGCTCAGTTAATACCAATAATGGGAAACCTGTAGAAGGGAAAATAAGAGTGCTTGGTTAGACTTTTAAAATCCTTGCCACAGACTTTTGATGAAATTAATGAAATGAAGGAAGAAAATGAGTCCATGACACTAATCCAAAGTACAAGGAATCCAAATTCCTAGTTTTAGTGAAATTAGAAAACTATACTTACATTTATAAAATAGCATTTTTCTTCTTTTATTGTTCCCCCAAGACCAAATTGGTATATATGGTTTGGATGTCACTTACACAATTTTTGCCTTATAACACATCTTTTAAGATATCTTACACTTTTCACAGGTGTGCATTCTGCACACAAATCCAGTTCACTAGTAGGTGTCCTATAATCCTCTCGTTTGCCTACCCTCTAAATTCACTAAAATAAACTATATCTTGTGGAAGTCTTGACAAAAAAAAAAAAAAACAAAACAACAAAACCCCTGTGGTATATTGTAAAAGCAGATGATGGCAAGCATGTTAATAATCTCTAGAACACTTTGTTCAGTCAGTGGTTCTGGGGAACTCCAAAGGAATTCATTTTGTTACCACCTTCCAAGTGCACTCACCCCCAGCCTGTGGAAAAGATAATTGTGTTTGCAGAGCACAGACATGTCCTGCACATGTGGGTGGGCATGAATGTGGCATCCCTGGCACGAGGCCCTGAGGGGTGGACGTGCTGTGGCTGCCCAGCGGGGCACAGGCAGCTGCCACTGCCCAGGGTGCAGGGACTGCCAGGGGGATGCTCCAGAGACAGCCCAGATTTGGGATGCACAGGGCACTTGCTGGAGGGATGAGGTGTTGTCTTGGCAGTTGGTGAATTCTTCAGTCGCCTCCTGTCTCTCATTTCTGTTTTGGTGCTGTGGAGAAAGTGTGTTCTGGGCTATGTGAGACCTTTAACTTGTATTGCCTCTGTTCTTTGAGTGGCATCTAAAAGTTTTCCTTGTAGGGTTCTGAGCTGCCAAAATGTCATGAAGATGAACTGTGAGCAGAGAAGAGGGAAATGCAAAGTGTGTTTCATTTACTTACATGTTTTCTAGAGGTTAAATCTTCATGGAATTCTCTTGTGTGAAACTATTTTGGAAATCTGCTTTTAGTTATTGATCTGTACATATGATGTCTGTGCCAAGTAATTGATGCTGCCAATACAAGAAGTGAGCAAGCAACAATGTTAACAATGTTGACTTACTTTTGACTTTCAAGCTAATTTTAACCACTGGAATTTAATTAATATTCTGTTATTAATACCATTTATTAACATTTATCTAAGGGCCTCAGATTACAGGCATGTAAAGTGAGCATGCATTTTCCATAACCTGTTATTGACCTTTTTCTGATAGAAGGGAGAGGAGTGTTCTTTTCTGGACTATTTCTGATGCAGAACTATTTATATATCCTTTTCAATCCTCTTCCCTAAACACTGTCCAGTGTTCTGGTTGATTTTTTTTGTTTATTCACTTATACATAAACTGTAAGTGCAGTTAGCTTGCCATACTGTTCTAGCCCAGGGAGAGCTGCCTGTAGTAGCAGCAGTAGCATCTTTGCCAAAACATGACTTCACTGCTAGCAAAATATTTGTGAGATTTGGGACACTTTGCAAATAATTAGTGAAGTTTGCAGTGCTCTCTGGGATTCATTGGGGTGGAGGAGCATAAACATTACATCTGCCATTTGCATCTGTTTCTTCTCATGGCAGTCTGCTTCTCACTTTGCAGCAGAGTAGAAGCTTCATGAGACCTGGGACATGGTAGAAAAACCTCATTACAAGTAGCTGCAATTGTTCTCTAAACTATGCAGTACATTAAGTAATCAATAACATCTTATGTCTTACTATTTTTAAAAATAGATTTTTTTTTTCTTAAACCATTGTGTTATATTTCATATTCAAATGAGTGTAAGAAGCTTACCTTTATTATTTTTGCAGCTGCATGCAAATGAAGAGCATTTCCTTTACTAGATATAAAAGGGATTTGGCAAAATGCAGACTGTACAGAGGCTGCATGGTTAGGTGGTAGGTGAGACTGACATTAGGAATATATTTTATCTTTTGAAAGTTTCTTTTGTTTTAAACCTTTCTTATACCCTCTTTATTTTATGCTTCTGAGCAATCATCAAAGTCACATATGAAAGAGGCCCAGACTTCTCTGGATTCTTTACAGCATGGACTCCATATCCTATATAAATAAAAAACCCATTTGCTTATTTAAAGGAGAATAATTTTCATGCAGTATTTTTTAAAGAAAATTAACTTCAACAAATCTTTTTCCATTTTCAAATTTCAAAAGCTTGAGAGTTACAAAAATGATGTGTTTAATAATTTTCTTTTTGTTTGGAAAGCGATAAAGTGTTACTGCCATTTAAAAATCAAACAGAAAGAGTAGACATCTACATTTTCCTATCCAATTAAGCTTTAAAAATTGACAGAAGAAGACAAGGTAAAACCTTACAATTTGTATAGGAATACCAGGAAAATTGATGGGGTCAGCTAAGGAATAAAAAACCAGAAGGATTTAGGAGTATTCCCATGCCCTCAGCTGTCTGGTTAAATTGGACAGATATTCCTTATGAGGCTTTGTGTGTTGTGCCTAATGTTATTTTCTCTTGTCTGGAACATTCACCTGATGAGCCAAGATGTACAAGTTTAATGCCAGATTTACAAGACTTCACTTTTTGCTGTTACAATTCCCTTGCTGTTGCCCCACAGATTTCCTGGGATGCCTGTAACAGGGAGGAGGATTAGATGGATGTTAGCCTCACTTTTCTTCCATTCAGAGACACTGACTTGCCATTGTTGATGACTCTGACCCCTCTCATTTTAAAAATGGTGGTTTTTAGTTAGAAGAAATGCAACTTGCTTTAATCCATTGCTACTGAAGCATGTAGCTGCCATCAAGTAATGTGGCTCTGATATGTGTATAATGATAATACAGCATGGACCTGGTACAATATGGATAATATTTTCTCCAAAGATTTAGGGTATTTCTTGGGATTTAGATTTTACTACTGAAATCTGGTTTTTAAACAAATTTGGGTACTCTGGTAATAGGATTCTTCAGTGACAGTGCTGTATGAAGTTGTAAGGGAGTAGAGTGGCATGGTACTAATGAAAAGGATGGAGTACTAAAGTGTTTAAGTAAATACTCTCAAATTATTTTTCTGTCCATGTGTGAGGATTTTATCTTGAGTGTTGATTTAACAGGAACAGAATGATGAGGGTAGGTCTTTTCTGTTCATGAAAAAAAAAAAAACAACCTTGAAAAATATTTGGCTAATTTCTTTATGGTACCTAGTAAATTCAAATACTATAGGTTTTTTTGGGTGAAAATTTTACATAGAATTTGATTTTTGAGAGGTTACACACAGACCATGTTAATCAGATAAAGCAAGAGATTCAGTTATTTCATTGGTAATTCTGTTTCCCATGTCTCTTGCCATTCCTGTCTTGTTCCTTTACCACTCTGCATTGTCTGTTTTAGGCCGTATCAGGAACAGCCTCAGAAATGTGAGTATGGTGTTTTATTTGGTGAGCTTCCTAGGCTTCTCATCCAGTCCCATATAAAGATTCATTTACAGAAAAAGTAATTTAAACCAAATACTTCTAAAAAGTATGGACTATGTACCTGGACTTGTCAGCCTTTTTTTACCTGAATAAATAATTCCTACTGAAGTGAAACTGTTCCTCAGAAATATCCTAAGATGAATCTGTACCTGTGAGCAGTGTTCCTTATCAGCTTTACCTGAACACTTGCTGACTGCTGATAAGGTGAGAGGAGGAGCACTGTCACATGTGTTTTCATTAATGCAGATGAACCCCACCTCCTCCCTTTTTTCCAGTGAAAACAATGAGTACAAATGAGTTTGACTTTGAAACTGGCAGTAGCAGCAGGGCTTAGAAGAGCTTTTAGAGATTCAGACTTCTAACAAATTACTGATGCAACAGAGCAGAAGAAAGTAAAACTTTCTGTTTTCTCTTGAGACCCCATCATGACAATTAGCATTTTATGTTCCTCAGGCTTGCTTCTTTCCTTCCTTGTTTAGTCTTTTCAACAGGAGAAAGTCACTGCCAAGTACTGGTGCACAAAGCCAGTCAGTCTGGAGGCAGCACTTGTAACAAGTGTTTGCCTGCCCAGGGACAAGGCAGAAACACACACTTGAGTACAGGAATAAACAGAGGTGATAGGGAAAGGAAGAGAGAAAATCATTCCATTACACAGAATATATTCGTTTGAGCTCTTTTTTTTTTAGCCCTCATCAGGGAATTTCTGTGAGGGAGGAATATGACAGATTCTTGGCCTATCAATGATATTGACAGTGGATATTTGTCAATGATACTTTGCAGTGTAACAGTGACCTCCCTGTGAAGGTGCTGCTTGATACCACGTGAAATCAAGATTCTGACTGCATTGAAATTCCTGAAACCATTTCAGAGATCTGCGATCAGATTTTAATGTTGTAGTTGTTATTTGTTTTCCTCATCCACATTTAACTGCTTGATTATTTTTAGATGTATCAGTAAGTTACTTAATACAGATAACAGGCTCTGGTTACTTAATTATGGGGCTTTCCACTTGTCTCAGCGTTGCAAGAAGTTGTATCCCATGTAATTGACACTTCTAGTCTTGAGTGCTACAGTTTGCTTATACAGCATTCACCAGTTTGTTTCCTCTTGTTTTGTTGCAGTTTTACTGGTAGAAGCCATCCCACACAAGGCTGCCTTCCTTGAGCCTGTCTTCATTAGGCTGTGGACTTGCAAGTAGAACACTCAGCAGTGACAGGTTGCCTTTGTTCTCACATCTCTTTATCTCTGCTTTTCCTCCCTGGGAAGTCTTAAGGTTTTTTTGTCTTGAAGAGGATAGGGATACCCACATGTTTCTGAAAATCAATATTGGATCTCTTTTCATTCTATTAGAAAATGTAGATGGACATTAAAACAAAGTGAAAAAGTTGTTCACAGCAACACTGCATTGTCAGGTCCTATCCAGCAGGTCCTCTGGATGTGAAATTCCTGCTCACCAGAGTGGGAGTTCTGTGTATCAGGACTTTGTGTCAGCCTACTTCATAGTGCACTAAAAGTTGTAGAGTTCTTTGAATTCTTTGGGACAGATGGTGCTATATGTACAAGTCAGAGGACAGTGTGGATGGCTGGCACACATTCTGTAAGGCAGCATAAAGTCTGGTCTGTTTCTCTTCATCTCCTGCACAAGTGTTACATAAGAACTTTCAGGCAACCTACAATTAAAGAAGGCAAAGTACTTTAAGTATTTATAGGTTTTTGTTAGTCTTAGTGTTAGACCCAAGGCAAGTAGAAACAACCAGCGTACGTTCATTTTAACATTTTATCATGGTTTGCATGATAAAATGTTAAAATGTGCACCAGATTCCACAAGAATTCTGACACAGGTGGGATTTGAGCTCTGACATCTTGGATGCCACTGCAGGCATTTCACTACCACCTCCTTCTTGCTCTTCCCTGCTTCACTCCTGCTGCTTTGCTGCTCATGGCTATGTGTTGGTAATATTGGCACTTCCACAGCAGCACCCAGTGAGCAGTGCCAAAGACAAGGAGAGAGAATCATGGTGAGCCACTCCCATCACACACCCTCCTTGTGCCTGCACTTTGCAAACCCGTGGTAAGTGAAATAGGCGACAACACAAGGACAAACTCACCTCAGTTTGTGCTTCTCCAGGTTTCACTGACAGCACAGCTCAGTCTGGAGTCCCAAAGGCTTACAGTCATCTGAATTTCAAAGTAACTGGCTAAACCTTCAGTTAACACACAGGCACTGGGCTGATTTTCCTTAGGAAGCCAATGTCACACGAGCTGGATCAGTGCTCAGTTCCTCCACTGCTCATCACTTTAGGTACATGAGCAATAAATACAGATTCTTGCCACACATAACAAAGCTATTCCTCCAATTAGGCAAAAAGGTTATCTGACTAATTATATTCTTTTAGTAATGCTGTAAGAGAGAAGAAGGTGACTTAAAAATCATGATCTTAGGGAAAACGTGACATTTGAGAAAGTGGGGGATACTGCTTACAGCTTGTTGTGGAAAATATTAGGAAGATGCTTGGCAAGCAGTGTGAGTTTCTTCTCAGCTTGTTTTGCCTCCCATCTGTCTGTTTGACTTTGTTCCACGCTGCAAATGTAACTTCCTTGCATTGTCAACTCGTGAAAGGGTGTTTGAAGGAAATGGTTCATAAAAACTTCATTAAAGGTTTGGGGGGAAATGGCAAGAGCAGTAAATCTGTCAAAACAAGTTATTCCTGTCCACAAGTGAGGCAGCTGGCATCCCTGGTTATGAGGAAAACCCTCAGTGCTCAGCGACTGCTACCAGATCCTTGAGCCTATTTCCAGCTCTGAGGACTTGTATAGCATGCAGGGTGTTTGGGTTCATTGCTTTGAGCTCCTTCAGCAGTCTCTGTGCACAGCCTGCACTTGGGGAGGAGCTGAGGGCCTGGCAGATGCATCGTTTGCTTCTGCTGCTACTTCTGATGTGAGGGAACAGGACCCTGTCACCCCTGACACCCTGTGTGCCTTGTCCCTCGCTGACCTCAACCAGAACCCAGCCTTTCCAGGGGGCTGGGAGAAAGGCTGCCCCTAGCTATTCCAAGGGCTGCTTTTCTGGAGTAGACAAGGCTTTTGCTGCCAAATATTTGTGGAAATACCACACTTTTCTGTAATGCTGTAATTGCAGGTGGTACCTGGCTGTGCTGTCTCGTGTGCATCTGTATAGTTACCAACACAAAACCAGCTCTTGTAATGGGATTTAGGAAATAGTGAAGTGAGATGACAGAAGGATTTTAAATATGACAGATTTACCAGTTGTTCACTACTCCTGTTAATGGTCTGAGACGTTCTGGGCGAGTTAAATGTGCTCAGAATTTTGTGGATGTTACCGACCTGGAGAAGAAGCTAAAATATATGAATGAAATGATGCAAGTGGTCCAGGCAATCCAGCGTCTCTGTATCACTTTCAGATATTACTAGGATACTTTCCCTTTATCCAAAACAGGGAGTTTTACAGCCACAGTTGCTTTGGTGTTAGAAGCAAGAACGTTACAGCCTGACATGAGAACATGTTGTGTGACAGGGCTTAGTGTAAGGACCAGGAAGATACTGCAGGAATATTTGTTTCTTTCCATTTGTTCTCCAGCCTCATAGTTTGACATGGTCTGATGGAGAGACATAGGAACAATTGATCCAAATTAAATAAAGAAGTGAATTCAGAGTTAAAGGGGCTCTGACTGATCCTAATTTATCCTTGTAATGAGCTAACTGAAATTGATAAAGGTCACTGTTACTTATGAATGAGAGTGTCCACAAAAGGCTTTGAAGTAGTTTCTGTAATCCATTTCAGATGTTAATTTGAATTAGTTTTCTGAAATGTCTGCAGGCAGAAGACCCATTATAGTCTGTGTGCAAAGAGTGCCAGCATTCAAAAATAATTCTGCCTATCTACATCCTCAGTGCCACAGCAGGTAATTATTGTAGAGAAGATCCACTGCAGTATCCCAGTCCCCAGGGGGGGATGTCCCCAGTGCCCAAGTTTCTCCTGTGTGGGAAACCATTGCCTCAAGCCTGCATCAGGGACTAAGCCCTCATTCTAAATCTGGTACATTTTGCCTACCTCCTACTCCCAGTGCAGTAATTTACATTTGCTTTACCCTGGCTCTGATGTTTGCCACCTTCACCCACAGCTGAGAGAGCAAGTCTTTAAACACTTTCTCCAACACTTAAGCCAGAATTATTCTGTGGTTCAGCTGCTGGGTGAGACTAATGCCAGGTTCCCCAAGGAACAAATGCACCACCTGGCCAGGGAGCTCCAGCTGTCTGGCTCTGTGCCTCCTCTACTGCCAGATATTGCCAGTTAGTCCCAGCGTGTAATTTTTTGTTGTTGCTGTTGTTCTTATTAGTGACTCAGCCAAGATTGTTTTTAAAAAGCTCAGTCTCCCTTCTAAATTCAGGAAGGCTGTAAAAAAGGAGGAAAGGATGAGTGCATGGGAACTGCTCTGAGCTATTTGTTATGTTTGCTCTCTAAATTACAGCTTGAATATCTTATGTTGTGCCTGTGCCACGTGGAAAATTGAGAATATTCTGACAGGCTCCTTTCTCTGCTTGTTGAAGAAGAATGTTTGAACATCTCTTAAAATTCAGAGCCCTGTCATAGGGTATTTTTAAAGGTTTGTGCTGGTCATGGGCACTAATTCAGCATCACAGGAGATCTCTTTTGAGCTTGGAGCTGCCTGGAAAAGGCCTCTGCTTTTATGGAGTAGTTCTGAAGAATATGCAGAGGTGGTTTTTTTTTGTTTAATTTTCTGTCCTGTCTGTTGCTAAGTGCACTGACTTCCCAAGAGTCTGAGTCCCTTGCTATTGAATAATTTCCACAATAGCACTGCCATGGATCTGAGAGCTCTGCTGCGAGGAGATGGCACACCAGGGTCACAACTAAAGGGCTGTCAGAGGCACCACCAGGCCATCCAGGGCTCTGATACCTTATGCCTGGCTTGTGGAGCCGTGGGCAGCCAGGCTAAGGCTGTGTGGATGCTGTCCAGGAGCAGGAGCTGGGGCAGGCGGTGCTGGCCGGCCGTCAGCACTGTCCCTGTGCCAGCCCTGGCCCTGTCCCTGCCTCTCTTCCCAAAGCTCTCCTGGAGCATGGCTGGGCTTTGGAGGTGGCTCTCAGGCTGCTCGAGGACACACAGACCTCAGAGGCACACAGACCTCAGTGTTGGAAAGGCAGAGGCATTGTCCCCAGTTCTGGAATAGATGCTTAGGGAACATGGTGCTGTGTCCAACCCCAGGGACAGAACCTGGAGGTCACTTGGGCAGGCAGCAATGCCAGTTTGTCTGTCAGTCTGTGTGTGTTTGTCTGTCAGTCTGTGTGTGTTTGTCTGCACAGACCTCGCTGTTCCACTGGGTAATGGCACTTACACAAGGAGTTTAAGTGAGAATTCAATTAAGGAAAGATTTGGAGCCATCCTCCCCTCAAGTAGATTTTTCTTTAAATAGAACTTCCTTCTTCTCAGCTGCAAATAGGAGTTTCACTGCAGGCAGCTCTGAAATATGCATTTCAGCTTCTGTATTATTTAGTTCAGGACAGGACAGTTAATTACCTCTCCAAGGCACTGGAGCTATTTAAAATATTTCCAAGGTATTCCCAACTTGTCTCCTGTCAGCTTGCCTTACGGTAGTTTTATTCATAATGTGTATTTAAATTTATGAGAAGATGCCTTCACATTTGGGTGTGTGTGTTTGTGTTGGAAAGGATCATGTGCTCTGCTGTGGCAGAATTGAGTGGGAGCAGTGCCTTCTAGAGAGTCAGGATTTATCATCTGCTTTAATTGCATTATATGCTAGAAGGTTTTTATATTTTAAGCAACTTCAATGGGACAGAAATACTTAGGCTATTTTTTCTCCTGATTTTGATGTATCATAACCCAAAAGTAACATCATTTCCACAGTAAAGCAGTGTTTTTAATTTCTGACACTGTAAAATGCATATTAGGCTGGAGGTACTGCAGATTATTTCCAGGATTAGATTTTTGGTTTTCTTACATGGCTATAATTAAAGAACAATAAGAATGACTTCTGTGATGACCCAGCTCATTTGTTTAGTTTGGAAGGTGCTTGTACTCTCAAATTTTCTAAATGTGACTTTTTGGAAAATGGGAATTTCATTATAGAATTCCAGGAATTCCTGCTTTTCAAATTAATTTACAGTCACAGCAAAGATTATGTCTGTGTTTGCTGAGGCAGATGACTGGAAAAGGGGGGGTGGGCAGGGGGGATTTGGTATGGCCAGATTAGAGGGAGATTTTAAAAGACAGTTCCATAACATATTCTGATCCCTCTTGGAATAAGTTATGGGTGGCCCAGAGATGAGGAAAATAAAGTCTCATATCTTTGGTACAAAATCACCTCTCTTAAATGTGGGCTATATAGCATTTGAGGGTTTTGGTTCTTCAGGGTTTTTTTGTTTTTTTTTTTCATTGATGGGTAACATCATAGTTCCTTATTATTTTAGATTGATGGAAAAATAATACTAATCATAAATTTAGTCCAGACACCACCAGGAAAATTTTCTTTCCAGGGTTTAAGTTTAAAAATAGCATTTGATCTGAAGCTGAAAATAATTCTGAGCTGGAAGAATTAGTGACACTGTAATAAAGTTATCTGGAAACTGAGCTTCCAAGAATATGTGATCCATGTAAAGGTGTCTGCATAAAAAGCTCAGTTGCTCAGAGTGGAACAAAGGATTTATGTTTCCATTGCAGGTGTCTTTAAGGAATGTGTTATTCAGCCTTTCCCACTGCTGATGGCAGACAGGTACACCAGGTGGAATTTGTTTTGGGCTGCCTGCATTGGCAGCACAGCTGACCTTGAGTGCAGCTTCTGATCCCTTTAGTGCACAAAAGCAGCCTGATAAAAGGCCAGCTATTTGTTGGGTGGGGTTTTTTTCACTTTCAATTTGTCATGGAGTGGATATGGAACTCATGATAAAAATTCGTAGAATTGGTGTGTGGGTGTCACCAGTGTGCATAAACTGCTGACTAAATGCTCAGTTAAATGCCATCTTAATTTAATTTGCTTGTATTAATTTTTGTTCTTAAAACTGTTCCAAGTGTTCTCAGAGGCTGAAGGCTAGAATTGCTTTCTGATTCATCTGGGATGGATGGCTGGCTGTAACAGCCCATCCTTTAAATAGAAGAAACAGACCACATCTTAGCTGCTTCTGTTCTTTGCAGGAGAGCAGATTAATTAATATCAGGAGAATGAGGTGTTAAAAGGCCTTGCCAGTATCCCTTCTGTGAATATAATAGGAAAAAGATGGACAGAAGGAACAAGTTATTGTAGTGCTACAGGGGAAAGGGAGGAATTCTCAGCTGGTGACACAGCACTGATTGTTTCCGTTTCTGTCTGGACTTTGGTGTGTAGCAGGGGTGCAGCTTTGAGAAGTGCACTCACTGTTCTCCCAGACACTGCCCAAAGAAATCGATTCCACAGAGCATAATTGCAGTCAGACTGGGGATTGTGGGCCAGATGGACTGAAAATTTTGTGGAAAGCTGGCTAGACCTTCAGGCTTGAAGTATCAGTGTCCAGCTAACAGCCAGTGCCAAGCAGTGCTTGATTAGGGCTTGATGCTGCAGCTGCTCTGTCCAACATCTCCATCAGTGACCTCAGTGGTGGGGCAGAATGTCCCCTCAGCACGTTCACATGTGACATCAGGGTGGGAGAAACAGCCAGGGCACTGCAGGCAGGACGGGGCTGCCATTCAGAGGGACTTGAGCATTCTGGAAGAATGGGCCAGCAAGGATTGTGTGATGGCAAAGACAGTGGCAGTCTTGCACATTGATGGGGTTGCCATTCTGGGAGCAGCTGGCCAGGTGGCATCTCTGCAGAAAAAGACTGGCAGGTCCTGAGGGGCAGGAACGTGAGTCAGCACTGTGTCCTGGTGCCACTGAGAGCTTGCTGCAGAGCAGAGTAAGATTTACAAGATTTGGCAGAACATAGCTGGCAGATAGGGGAAGTGATTGCTCCTCTGTGTTCAGCACTGAGGGCTTCCTCTGGAATCGTTTCCAATTTTTTTCCAGTTTTACACTCACCCTCCTGTGCAAAAAAAAAAAATGCTGACAAATGAGCAACTGCAGCAGAGTGCTGATTAGGGATCTGGAGCTTGGGATCTACATGGAAAAGCTGAAGGCACTGGCTATGTGTGGGCCTAGGGAAGAGAATGCTAAGGGCAGGTACAATTGATGGTTTCAACTCCATATTTTCTGTATAAACCCCTTCCCACACTCTGCTTGGTGCACAGTGGAAGGGCAGAAAACGGCAGTCAAAAAGTGCATCAAGAGAAACTCCAACTAAATAGAAGAAAATCTTTTTTCACCATGCATGTGTCCAAACCCTTGATAAGATTACCCAGAAAAGTTGTGCAGTCTCTAATATTTTCAGACATTGATGGGAAAAGGCCCCGAGCAATTGATCAGGTTTTGGACCTAGCCCTGCTTTGGGCAGAAGCTTGAGCTAGAGACTTCCAGAGGTCCCTCCCTTCCAGCTGGATTAGCTCTGTGATTCTCTTTTAAGGCTCTGGAAATCTGGTGGCCATAGACTGCTGAATGTAGGGGCTCCTGCCCTTCAGCAATTCCACCTGCACACTGTGATCTGCACTCAGTAGGCACAGGCTGTGCTTTTTTTAGGCTGCAATCTTATCATCCTTACTCATATCTTAAGTGACAGTGCTTGTAAAAGCAAGCCCTGGCCATGAGGTAGGGTCTGACATCAGAGGAGCTCCAGCATTCACGTAAGCAGTGATCTCCTCCTCCATCCCCCAAGCACTGCTCTGGCTTTTAAACTTTGTCCTCCTTGTGGTGAGTGACCTGACAGAGGAGTGATTTTCCATGTGAATTTCAATATTTTTGGTCTCTTGTCCTATGTGTAAGTCCTTGGCAGATTTCTGCTTGCTGTAGCAGAAAATTTGGGCAGAATGGAATGAGGAGTTGCACTCAGAGGAGCTCTGTGCTCTGGGTGTGGTTTATAATGCATGGGGCGCTGAGTAACAGGAACAGCAGTGAGCAATATGAGGAACAGCAATGTGGAGCTGCCACTTAGATATGGCAGGTCACAGCAGACATGGTTCTCATTTTCTGTCCTTTGGAACCCAGGTGATAAATAAATAAATAGAAGCACTGATTTCTGTGAGGTGTCCCTTGTGTTTTAACTAGAGGCAACTGCCATTGTCCTACTTCTAAAGAAAACATGCGGGTATAAAACATGTGAATGTGAATTAAAAGAAGAATAATCTTCCTTTCCTCTGCCTTAACAACCTCTATCAATTTTAATCCTGCTATCAATTTTAAACCTCCATATTTCTGCTTGTTTAATTTCCTTTACTGCTTATTTGTTAAATAACTGAGTGCAGTTGCTCCTGAGGTCTGTTACGTTCACACTTTCAATTTTCTCAGCTTACCTTAGCAAAATAAGAAAAACAACCAAAAAACCAAACAAACAACACCACCTCCCAACACTATTTACTCAAATTCAGTACTGGTTAACATCCTGATATGATATAGTGACTCTGTTAATGAGACATGTTTAATTTATGGTTGTAAAAATCTCCTTTGTTTAGGTTTCTGTATCACCTTGCTTTAATCCCAGTGATAAGAAATAAATTCCTTAGTCTAGAGTCCCATCTCATATGTAGAAATACCAGAGGTGATAAAAATTTAATGAAAGAATTTTTAATATAAGCCAACAGGCTGAGATAAAAATTGCCTTGCAGCAAAGAAGAAAAAAGAGCTATAAAGCATCATTTGAATTCTTCCAATATGCTTATCTATCAACAGTGCCTAATACTTAAAGCAAATGTAGGACTATAAAAACCTGTAACTGCTTGAGATATTTCCCTTCTAGCAGATTTTTGAGCCTCGGTCTTTAGATATATTTGTGATTTATCTGGGCAATTCTAAGTTATTGAAAAGACAATTTCTTTTTTTGTTGGGCCACACTGTTCATTTGTTCTCATTTTTAATATTCCCATCAGATGCATCTGCACTTAAACCAAACAAAAACTGTCTTGAGGATTCTAGAAATTGGTTGAAATTCAGTTTTACCTAAAATGAGACCTTTGTGTGCTTGGGGACTAAAAAGAAGGGTTTTTGCTGTACAGTTGGAGTTTACTGGGGTGTGAATGACAGAGAAGAATGCTGATGCCTTGTTTGATGACAGGATGGTGCTGGGTAGGTCTCTAAACAGGGATGTCTTGCTTCAGTTCAGTCAAAGAGAAATGTACCTGTTAGGACATGCATCAAAAGCTATATGATATTTTTGAAGGGAGAAAAAAGGGCCATTTTCAATAGTGGATGAAGTTGTGACAAGAGAAGTTTATAAGCATGCCATAAATGAATTTAGTATAGGAGCTAAATGAAAGTTAATCCTTATACCATGGAACTTGTAAATGTTACATAAATCAGAGAATGGAAAAGACATTTAAAATCATCATGTCCAACTGTTAACCTAGCAGTGGCACCACTAAACCATGTCCCCAAGTGCCACATCTGCAGATCTGTTAAACACCTCCAGTGTCGGTGACTCCACCCTTCCCTTGTGCCGGGCAGCCCTGTCAGTGGGGAACATTTCCTGACACCCAGTTGAAACCTTCCCTGGCACAACTTGAGGCCATTTCCTGTTATCAGTTACCTGAGAGAAGATTTCCCATCTTGCTACAGAACTTCTCACAGACCTGATCAAGTTAAGCTGGAACTCCATCAGTTCTGCAGGAAGCTGTGGGGTGTTATAGCCTGTGACGGCATTTATTTTTATATATTTTTAAAATTTATTTATTTATTATTTTTATTTATTTATGTGACACATTGGGAAGTTGCATCCATTCCTTCCCTTTGGGTATATACTTCTCCTCTCAGTCCCACACCTCAATTTCTTACACAGAAGAACAGTGAGCTCTTCAGAGATGACATTAGCATTCTCCTTCCATTCTTGCAAAGGATGTAATGTCACAGAGACACTGTTAAATTACACAAACTTCCATTTTACAGACTCCCACTGTGGCTGAGTGCTGAGGATGGACACAGGCTCAGGATCCCCTAACCCTGAATATTGTTCACATCCTGGTGTGTCACAGCCTGAGGAGCTCCTGAGCTGACAGCCCTGTGTGATGTGTTGTACCAAAAATCCTGACACACATAATGCTGCTTTTGTTAAGGCTGAAGAAGAACATTTGCAATATTGACTTTTGCCTGTTGCTGTTTATGCTGTGGGCTAGAAATGTCTGCATTTGCATGCAGGGTTTGCAGAGAAAATTGGGTTTACTTCCCTGTTTTTCTTCATCTCTTTGCAGAGCATAAACAGAACCCTGCCTCACTCTGAACAATATTCAGGGCATAAGAAAAGTTTTCACTGACATTAAAGAAGACAGTGGAGGCACTGTTTAAACCAGCTTCTTTATCAAAACAAAGCTGTTTTGCTCATAGAGATGTACACTGAAAGTAGTCTTCAGCATTTCTGGTCTGGTTTAACTTGCTGTAGCAAACATTCACTCGTTCAAAATACCTGAGGGAGCATCACTAAGCTTTTTTCATGGGCAATGCTTACAGACCTGGGCTTTATTAATGTAATGAAGACCAATTACATTAATGTAATGAAGACCAATTTTTTTGTTGTCTGACAATCATTACAGCTATTACTCATTGTGAATTAATCCCTCAGCCAGGCCTTTCATTTAGGTCTTAGCTGACTTTTTGAAAGGTTGAGTCCTCCTTGGAAAAAAATTAAGCATGTAAACATTATTCTGCCACTGACAGAATCTGGATATTTTTCTTTTCCAGGAGAATTGTTTGGCCGGTAGACCACAGTTGCAACTAACTTGTATCAAAATTAGGAGCATTGAGAAGAACTCTGCACTGAACTTCTTAAAAGCAACTAATGAAACAACAAATCATGATTTCAGTCCTGTAGTAAATAATTTAGTAGCTCCCTGAAGCTGAAGGAAAAGAGATGGCAGAAAATTAGTATTCAAATTGTCAGCTGATGTAAACTGATCTCTCTACTAACTTAATCTCTTTCAAAAGAAAGGAGGTTTTTTTTTAGTATCAGGAAGAAAAACCAACTGTAACTAGCAGAGGATCTGGCCCAAAGTTATTTAATGTAAAGATCTGTTAAATGCCAGCCTCTGATGTATTAAAAGTACCTGTTTCGGCTTTGCACGCTTTCCTTCTGCAGGAAAAACCATTTGCTTAACCAACAAGATGCCAATAAAAAGCAGAATTACAGAAAAGTTAATTAATGAGATAATTCTAATACATCCTGTTTTGTTTCTTGGCAACAGAAAGCGTGTGACAGTCAATTGTCTGCCAAATATTTTATCTTCATGTTATCCATTTGTGATCCGTTGCCTGGCGCCTGAATTAAAGCCAAGTCAGGGGAAAGCAATCAGTATCAGCAAGTTTCCAAGCTACCTTGGATCCTGGAAAAGCAGAGGGAAGTTACATGTTTTTGTGGCTTTACAAAGACTTAGCTTAGCTTAGGGAATTGCAAATTGTTAAGTAAATCTTGAAATTAAATGTAATGAGAGGCTGCCATTTTAATCTAGAAACTGTTAAAGGCTGGGTGCATCCCAACTGGAATATCTGTATTTCCAACAAGCACAGATTGAAATCCCAGTAGAACTGACTCAGTCTCCTTCCTTCCTGCGTGGATATGTTGGGGAGTGTGCAGTTTACCCCTTCTCTTTGCTTTCTGATAATGATTGTGAGGACAAGGATGCCTGGGCTTTTTCATCAGGGCTGTCGCTGCCTCAGTGTGTGACCTCGGAAAATAACTTGGCGTCTGCATGGGTGGAATTTTTAAAACGAGCTGCCTAAAATTAGGCATCTAAAAATAAACAGCTTGTATTCATGCAGATGTGAAGCCTTGTTTCAGATTATTTTGCTGGAAAAAATGAGCTCCTGTGTTTGTTTACCTGTAAAACTGAGTGGTGTTGAGAGACATGATAAAATATTGTAGAATCTTTGTGCACAAGAATTGTGTAGAGAATTTTTTTTCTTCTTTTTCCTGAGGATATAAGTATTTTGGCCTCAACCTAATCAAATCAGAACAAAAGCTCTTTTGGAAGCATTTTGTCCTGCAACACTGGAATACAGGATGGAGCTCACTACTTCAGAGTGTAGATTAATAAAAAGCAGGGATGTATTCCAAAAGGAATTAGAAAAAAAAATGTGGAAAATAGGTGCATTAGTAGCTATTAAACTCTGATCTGGAGGCAGTCTAAAGCTAAATCAGCATTTTGCTGCAATGTGAGAGAGAATCTAGAAGGATCTCTGAGTATTTGCCCTGGTTCTAAAGCTTTTTCCCTTAAGCACTTCCTGTTGCAGGTTTTAGATCTTTGTTTATGCCTTAACTAATTAAAATACTGTACAAGTTAATTAATGTTTTTAAAACATTGAGACCATCAAATGAAATGGATATGCAAGAATTTCAAATGATGGCTGAAGGGGGAGGGAGGGTCTTTCCCTAACTACAGAGGTTCAGTGTTCTGCCCTTGGCCCAAATCTCTCTCATAATGAATTTATCTACAGGCTGCTGCACTGGATTCTGGAGATGTCTGCTATGAGTAGCTCTGGGTTAATATAGGCTTCCTTTTAAAACCCTGTGACAGTTTACAAAATGCTCTGGGATACCCTAGGATGAAAGGTACATAAATGCATGTAAAATGCCATAATTAGGATGCAATTAGAAATGCACAAGAAAGGAGTGTTTGCTTGGCTACACTTTGTATGTCTGTAAAGTTTCGTTTTTCTGGAGCACAGGAGACATGGCATAATACTTGTTCTAAGCAGTTACACTTGAAAATAATTGCTGTGTGCCAGCTCTGAGGAATTTACTGTAAATTTGTTTCTGCTGCAAGGCAGAGACAGTGAAACTGATGTAATAATTTCAAAGAACGGGGCAAAAAATCTGGAGGAATCACCCCTGGGAACTTTAAATGAAAAGAATTGCCAGCAATCAGGAGTGTCAGCCTGTATTGTGAGGAAAATTGTTTGCTGAAATAGAGAGGAAGAGTCTGCTTGTAATTTTGCTCCTGTGATGTGTTGGTTGTGGCCCTGTCCCTTATGAGCCAGCTCTGGTGAAAAGGCTGTGGCACCCACAGGGACCGTGTAGGGGCATTTTCCATCATATGGGACTTGAAGAGAGAACACATAAGAAGATCAACTATGAGGGAAAAGGGTAAGTTCATTTCCTTTGGAGAGAGCTTATTGGTATCCTTTAAAGTCTAAAGGGTTTTTTTTCTTTCTGGAGTTTGGTTTTGTTTTTTTTTTTTTAGTAAATAATTTTCTTCAAGCAGGAGGTGTGATGGCTAGACCTTTGGGTTGGGATTCAGGACACCTTGATTCAATTTCTAAGCTGGGCACAGAGATTTGTTGGCCTGGAGAGATCACTCAGTTTGCCCAGTGTTTTCCTCATCTGTGGAATGGAAAGAATATCTCAACAGGGATAAAATCTTCCAGCGAGCAGGCTGAGTTAAGATGGTCCAGGGTCATCTAGGAAGAAATTCTGTTGAAATTTGAAGGAAAAACTGTGATGCCTTGCCTGTTTCCTACTGTGTGCTGTGAGAGTGTGCTGATTCATGGATCTGCGGTTTTCTGAAGTGGCAGATAAAATTCTTGATTAGTAGGTTTAGTCATGAACTACCTACTAGCAGGTTACCACCCTGCTAGTAGGTAGCTTATGAATGAGCTTCTGTTTGGGTTATGTGAAGACTGCAGGGAGAAAAAAGGGTGATTAAAAAAAGGAAAATTGTACAAATGAACTTTTAAATTCAAGAAATGTCAGTCAGATTGTTGGTTTGTGTGATGGAGTTGTGGAGAACACTGTTGTGTTTTTGTTTTTCAGTGTAGTTCAGTGTATCCCTTGCAGCACAGGGATTGATTATTTCAGTCACTTTGTAGGAATTACAATAAGCCTGAGAACTGTGTAGGATGGAATAAGCTTAATCCAGTGAAATTGCTGGAGAACCAACAGCCAGAAAGTCTCAGCTGAGCTTTATTAGCCAACAAAAACATCTCTGCTGAGCATAATAGACTGCAGTATTTCCAAGTCTTGTCACTTGGCAAGATTTACGTGGCTTTTTTTTCATGAGAACAACATACAGTGTTTATGGCAGCATTGGCAGATTTCAAATACTCTGAAATTCCTGGAGACTGGACCTTCAGCTTTAGGAAACAGAAGGTCCTGAGCTGGGACTCAGAACTTGAGCAAGGAGAAGTGATGGAGGTGTACAAAGGTGCAAGGTATGATTGGTTAACTGAACATAAATGAAAGTGAAAATGCAATCATGTGTATTACAGAGGTGATGTTTTGTACATAAACAGCCAAATAGATGACTTGTATTTATACCTGTCTTGAATATGATGTCTAATGTTGTAGGTACTAATAATAGCCAGCTAGTGAGAATGTGATGACTTGTACAAAATGGAGATTTGTATTGAACCATTCTCATCTTCCTTCTTCACCTCTTCACCTAAAAAAAAAATACATAAATGTATTAACAAAAGAAACCACACTGGTGAACTTGAGTAACTTGTCTCCTTATTTCTGAGCCCATGGAGCTCCTTTTCACCATTTTATCTGGGACAGAAACACAACATGCAGTTGTATCTAGGAGCAGAGTAAATAAAATAAATAAATTCTAGTGGTCAACACTCCTGGGAATATAGTACTTTAATTTTTTTTTCTGTAGAACAAGAATAATTGTATCTGCTTACCACGTCAGAGGATTAGTAATGGTAATTAAAGTGTGGAGTGCTTTGATTATTAAAAAGAAGAATGGGGATGGAAAGAAAGCAGTGTTTCTGATGAGCTATTCATTTTTAGTCAGGCATGTTAAAGTCCAAATGGAGTAAACACCCTGTCCTGCTCTCCACTTAATTTGGCAGCAAATAAAATTTATAAAACCACAGGAGAACAATGTCAGGCTGAGAATAAAGGTAGAGAGACCAGGTTCTGTGTCTGTGTTTACATTTGTCTGAGCATCTGAATGACTGTATTTTTAACAAGCTGGCTGAGATGACAACTCATTGTGGGAAAAATGAAGTCAGGAGTCCAGGAAATTTAGGATTTAGCGTTTGAAGGAGGGAATAAAAGTACTTGGCCAAAATTTGGTCATATTTAGCAGTTTCCAACCAAGACGCCAAAAGTTTTTATATGTTTCTGGCATCTTTTCATTCATGTTTAGAGGAGAGGTGGTAATTTTTTTGTCATCCGAAGTGAAATCTCGGTGATAAAATGGGATTCTTTTTTCAGCAGCATCTCTCAGTTCATAATAATATATACAGAGGAGAGTAAGTGTGTTCTAGAGCGGGCTTCAGGTTGCAAGTTGTCAGTTTCTGCACCTTGTGCTTGGCTGCTTTTCAGTCAAATTTCCTAGGATGAGGGTTAAACAACTTCTCTTTCAGTCTTCCCTCTCTCCTCCTTCCAGGGGAACAGAACTTGAAGGTTCTCACCATTAGTATGGGTACAGGGGAGAAAAAGAGGAGAATGTGCAGCTCAGGAGGTGAGAGCAGAAATTCAGCAAGAATCTGAAGCAGTTAAAGGAGACAGCTTAAGGGTTCTGGGGATGATTTAATGGACATGGAAAGGAACTGGGAAAGCAGACAAATGGAAAGGAACTGGAAGTAATTCTGGGGATGGTACTGCCAAGAGGATGTTGCAAGGAGGTAGGGCAAACCCGATGGTGCTGAGGATGTTGGACGCAAATCAATCAGAACAAAAAGATTCATTAATTCAGCTGCTGCAGGAACAGTTTGTCTCTGGGTATGTGCAACTGCGTAGAAGGAAATGCCTGGAAGTCTGCACTTACAGTCAGCCTAATTGCCTCTGCTGGGAGGGGTCTTGTGGGAACAGAGGGAAGATGCCTGGGACTTCAGTTTTCCCTGTTCTAAGTGTGTTGAAAATGGGTAAAAGTGTTTTTCTTTGACAGGCTCTTCCTCCTTTGTTTAGGTGCAGTATAGCCATAAAACAGCAGCAGTGGAGTGGAGATGAGATGAAGATTAAAACAGACAGAAAGCAGTCTCAGGACAAAATCACCTCTGGTTGCAGTCAGCCTTTAAGGCTGCTGGTTAGCATCCTTCTGTATGAAAAAGAAAGTTATCAATAATATCAGCTGATCTGAGATGGTCAGAACATTAAGGCATGCCATTGTTTGAAAGACAGCACACCAAGGTCTTGATTAGTAATGGAATAATATCTAGAGGAAAATACTCACTCTTCCTTTAAACTGTTTGGGAACAGAGACACACCTATTCTGCTTGGGCCACTCCCTTTCATACTGTTCAACCCAGGAAATAGTAGGAGTGGAGCCACAGAGTGAGCCACCTCTGGAGGCTCTCACTTGTTCCTCCTGCTTGCCATCCATTCTCTGTGAGGCTGTAGCTTTTGGGGTGCAGGAACCACTGCCTGAGAGCACAAATGGAACTGGAAATACACCAGAGCTCTGCAAACGGCAAAGGTTTGTCCTGGGCTATTGCTCTGTGTAAATCTCTAATGATAAATGACAGGTTAAGCCATCCACAGGACATTGGTTCTTGGATTTACAGAGGGAAATCAGGCTGAGCAACTTCTGTTGGACTGAAGTTGGGATCTTTCTGATAAGAAAAGCAATTTCTTTATTTTGGTTTGTTTTTCTTTACTGATTTAAGAGTTAAACAACTCCCCAGCCTGGTGTGTTTTATGAACAGTGGACTTTGTTACTTGGCTGAACAGTGTGTGCATGTACCCATGTGCTGCTCCTCTGGAATGGATATCTGAGCACAGGGAGCAGAGCACAACTCACTGGAATTAAACAGGCTTTTTATCCAGCTCTGATTCCCTGTGTATTTTTGTAAGAGATAATTCACTGCTGCCTTTTGAAGTTTACCACTTTCTAGCTAAGGATGATGACAGCATGCTGGTGCTGTGGGGTGAGTTCTGCAAAAAGAGCTTTTAGAGTTCTGTGGTGGCAGGTGGCATAGGAGTTCAGAGTATTGCTAATTGATGCTTTGAAAGAAAAGCTGATAACGTGTCAGTGTTAGGTGCTTTTGAGGTGCTTTTGAGGGCAGATTCCTTTGGTGTTTAACCTCAGGAAGCCTTGTGCAATCTGTGTGTTGCTGGCTGAGCACACCTGCAAGTTCTTGTCTGTGCTGCAGCCACCTGTCAGTGCTGCTGTCCCTGCACAGCAGGCAGGAGGGTGGCTGTGAGTTCAGTGCCTCTTGCAGGTGTGTTCAGCTGCCTTTGCCTGGCCCAGGGGTGACTCTGCAGCACTGGGTGCCAGCCTGTAGCAACCTGCAGCGAGGTGAGACTCACCTGAAGCACATTCAGCACAGTTTTGGTGGTGAGTGTTACAGAGTGAATGCTCCCTGCATCCAAGAGGCATGCAAATCTTAGTTTGCTTAGTAAATATTCTTCTTTTTTTTATACCTCGGTCTTAGATAAAGGAGGAGGAAGAGGCATAAGTATAAAAATATACATTTTGCTTTCTTGGGAACTCAAGTGTGGGCAGCTGCTTTCTCTGCTATGCTTGGACAGATAAATAAACCCTTGGGGTGCCCATCTGATTTCAGGGGTTAGAGGTGGAAGAAATGAAGTCCTGTTTTCTTCTTTGCATTGTCTAATCCAGTATTTGTCTCTTAAAAACAGATATCATCTACCTCTGTGGGTCTTGAGATTAAAAAAATGTGCAGGTAGACAAATTGAAGAATTGTGTACACCTCTGTATGAAAAGTGTACCTGTACCTTAAAAAACCCCAACCAAACAACAGAAAAATACAACTCAAATTTTCTACCAACTATAACAACAAAAAATTATTTTTTCATCCATTACTAGTTAGTCTTTGTAGGCCAAACACCTAACCTAATGTTGATTTAGATATAGCAGTTTTATTTCTGTTCTTTCTCTAAATATGGGCTGAATTAGGCGTGCAAAATTCCTTTTTCCATCCTTATTCCTTTCCTAATTGGTTTTTAAAACACTATTTTTATTTATTTTTAATACAAATTAATCTCCACAGTGTAGAACGCCATAGCATTTGGTTAAAATCAGCAGTTTCTGTATATTCATAGATGTGGCACTTGAGGCCATGGGTAGTGCTGGGTTAACAGTTGGACTCCATGATCCTGGAGGTCCTTTCCACCCTAAATGATTTTATGTTTCTCTGACTCTGTGATATTGCTGTGATGTGGGAAACACCACATCAAGATGTGAATTTAATCAAGTGGTGAGGTTAGGCTGAATTTCTGCTTCTCTCTCCCTGACCAGATACTCTGAGAACTGGGACAACCCTGCTACTCTGAGAACTGGGACAACCCTGCAGCCTCTGCCTGCTTTGGTTGGTGCTGGTGATCTCCTGGCTGGAGATGGAAATCTCTCTGCTGGGTAGATCCTGGTAGATAAATTCATGATTGCCACACTGAGAAAGCACAGAGGACACAATTGATCCCTCTCCCTGCTGCTCTGTAGGTGTTTGCACTTTCCCTTCCCTAGTGTTCGTAGGGGAGTCAAGCTGTCTTGTAATCTAATATATTGCTTGTCATTTCATTGAAGCTGGTAATGAAAACAGGTTGTTCAGTTTGACTTCTATTTTTAATCAGTTTCACAAGCTGGCTGTTCTCATTCTAGAGAAATGATCCCCTGATTCTCTTTGTCAGCTGTCCATTTAGGGGTGGAAGGCTTGACCTCATTCTGATGATAGCCCAGTAAGCAGCAGGAGAACTGAATTTTCTTTTTTTGTTCAGAATCAATTAATTGACTCCAGGAACAGTACTGTGAGGATCTGGATTTCAAAGAAAGCATAAATCTTTGGGGCAAAACTCAATAACAATCAGAAATCCACGACAAAAATGATGCATTATCTTCTAATTCATTCATAGTTAAAGAGGAAATAACTGGGAGCTGCCAACTAGTTTCAGTCTGAAAATATGCCCAACATATGTTTATAACATAAGGTTTTCTACTGATAATTGCTGTTGTGATCAGCACCTGTTTTAACTGATTCATCTGAAAATTTTGCTTAGTTCTGCTTAAAGAAGTTCATCAATCAGTTTTTATTCACACAACCTGACGGGCAGGCTGGTATTCCTACTTTCTTTAATTATTTTTGTTATTGCTTAGCTCCTCTTAATTGCAGAACTATTTCTCAATCAAACCAAGGCAAAACTCTGACTAAAAAAATTGAAGATGCCTAGAGCGTGTTAATACCAGAAGGGATTTTGAAGCTGAACTGCACAGAAAAAGGATTTTTTCTTTTGGTCATTGATTTGTGTCAGTGGTAAATCTGTGTATTAAACAAATACCACAGTGGTAACGTCAACACAAATAAAAGGAAACTTAAGTTTTGCTCTAGGCTGAGGGAGTGTTTACACTTAAAAAACCCAAACCAACCACTCTCCTAGTATGTACTATTAATAGTTGTTTACATTCTAGAGAAACTGAAGAATCAGTCATCTCATTCAGTTACATTCAGGCATGAAGTAACTGTTTAGATGCAATATGTAATGTATTTTTGATACCAGGAAGTATAAAGACTCCCTAGTGTTGGCTAAGAATGCAGCAGAAATCCTCAAAGATGGCCAGGACCATCGTAACTTTATATTATGTTCTAGTTACAATTAATTTAAAATTAATTGAAACCCTGCACTTGTGTTCAAGTTCAGCTGCGGGAAAAGTGATTTTACTTGGTAGCCCATGACACATAAGACCTTAAAAAAACCCCACCTTAATTTATGGCATTTGGTCTTGCAGTCGAAGGGTAAGATCAAGAAATTCTTGCTGAAGAAATACTGCAGTAAATCATTGCTGCAAATGCACTATGCTAAATATCAGTCAAGCAGTCAAAATAGTGGTCTTAAATTCTTTGTGGGTGCTCCATTTGGCTCATTCACCATTCCAGTAATTAATGATATCACTGGAATGATTTTTCCCACTATTGTAAGACCTTATTTCCTACTTCCTCTTGCAGAACTGTGGCTTGCCAGATTGTGAGTGCCCTCCACTACCACTGCAAGATCAAGGCTCTTGATTTAGTGCTATCTTTGAATGACTCTCAAAGGATTTGATAGGCACAGCTTCACAGCGCTGTACATGTCAGGGAAATATCCCAGGCTGTGGCTCCTGTGTTGAGTGGCACTGGAGAAGAACAAACCCAGCTGTACCTGTCATCAGATCAAAAGCATGTTTCTCCTTTTCAGGGTAGTCTCAGCTCTGGAAGTTTGCTGTGTTTCTCTGGCTGCTGCTTTTCCTAATGGTGCCAGATTACAGCTCTTGTTTGAGGAGAGTCCACTAAACTATCAGTAAAGCATTGCTACACAAGCATTTGTGTAGCTATGAAATACCCAAGGGGATTAAAACCTCTGTTTATCAAATCCCAGCTGGCATATGCTGTATGTTATTTCCTGCCATTAATAAATGGAAACAAATTCCAAGTGTTTTTTTCTGTCCCATCAATGTATTTTCAGATGTGTCCTTGCCTCAGTTTTGCCTGGGCAGAATGTGATCCCTGTGAGAGAAGTGGGCTGCTCACAGAGTGATAATTTTGCTTAACTGACAGTTTCTTCATTTTCAGCACAGCTCTTGATCACTTGTGTGTGTGTGCAGCTGATTTAACCAGAAGATAGTGCTGACCACAAGAGGAAGGGTTCAACAGTGCAGTAGGATTTATTTAATTAGAAAACAAAGGTTAGCCAACACAGCATATTTAAAGCTGCTTTTATGAGGAATGTTGGCAGTGGATGAGCTGATCTGATGTCATTTCTGGCATCCTGCAGCAGTGCCATACTTTCCACTATATAGAAAGGTAACCTCCTATTCTTAGTGTGATGGACATTGACAAACAGTTTCTACTGGCTTCTGGTAGGGGCTTAAATTAGTCTTTATAGCACAAAGAAAGGCTCTTTTTTAGAGCTTCACTGATGCTACAAGAGGGCAGTGTGACTGCAGGAGTTCTCCTTTAGAGTTATGTCATGCTCTGAGAATGGCTTTGATGGTGGAGAATTTAGGAATTGGATGCAGCAGGAGAAATATTTAATTTTTCTGATCATGTGTGTTGGTGCTACATCTACAGCAGAAAATCCAATGTTAGGAGACAATGGGTAAAGTTAAACTAACATGTTCAGGAAGCCCTGCAGTGGTCTAGAGAAGGCTTTCTGCTGGTGTAATTCTTTACTCAAATTCAGCATTTTAGTAACGTTACCATGTATGTTTCTGTAATTGTGTGACATGTCAGAAGAGACTGTAGTGATATCCAGTTTATTTCAGTACATAAAAAGAGGAGTGGTGCTTTCTTTGATGTCGTGCTTGTAACACGTCACTCCTTACAAAGGTACAGGAAATAAACTGAAGAATGAAAGATCTCTGAGGTTTCAACTTTGATCTCTTTGCTTCCCAACATATTTCTGTCTCAGTTACTATGAAGTCTGTATTTTGAAGGGGGTGTTACAAGGAGTTTCTTCTCTCAGCTAGATGAAAAATGTCAAAGTTCAAGAAAGGAAAAGTAAAGGAAAGAGTATGATTAAAGGAATTACATTAATCTTGAAAGTCTTTGCTCTGTTTAAATAAAAGACACCTAAACATTACTGAGGAGTAGGAAAAAAGCTTCCTACTGAAGACCTGAAGAACTGCCAGCTTCTGCCAGGATCCTCTTGGCTAATTGTTCCCTAGAGGGGCTTAGGCACCTCTTTGACTTCAAGCATAGAGCTCAGCCCCACAGAAGTCGTGGGATTATTTATAAACTTGGGGATTGTGTTGTTGAATCAATCATGCTGAGTCCTGGTGGTGCCGCAATTTTTGTATTTATATTTCATATTGCTTTCACTGTATCTCGCCTGTGAAATGGCATCAGTTGTCAGCAATTACACTTAGCTTTTTTTGTGTGTGTAAGTAAAAAGGATTGGCTTTGCTGTAAGAATCCATAGTGCACTGTTCTTGACATTGGAGATCAATAGATTAGCCTTGTGCTGCCAGGAAATAAAATGCTGAGCCATCTCATCTTCTAATAATGCAATAGATAGATCCATTAATGCACACACTGTTATTTTATGTCTGAAAATAGATGTGAACAGAGATATTTTTTCCATGACTAGTCTGAAATAAATATCGGAATGGATAAATTAAGGTAAATATCCTTTGGTTGAATCAGGCCTTTTGACATAACCTAACTCTTCTACTCCCGGCAACCACAGTAACAGTGATTCTGCTTGTATGGGGAGGAATAACTAAAAATGGAATTTTCACATGGAAGAAAATGTACAGAATTAACTCTTTGCCTTTCTTGATAATTTGGTTTTCTGTGGAAAATAAGCACTTTTATAGTTAAATAAGGAATAAAGTCTATTGGAAAATCATTGAGAAATACAAATGAAGTTGGGAGGTAATGATGATCAAGGAGAAGCACTCAGCTGTGCTTTACATGACCTCCTTTTTAATGCTGACCAGTCACTCCCTAGTGTTATTATCTGTGGTACTTCTATAGTTTCCATTATCACAGGATCTGAAAACTTCAGTCTTTAATGTACCTATTGTTACAAATCCCTTGTGAGGGGAAAGTGATAGGGGGAAATACAATGAAAGAGATTAAGGGAATGGCTCAGGGATGAACAGCAAGTCTGTGGGACTGCAGAGACAGCATATTTCCCAAATCCTCTGTTAAGGCTTCCAGAGGTGGTAGACCAGCTGACATTATTAGGGATTTTTTTCCCTAATGTCATTTAAATATTAAATTTGCTGATTAATTTTTCTATGTAATGTTTTTCTTTGTACCATTTCAGCCCAGCTAATAATTTCATGTGAAGGTAGATATCTGGTGTCTTTTTCTTTGTCCAAGTAAAAGATCATTAGATGTAATCTCAAGCATATTGCTTGGATATTTTTGTTTGTTTAATCTTTCTGCTCACTGCTTTGCTGAAGGATAAACTTGGTGGTTGTTGGGGATTGGGGAAGTGAGTCAGATTCAGTTTCTGAGCAGAGAGCAAAGGGAAAAGCATTCCCAAGAGCTTGTTATGCTGCCTGTCCAGCGTTACAATGCTCTGCAAAGCTGGGCTTTTGTTACCAAAGGCTCGTGTGCCATGGAAGTTATCATACATAGTTGATAACAGGAAGCAGAGCACAATGCTTTAATTCAGCTGAAAGATTTTGCAAATGTCATCAGTTGGGAAAGGAAGTTGTCACAGTGTGGTCTTAGTTAAGTCTGAGATAGAAATGCAGTTGTGTTTTCTCTTGCGTTTTTTCTCGGTTACAAATTGTAACAGGAGAATAAAGGGCAAAGTGATGTTTCATGTGTGTTTTGGAATGAATACCAAGAGACCAGTACATAAAATAACATTTGCTTTCTTATTTCCAAGTTAGTTTAACAGAATGCCTTGTGCATGCAGATCCTGCTGTCGATGTATAAAATAGGTCTCATTTTCAGTGTGCCACCTGCAGAGATCCCCAGGTGCTTTTTCAAAGAGGAGAAGTTCGACTCTGTACAGTGATACAAATATAGCTACACCCTATTCAGACCTGAACTTGATACTGTCCTTTCACTCAGACATTGACAGACTTCATGGGCCAGACAGACTTTGTAGCAGATCTTGAATTTGCATGTGTGTGCTGCAGAAAGAGGCATTTGATGGAGTTTGGCTAATGATTACTCAAAGGTCAGTCATAAAAGCAGTGGAAAAAAAAAGTCATGTGGCAGCTTGATAAGAAGCCTATATGGGACACTCATGCTTAATTGTGCTGCTCAGCTGAGTTATAACACAGATCCTTTTACCTTTGATACCATTTTAACCTGAGCTAGCCCTTTTTAGCCCTTTTCAGTTAGTCACTTTTCTTTTTTCTTTTTTTTTTTTTTTTTTGCCAGTGCAGAGAAGCCTTGTGGCTTTGTGGTCTTTCTGTTCCTCCTGCTTACCTTAGAGAACCTTGTGGGTTTAAACCAGTAAACTAACTTAGTAGAGATCTGTGTACTGTATAATTCCCACCTCTACAGGTTCTTCATAGCCTTTATCACAATAAAACATACCAAATCCCCATAGCTGTTTTTTAAGTATACCTTATGCTTTTCTAGACAGTAAACTGTTGAAGTAATATTAAATATCAGTAAGTGGGAAGTGATATTAAATATCAGTAACTAGGCCGTTGTGAATAAAATTTGCATCTAGATCTCTCTTTGAAGTGTCTGCTCAGTAGTACCAGTGCTTTATGTGGCCATCAGCAGTACTTATATGAGCTCTGCTAAACGTTTTTTCATGAGTGGATATGGTTTCAGTGAGGAAGCAGGACAGAAAACAAGTGTGGTGTACCTGGAGCATATTTGCTTGTGAGGAGCATTTAGCATTTGTTCCTCATAGCCTTTATCACAATAAATGATACTGTATCCCCATAGCTATTTTTAAAGTATATCTTATGCTTTTCTAGACAGTAAACTGTCAAAGTAATATTAAATATTAGTAACTAGGAAGCAATATTAAATATTAGTAACTAGGCTTTTCAGTCTGTTGTGAATAAAATTTGCATCTAGATCTCTCTTTGAAGTGTCTGCTCAGTAGTACCAGTGCTTTATGTGGCCATCAGCAGTATTTATATGAGCTCTGCTAAATGAGTGGATATGGTCTCAGTGAGGAAGCAGGACAGAAAACAAGCGTGGTGTACCTGGAGCATATTTGCCTGTGAGGAGCACTTGTTCTTCACTGCTCATCACCACCTGAGCCCAGAGGGTTCAGCCAAAGCCATTCTGCAGTGTTTGGCCAGGCAGATGTCATTGTCATTGGTGTGATTGGTAGTGGTTTTCCTCAGAGGAGCAGAACAGACACAGGTGTGTGTGGCCACTGCAGCTGCCTGGCAGCAGGACTGCTGAGTCAGCTCTTGTGTGTTTTCTTCTCAGCAGGATAACAACAAGATTAGATGGGCCTCTGCTCCAGGGAGTGAGCTGAGAAAATACCGTGTTCCTGCTGCTCCTGGCTGAGGTGCCTCAGTCCTTCTGAAATGCAGTGTGCTGGAAGTTTCCAGAGAACACAGGGGTGTTTGTACCTGGGCTCTGCTGGGTTCTGAGTTCCCAGAAGCTGGGCAGCACTGAGAGGTGGGGCGTGGCAGTATGTGCTGAGCTAGTGGTGTTCCAATAGCAGGGGACATGCCTGCTTGCAGGAGTATCATGGAATCACAGAATTCCATGGGTTGGGGTTGGGTTTGGGTTGGGGGGAACCATTAATGACCCTCCAGTAAAACCCTCCTGCAGTGAGCAGGGACATCTTGCACTAGATCAGGTTCTTGAATGTTTCCAGGGATGGGACATCCACCACCTCTGGGCAGCCTGTGTTTCACCACCCTCGTTGGGTGCACTTGACCCCACTGCCCATATGAAAACACTAATCAGTACAAAATAACACATTTTAGTAGTGGTGGTCATTCTGTTTCTGGGTTTAAGCTAGGGGAACATTTAAATGTCTCTCTGACCTGAGCATAATCCCCACAAAATTTCTTCTTGTGCAGCATTTTGTTTCCATTTGAAAATAATTTCTGTAAACTATTGTAATAAAATAGCTGAGATGCTTTTTAAGGACTAAAACATGATTACTCCAAAAGCCACAAAATAGCTTTGCACTACCATTTTTTAAAGCTCAGCAAATTTTATGTAGTACCTGAATTATTAATGGAGATAAATTGGAAGAGGAAGGTCTCTTATCAGCCTTAAACAAGCAGTAGGTGGTTGGCTTTGCAGAGAGAGGCAGCTCTTGCTGAAGCCATGGGTGAGCAGGTGCTGGGTGAGGAGCCCTATGGGGTGAAGAGCCTCTGTCAGTATGCCCAGAAGATGACTGCCTGTTTTGGACACTTAGGTAAAGAAATTAAGATGTGCATGTGGATTTTCTGGTCTTCATTATGTGGATGAAGTTTACAGTAAATAGCTGAGTGTTTGTACATCAGCCTGCAGTCTTGAGTTAGTAAATAGTGGGTGTCAAAAAAGCTGAATGTGTGGAGTAATTTTATCAGAAGTAAAGTTTTGCTTCTTTTTTTTTTTTTGTGTGTGTACTTGAATTTTTGGATTTTTTGTTTCTTTTCTTTGCTCTCATTTGTTGGTTTAGTTATTTTATTGCTTGGGTAACTATTTCATGGTAAAAGTAGATAGAGTGCTTGCTCATTTTTCATTTAGATGAAGGCCCTTTTTTTTCCTCTCCTTTCTCTCAATATCTGTCAGAATTCTTATATGGAGAAGGTAATCCTGATAATCCTGTTGCCTTGGACAGAAGCACGAAACATTATTTGGGGCTATCTACCTTTGCAGTACATGTATTATCTTATGAAGTGGTATGGTGAGGGAAAAGGAAAATTTTGTTTTGTTTTACCTTGTTTCCTGAATTTTTGTTTTGATTATTTTTGCAGCTAGGCTTTGCTGAACTGGTGTGACTGACTTCAGTTTCTTGGGTTTCTGATTGGGCTGGTTTTTGCTTTCAATGCAAGACTAAAATCACACTGAAATGCATTTGCAAGAAGTGCAACTCTGATGGCAGACGGAATTAAGACAGCATTAATGCACTACACATTTCTGCTGAAGGGCAAGTCTAATCCTCAGGGCTTCTCTGAAACATGGAGGGATATTTCCTCTTCTATGTATTTAGCCTGTGGTGTCTGGTTTTTACTATTATTCACTGTTGGCCATTCTGTTTCCTAATTTATTTGTGGATTGCAGTCAAATTTTTTTGTTACTTTTTTTCTTGTAGTATCAGTAGAGATGCTTCTATTCCTGGTTGCATATGAAACATGCATGTATTTTTGACATCCAGGCAGCCAATTGGTGTGGTGAATTCAGAGGGGATTGAATAAGAAATGGTCTTGAGACAGCTGGAAATATTTATAAATAAAATATTTATAAAGTTGGAAATGAGATAAAATATTTAAAGTAGCTGTTCTGCATAATTCCTGTCTCCTATCCAGCCAGCCCCCTGTGAAAAGTGTCAGTCTGGAAAGTGCCCATACCTCACACTGTGCTCTGTGCAGGCTCGGGATCCCAGCACTGACTGCTTGGATTAGACACAGCTTTGAATTGGCAGTGATTTAAACAGGTTCTGCTACTTGGCAGATCCCGAGAACACTTCCTCAACACTAGTTCTGAGCTGAGTGCCCAGGATTCCTGAGACTTTCTTTCACAAAACAGAAAGACAGGGTTGTGCCCCTGTGATTCCTGCCTTTTTCTTTTCTCTTCAGCAAGAGCATCAGAAATCAGCCTTATACCATTTAATTGAATGCTTGACTTAAGTAGTAGGAGATTGCCATTGTCTTTTTGATTCAGACTGAATCAAAAAGTGTTTGTTAGCTGTTGTATGAGTCTGTCTCAGGCCTTGTCCTTTGCCTTGGACACAAGGATGTGCTACAAGCAGTCCTTTATCTGACTCAGAAGCCACTGTGATGCTTCCTGGCCTTGTTATGCTTATTTCTACTGCTTGTTCCTTTATATGATATATTGACAGTATTGGGGCTTTTGAAGGCAAACACTGTACTTTAAAAAAAAAATTAACTATCAAAAAAATCATACTGCTTTGTGAGCAGCTGGCATGGGCTCTTTGAAGGTGCAGTTCTCAGACAGTGACTGCAATAGCCAGGGCTAGAAAGGAGGGCAGCATTAGAGAAATCTGTCTCAGGGGAAGGAGGATCTTATTTTTAATTGAGCAGGATGTTTCTGCAGTGACATGTTAGGATCACTAAATCCTGATCCATTGTCCCCCACCAGTTTTGCTGGTGGAAGGACACTGGATTGTGCTGCACTGTTGGATAGATCATCAGACTCTCCTGCAGTGGTCACAGGCTGAGTGCTTCTGTAGTGGATATACAGGTCATACTGGTTTAGTTCTTACTGCCAGAGCTGCTGTAATGGAACTCTTGGTGAACAGAGCTGGAGGTTGGAATCAGCACGGGCGCAGCAGAAAATGGGGAGTCAGCTTTAAACCAGTATGTTCAAGCTCCAGTGTAAGGACAGACTTCTCTTCTGGACATTAGGCAGCCAAGCTTGAGCAAGTGTTGCCATGGCTGGAGCAGTTCCTGCAGGGCTCACCCTTCTGCTCTCTGAGGATAGATTTGTGCAGCAGAGTCAGTGTCTGGGCAATGAGTGTGTTTGCCTCTCCTCTGAGGGCAGAGTCCACCCTGACGTGTCAGTGGGCTGGGTGGTTGGCAGATGTTTGTCAGATGGTTGGCACTGCTGTCGTCAGATGTCAACATCCTTCACCCATTGCCCAGCAACAAATGGCACTCAGACTGAGGGATCCTTGGGTTGGTTCATCCAGCCCTTCCTGTGAGTCATCCCTCTGCTGTAAGCTCTGAATGGAGATCCACCCTCGTTGGTCAAAGCCTTTGGATTTTCAGAGCTGCCTCTTCCACTGAGGGGCTGTGGAGTGCAGGTCTGCAGGTTGAGAGAATGAAAAATTGCTGCAAAGCTTCATTTCCTCTGAAGAATGCTTAAAACATGGCATTTGCTGAGATCTCTGATCTGATACAAGATACTCTAAGGCCAAACTGGAGTTGCTCTTCCTCAAATACACATTAGCATCACCCCAATAAAATTAGTACAGATTTATTCTGGATTGTCCTACTGTGTTCTCCATTGATGAGAAAATCCAGGAGCATGGCTGTTTAAGGGGAGCTGTAATTGCACACTTGTTTTCAAGATAATAAAAAAGTCATACCACTTGAAAAATAGAAAGTAATTGACCTCATAAGATATGTGTAATAATAGATTATCAAAGTCTGGATTTATGAGATGGTATTTTATCTTTGAAATAGTAGATAGAGCAGTCCTCTTCAAAGCCTATCCCCATCTGGAGTTAGTACTTGAGCTCTGAGTTTTGAGGGAGAATTAAGTGACAGTTTCTCACTGTGCTCAGCAAGCCTGCTGGTAGAGTTTTTGTCACCTTCTAATTTAGAAGAAGCCTTACTGGAAGCAGTGCAATGATTAGACCAGGTCATTTTGCAGCTGCAGCTAGTTTCTCTGTGTTAAGAGGAGTTGAAACTCTGGGCCAGACACCGGTTGCACAGTCGTCTCTGTGCCTTTCACTGAGTAGAGAGTCTGAAGTTGCCTCTGAGCATGTCCAGCTCTGGGGTCTACCTGTAACTTTCTCTTACAGATGATCAATGTTGTTAGTTTGGGGGTTTTTTATCTCTCTCACTTTGGAATTTCCTGTGACTTTCCAGTGCCCTGTTGATGATTAACTCTGCCTTTACCCAGGGAGAAATATTCATTAGATGATTAGATTAGCAAGTCACTGGAATTGGATTAATGTAAATACTCCTTGTAGGTGAAGCAGGAGGGGTTGGCACAGTGTCTGCAAAGCCTCTGCTGTCAGCTGCACAGGAAGGTGCAGAGCAAGAGCAGAAGCAAACCAATCCTTAATGGTTAGGGAAAAGCTTAAGTGCTTTTGTTTGCAGTAGGCAGTGAAAGATGCAGAAAGGATTTCTCCAAAGAAATCTGCTTATGAAGTAGTGCCTGCCAGTGCTTGTACATTCCTAAAAAAGGAGGACCAGCGTGCTCCACCTTTGCTACAGCCTCTTGTCCACAGCACACAGACTGACCTGGCGTGGAAGAGGGCCATGCTAGATTAAGTGCACAGATGTGCATTTGTAGCTGATGATGATGATGATTCTATAATAAGATTTTTGACACAGCAAGGTTTTTTTTTATTTTAAACTAATCCTCTTATATAACTCAGTTACGTTCTTTCTATTGTCCTGAATATTAATCTGATTTCCAGATACTCTTTTTGGGTTTGTTTCTGATTTTTGCATTTGCAGGGATGAGTTTCAACTGATTACAATAGTTTTAGATGGCAACCACCTGATCAAGCATACTGTTCTAATCTCTTGAAGATAATCACTAAAAATATATCTTCCTTAATCTCCTTTGCTGGATAAGAGAAAAAGAGAAGGATTGGGAAGGGCAGTGTGCCGTGAGACTGACTGCATGCACTACAGGTTACTTTCCTTAGCTTCTTCTGAATAGAAATGCCATCTTTCCCTATCTTAAACAGTTTTGGGAAGCTGTGTGGCTCAGGTGAAGAACTGGTGCTGGAAAAAGTGAAATTTCGAAATTCAGTCAGAAGGATGTCAATAATTGAGGATGGGGATATTGCAGAGGTCTTGTATCTCATTCCCAAGCAGAGCTTGCTGAAGCAACTGCCCTACTTGAATCCAGATGACTACTACTTGTGTGAGCAGCTGTATGACACTCCTGAGCATCTGGGTAAGTGAGGACTGCTGCCACATCTTGGTTTTTTGGTTGGTGAATGGGCTAATTGCTTTACAGTTATGTTTTGTGTAGCAGCAGGATACTGACAGAAAGTCTGTTCAGGTGTGGAGAAATATTTCATCACTGACAGAGGGAAAGAAAATTAAAATGCCAAGTTGGAATCTGGAAGTAGTTGGATATAGGTACAGCTCTCTCTGTATGTCAGTCTTGGGACAAAGTGGGGGCCTCTTCAGAAGTATTCAAGCTAAAAAATACCTTTTGAAAGCACAGCATCCTGCAAGTAGTGTGTTCACCTGTAAGTAGTGTGTTCAGAGCTTTCCCATGGCATTTGTGAAACTGTGTTCCCTTCTGCTTGTTTTTAACCTGTTGCCAAGGAGTATTAATTGAAACTGCTTCATTCTTGAATTGGAAGAAGTGATTAGAAGTCTTTCTGTGCTCACCTCCCTGTCATTTATTAGGGCTTCTGTGGTATCTTTTATCCAGGTGCTTCCTTTTTCTGGATAAGAAGTTAGAACTTATTTAGATGCTCTTTGGAGCCAGTCCATGCCTTTGATTATCCTTTTACATTTATTTTCCTATTTCTACCATAACTCTTGAAAATTTGGGTAATAAATCTGTGTTCATCATGTAGCATAATGTGGATATACTCAAAGAGTTATAATGATGCTCTTCGTTCCTCCCTGTAGTTTCTAAAATTTTGTTTGTGTTTTAATTAATATTGAACATTAGCTTATTCCTTAGTAGAACTGTTAGTGGTGGGAGAACTTAGATCTGGAATTCATCAGCTTAACTGGTTTCTTACAGTCCATTAGGAATTTAAAAAAAAAAAAAAAGTTTCCTGGAAACTCCTGTCTGTGAATGAGAATTTAGCTATAAAAATATTAATCTCTTCCAGATAAATTTCAAAGATTTTATCTTCTGGGACTTGCTTTATGGATTTCAGTTTTGATAACCCAAACTACCTATGTGTTGGAATTTTGTCTGTACTAAGCAGATTAAGAAAGCTGCTATGTGCTTGTCACTCTGGCCAGCTCCTCAAAATGTTAATACAAAATGAGTGACTCTGTTTGGTAGGCAAGTATTTTTCAAAGATCTACTTTGGTGTATGACACCTTTTCTTCTGTGCCAATTGCTTTTTGCTAGTCACCTTGTAAGAGAATTGTCCCAAACCCATATGCTGTTGCAGATAGTTACTGCTTCTGAGTAATCAATTATTTTAAAATTAACATTTCAATGAAAGCAATGCTAAAACATGGGGCAAATGTATAATATAGCTGTGAGCTGGGAAAAAATAAATATCATTCTGCCTTGCCAGCCCCCACAGTGTTTCCCATTGGTATTCTAGAGAGAAAAAATCTACATAACAATTCAGCATTTTTATAAATCACAATTTAGAACTGACAATTATTTGGATGAACAGTGACCAGCTATATGATCAATCCGTGCAGGACTCCAGCAAAATTCTTGCCATCATAGCAGGCTGGGACCTGTCTTTTAACTTGTATGGGGCTTAAATCAATCTGTAAATCTGCAGTTTTCCAGCTACTCACTCGTGTGAGCAATCACAAAGATAGTGGGACAGGTTTAGCATTATTCTGCAGTAGATAATGCAAATAACCACTATGGATTTTCTCCTTTCACCCTCCAGTATGGGAGCTGCTGTTCAGTGGGGTGGGAATTGAGGTCCTGCTTTCCAGTGCCATGTATAATGCTGACTAAAAGGCTGAAAGGTGTCTGGTGCCTCAGCTGTACTTCAGTTACAACAATTGGAATCAGAATCTCACCCACTTAGAATAAAATCAATGGAATGCCTTTTAAAAACAGCCTGGGGGTAAGTGCTGTATGTGACTTTAAGATGTGAAACATGTAAGTCTGTCTCTTAGGCCTTGTGCTGCTTGGGGATTATGGTCCCTCAAGTACTACAAGATTTAGCAGCTTATAAACCCTGCTGAAGGACAGTTTGCTGCCTCTATTTGGCATTGCAAACAGAGATTAGAAATTACACTGTTCAAAGCATTTGGAGACTCAGTAATTATTTTCCTTGCTGATCCTAAGTGGAATCATAAACATCAGGAAAGGCCCATATTTTAGGTTTTTGGAAGGTCAAGAATTATCCACAGGTGCAGAGCTATTTAGTATTCAGATGAGCTTTTGGAGTCTCATCCATTTAACCCATGACTTGCTTTTACCTAGCTCTTGCATCCTGAAATTCCATCCCCTTCATAATGGGAATGTGGGAGGTTAAACTCGTCTTACAAATTTAGATGATGGCATCATACTGACAGTTAAGAGCACTCTAAAAGTAGAAGAAAACTTGAAAGAAAGGAGTTCAAAAGTGGACTTGAACCTCTGAAAGGACCTTCATTCTGCATTCCTCTTGAGTTCATTTGGCCAAAGAATTATGAGCCACCTTCCCTTCTGTGTCACGGGATCTCTAAGGATGCTTCCTGTGAGAGAGATTGCCAGTCATGGTTTGCTGCAACAAAATCTGTCTTACCCTAGCAGGGCTGGTTCAGCACTTGGCTTTGATGCTCTGGGGCCAGACCCTGATACAAAGGAGTCTCTGGGGAAATGTCAGATTTTGAGGATTGTCAAAACCTGAAAGCTGGCTGCAAAAGAGCACTGGAATGTTGAAGAGAAAATGGTCTTGGAACTGTGTGATGTTGGTTCTCATATAAGATACTGTCACCTGTCCCTTGTACCAATGACCCCTTGTGCAGCCTTGCAGAGTGGTGGCTCTGGCTGTGACAGTGCACACCTGAGGGAAAGGAGACACACAGCACATTACCTAACCAACCTCTGGTGTGAGGTTAGTGCTTCTTTATGTAACCATATTTATTTAAAGCATCGCTGGTGAGCATGGCTGCCTCTCTTGCATCAGCTGCATGTAAAGAAAGAAGCAATCTAAGAGGATGAGAAAGGCATGGGGGAAAACATAGCGAGCATGAGAACAGCCTAGTGATGAGACAGGAAGTAAATTGAACTGGTGGAGGAAAATTTATGAAGCACCAAGATCCCATTTGGTTTCATGTGTAAAAGAATTGGCTGGGCGACTGAGACTAACCAGTGGTGGAGAATGGACTGGAGTTTAGTTGGAGGATGGCCATCAGTGGTGTTCCCAAGGGCTCAGTACTGGGCCCAGTCCTTTTTCATAACTTTACTGATGATCTGGATGAGAGGAGTGGGTGCACCCTCAATCAGGTCTCTGACAACACCAGGCTGGGTGGGAGTGCTGATCTGCTGCAGGGCAGGAGGGCTCTGCAGAGGGGTCTGGACAGGCTGGATTGATGGGCTGGGACCACTGGTATGGGGTTCAACAGAATGTGTGGAAATGGTTCACAGCTGTGCCAGGGAAGGTTTAGACTGGACATTAGGAAGAGTTTCTTTACTGGAGCATGGTCAAACACTGTGCTTCCTAGGGAGATTGTTGATCCCCAAAACCTGTCAGTGTTTGAGACGTGGACAGTGCCATTACTAACTTGGTCAGCCCTGAGCTGGCCAGGCAGCTGAATTAGATTATTAATTGTAGGTTCCTTCCAACTGAAATAGTCTATTCACCTTTATTCTATGAGAAATGGAATGGGGAAAAGGAGGTCTGATTTTTCTGTGTGTATGTTTGCAGAGAGGAGGAGTCCAAGAGATCAATGTGGTGGTGTGAGGGAAGACACAGAGGCAGAGGGTTCTAGACAGGAATGGGCTTTGCAGGTTTGAAAGGAAAGGCCCAGTTGTAATATACAAGCTGCAGCACAAAACTGTTCTACATCTGAGTTCTCACACATCAGCTTCTTTGCATTACTAAGGTTTTCTTGCCATGCTGTGGCAAGAAAGGTAGAGCCCCCAGTTAGGGAAACAAACTCCTTATATCCCATTTTCCATTCTTAGTACCAAGGAGTGCCCAAGATCACCCCAAAGGCTGCAGTTTAACACCAATCCCTGCTGTTATTTGGAAAGAAAGAAGGAAAAATGGAACAAAAAAAAAAAAAGAGAATTGCTGTTTTAATCTTGGGTCTTACCTGCTAATGTGTTCCTAGTAGCTCCCCACAAAATGGATACTTGATGTGACCTATGGCCGTAGGAATTTAATGGTGCTGTGTGAACTTCACAGGTGTCCAGTCTCAAATTCTAGGCAATCTTAAAAGTGGCAATCAGTGATATGAGAGAGGAAAATCCAGGTTCTGTTGGCATTGTAATAGATGCTACTCCTTAGATGCTGAGAGGTGCTGATCAGACTGCTCCGGTCCTTCAGATAAGGTAAATCTTCTTTTTGATAGCTTTTCAAATTGATTCCTTCAAGTGAGCAATCTCTCCTGGCTTCAGTCCCTGTGTATTTTTTTAATGATTGAATAGGGAGAATGCTTTTAGAATTTGTGGTAATCCAAGTTTAGAAACATTATCTCATTCTTCTGAGGACAGTGTTGTCATTTAGAATAGTCCTGATAAGTCAGCTGTATGGTTTGAAATTATGCAGCTGAATTTCACTGTCTAGAAGTGTGAAGTGTGGACTTGCACAGATAAGAAGTGGGAACTAATACACACTGATCCTGAAAAGCACATGGAGAAAAATTATACTTATTATAATATAGATTAACTATAACATACAGTTAATATAAGTGTAATATATAGATAAATATAGGTAAATATTGATTGACTGTGTAATACTGCTGCCATTGTTTTTCTGGAATGTGTTAGTAGGAGATACATAAAGCAATTGTATAATTTTTCTCTGTTCCTATTACTGAAGAGAGCTCTGCTGGCTTGTGTCTCTAGGTTTGGACGTTGTAATTTTGAAAGATACTGATAAATCATGAGGGAAAAGAAGATTTATGAGAAAAGATTAATGGAATTAGGTTTGCTAAATCTAAAAGAGTGGTGATAATTGAGGGATTTAGACAATCTTCAGCTGAGTAAGGGATTCTCAAATGGAGATGTGTTCTGCATTGTCCTGAGAAGCACAGAGAAGTATCCTTGTGAAAAATACTGAGTAAGAAATTTAGATGAAATTCCATCTGTGTTAGCTCTTAATAATCTTTAGTTCTCAAAGTATGAAGAGTTAGCTTGATTTTTTTGGTTTTTAATAAAGTGTGAAACGAAGAAGTGATGAGTTAGGATCTCTTCTTTGTCCTTTGGCCATTTTCAATATCTCTGCTGCAATTTAATCACTGACACATTTATGCTTAAAATATTAGAACAGTTAATGGCTTTGTAGCCCTTGGCTTCCTGTTTCAGAATTCTGGCAAGTGGTTGTCAATGTTCGGATCAATCTAAGCTAATTGGTTTAGTAGTAAATCAGTGGTTTAGCATTAATCTGCATTAAGGTAGCATCATTTAGAGCAACTGAATTCCACTGTAGGGTTCACTGCTCCTTCTCCTAAATTCTTTGTTATCTGTAATCCAATAAACAAGAACAAAATTGCACTTCCTACTGTTGGTAGGCGCTAGCAAGGAATATGAGCTAAATCAGCTGTAAATTCAAAGAAATAATGAAAATATTGTGGTTTCCTCTATGGTATGTAAATAGGCAATAGCAGAGGTGTGAAGATTGTTCAATGAAATTGCAGAAAATTTATATTTATTGCTGATATTTGACTCTATAATGGCAATGGATGCTCTGGCTGGAGAGGGCACATTTTGGCTACTTCCCCCCAGCGTTGTTTACAGGGAGCCCTGCTTTTGTTCTCTATCTGATGGAGACTTCCTCTCTCGTGTCCGTCATCTGCAGTTGCATAACCTTGGTGTTTTAATCAATAAAATAAAAAAACCCCAAGAGAAATTCCGTCCCCTTCCTGGGCAGGGTTGCACAGGGCTGGCTCCCCCAGAGCTGAGTGGGGTGCCCTCTTCCTGGCGTGCTCAGAGCCAGCAAACCTCCAGCAGGCAGGGCAGATTCAGGTAAATCTGAAATGGAAGCTGCTTCCCAGCTGAAGAGGTTCTGGGCTTTCCGACTGGATAAAACACCGGTGGCACTGGGGTGGGGAAAAGAGAGGTAGAAATTGCTGTTTCTTCTCATATGAAAGATGTTCCTTGGGCCTGATCTGCTTATCCAGAAGGTGAAATAGTGGAGAAATTTCTGAGCAGAGAGAAGGGCAGAGGAAATGGCAGTTCTCACTCACTGCAGCTTTGACTTTGCGGCATGGAGGGAGTGGAATGGGACTGAGAGAGGGGATTGGTGCCCAGCTTCCCATGCTGGGAATTAAGGCGTCCTTGATGATTTTCAGGATTTGGTGGTTTTTATGAAGTTTAAGGGCCATTGGTTGTTTCTGTATGTGGATATGAGGATGATGAGAATGGATAGGGCGAATGATCCTAGGTAGGCTTTGATTAGGCCAGAATGGAGGGTAGTGGCAGTTTTGGTTGCTGTTAGTTGTAGGTTGGCTCGTCCTTCCGGGCCTAGTATTTTGTATCAGGAAAGGTCAATTAGGTGGGAGGCAATGTTTTGTCCTCCGTTGAGGAAGTTGGTTATGCTTAGGCGGAGGATTAAAGGGTTAAAGTACCCTAGAGATGTGGAGAAGTTTGAGAGAGGCATTTGTTTTGTGAGGATGAGTCTTCATCCACACTCATCCATCCGTGCACAGGGAAGGAGATCATGAATACTAATGGCTGTTGGCTTCTCCTCCTTTATGCCTGTGAGGTGGGGGTGTCACCGGGTAGACTTTTGTATACAGGGACTTTAGGAGTGGCTCTTAGCTGGAGATACTTGGTAAATCTCTGTGGTGAAATTGTTAATGGGAGGAGAAAGGAAAAAAAAAGAGCAAAGAATCTTCTTCACCCAGGTCATGCAGACACAGGGCAGCTGAGAGGGAAGGAAGACAAGGTTAGAATGGATGGTTGTGATTACAGTTTTTGCATTATCCTGCTTTTGATATCCTGGTTTTGGTTACTTTCCTTTAAAGAGTGAATCTTCATGGTGAGATGCAGAAACATGCGGTACCAGGGGGATGCTTGTCACTCACTTGTTACCATGTGAATTAGATGGTGCAGCTGTGTGTGCAGTTTTCAATATAAACATAGAAACATTAAACTGGAAAATGCAAAAAACACAAACCAAATTAGCTTATCAGTATACATCAGTACTTGGAAGATGTACCATATTGTTTATTTTTTAAGTTGGCAAACTCTTCATTAAGAAGAATGATTTAAAATACGTGACTCTCCTATGGAGCAGCAGCAAAACAGCTTTTATAGCTTTTGTAGTTACCTTTTAGAAATTCCAGTCAGTGCACAAGTTGGAATAACTTATTCCTACTCTCAATTTGTTTTATGTCTGCTTGATATTTTATGATGATTCTACTATTGAAATGGCAGCAAATAATTTAAGAGAAAGGTTCAAATATGTAAAAGTGTTCATGCTGAAACAAGTGACCTCCCTAGCCAGCAGATAAAATCACAACCACAAAAAGAAAAATCACGGAAGCTGGAGTAAGGTGATAAAAATTTATTTGCTGTAAAATCTTGTTTGACTATAACAATATTACACTACATAGCCAAATTGTATAAAGCATCTTTTTAGCTTTCTTTGAGGTCCTCTGTGGTTCCTTTGATAGGACAGTGGAGTGGCAAATACTTGTTGGGAGAGATACATTTGCAGGACAGATTTAGGTGCCTCTTTGGAGGGTCCTGTTTATAGTTTAGTGTGGAATCAGAAGAGGAGGAATTTCTCATCTGGCACAGTGACAATTAAATAGTCCAGCTTGATCTAAGGCTGGTTTGTACCCAGTGCCCACATGGTGGGTTGCCTCATCCCCAGGCACCATGGACTTGTGGAAAGCTTTGCTGGGTGTTGTATTGTTGAGCACACACTAAAGGTTAGTTCTTGGTGTCACATCTCCCAGCACTGCAAAACAAAGAACTTGTTGCTTTACTCTGCAAATTAACAGATTGGCAGGGAGCTGCTTCAGTCTGGTGTTGCATGGACCTCTCAGGGAGAAGTTCTTTAGAGCAGAGAGTCTTTACAGCATTCCTGCTGATTTCACTGAGCCAAAAACTCCCAAGACAGGCTGTGGGGTTTATTCTGCACAGTTAATCCAATTCTGAAGTGGATTTTCAATATCAAATCTCCTTAACCTTAGGCATGCACAGTAAAGGATGACACTTGCATGTGTGCTTTCCTGGTGGGGATTCCTGCCTTGGTGCAATTTTCAGCATTTACTGTGGTGACTGGCAGTGAAGGTTATTATGTTTTCATCAGCAACAGTATTGCTTGTGTTCATGAATTAGCTCAATAAATTCAGTTTACAGCAGGTGAATAGTGATGATTTTATATGGTAGTTTAAAAAATACAAAGTTTAAAGCACTGTCTATACTCATATTTTTGTATCACATCTCAATTTAGTGCCAACTATGTGTGCATACTGTGAAGGTCACACAGGTGTGAAGAAAGCATGATCTCCTTTCTAAGGATTAGCAATAGCATAAGCTGTTTGGAAGCCAGTTGTTACATCAATAACATAAATATATGTTCAGAGATAAATGTAGCCAGAAGATACCTGCAGCCAGAAGATTTACCCATTAGTGGGCTTGTATGTTTTTGGAGTACATTATATTATATATACTGGCAAAGAAGTATAATGTAACCATCTTTTCTCATCTGTTTCTAAAGATAATCTGATGGTTTCAGGTGCTTTTTTACATAAGTGTGTGTGTTAAGCTTCTTAATATTTAGAATAAAGCCAAGTGTTTCTTATTTTGTTTTGCAGCAGATTAGACTTTATTTTGCAGACTATTGAGTAATAGTGTACTAAAAAAAGTCCTGCTTTCAAGAATCTCAGAAAATCAGATTTTGCTTTAAGAGATCCAGATGTCTTAATAGTTCAAAACCTCACAAATGTTTTATTCCCTAGGAGTCTGATTTGAAAGAATATGAAATTATTCTATTTCTATAAAAAGCACTAAACCTCCAAATCCTAGCAGATCAGAATGATTACACTATGCATTTTACTGAATCAAGTGATTTATGTATTTGCTAAATTTTCAATTTGTTTAATCTGAAAGAAAGATGGCGCGTGATTTTAAACAGCAATATTACAGACTGATTGTGTTGAAAGTGGCATGAGACAGGTACAGGGCAAAGCCCAGACAGCAGAAAGGAAGAGGTTAAAATGCAGGCACTCAGGCATTGTTTGCTTGAAGATCAATATCATCAATAGGGACAGTGTGATCCCAAGGTGTAGGATGGCAGGACCACAATATGTGCTGAGGAAGAACCAGATTCCTCCCTGGTGGGTCTGTGTCTGCTCCTCTGGACTCTTTAAAACTTGGGGCAGCCCAGAGGGTCTGTGGTGGGGAGGTCGATCTGTGGGGCCTTCACAGCTCCTTGATTCCTGCTGGTTCCCACAGGGAAGGCTGGTATTCAGGACAACCTGGCAGGCTCAGACCATTGCACAAACTTCAGGATGAAGTTGTTATGGAGAAAAAACTGTGTGCAGGGTTGGAAAGGCTCAAGGAAGACTCTCAGAATAACACTGCCTGCAGGCTTGGAAGATTTGGGGTACACCTGGTGTGGGGATCAGTCCTGTCAGGTAGAGCCTGAATTCTGCTCACTGGTTCTGGTGAGCCTGAAAAACTCCAGCAGCACCTCTGGCTTTCCCAGTCAGTTGCCTGCCTGGTTCCTTGCTGCAGCCCTTCAGGAGCTCTGCTGCTGGAGCTGATGCCAGAGGATGGAAAATGGGCCTGAGTGGCTGAGGGAGAGACACCAGGTGGCTGGAGGAGGGTGAGCTCAGGAGAAACAGAAGCCAGGAAATAGTTAATATCTAGCTTTTTGAGAATCCTGAAATGGGAAGTGTAGGCTTGCCCATCAGGGCACCATGGGGGCCACTGCTGGGAAACGGGGCTTTTGGAAGAAATCCCAAATATCCATTATTGGTTTTGGTCTGAGCAGGCACAGGTAAGTCAGGATAACATAGCAGAGTGGCATTTTCTTCCTGGAGAAGGGAGCATTTTGCAAAGTGCTGTAATTGAGACTTCACAGAAGTGATGGCTCTCAACTGACCTAGGCTGGACAGTGGTAAAGCTGTGGAAGCCTGGGGCAGCCTTTCTTGTCAAAACTTTGTTCAGGCTTTTTGCTGGAAGCAAGACACTAAATAGATTATATTTTCCTGGATATTATTTAGTGGAACAACTTCTCCCCTTTCTTTTTCTGTTTACTACCTGCCTTTTTCCTTCATTTCTTTGTGAACAAGAGATATCAGTTCAGTTTTGAAGAAATTGAACAAAAACTGTGTGCTGATACTTCTAATCCATGATCTCATCTGTGAAGAATGAGTGCAAGATAAAATATGAACACCAGTTTTTAAAATGAGAATAACAAACCTTAAATCATGGCTAAACTTCTTAGTATCTTACGCATACTTTTTCAATATTATCAAGGTACAAGAAATAGCAAAACTAACTGGTTTAACTTCTTCCCCTTGTGAAGTGATCTCAGTATCACTCTTATGCCTCTTGCTGAATGCTCAAGGTATTTTTCACCAGAAAATAACAGCAACATGAGCGTGTTGTTTAGCTGTGGTGGACTCTTTGAGACTCTTCCACCCACACTGTGCTCAAGGAAGACTTTATTTAGTTTGTGCAGTGCTAAAGGTATTTAAAGGAAAAGAGTTATTTTGCTTTGCTTTAAAATAGGTACTCCTAAATAACAATAAGTGCCAAGGGATTGTTGCTAGAATGCTGTCTACTCATTTTTCATTTCAGCTTTAGGATATCTGAGTCAATTCTCAGTTTTACAGCAAGGTCAAAATTTTAGCCTTGACTTAAAACAATGAGATTAAAACCAAAAACCATCCTGTTGTAAAGAGATTTTATTTACAATACTAACGTCTGTAGATTACATTTTACTCCAGCATAATTTACTGCAGCTTGTATTTTTAAATTAAATTTTATGTGCATGCTGCTGTAGTCTACCACTGCAGCCCCTATGGCTGAGCAATGTGAGATACACCAGTGCTAATCTCTAGCACATGTGAAAAATGGAGGAATGTACTCAGAGAACAGAAAGTCCACATACCAACAGGCAGCTTCTGTGTCAGCAGCTTGCTGGAACAAAAAAAAATGAGTGATCATCCCTGCCAGCCTTTTGAGGATGCCAGGAAGGGGTTAATACACATGGGTGTGTGTCCATAGGCTGCGCTCTGCACATCAAATCAAATATTTATGAATGAAGGTCAGATGTGCCCCTTTCAGGAGGCTGTCCCCGAACTGTTTACAAAATACAGCCTGAAAAAGAACACGGCCAGGTTGAGTTACAGCCTGACATCTCTGATGTGTCAGAAATGTGACAGAGTGGCTGATGCCTGGCTGTTGTGGGGTTCAGCCCAGCTCCCCACTCGAGCCTCAGATGCTATTAATGGTAACACACTGAGTCATAGAGGCAGGAATGTCAGGCTGCCTGTGCTGTGCTGCTCTTACACGTTGGGCTGCTAACAATAGAAAGCCAGCCTCGATTTTTTAGAATAGAATAACTATTTTTTTCCATGCTTTTGCCTGTATCTCTCTCCCTCTCTCTCTCTCTCAGAGATTTATTTATTAAAGAATGTCACTGAATAAGAGATACCTTCTGGGCGAGGCAGACTGGCTTGTTTAATTCATTTCCTTTGTTCTGAGTGGCATTTATACAAAACATCTAGAATTTATTTGCTGCAAATATTTTTAAGGCTGTATGCGTGGTCTGATTTTTTTCCAGCAGGTATCAGCCATCTGCTGCTCTGTCTGGCTGATGCCTACAGCTTGTTTCTTTACATTAATATCTCTCTCCCTACGTAGAGTAGCATGGAGAAGGAATTCCCTTGTGGAGGTGTGAGCAGTGTAAGTGTAGGATGCAGTATGAATGTAATTTCACTTCTATCATGTAACATAAAGCATATTTTGCACGGAGCTGTGGTCAAGTTTTTTTCCATAAATCTGCCCATCATTTAGCCCAGAATATGTTATATTTAACTCAGTTCTCTGCTACTGAGATCACCTCTGTCTTTGACAATTTATTTCATTTCCATTTGCTATTTTCTCTGCCTGTAAACCACAGTTATAAAATTTACTCTCTAGGCAGAGGCATGAATGCCATGGGTTTATTTTGGGGAAATCACTGGTAGCTAGATAAAATGAGGAACTAAGGAATAGTAGTAGTGATAGAGGCTCTCCAAAATCTTGATGCTGACACTATATGTGTATTTAAAAAACAGAAGTTGCTTTTAAGGGGTATTCAGGATTTTGATTAGTCATATTTCCAATATTTTCTTCATATCTGTGAATAAAAGTTTGCTTGTAAAAGAAAAGCTTTTTTCCCCTGACTCTGACCTGCATCTTTTAATAGAAAGCAGAACCTTGGTATATGATGATGAGCCTTGACAATATTCTAAAGGGTTGGTTTGTTTGCTTTCCAGCATCAGTTTACTGACCAGTCCTTTCTCAGTAGAGTTTAGTGCCTGGAAAACCATAATTTTGGAGGTCAGTTTGAGGCCCAAATTCTACACTGGTGCTTTGTCTTGTTGGGGATGTGTTGGGCAGTGAAATTCCTGTCTCAGTGATGCTGTTTCAATACCCTTCTGTCTTCTCAGTTCCATGAGTACCTGTGGCTGTCATCTGCAAAGGAATAACTCAGGAAGAGTTATTATTTCCAATAGTTTGGTATTCCAGAACCCAGCACTTACTTTGACCCACAGCAAACATTTGTATAGCACTGCCTGGCTTCAGAACCCAGGTGCTCAGTGGGCAGTGACAGTTCCCATTTTTATTATTTTTATTGTTTGAAGTACAGGATAGATAAGTATTCCTGTTTTACATGGGCTGTATGTTACTTTAATCTGTTCTACAGTCAGTAAGCATTGAGAGACCATTTATTAACACGTTTTGTGGTCTAATAATTGCTTTAAAGCTAAATCCAGGAGTGGATAAACTGCTCACCATGGAAAAGCCACTGTGCTGCAGCCTGCCTCAGCACTTGCCTGTGCTCATCTTTGTTTCCCCTCTTGATCCTGGCTCAGTTTGAGTAAATAAAATAACAGAAAGCTCATAAATACCACTTTAGCTTTGTGTGTGCCTTGGAACAGCTCCCCTGCTCTCCCTCACGTCTCCCTGGCAGCCTCTTGACGGTGATTCAGGAGCGAGAGGCAGCAGAGCAGGGCTGGGAGGGCAGGGAATGGATGGATGCAGGGTCGTGTGGGGATAGAGAGCAGGGAATGGATGCAGGGTGGTGTGGGGATGGAAAATAGGGGAATGAATGGATGCAGGATGGTGTGGGGATGGAGAGCAGGGAGTGGATGCAGGATGGTGTGGGGATGGAGAGCAGGGAATGAATGGATGCAGGGTGGTGTGGGCTTCAGAGGAGGGGAATGGATGCAGGGTGGTGTGGGGATGGAGAGCAGGGGAATGGATGTGAGTTGGTGCCAGGATAGAAAGCAGGGGAATGGGTGTGAGTTGGTGCCAGGATGGAAAGCAGGGGAATGGATGTGAGTTGGTGTCAGGATGGAAAGCAGGGGAATGGATGTGAGTTGGTGTCAGGATGGAAAGCAGGGGAATGGATGTGAGTTGAGGTCAGGATGGAAAGCAGGGGAATGGATGTGAGTTGGTGCCAGGATGGAAAGCAGGGCACTGGAATCCAGCCCTGGCTGCCAGGGCAGCTGGAGCTCCCAGCACAAAGCTGGAGCCACGGGCAGGATGAGCTGCCTTTAGCCACAGCAAAACACCACGCTGGGAAAAGAGCAGAGGAACCAGAAGGAAAGAGACAGTGATGAGCAATCGGACCTGATCAGACCTTGTAGGAAATATTATTATCTGGAATAAGCTGCCTTTTTTCTTTATTTTCTTTTCTTCTTTTTTTTTTCTTTTTTAAAAATCCATCTCAGCCAAACACTGCTGGAAAAGGGATTGTGTTTAAATTACTTCAGCTAATTCTTGCTGCTTCCACTAAGAAGAAAAATTGTTTGCCATGGTGAAAGAAAAAGGTAATTATGTTTATTGATAGACTGGAGCTGAAACCTAATGTGCCAGCCACGGTCACCTGAGGTTTAAACCCTCACATTTAAGATGAGCATGCTGTGATTGGCAGTTGTTGTTTTCCTTTCTGTAAAAATGGTGTGTGCAGCCCTGCAGTGGGTTGCATTTATTATCCTTGTACCTGCTTTAATAAGGGTAGAGTCTGGAACACATCTAATTTAGTGTGTCTGCACAGCAGGGTCCCTTCTGTGTGCACATGTTTGCTTGGGTTTCTTTTCTGTGATTTAACCCAAGGTGACAGTTTCTTACCTGTATTTGCCACAGTTCAAGTAGCTTTGACCACTGCAGCAGCTAGTTTAAAATTTTAAAGATAAACATTGATATATTCAAATCTGGACTTGAGAGGGTATATGTTAAATTTTAATGGATAAATGGATTATATGGAATTTTGCAAAATGCTTGAATTTTGCAGCAGTAAATTGGATATCAGTTACCTATAAGTTACATTTTAAGCCTACTACAGAGGAATTGGCTAGTTTAAACAATTTAGAAATGGTTGTGGGGTGTTTCCTTGCGGTAATACTGCACTGTTTCATTTATTGCATTATGAAGATGCAAGACTCATAATCTGAGTTGCATTTGAGTGTACTGGATGTGGTTTGGGGGCATTACATTATCACAGACAGATTCAGACTCAGTCTCTTCTGTGAAGAGGAGAGTCTGTGTTCTTTACTTCTGAGGACTCTGTAAAAAATAACGTGGGGGAAATTCAAACTAGGGCAGAAATAGAAATAAGGAGTAAAGTTGAGTAAGAGTGAGCAGTTTTGCAGCTTTGAACACCTGTGCTAAGACTTGTTGAAATGTAAATAAAAAGTGAGTGCAATCAGCTTCACAGATGTGTAGATTGAGGAGAGCAGGACAAATGCCACATATATGACAAATGGCTGCCACGGTGTGTCATAGATACCAGGAGGATTGTACTAATAATCATTATCCAGTCTATTGATAATTTTTATTGATGAAAGGTGGTGACCCAGCATAATTTTTTTTGGCTACTTTGTAGCTTTGGGATCCCTTATTTCAGATTTACAGGATTACTTTCATAATGTCAGTCATGAGCTGATGACCTGCTACCCCTATCAGTGAACCATACCAGGGATGGTTTAAATAGGAATTTCACCCCAAATCCTGGAAAGTGCAGGTTTCAGAATAATTTGGCTGAACTATGTCAGTCATCTTCTCAGAAAAATAAGTGTATTGTCATTCAGTTTTTCATTACTGTTGCTTGTTTTGTAAGAGACATTTTAAGACAGGGCTGCTGGTTTTCTTGAAGTGTACATAAAATATGTGTAGCATTCAGGTTTGGTCTTTTTATCTGTTTCTGTCCCATACCCCAGCTGATGCTGTCTTGATTGGATTCCCTGTGTTAGGTGGAGTTGTAGCTGAAGAATACTCTGTAAATTCAGTTTTAGCATCTTTTACCATGCAAGTTTGTCATTTACCTGCAAAAAAATTAAAGCAAGCCCATAATTTTTGTAAAAACTGGGAGGAAAAAAGCTTCATAGAATAGCAGGGGAAGCTGACAATAAATAGTTGAAAATCTGAAAGACTTGTGTTTAAATTGCTTCCTTTCCCCCTCCCCACCTAGTTTAATGCATTATTAAAAATGCTTGTTTATATTGATGTTGGATATAAATATTTTTTTCCTGTTCACAGAGATAATGGACTAAAATAACTAAATGTTCTCTTTAATTTTGAAGTGCAGTTACTGATATTTCATATCTCATGGCTGCAGAAAGAGAAAGGATGGAATCTGTTAAATATTTTGATTTTATACATTATTACTTTCAAATAATTTCCCCAACAATTTTTTTAACTCTTTTGTTTCTGCCTCAATTTTTCTTTTTCTGTTTATTGGTGGGGTTTTTTGGTTGCTTTGTTTGTTTCTTTCGGCTTTTGTTTTGGTTGGTTTTCTTTTCTCCTCTTAGTCAGAAGGTCAGGATTTATTGCTGTAAATGTCACTCTCTGCAGTGATACTCTTGCAAAATGCAGTCAGTACAGTTCAGCTGGTGCCCTCCCTTCCAGCCACTGCTGGAGCTGTGGTTTGAGCAGGCTGCAAATGCAGCTCAGTCCAGTGTCAGTTCACAGACACGTTAAGCAGGCACTGGAGGGGCTGGTTGCAGCTAGAAAAATACAACTCCAACTCACTGAATTGAAAAATGGCTGGTAACAGTTTTTAGCAAATTAGCATGCTTCATTATGCTCATATTGTAGAATGATTTCAGTGTCTGCCTGGTTAGTTCATACACAAAAAAATTCCTGAGGCCAGGGTGTTTTCTGCTGACAGCGAACGGCGCTGCCTAAGTTGTGTCTGACTGATACCACATTTCCATCTCTCTGTGGTCTTATCTATTTCCAATTATGAGCCCTTATTATCTAGTTACTCAGCTAAATTATTATCACTGTGTTGCATCCAGGGGCAACTTTTTCTCTTCTTATCCTGTAACAGAAAGAAAGTTTGCATGTGCACATGTTTGTCTGGTTATTAATTCTCTCTGACAATTCAAAGCCCATATGGAATAATCTGCATTCTTGCTGCTTCTATGTTGAGGTCAGTGTGTGGGCTGGGAGCCTGCTAGCCAGGTTTCTGTGTGACACAAGTGTTGTAGCTTCATTAGTTAGTTCATTCATTAGTTGGTTCTCCATTGGTTCACCTAAACTGAGGATTTAGCCCTGATTCTTGATTTCTTGAGCAGTTGATGAGAAGACAGCCCTGGCATTCAAGTGGTAGTCTGTGAAAGCATATTGGTAATCAGCTTTGTACCTGGTGAAATCTTGGGCAGGATCATCCATGGGCACACCTATGAAAGTGGATTAGGTGCTGTTCATGCCATGCTTCTGCATGCTTGGAAGGGTAAAAGGAGGAAATATGAGGGGTTGAAGACTTTTTGGATTAAAGAAGAGGGCACAGAGGCTTTATGATTTCTGTTCTTCGTGTACTCATTCTGCTGAAGGGAAGGTGCTGGCACCTATTAGGTACCAAGTTGCATGAGCTTGGTGATGTCCCCATGTTCTCACAACTCCTCTCTGGGTGCTCACTGGTGCTGGTTCTCCCAGGAAGCCACACAGAAGGTGCAGTCACCAAAATGGTCCCATATTTCCTGAATTGCTTGGCCCACGGCTCAGTCTTGCAGAGGGATTTTGTTCTCTGTTGTTTTTTCTCCATACTTTTGATAAAGCATTATAGTAATACCCCTTCATGTTTTGACCAAGAGGACTGGTTGTATGCTTGCTCCAACCTTCTTCTCTTCCATTTGCCAATCCCAAGAGCTGTGAGCCCCCAAAGGAGATTTTATTCTTTTTCTGTAGTTGTAATGTAGCTGCTTTAGATGGGACTTTCCTTGAAGATTATGCAAATGTTACCTGCCTGCTAATTTAAATACATTTTCTCTTGGGAAGTGTCTCTCCATTGCTCTGTGTATTTGCAGTTTTAACACTTATTCCCCGTGTTAATCAGGAGAATGCTGAGTAATGGGATTTGGGCCCTAACACTGTCCCAGTGTCATGGTCGTTGATGAAATATAGTCTTGATTTGAACTCATGGCTTTGGAACTTTTTAACCCCAGGTGACCTGGGAAAGTCTCCAAGTTTGTTGCTTTTGGAGCACATGACAAGATTGTGCAATCACACATTGGCTGGGGGAGGATTGGGGACTTAATTTTCTTTTTGCTTCAGTTTACTTAGTTTCAAATTTGGTTCTGCTTGGCAGTTTGCTTTTGGGGCTGGGCATCTGGGTTTGTGTTTTTGTTTTTTTATTTTTATTAAGGGCCTGTGCTGCCTTGTAAAAACCACAGAAAAAGTATTTTATAAATATGCATAATGGTAGATGTTGAAAAAATACACTTGTAGTTAAAGTACTAAACAATAGAACAGTTCTGTGTTAGAGGCTCTTAAGGTGACCTTGGGGAGGTAATTTGATCTCTCCTCGTGTTAATCTGTAAAATGAGGATAAGAACATTCCTCTTGTCTGCCTTGATTATTTGAATTTGAGATCTTTGGAGCAGAGAGTTTCTTTTACCTTGCTTCACAGCTATGACAAGGCAATCTTGTGGGATTTCACTACTCCTATTTGTACAAAAAAACATAAAGAGTATCCAGTGCTATGTGATTATCTTGTAAACATCTTATTACTTTTAAAAGGCAATGCAATTGTAAAGGAATTATGTTTCTATTGGCACATTTATGGCATTGCTTTTCTGTACTTTCTCTTTCTAAATTTATTTTTAATATTAGGTTTCAAATTGCAGTTCTGGTGTGCAGCATTGATACTGAGAGGAGCAAAAATAACCAAGGAGATGCCAGCTCAGGCACTGCATCTTTGCTGGAGATTTTAATTTATTTTTTCAATAGCACTTAGTTCACATGAGGGTACAAATACTCCTCTCCAAAGAGCTGGGCAAGCACAGTGTGCAGTCCTGCCATGCCTGACCACTTCCCATGTGTCCCAGTAGTGGAATTCCATACATTCCTTGCATCCCAGCTATGTGTAGGAGCCAGCTCTCTGAAGATAGGATGGCAGATATTTTATACTGAGAAATGGGAGAGCTTTTGCTATTGATCTCACTGGAGGGGAGGGCTTGGGGGGGTTTAGTCATTAAATTTGAGACCACGGAGTTCATAGGTTCAGGTGGTGGTAGAGGCAGCTCTTCAACTGAAACAGTGAGTGGGGTGAGCCAAAAAAACCCAGTTTGGAGGAGGGGAGGTTCAATCTATTTCATTTTCTCACAATTAACACAGTTCTAATTGCTTATTCTGGTTATTTGAAGATAAAAGCAAGCAAACACATGCTCAGAGAAACACACCTCATGTTCTCTGGAGTCTCTGGTTTCCAGTCCATGTCACTCCTTGTCCTCAGTACCTATGGTGAGCCTGGGGTGGGACAGGACATGGGTACCAGGCCATTGCTGCTGCTTTCACGGAGTGATCCTTTTTCCTTGCTCAGTTATTTCCATGTGAGTTCCACTGCTGCCTGCAGTCCTTTTGGAGTTGTTAGACCCTCCTAGGTATTTCTCAGCATTTCTCCTGCCCCAGCATAATTTTTGTTTCTCTCTTCCCCATGCTTTGGTGTCTTCTCTCTCCTGGCTTTGTCTCCTGTACCTCACAGAATGCCAGAGTGGGTCAGGTTGGGAGGGACCACAGTGGCTCCTCTGGTCCATCCTCCCTGCTCAGGCAGGGTCATCCTTGAGCACAGGGCACAGGATTGTGCCTGGATGGTTCTGGAATATCTCCAGTGAGGGACACTCCACAGCCCCTCCGGGCAGTCTGTGCCAGTGAAATGCTCTGGTCTCTCTCTCTTGTGTCTCCTGCTGTTTGTCCTTTCAGTGTTTGCTGCCTCATGCTGTGTCTGTGTTTTTGCAGAGGTTCTCTGTGCTCCCCTGGTTCTGTTTCAATGTGCAGTGGGTCAGTTTTGCCATTTAATGAACTGGTTGGGTCAACAGTGACCAGCACAATCCCATCCTTGGCCTCGTGCAGCACCATCACTCCCAAAGCCCTGCTGGTTATGGTGACTGCAACTGAGTGGAATAAAAAATTACATGTTTGCTCTCCTTGCATGAGAATTCAAAAGGCAGCACTTCTATAGATAGAGTCTCGGCATGGTAAAATTGTTTAAAAATACATTAAGCTAGGGCAGAAAAATATTTTTCCAAAGGGAAGGTAGGAATCTTGGTAGAAAAGAATTTACAAGTTAGGATCATAATTTGGCCTGCTATTGTAAGAGAGTCAATTATTTTGTAGAAAAATTAATGGATACCAGGGGAAAAGACCAAGTTCCACTAATCAAAATGTCTTGTGCCCTTTGGGTGGGAGAAGCCAGGGAACAGGGAAGGAATTTTTTTTTTGTTCTGGGGGTAATCCATAACTAATTTAAAAAGGATTATTTATAACAAAGTTGGTTTTCCACCTAGAGGACAGTCAGTATCCCCAAAAGAATAATTAATCCTTGCCTTGGTTGAGCCTGGATGACTTTCAGGCTCACTAGGGATCTGTCTAAGGAGAACACTTAGGCATTGTCTTAAGCCTGTTCTGTTCAGCAGTGTCTTGTTGAGTCTAATTGAATCACTGGGAATTAAAGCTAAGTGCTTCACTATTGTGCCAAAGTGGGACAATATTTTTAGAGGCTGTGTGATGTTTTTAAATAAAAAAGCTCATGTATTTTATTAATGGTGGTCATTTTGTGTTGTAAGAGACAACTAGAGAAATAATTCTGTATTTTATATGCACTGTTCATAAAGGGCTATAAACCCAGAAATGATAAAGCCTTGTGTCAATCAATTATGTACATGATCTATAATTAATATCAGCTGTTCAGAAGTGAAATGTTGGTGTTCTTATGCTATACAAGAGAAAAACAGGTTCTGTTTTTCTGTTAAACACTCTCAAAAGGGTGGGTAACTCCCTAATTCCCACTGCTGTTGGTACCATTTCAGCATCATACATCACTGTAATCTACAGGGCAGTATTGTGGAGCTCTGTTTCAGTTCAGGATCTGGTTAAGAAGCAGTATCTTAAAATTATACCAAATTAAAGAAGTGATCCAAATAGAAATGAAGCCTTGCAGAACATTGAGTGGTAGTTTTCATTACTGCTGGATCGAACAAGAGTCAATGAATTACTTGTTTGTTCAAAGAAGCAGTTGCATTTGTATTTTCTTTTCCCCAAAGGCACCTCAAAGCAGGATTTGATGGATTTGAAGGTGTCTGCTTGCTATCCAGCAGTGGAGGTGCCAGCCAGAGGAGCAGGCTGTGTTCAGGGTGTTGGTCAGTGCTTTCCCTGTGATAGTCCATTTACCATCTAACGTTAACACCTGATGGTCTTTAGGAGCACCATTATTTATTTTTTGATAGAAACTGAGTTCTATGCTGCAATGTTTTTGAGTGGTCTGGGTGCAAATGAGCACAGGGCAGGGCTTCTGAAATGTCTGGTTTATCAGCTCTGTACGTGGCCAGCTACCCTGGGAATCAGGAGCCCTGGGAAGATTTGTGTTGCTCATTTCTGTGGTGTCTAAGTTTTAGTTTGAGGCTGTGTAGCTCAGAAATGCCACAAGTCAGGGTGGTTCTGAATGATGGGCATTTACAAGGTCCTTGATTGAAGGAGAATTTCTTAGCACAGGGCACAGTGATTCTGTGGTTTAAAGGGGTTGGCTGAGGACAGGTCCCTGCAAGGGTCTTGTGAAAAAACCCTTGGGGGGATTCCTGGTGGTAACTGAGAGGAGATTTTATCACAGATTCTGCTTTGAAAGCATCTGGGAGACAACTGGCCTATGTAGGTCAGTGTTCTTCCTCAGATAATCTCAGAGTAAACAGTGGGAGAATTGATTATTAAAATTAGCATTTTTATATTGACTTACTTCAGAAGGAAATTTAATTCATTTTACTGCATGGAATGCTCATGCAGCCTCTGACGAGGATGCAGAGGGGAACTGTGATGAGTTTGTTGCCAGAATCCCCACGTGGGATGCTGTTTGGGTAGCTGAGAGGCCTGATAGACATTTGAGTGCTATTATGGGAAACCACCACTCATCAGTAAGCCAGAATTTCCATGCTGTCTGGAAAAAGCAATTGTTTTTCCTGCTAACTTCAGCAACTGGCTTTCCTGTAGCCTTGAGGATCCTTCAGGACTTGCACTGAATAATTTGACACTTGTGTGTATTCATTGTTGTGAGTAAGGTTTTGATACTGGTCTTGATGATCCTTGTGGGTCCTTTTCACCTCAGACTATTCTGTGATATTTTTTAAAGATAGAGACATCAAGTGATATGTATGAGATGGCTGCTCAGAGTATGCTGAGGAGCTCTTGAATTTCTGATTACCTCCATCCTATGTTAGAAAAATATCACTCTTTTGGAATAGTGAATGATCTTCTTGTGTCAGGTGTGTTGAAGGCATAGCTCATTTTTTTGCCACTTACAAGGCTTATCAACAGTTACTACTGTTAGAGACTTGCAGATGTTGGGTATGAGAAGCAAATGTTTAGCCTGATCTTCCAGCCCTTCAGCAAGGAGTTCCAAAGGGTGAGTTGATTGTCTTGACCCTCGGTAAGTTGGTTGTGGAACCAAGTGCAGAGAACCTTGGTGGATGTGATGAAGGTCCAGAAGGGCATTGCCAGAACATCAGATAAGACAGTCTGGATTCACTGTCTCTTTATCACCCAATTTTTATGGCGATCTGTCTTGTGAAAAATTACTCTGCACTACTGTAGAAATATGGCAGAATTAATTCACTTTGCGCCTCTCCCCTTTGGCTTGCTAACCACTAATCAGCAATCCATGTGTTAACAATCATGTTGAGTAATGCAGGAATGCAGGTTTTGATTCAAAGACTGGCTTGGCTCAGTCAACATTTGTTTGATCATCATCTGTTTCTCAGCATGTCTTAGTTTGCTGCATACTTCATTGCAAGGTTAGTGCCTTTTCATTACTGAAAATACTTCTAAAACTCCCCATTGCTTTTTCTCTCTAAGCTTAAAACAACAGCTGGCCATATTCAGTTAAGAAGCTGTTCTTGACTCATCTTTGAAAGGATTATAATTTTCCTTAAGCAAATACAAACATAATAATTTTGTCAGGTGTTTTTGTTCCTGCTAAGCATAGATGATGCTCCAGAATGTGCTTTTATTCACCTGCCAAGTGATCAAAGGCAAACATGTGTGGACAGACATGGCAGAAGCTCCTCCTTGCTGCTGTTTTAGAGAATGACAAACTCTTCTGAAGAGGCTCTGGTGCTTTTGTGGTGAGGAGAGCATCAGTGGAGCTGCTGCAATTTCCCTGAGCTGCAGAGCTGGGTTAGCACTGATGTGTTCACAGTTTCCAGGTGGCAAACTGAGAAACCTCTCAGGCTCCTGGTGGCTCCAAAGTAAAGTTGGGTATCCCGAGCTTCCTGTTCATGCCACATTCATGGGAATGTTCCCAGAGTTTTCACTGGGAAACTCTGAAAATTATGCACTAAAGCTATAAACTGTCAGAAACTGTGGTGAAATCACCAGTGTCCAGATAAGGATATAACCCCGACATAAACACATCCTAATTTTATCTCTCAACTACTATCAAAGGCTTGGAAAACTGGATCCACCAAACACATTTTTTCTAATAGCAAAACCATCACAGTTATATTGTTTTATTTTGTCTGTGTTGGAGAAGGTGATCTTTTTTCAGATAGGATCAAGCAGGTGCTGGTGTTAAATATTTCACTTAATACTGAACGATTCATATGCATAAATCTTTATAGGGCTGAGGCCTTAGGCCCTGATCTTGTATGCTGTTCTGTGGGGAGTTAATTGCATTATCAAAGCTTGAGCTAGAAAAAGAGGCATGGGAGGAGGATAGGAAACAGCAGGAAAAAGAGAGAGAAAATAAGCATGCTTGCTCTTGTGTTCTGAAACTTTGAAATAATTGTGATTTTTTTTTTTTCGGTGCTGTATTTTTAAAGGTCATTATTTCCTCACCTTTCTTCACATTTGGGTGCATGGCATAAAGCTTTTTATTTTCATTTGGAAATAACATAGGAGTTGTCTCTCATTGATTTCACATTACAGTTGTTAATATTTTGGGTTATTGCCTGGCACTTGTATCTCTAAATATTTGTATTTAATTCTTTTAGCTGCTTCAGCTCTATCCATAGGTTATGTATATCTAAAAATATGAAAGTATTTCGTACTGGGTGCACTGGCCAGCCCACTGTGCTCTCCTGTGGGTTTGAGTGCCACACCTCACCACCACCAGGGCACTGATTCTGCCAAAGGAGCTGCTGCACTGCCATGGTCCCTTCTGCATCTGCTGTTTTCAGCAGCAGATGAATTGTAAGGAAAAATAATACTACTTTATGGAAAATGTGAAAAAACATTTTAAAACTGTGGCAAAAAGCGACCAAGTTAGAGATTATTTTTTCTACCTTGTTTTAAAAATAGGTATTCTGGATATCTGTAGACAGCACAAATAGTTTTGAGACAAACTGGCACACTGTAGGAGTGATACAGATAAATTTGCAGGAAGAAAGAGCTTTATAGTGCTTCTTCAGATCTGATTTGAATGGCAGTAGTATGAGCTAGCTGCAGTCCAGGATTTCCCCTTAGGCTTTCTCATACATGTGTAGGCAAGCAGCTCCCTGGTATCTCTTCATGGGAGTGCCTCCTTCCAGGATTTCCTGGAATTCCTGAAGATCCCTGTCAGATACCTGTGGCTGATGACTGCAGTAATATCTTTATCAGTCCCTGGCAGCTGGGAGGTTTGATTTCCCTCTCAGGCACTGCTTGGTCACCTTTCCTGATAGGATTCTTACAGATTTGAGATTCAAGAACTGAGTCTGCAGATAAGCAAAATGACACTGCATTTTCACCCCTTCTTTTAAATAGGTATTTCAGTACCTCCTTAGTCTCCACTGAGCTTTTACAAAAGAGTAATTCCTTGGAGACTCTATGGGGTATAGACAGACAGGCTTTACAAACTGGGGTTACAGGCTCTTATCTCTGAAAGAAACACAAAAGATGGGAGAAAATTACTTCTCTCTTTACAATAGAGCATGGAGGAGAAGTGATAAGGCAGATTGCATTCTTGAACTTGATTCTCTGGTGTCTCCAGCATCTTTCAGCTCAGCAAATATTTGTTCCCAGCTTGTCATCCTGTGCACAGTGCCCACCAGCCTCCCTCTGTCCTCTCCCAAGCCAGGGGCTGCCCAGCTGCATCAACAGTGGAGCTGCTTGGCACCATCAAACAATGAGGGAATTTTGGTGTTAAACCTTCAAGTTTTGAACTAAATTAGTTAAGAAACCAGAGCCTGTGGGGGCACAGTTTGTGGTAATTTGGAGTGGGGATGTGGGACCCTCATCACCAAGGGGCACAGCTGTGAGCAGCACTGACAGCAACGAGCCAGGGAGTGCCCAGGGCACTGAGCAGCCACCACAGGGAGCAGAGGGCACACAGGGGCAGTGCATCAACAGGAGGGATAAAAGGTTGGGCTGAAGAACAAGAAGGGCCAGTGCTTGCAGCCTGCTGAAGTGGTCTGGTGATGCTCTCTATGGGTTGAAGCTTTCTGGCATTGTATGGTGACACTCTGTGCATCATGGCCATCTCAGCTGTGACATGTGCTGTGACAAAATCTCCAAAGCCATGTCAGGTAACACAGAGATGGGCAGCAGAGAGAGAGTTGTCTGTAGAAAGCTTTGGTTGCGTTTACTGCCATGGCAATCTCAAGCACAGTCCTTTACTTTTATTGCTAGAAGCAGAAAGAAGTGAGGAAATTTTAAAACAGGCAAAGAACTTGAAGTAGTTTCACACCATTACATCTGTGCTTTATTTTTTTTCTCCTTAATTCAGTCTCCAGCCAAGAAAACACAGTAGCTGAAAATCAGCATTTCAGAGAACATGCTGCCTGTGTCAGGCCACTCCTGCGATATAAATGAAAATTCTGTGACATTCTGAGAATCCCCTTGCCCTTGCTGCAGTGAGCACAGCCTTTTCTCAGTGCTGTGCAACAGAGCCCAGAGGTTGTGGAGCTAAAAGGCACAGAGATTCTGTATCCTGGCATAAAGCTTGAAGTTACATATGCTACAACATGGGTAGGGTTGGCTGAGCACAGCTTCAGGTTTATTTGTAGAGGTATCCATGCAAATGGAAAAATGATAAAAATTCACTTTTAAAAAGAGCAGTAGCTCATATCATCATCACCTTTAAATGTAGAGGAAGCTTTTTTTTGAGTAGAACTGAACTAAAAATAACTTTCTTTGACTCCACCTTGCAGCATTCCCATAGCAAGGTGTTTCCCAGAAGCTTTTCTGACTTCCAGTTAAAAGCCAAGGTACTTCCTGGCTTGCAGCAGATCCATGGACTCTTGCCAGCAAGAATCTGCAGCTAACAATCCCTTAGCTTGAGCCTTTGATTTCCTAACAGTTCTGTTAGAGGGAGAATCATCAATATTCAGAGGGAGAATCATCAATAAAGAAGGCTGCAGTATTTATTTTCATTGTTTTCTCTATTTCTTTATTCAGCTGCTTACTCTTGAGCTAGTTGCTGTAATTTCCATTTCAGAAAGGTTTGTTACAAATACTGAGGTCCAATTTCTAGCTGATGCAACAAAAAATAATTGTTTTTCAACCCTCAGACAATGATCTGCTGTAAAGAAAGCACCTCATCAGAAGAGTCTTCAACTTTGCACAGTAAATTAAGTCTTTAATTTTGCACAGAAAATGCCTTTGGTTTCTCATATGAACATTGGGTTGTGGTCTTTTCTGTCTCTTTTTGTTTTTAATTATTTCTTTGCAGGTCTGGGATTATTTTGAGATGTTTAGATAAAATGCAATAACAAGTACTCCCAAGCTGTGGGAGCTGCTTTGAATTTACATCCATATAGTGCAGTTGCAAAATGTAATGAAATCAACATTGCTTGTTTCACAAGGAAACATAAGGAATGACAAAAATAATGGTGTTGTTAGCGCAAAGCAAAACTCCAGTGACAAAGACTGTTTTCCTCACAGCTGAAGGTGCTATTGATTCTTTTCTGTTCTTTTTATTTCGTCCTGACTTAAATTATGTAATCCAGACTTCCTAGTTGTCCCAGTCAGTGTATGTGTTACTCTGGGTAAATTGGATATTTAATGGGACATTGATGTGTCTTATTTGAAGCCTAAATGAGTTCAAGAAAGCATTAATTATTCATTGATTATTCATTTAAGCTGGTCTCGAGTAGAAGTCTCAACCTAGCTTGTCTTAAAAAGTTTTTCTTTGTGTATTTCTGACCAGAGATTTTATTCATTAATAAAAAATAAAAGTCTTCAGGCAGTGCCCAGCACAAGAGCACCCATGCACCTTGTCATGCTAGTTGGGCTGAACTGGGATGTGACAGCTTTGTGTGGAGACAGTTTTCAATTCACGTCCTTAAACTGGAGCTGGCAAATACTTAACCTGAGTTACAGTTACAGAAGACACAGAGAAATTAAAACATTCAGGTAACTTAATTTTAATTTTAGGTCCCAGGCTCAATGACTTAGCTGAACTTAACTGCATGGCTTTATTCCTTTTGGGTTAGGGGACATCATCCAAAGAGCCCAGATACCTGTTGTGGAGCAGCGGTTGGAATCTGGGTTATCCAGATTCTAAATCCATGTCCTGTCAGTGATAATACTGTCTGGAGTCTGTTGTAATTGTCTCAGACACGATTTAGAGCTGCCTTATTACATCATGTGCAGTCTGGGATGCCTGAGAAGATACCCTGCAGTTGTGGTGGGGAGGGTTGGTGCAGCAGAGCCTGAAATAGGGACTCTCTCAAGGTGGGAAATTCCTGCCAGGAGATGAACCCAGCTCCTGACTCTGACCTTTTCAGACCCAGAGCAGCTTAAAACTGACATGTCCAGTGAGCTGACTGGACTTGAGTCAGAAACATACCAATAAACTGCTTGTAAAGGTATTTCTCTTTGTTTTTTCTTTAATTCCCTGTTGTGTCCTCACTGGTGACTGTGAAAGGTCACCTCTGCCAGTGAACAGCCTTGTGTGTGTTGCGTGCATCCAAAGGAAAAAGCTTACAGGCAATTCCTTGCAGGAGGGTGAAAGTCAATTATTCAATTTTGACCTACAATGCTAAATGGAGGCCAGTAAGACAAGCACCTTAATTAGCTTCACTTAAGAGATCAGTCTGGAAATAGCAACTAACAGTATTTGTATTCATTTAAATGGCTTTAAAGGCAGAACTGGAAAGAAGCTGCATCATTGGACCAGCCTTGAAAATAGTTATTTACTCTGCTGTAAAGAGCAGAGGCTTGTGTTTCAGATCAATACCAGAAGATCTGGAACCTGGTGTGCAGAATGTCAGAGTGTCCTACACATGTGAGATGGAATAAGCAGAATATTGCAGGTACAGATTTAACATTGCACCTATAAACCTTAGAGAGCATTTTCCCAAATTCTTTATCCATTTCCTCTTGTGAGCAACTTTAAAAGCCCACACTATTAACTTCAACTTTCATCAGGCCCATCTCAGGCTGTATGGGTCTGATAGGGAATTTTGCTCATAATAATTAAATTAGTTAACACTCTTCCCTATGTTTGTCTTTTATTCATTCTTTCTTTCCTTCTTTCTTTCTTTCCTTCTTTCCTATATATTTCCTTGGTTGCCAGTGAATAGTTTTGTTTGTAATAATAACTTCCAGTCCAGAAACAGTATTGCAGTGCAGACTATTAGATGAGGTTCACTCAAGGTAAGGCATTCAGTGAGCTTTTACTCCACTGGAGCTGCTAATTGAAATACTGCTTGGCATTACCAGCTGAATTCTGTTCTCCAGGATGGGCTGAATAACTGCTCAGGGGAAATAGTTTAAGTGAGGCTACCAGAAACAAAGGTATTAAAAACATTGAGCTTGAGTAGAAGAATTCAACCATTTTCTTTGAAGTTTGGGGTTGGAGATATGAGTGGTGATAGGAAGAAAAGCATAACGGTTACCATATTAGGCTGGCTGGACTTATAACAGAAATTGCTTAGAATATTTTTTTATTCTCTATTCTTGATTCTGTTACTCCCCTAATCACATATTCAGCTTTTTTATTATTAATCTTGTATTTATGTAATGTAAAATGATAGCAGCATTTCTTCGGTAAGGCATTTATAAGGGAGAATTATATAAAAAGACTTCATGGAGCTTTTCCCTTAGAAATCCACTGAAGAAGGGGAGGAATCTGGTGCAGTAAAATGAGCAAGGTATCTGTTATATTGCTGCATAAGCAGTAACCTGAAAAACAGCATAGTCCTGGCTGGGGTGATGCCAGGAAGTGATCAGGAAAGGAAAAGATCTTGAGAAAATTCTGAAGATGTTTTCCAGTGACAGTGAGAGTGATGTATCAGCACTCAGTCCTGTGCAGGCCAGGAAAAGTAGGACAGGAGTGGTATAAAGACAGAGGCGTGGGCAGAGGCGTGTTTTCTCTGAAATGTTCTGATGAGCACCACTAGTTTGAGAACAATATTACAAGGAGAAAGGCTTCCTACTGCTAGAATGGGATGTGGGAGGGAGAATTGAAGGAACATAGGTTTGTTTGGGAACATTCTGGGTAATGCTTTCCACTTCAAACAGCTCAGTTGAGATGAAATCTTGCTCCAGCTTACACCCGTGCACTTCTGTTAGGGCCCCAAGCTGCCACATCTGAAGAGAAAGTTAAACATGTTTTACAGAAGCCAAATGTGCAGCAATTAAACTTTTATTACAACAATGAAATCCACAAACTTTTCCTGTTCCTATCCAAGCTCTGCTCTGGGTGGTTAGGTGATTACCAGTGCCTGGAATTATGTCTCCCTGACAATATTGCAAATACATGGGTAGTTTCTGCCTATTCATAGTATCTCTAATTTGCATGCAGAGAGTAATTCCTGCTAGAATTGATGGGATTAGAGACAAATAATATTGGCTTCTTTTCTCTTCAGGAGTGCTTTCCCTGCATTAGGTATCTGCTGTAGCAAAAAGGAGATGTTTGTAGTTTATTTTTAGTGTAGCCATTTGCATACAGACTATCTGGTTCATCTGGTTTCCCAGAACTTGATTTGGAATTGCTTTTCTTCCATCCTTTTTGCTTGGGTTATGTACCTTCTTGGATTAAATTAATTTGTGCTTTCCTTGTGTGCTCATCCAATGGTTTGCACACACTTGTGTTCTTGGAAAGAAAATGGCAGTGGCACTGACACTGTGAAGGGAGTTTCTCCTCATCCTTCTGTAGCAGCCTCAATGGAAAGAAGCAGCAGCTGATGTGAATGTCTTAAATTACTGATTTATGAAAAGACTATATTGAAATAAAATGGTGGTAACTCTTCAGATGAGCATAAAATGTGGCCAGATACATGGTGTAAAGTGTCTGGGAACACAAAGTTTTGGATAGGAGAAAATACTCCTTGTTTGGGTTGAAATATTTTTTGTTTGTTTTCTTTACAGTGGCCCATCCTCAGGAGCCCCACCACCCCTCTGAGAAGCCAGTCATCCACTGCCACAAGTGTGGGGAGCCCTGTAAAGGTGAAGTGCTCCGAGTTCAAGCCAGACACTTCCACATCAAATGCTTCACCTGCAAAGGTAAAACCTGGATATTCATCTGTTAGAAATGATTCCATTTGTGCAAATGTGCCTTGGACCATTGATGGGAGGTTGTGCTTCCTGCCAACATCCCATTAAAAATATTCTCTTTGTTCAGTACCCGAAGGTTTTGAAGGTGGGAAGGGTAAAGAAAGGTGGTGATACTTAGGAAAATTCTATCTTTTTGTAGTTTTTGGCCTAAGTGCTTTTTCAAGGATCTGGAATTTTTAAAAAACTCTTGATAGCAATGACTGTTTTTCATTAGGGATAGTTATGAAAATTAAGGTCCTTTGTACTCAATTTACTGCTGAAAGTACCTGCTTTCAAAAACCCACCAGAAATGTTCTGCAAAGGTGTTCTAAGGCTCTGTGCCATGGAGCTGCCTTGGGAATGGGAGTAGTGCTGCCCATCCCACAGAGGGAGGACCTGAGGGGCTCTTGGCACCTCCAGCTCATGCCACTGAGCCCTCTGTGACCACAACAAAGACTCACTGTGTTTTTTTACAAAACAGAGGTTTAATGAAGCATTAAATAATTGTAAAACTATGCTTTGTGAATTCATTGCCTTTGAAGATGGGTGCCACGGAGCAGGAGGCAACCCTGGCTCCTTCATGGAGTTTCTGTTTAATGAGCAACAATGCAGAGTTGGCTGAATTGAGTAACCACAAAACGTGGGATGAAAGGTGAGAGTAAGGAGAAATGCCCAGGTCCTTGTGCAACCACTGTCTGCCACAGTCAGTCCCAGCTCAGCACAGGGTAGATACAGCATAGAAAGGGATTCAGGCTCTAGGTGAATGTGGCAGAGCTGGTGGCAAACACGGAGAAAGGTGCTGGAATAAATCCGAGTGACTGGGCAAGTAAAGCACAGCAGCGGAACCAATACCATGTAGTTTTTCATTTCTATTAAACCCAAGTTATCTTTTCTGAAAGTCCATATCTAGCTTGTATACTTCAGATTCAGACTTTGAATAGTGTCTCCAGCCCAGTTCCTGAGTTTCAGTTATATTTTTTATGTTCCAAATGTGGGTGGAATACTTGTGTGGTTGCTCTGTTCTTCCGCTTCCTGAATATATGGAATATAGCAGAAAATAGAACTAGTTGTTTTCCTATGTTATTAATGGTTTTCTTTAAAAGGTCACTTGAGTTATTTGTATGCTGAAAAATCAGTGTCTGGAATCTAAGAAATTGTTTATTAACTGTGGTTTTTAGTTAGATACAGCTTGATAACTTAAAAATGCTTACCTTTCACCTACATATTAACATATTTTGTCTGTGCCAGTCTGGAGTGGCACCAGCCCATCCTAGAGGGCACCGTGGAGCTCTGTCTGCCCTATTTCTGGAATGCTTGGGGAAATGCATATCTCTGTCTCTCTATTACAGCTGCTGTATTTCAAGCAGTACTTGATGCCATATAATCCTTGAGCAGTTCAAAACCAGCAACTATTTGTTTATTTTCTTGTTCCTGTCCATACTGAGTAGTGGTCTCAATTTACAGAAGATACTGGATTAGGATATTTTCAGCATGAGGCCACTAGAGACCCTTTGAGGCACAAAGGACAATGGTAATTCAGGCCAGGCAGCAAACAGAACCCTTAGGAACTCCTGATAAAAAAGGGGGCAGATGGAGCAGGGCTTTGGAATTGTTGTCCTGATGAATGCACCACATTAATCTTGCTTTTTTTAGGAGGGGTGAGGTCTACTTTCTTCTTTCACTTGTGTTTTAGTTACTTACTCATAAGCTGCTTTTGTGCTTTGACTATTCTGTTGCAAGACTGGATTTACTAGTATACTTTTTCTGGTTTTGTTCTTTCCTTCCCTAGAGGAATGTCTCAACTTATTGTAGCTTCTGTTTACGATGACAGTTTAAGATTCTGTGATAATATTGACCTTATGAGTGCTTGCATGGAGATCATCAGAGAAGGGAGAGCTGTAGAAATAATTCTTGCTGGGGGAAATGAAACTATGATTTGTACCATTAGCTTGTTAAGGAAATGGAGGAAAGTAAATCCAGTTTGAACTGAGAAGGGCCAGAGCTGAATGTTAGAGACTTTTCTCATGCTGTTCATTTAGTCTGTGCCTTATTAGTTGGGTTTGTTATCTGAGTGTTATCTTTTTAGAGTTCATTTGTCTTCACAAGGAGAAAGGAAAGGGTTGTGTATAGGAGGTTACTCCAAGTTCTGTTCTGAATGTTTTACCTGAGCTGCAGATCTTGTTTATTGTTATTTGAGTGCAGTTTCTGTTTAAGCCACATAGTTATTTACTCACATTGCATGTTGTCTGACCATATGGTTTATACAAGTGGGACACAGCTGTTCAAGTAAGTGATTTTCTTCCCTCTTAGTCTGATGGGTTTTTAATATGACATGACTGCAACTCTACAGTAGGTGGAGTTAGACCCCCCTCAGTTTATAAAGTGTGTTATGCAGCAAAACCAACACATACTGGGACCAGGATGTATCAGCTGCATCCACAGGTGGCTTAGTTATCTTTATTTTTTGTATACTAAACTTTGCTCTTGAGACTGCAACTCCCATCATGAAAGACTTGAACAAGCTCACACTTGTCTGTTTTCATACCTGCTGGAAGTGTTTGAACTTTCACCCACAGACTTAGAAGATGTGGGAAAAATCCATTTCTTGATAAGGCTGTCACAGAGTCACAGAGTTTGTGTGATCCTGTTCTTTGCTCTGTCTGACATTCCTTTTTATTATTGACGTCCACGCTCTCAACTTTGCTTTTACATCATACTGTTAAGTGTGTTGGATGTGCTTGTAGTGCTGCTCCCCTAGGCTGTGTCAAAGGCTCTTAGGCACTCCATGAGTGCTTGGCATGCGTGTCAGCGGTGGCAGTGGCACTGCAGGAGCACGGTGACTTTCATCTCCATGAGCATCAGCCAGCTCAGGACAGGCTCGTGCGTCACGTAACCAGAGCAGGCAGCCGCCCTCCCTCCCCAGGAGCTCTGTCCATCTCTGGGATCTTTCTAAGAACAGAGGAGCTGCTTCCTGCCAGAGATGACCAGTAAAACCTGCACTGACTGACGTGTTCCCTTGGCCCCAGATAAGATGGAGCTGGCTGGGGTTTGCCTTGGAGAGCCCTGTGTCTCCAGCTGCTGGGTCCTATCTGCCGGCCGCTTCTATTTGTGGCTCCTGACAAGAGCTGATAGGAAAACAAAAAGGCTGAAAATGGTGTGGCTGTCCACAGGAAGGTGAGCTCTGCCATCCTCCTGATAGGCAAAGAATTTCAGGCAGGCAGCAGCTGACTGGGAGCTGGAGTTAACAGGGGAATGATGGACAGAGGAGGGATAAGAGACATTTAGCAGTGCCGCTCCAGGAACAGCATTCAGAGCAGTTGTCTTTGGCTGTTTCATGACAAAGTCCCTTACCTTGCCAGGGAATTACACTGGTTTGTGTTAAAAATGCAAATTCAATAGGATTCTGCATTGCCTCCTGGTGTAATAAATAAGCTTTAAGGTCTGTTTTAGCAGGAGTGCATTACTCTTACCAGTCCGCATTGTTAATCTTTACGAGGCAATGGAAGCAGCAGGCTGAGAGGAGAGAAGGTTAGATGAGGAGGTTGAGCTGGAGACATCATTGAGTTTGTCTGAAATAAACATTACCATTAACAAGAATTAATTAGTGGCTTATGAAGAAGTAAAAGTTTTTCTTGTAAGCATCTATGTACATGAATAACTTTTCTGCAAAAACTAAGACTACTCACTGCAATGCTGTTCCATATGTAAATGTGCGTGAGATCAGGCCCTAAATTACAATGTGCATGAGCAGAGATTTTAATATCTCAATTTAAATTGTGATCTGATACAAATGATCATTTTCTGCCATTGTCAGTTGATTACAGTTCACTTTACCCTATTGCATGTACTAGCAGAGGAAACTTGGAGGCTAGCAAAATTGCTATAATAAGGCTTTATTATTAAGCCTGTGATTCATCTTTTGGGTTAGAGGGAAAAGCTGGTTTGAGTACACTGTATTGCTTAACAGAAAAAGCTTTAAGCTGTCATAGTAACAATGTAAAAGTTTCCATAGCTCGATTTTGGTGCATGTAGAGATTGGCTGAATTATCTTAGCAAGATAGTGTAGTGTTTGTGGTAGGAGTGTTTCAAATAGTAGATTTGTGATGTTATATATGAATTGTAAAACTTAGATTTTTTGATAGAAATATAGACTAAACAAAAATTTAATCTCATAATTAAACAATCCTGCCATAAAATATGGATGGTGTCCCTAATTTTTTTAGTCCTCACTATCACAGAACCATGGAATGGTTTGGGGTGGGAGGGACTTTAAAATCATGACAGTCCAGCCCCTCTGCTGTGGGCCAGCTTGCCAAATCACTAGAACAGGTTGCTCAAAGCCCTGTCCAGGCTGGCCTTGAACACTTCCAGGAATGGGATATCTGCAATTATGTGGAATAAAGGTCAGGTGGAAATGTTTCACTGTGTATCAGTATTTCACATGCTACAGTGATATCAAATATCAAAAGGCAATTACCTGCTAATAATCTTGCTAATTATAAGGCAAAGCCAAGTCTTGGCATCCAGGAAGCATTCCACAAACCTAGAATATTCCACAGGAAAAAACCATTAAGCTTCTATTAAGACATTGTTATAAATCAGCATAAAGCAGTTTCTTAATTATGAAATAAATGTGGTTATTTTCCTCTCTTCAGTTAGATGTCTCTGGAGCTTAACTTGCAGAATCCTCAGTGGTATGTTCAGGTTTCAGGCACAGGTCTGGGCTTTTTGTGTGATGACTTTTCAAGGCTACATCATCTGCAGTTCAGTGAGCCTGACGGGGGTGGGGAGGCTTCCTCAGTTTAGATTTTGGGATGCTCTGTAATCCTTTGACTTTGAACCGAATCTTCCTCCCTTGAAGAACCGGGAAGAAGTCAGGGTCATGTAAGCAGACACTATATCAACAGGTTGGAATGTGTTTTAAATCATTAGTTCTTTGACCTTTGATCTGTCATCAGATTCCTTCAGTGGCAGCAGGAGGAGGCTGCAAACAGGCTATAAATAGTTCAGTGTCAGGGAAAGTTTAAATATGAGGCCATTCTTGTAGTAGATATCCAATGCACTGTTTGAAAAGATCTCTGCATTTTCACAAATTCTTCTGGAACAGAAACTGATGTGTGGATGTGATAACACACATGTGGGTAGAACGTGCTCCTTCCTGAGCATCATGAAATTATATGAGGTCACTTGAAGCTCTGAATCACCAAGATCCAGGTGGAAATGGGAATCTGTTCTTTCAAGGAAGATAACAGAGGTTAAAGTTTCTCCCATGGCAGGGAATGGAGTTCAGATGGGAATTCATGCATTCAGCTTGATGTGAAATCAAACCTCTGTGCAGCTGTGAGACTAATTGCCATTTCTGCATTTACATATCTTAGCTGCTGGGTCTTGAAGACTGTTCTTCTTGCAGTGTTCTTCTGGCATTTCACTTCAGGTTCAGCTTCTTCCCATTCTGAAGTGGATCCTTACTTTTCTCTTGGGGTTAGAATACTATTAATGACAAGTGATTGGTACCAATCTTAGTTTTGGGCTTGAGGTCTCTTCAGAGACCAAACATTTGACAGGAAATGAAATTAATTGCACTACTTGGCTGATACTGATGAATGCTGACAGATGCCATGTCAGATTTTAAAAAGCTCCAGGATCCCTTTGGAAGTAGAGGAGCAGCAGGATGATTAACAGGTGCCTGATGAGCAGGGCAGAGCATCCTTACAAAAATACAGAAAGTTTCTTGGCTTTGTGGTCAGTGCATCCTTCATTTGCTTTTCTTGGATGAGGTTTGGCTTTGTTCTATCCTTAAACTCCTGGTTTGCTTATTTAAAATCTTATTAAAGAGATGTTTCCTCTAGATAGTTACAGTCAAGCCATCCGAGGCTAAGCTTTGACATTTTTCCACTGATTGCCTTTTCTCCAAGGTTCATTTCCCACAGACCTGTAAATGACTTTGATCTCCATCTCGTGCTTAATGTGAAAGGTATTTTAAATGGTTGAATGATTCCTGCCATTGTTTCCATCCTGGTGCAAAAACCACTGATATTTCAGTGGGGCAGTGGGGAAGCTGTCACGTTGCTGCACCACATACAGCTGCTGTTTGCTTGCTGTTGAGCTCAGGTATGAGCTGCTGGCTGCTGGATTGCTAGAAAGATTGAAAATCAGACAGGAGCAACTCCCAGTGCTGCATTATTTGTGTCTGCAGTGCTGGAGGCTGAAGGCAGAGTCATGGCATTGGTTGGGAAGCTGACCAAGTTAAAACTGAGCTCATCTGAGACTCAGAATTCACTTTGGTTTCAGCTGAGTGAATGCTTGCATTGAATGCCCAGGGGTTTCAGTCTGGTGTCCCACTGAGAGCTACCTGTGACACGGTGACAGCAGCACTCAGGGGGGTGCAGGCAGGGATTTCTGAGATAGCTGAGGTGGAGCATCAGGGATTTCCATGGGAAGAGGAGAAAGGCCTGACTGGAGGCTGGAGGATGCTTCCCAAGGGGATCTCTGACCAATTTAGGAGAAGAAGGGAGAAATAAAATCTTGTCTTTTGCTCAGGGGGTGTTTCAGCTGCTAAAGCTTTCCTCTACCCGATGCCAAGCATCATAAAGGCAGATTTTAAGGTTACCTGTATTTGTTCCATGGTCATGTACTTTGACTTAGCAGCAAGTTTCTTTTGTCAATCTGCTGAAATGAGAAGAGATTCCAGAACCACTGGACATAAAATAACTTCAATCAAAATGCGTCTCTCATCAGTGGATGACAGAAAAAAAATCTCCAGTGACAGGAGTGTGACAAATGGTCACTGGGATCTCTGTTACAGCTTTTGCGAACTGCTGGATGCATTTCTTACTGGTGCCTCGCAATCTCCCTGCCAGGGTAGAGCTGCCGCACAGCTTCTGAGATTTACTGTTCTATCTGCTTTTCTGATGATGCTTGGATGAATATTCATTCTTTAAATGAATAATGCCATCAAGAAAAGTGTTGGTAAGAGGAGTAAAAGGCAGAAGGAGACTTGGTTAATTTGAAATGCAGAAACTTTAAACTCTAATAAGAACTTGAACCTGGCTTTCATCAATATGGGATTTGTTAAACTCTTATGTGGAAAAGAAAAAAGAAACAGATTTTCCCTGTGTATTTTTTTGGATGTAGGTGATAAACTGAAACATTTCCAAATTCCTTTCTACCTTCAAACAAGAGATCCCTTATGTCCTAAGAATAACTGTTGCATGACTATTTCCCTGCTTGAAAACAGCACCATTATTCCATGAAGCTGAAAAATACAAGAAGGAAATAAAACCCCAACAGGAAATTGAATTTGCACCTTATTTAATGCACAGTAACAAAGTAGATAATTAGAATTTTCTTAATGAATAGCATTCACTTCTGCAGACTGAGAGCCCAGATTCACAGACTCTCCTGTGTGGGTTTTTTTCCTTCAGTGCTGGAACAATTTTTACTTAACATTAACATGGAGTTCAACTCTCCCTGACAGTAAGACTATGGAGATCCTAAATAATGCTCAGTAGGATAAAATCCTGCATTTGTTCTCTTTGAAAAACTCTGATCTCTTCATTTTTTTGTCATCACCATTAAAACTTGAAGTGACTCACCTTAAGAATGGCCCAGGTCCCTGGATCCACAGGCAGCTGGATTGCTCCTGCCCAGCCCAGATTTCCATGGCAGACCCTGGAGCTCTGGGAGCTGACAGCAGCCCTGGCAGTATCTCCAAGCTTTTTGTGCTCCAAGGATGCAAAACAGGAGCTCCAGAGAGTAGCTGAAGACAGAAAAAGCTGGTGGGTGGGTGTTTTCCTTGCAGTGGGAGGTAGAACTGTGCTCCAGCTTATTCCATTCATAAGAGAGGCAGGATAGTTTGTTTGGAATATGAAATTCTTTGATATACAGAGAGAAAAGCTGAGTTCCTCCAATAGCTTTTGAAGGTAATGGTTTATTTTTTCATTTAAAGAAAAATACTGTTGTTTTTTTTTTTTTTTTGTCTCTATGCTTGTGGTACCTTAGGGAACAGAAATGCTCCCCAGAGTCTCCTGTTTCAGAAGGAGGGTTTTGGTCTTGAGAAACAGAATTTCTCCCATGTTACTGAGCAGGAAGGATCTTGGGGAAATGCTTTTCTTTTGTAGAACTGTATCTCTGTGATGGATGTTTACAGAATGCCTCTTGCTTTTTGCCTTCTCAGACATGATATGTGCATCACTCTTGGCTCCACAAAGTAATTCTTTAATTTTTCTCATCCGTATAGGAATAAAATAGTTTCGTGTTTACAGTTAACTGCCATCATTTAGGTATAAATTTTTCTTTGATGACATACTGTGTGTACCACAGCAGTTGCATAGATCACACCATCAGAATGAGCTGTACATATGTAGAGTTCACAGCTGATTTCTCTTCACTGCCTCTGCTGCTCGAGGCATGAACAGTGGTGGGCATGTGGGCTTTCTTTTTAATAAAAGACAATTGCAATTCCTCACTTCTTTTTTGAGTTTTTTCTATAGTGGTCATAAATATGTGTGCTAAGGCAGTATGTGTGAGCTTGAGGGGATACATTGTCAGAGCCAGGACTTCTGCACAGTTGCAAAAAGAAGAAAAAAGAGCCGTTCAAATCCCTTCCCTGTTACCAAGCACACTGTACATGGAGTGTGGTACAGCCACGTTTGTCCTTTCTGATTTGATCTCTGACTCAAAGTGAAAGCAGCCGGCTGGAATCACATTTTTCCAACCATGGCTGTTAACAGCCTGGGTGACCCTTGTTTTTCCCATGTAGCTTAAAGCTGTGATTAGTGATAGGGACACATGTGCTAAATTGACTGCAAAAATCCCTTGTAATGTGGAGTAGCCAGGGCTTGTTTGCAATTCTTGCAGATTGGTGTGTGTATGCCAGAGATGATGGATCTGCTGGGGGCTCCCATCATGAGCACCTCTGCTTGGTTCCAAATTCATGGCTGGCCAGGGTGGGAGGATTTAACTCAGATATTCTGAATTATTTGCAGAATGAGTTAGAGATTGGATAGAAAGAAGACTTCATGACGAAAAGGGCAGTAGAAAGAGATTCTTTCTGACAGTTGCTGTCTGTAAAAGACTTGTGAAATATTTAGCCCCCGTTTTCATTGATAGGCTTGAATCCCTGGGGGTAGAGCCTAATAACTGTGAATGCATGAACCCTTTCCTTCCAATTCTGTAGTAATTTTTGCAAACAATGATCTGCCACTTCTTTATGATGCTGAAGCTGGGTTTTCAGAAGCAGCTAGAACAGAGGTGGTATTCAAAGTTACATTTGATCATCCCAGTTCATTAGAGCCTTGCCTAGGCAGGTAAAGGGGGCCGCAGAGACCAAATGAGTTCTTCAAAAAATGACTCTTTTGGTAAAACTCATACCAAAGAGCATGAGAGTTCATACATGCAGCTCCTGAGGCAGATCCAGCTGCACGCTGAGCATCTTCAGCTTGAGGCTGAAAAATAGATATACTTGGATGTTAAAGCCACAAGGTGAATTACAAACTAGGATTTAAATAATCACACAGACATGTGAGTACTCCATAGCACTTCATGAAGTTTAGCATCTTTTAAACATTAAAGTAGAATTCTCCATTTCTACATGATTTAATGGTAAGGATCTGCCCAAAATAACTTAGAGAAGCAAACTTATTGTAAGTAGGTTTTCCACTGGACCTCCAGTAGGAAATTGTGGTGTAGAGGTTGCCTGCACATTCTGCCTAACAGGATATTTTACTGTTAATTTGAAAATAATATTTTAAACAAAACGGAGATCAGTAGAAGAAAAAGAAGGACTGATTTTTTTTTTTTTCTGGATGTTTACCTAAAGAAAACATTTTGGAACCTTCTGCAGCATTTTAACAGAGCCTTAACAGTAGTTCTTTGTAATTCTCCTCAGTCACTCATAATTGAGTTTTGGCTGCTTGTGGATTTAATGCCACCATGAAATGTAATTTGTTTGCACATGGAATATTATCACTGTCTATGCAGAAATGTGAAACTGGAAAAAGGCTGGTCCTGATACTGCTTTCCTTCTAAGCTGCATTTTAGTTCTGTTTATTGTTTTTCTATTAATTATTGTTACAGTAGCAGTCATTAGACCTCCAGGGCTGGGCAACAGACAAAGGAAATTTACAATTCCTGCCCCAAATGCCTTGCAATTTTAATTTTCAAGGCAGGTAGCTAGTAAGATACTAGCCCATTATACCAGCACTGAGGATGAATATTGAGTACACAATAATGTGCTTGGGACTCGTGGCAAAAAGAGGAATTGAACCCACTCCCCCTGATAATCTTTCTGTATTTCATATTTTAATATTTCAAGGACTGTGTAACTGCAAGGACCTAGTGTACTGCTTATTTATTTTTCCTTAATACTCAGAATCCCTGATATTGAATATTTCTGATATTTGATCAGAAGATACTTGAATCTGGTGAAGGGGGATGAGATGGCATTCCTTGGAGAGTTAAGTTAACATGCTAGAGTGCTGTGAAGAGTGGTTTCTCTTACTGAATTACACAGATACAGCAATATACAGAGGAGCAGGAGGAGTGCCAGAAACCAAAGTGCCTGGGAGGAGCTGGGTATAAATTTTTGGTGGTACAGGGGAACACTAAATAGGTAGTTTTGAGTTCTTTGTTCCACCCAAGCTAAAGGCACTGTGTGAAATTCAATCTCCCATGGCACTTTCTCTTAATGGGATTTGGCTGTTAGAGGTAGAATTGATTTCTGTCTTTGGATTGACCAGAAATGCCAATGCAGGACTCTGAATATTTTCTCAAAGCAAAGCAGGCTCCTGGTTGTGCTGTGTTCTGGTTTGAGTGAATAGGCATTTCACAGAGGAAAAACTGCCAAGTCACAGAAATCCTTGACTGGCTCTTCACCCTTGTACTGATACAATTGAGCAGCTGACATCCTTAGCAGTGATATTTTTCTAATCTGTGTGGCTTGTTTTTTGATTCCAGTGTGTGGCTGTGACCTGGCACAAGGAGGCTTTTTTATAAAGAATGGAGAATATCTGTGCACCTTGGACTACCAGCGCATGTACGGCACCCGCTGCAACGGCTGCGGGGAGTTCGTGGAGGGCGAGGTGGTGACAGCTCTGGGGAAAACTTACCATCCAAGCTGCTTTGCCTGCACTGTCTGCAAGTAAGTGATCCCTTCACACAACATGGCAGGAGCCCAGTTCAAGGAAAACACAAGGAGAGGTGTTGCCATCAGAACCAAGTCTCAAGACAGATTTCTCTTGAGAACGCATTTATTTTTTTATAGAAGATCTGCTGTGGATCTGACTTGAAAAGTCTTGAAAATGCCTCTCATTTATATGGGGGACATGGCTTTTTTTATGACATGTAGTTCCCTGTTCTCAGACAGTTAGTCTCATGTCTGAAAGAATTAATTATCAGGCTTACACACTGAGATAATGATGTGAGTTCAGGCGATCAGCGCAGCTTGGTGGGAGAAATGAAGTGCAGCAAAATTCTGGATGCTGCATTTGAGCTCTGAGGACAGTCCAAAGTAAGAGCATGTGGCTTTGGGATTACTGGGATTCCCCCTCTTCCCAAATACTCTTTCTTGTCCCCAGTAAGAGAACCATTCTTCAGTTCTGCAGCAAATAACAAGGAGTTAGCTAAGGCTCTGTGCATCAGAGAAAGGTGACATTTTAGACTCCTATCTCTGATAAGTAGTTGAAGTACTCTGTCCTTTAGCCTGGTACATTTTTCAGTTCTTTTCTATTGAAAGAATTTTGATTGTTTTCTGTTTTAAATAGGGTGTGAGTTTCCTGCATTTTGATAATCATACAGTGTATACAATGCAGTTTTATTTCCCAGGGAGAGTGTGAAACATGACATCAATTTTCTGTACATTGACTTGCATCAATCTTTTTATGTTGAATGAACAAAAGATGAGTCTTTGAAATAGATTAATGAAATTCAGTATTTCTGCTGATTTATTTTTGGCCCACTTAGAGATGGCAGTGGAAAGGAAACCACGCCTGTAACATTTTGCTTTGTTGAAATCAGCAGTAGATTTGCTGAGCAGTTTTGGAGTGAGGTGGGGGTCTGCACTCAGCAGTTAACACTCCTTATTAAAGATTTGGAGCTATTAAATGTTGTTCATCCTCTGATTTAGGCACCAAATAAGAGTTAACAGCAATGTCAACTTCTGCCCAACACACATTCTTAACATTTATGAGTGACTAGCTCCACATTCCTTCACCAACCTCAAGAACAGTTCTAATTCTTTGAGTTCTCTTCTGTATCATTTGCTATCCACAACATCAAGCTGAGACCATCATAAATGTAGGTGTTGTGTCTTAGCAGATTTCACTGTCTCCACTATTCAGATAAAATATGTTTGATAATCTTTTTAAAATGAAAATACAAGGCAAGTCTAACCTCTGCTCTGCTTGCCTCCATGGATTGGATTTCTTCCAGTGCCTGGCTTTGCCAAGGCCACATTGCAGAAACTATTTGGCCTGAGTTTCTGTAAAATATTGATTGTGCTGGAGGAGGGCAGAAAAATCAAGGCATGGGGAACAGAGGAAAATCTCTGGCATAACTTTTGCAAAAATACATTTTTCTCTTGAACTTTCCAGGCGTCCATTTCCACCAGGAGATCGGGTTACCTTTAATGGAAGGGACTGTCTGTGTCAGATGTGTGCTCAGCCGATGTCCTCCAGCCCCAGAGAGCTGTGTGCCTCCAGCAGTAAGTTGCCATCTCATTCCTGAAGCCTCTCACTTTTCCAGGCTCATCAACATTTGATTGAAACTAACATAATGCAGTCTTTTGGTGTTTTTATTTTTATTTGCATTTAGAAAAGTGAACTATGTTGAGAATTTCTGTGTCGGTTTTTTTCCTCTTCATTAAGTGCCTGTTACTACAGATGGGAAGAGACACTTAGACATTTCAATGTGGAAAAATGACTTTTCCCCAGTGACTAGATTTTTTAAAAGATTTTTTTTTTAAATTTTGCTTTGACAAGCACCAGAATAGTATTTAAGTGATAAATCCTGAGGTTTCAAAGTTGATAGAGTCTATTTCTTTAATGTATGATTGTGCAAGTTTAAGTATTCAAAAGAGGATGAAGTCAGAGGAAATTAATTTTCTTCTCCTATTTAAGAATTCAATTAAATTATCCTTTAAAAGGAGTATCTCCAGGATTATGCTTCCAGTAGACTGATGCCACAATGATACTGTGATCAGAACCTCAGGAAACCATTATAAAAGACACAGGAAGCAAATTAAAGGGAAAGATAGAGAATAAAGAAAGTTTGGGAGCCAAGTTAAGTTGGCTTGCTGTTGGGTTTTAACACTTTTAAAAGGTAATTTGTAAATTACTGATATTAATCTCTGCCTCTGGTAGTTAATTTTTGTTAATCTTTGGGGGTTTCTTTCTCTGACTGCTGGATTGTACTCAGCACTCAGTGTGGTTTTGTAAATCAAAATGGCTGCAGCTTTCCTTGTGACACTGGGTGGTTTTCCTTCAGGGAGAAACTGTGTATGTTCTCTTGGTACTTGGCTTTGAGATCCTGGGATTATAAAGTGCTATGGAAAGACAAAGATGGATAATGTTTGTGCTCACTGGATGAGTCAAGTGAATCTCAGGATATCTGATTTGCCTGAGAACATGTAATCAAACCCTTAGACAGAAGGAAAATGAGAGACTTTTTTTGTTATTGTGCCTCTCTGTCTGGGAAGTAATGCTTTTCCACTATAATTGTAGATTTGCAACTGAAAATGCACAGGCCTAATCAGCTAAGGAAGAATTTAAGGAACCTGTAAAACAGCTTAGAAGACTTAAAAAGCAACATACAAATTTATGAGGGACTTCAGGCACGAAGAGAATCCTTCTGAGACAGAGGAATGATGTGAAAATTGATATTTGGGGGGCAAAATTGGCAAGGAGCTGCAAGGTACAGGGACCTTGGACAGTACTGACATTTTTTTTCCAAGCATGCCAGAGCATAGAGGAATCTGGACCTGGCTCTCCAGAGGTGGCACACCTGTGTAGCAGAGTGGCACTTGCCTCATGCCTGACTCCAGGTGCCAGAATGGCCCTAGACAATGTCAGGTTAACCTTGTCTGATACTTAGCAAGCCAGAGAGCTGGACAGCCACTTCCCCACAGCCATGCTCTCTACTGGAATTACTTCTTGGCTTCCACACTTCCACAGGTAGCAAAGATTATAAAACAACATTTTGTGGGACTTGTGATGAGATTATTGGGGTTTTTAATCATATTTGTGTCCTGCTGACAAACTGGTTTGCCAGTACACAGCTAGAGAGCTCCTGCTCTCAACAGCTTAGAGTGCGCTGCTTTGAAATCTGTAGGCACTGCATGGTACATCTTGTTCTTCTATGAACTTGCAGAAATGTGTAGTATAGAGTTTCAGGTTGTTTTAGTGCAAAACTCTCCAAACAGACAAATAAAAATGAGAACAGCTTACGTTACACGTTCAGAACTAATCAATTTTTTAAAAATCAATGAAGCATCCTCTGTCTTCAAGGATTTGCCTGTTGCTGCTTTAACTTTGTGCAAAAGTTGACTTAGATACAGAAAAGTATCTTGCTGGCACCAGAGAGTTAATTTTAATTAGTGTAAAGTATTTCAGATTACTTCCAGGTTTCTCCTGCTGGCTAATACACACATAATTTTTTTCAAAAGCTTTGCCATTTTTTGAAAGGATTTTTTTAAAATACAAATTCTTTTAGGAGAGTCTCTGATTCACACTATGCATCTATTTCATATCCTATACTGCTTTCAGCTTCCCATGATTACTTTCAAGTAGATCACTAGAGGAGACTTTCCTTAAAACAAGGAAAGTTTGAGGGAATTCAGTAGACTGCAAATAGATCAGGTTTGATTGCTTGGTGTAATGTGAAAGGAAGCCTTCTATCCTAGAATGTCTGCATTAATGCTGACATGCCATTTTCCAGTGTCTATTACTTCACACAAATGAAAACTTACTGACAGCTTTGCTTGGGTGATTTCAAGGAAAATCACATGTGTCTGAATACAAGGGTTAACATCTTGAATAACATGAACCTGACAATTGTTACACTCTACTGTAGTGCACAGCAGTCAAAATCAGATGGGAAAAATACTAAATATTTAATTTTTTTTTTTCAGTATTAGTTGGCTCCATAGTACTTATGTACCTCATTTATATTAGTAATATATTTCTTTCACTGTATATGTGTTACCTGAAATTGTAGCTATTTTCTTGAAGAACCAATTCAGTGACTCTATTTTTATTCTACATTTTTAAAATTCAAATGCAGTAGAGTAATCATAATTTATAATTTAATCAATCCTATTCCTTGGCTGCTGCTAGAAATACACAGTGCACTAAGTTTGGGATCTTCATTCATTCAGCAGGAAATCTAATAACAAATACCTGTAAATCACTTTGCAGACAAATGAAATGAGTGGTGTTTGGTTTTGTTATTGTTTTATTTCATATGACAGCTTGATAAATGGCATGTGAACTCTAAAGCAAAGTGACTGGGACAGATGTAGAGCAGCACAGAAACAGGGGACAAGTAGATAACACTGACTAGAAGTGAGGTATTGATGCCTTGAATAGTTCATGGCTTTCAAGATTCTGTCAAAAGACCTGAAATTCTTTTCTTTGGGGCCCAATAAAGGAGTAATGCAATAATATATCCCAGTAATTGCCATTTATGTTTTAAGCAGTGCCCAGGTTTTGTATTCAGTATCATGATTGTCTGATTTGTACTCTCTCTAGTTCTTTCTACTCTCTGTTGGGTTCTGGCTGCATGGTAACACACTGTGTTTAAGATCCATGTTGTCTCTCCAGAAAACCAGTTGTGCAGGCACCTGTTATTTCTAAATTTTGGGCAAAACTGTAACTGTGCAGTGGCATTAAATGCCTTCCTTTAGGGCATTTATCAGTGAATTCTCCCCAAGGCAGCTGGTAAATGAACTGATGCAGACTTTGAAAAGAAAAGTCTCCAGTTTAGTCAGACCTTAATTTTTATAAAGTACCACGCTGGCTTCCATTTTTTCCTGAATGCACCTGAGGTGTTGTGAGAAGCCCAGCTGAGAGCAGAGCAGCTATACAGAGATCCCCTCACCTGGACAGGCACAGGAGTGGTGCCAGCAGGCTGTGCAGCTCGAGCCAGCACTCTTCTGGCCCAGGCATCATCTTGGAATCCAGAAGAGACTACACATGTCTTTGAATGTGGTTTAGTCCCTCTTCCTCAAGCAGAGGTTTTTTTTTTTTTCCTTGAGAAATTCACTATTCCGACAATAAAGCAATAAGAATGCTGTGTCATTTTGTATGAGGTTGAGCCCTTTCTCTGTTGGTTCATTATCTGAGTGCTGGTCTGGAAGTTTTCATTATTTCTGATTATCTGTTTGCTGAAACATTGGATCATTTTAGTGATGTACATGAACTAGCTAAGAAATTGCCTTTCAAGTGAAACGTGTGTTTCCTGGGACAAACCTCCCTGTCCAAAAGAAAATGAAGCATTCCAATCACCTAACAGGAGTTTTCATTTTGAAAAATTTATCTTTCAAAATGGTGACCAAGACTTCCATCATTGTTTCTTTTCAGTGAAATAGAAACTCGTGTCCTAATAAATGCCAGTGGTGATATGTCACTGACATATTCTGTGAAAATCCTTTCGCTAGGATTTTTCTCCTGAGAAGCTGAGAAGCCTCAGAAAAGAAATGTAAACAATAACTATCTGATGGCTGTGGAATGTGGTTTGGAGGTTGCTTACAAACAGTGCATCTTTGGTTCCATGAGGATTGTTTTTACTTGGTGACCAATCATGGTCCAGCTGTGTCGGACCCTCTGGTCCATCACAAGATTTTATTATTCATTCCTTTCTAGTTTTTTGATGTCTCCTTTCTCTTTCTTTAGTGTAGTTTTATATATAATTATAATATCATATAATATCATATCATAAAATAATAAATCAGCCTTCTGAAACATGAAGTCAAGATTCTCATCTCTTACTCATCCTGGGGACCCTCAAACACCACCACAGTGATACAGTTTGGCAAGGAGCAGAGGGAAGATATTTCAACTTCCCTTTCTTTGTAAGAGTCTCTCCTGTGAGTACAGAGCATTGCAGTGCAGCCAAGAGCTGGACCAGAGTTTCCAAACTGAGTGTTCCATGGATAATCCTGGTGCAGCTGTTCCCTGAGCAGCCGGCGTCCACGAGGAGATTTCACATCGTGTTTTGTGTCTTTGTCCTTGTCTGCTCTGCACATTGTGTTCTGGCTCTTTGGGACAAAATGCTTTCATGCCTATCAGTACAGAGTCTTACAGGGTTGGATTTGGCCTCACAACTGGGGATCTTTGCTCTATTGTGATATAAATAATAAGCTTAATGCCTAATGGGCTTGTGGGGAAAAGGTGTCTTTGCTAATTATTCAATAGCCTTATCTCTTTGAAAAAGATGCAGGCAGTAAAATTCCCAGTAAATAACTGAAAGTTCCAGCAAGGTTCTAGAAATACTGAAGTAAAGCAGAGCAAACATACCATACCTGCTGGAGGAGGAGGAGATGGGAAAGAAAAAACAGAAACCATCTTTTGCCTCACTGCCCAGAAAAGTGGCAGGAAAGTGAGCTGGTATTTGAAACAACAGAACATCAAAATGGAGAAGCAAATTTACTTTGCAGTGCTCCTTAAAAGGCTCTTTAATTCTTAATGCAGTCCTATAGTCAGGACATAACTGTCCTTTCATTAGATAAAAATATAAGTGATTGCTGCCTCAGAGCTGATGTATAAGTATCACAAAGTTCTCCATTAGAAATTAGCTAAAATGGATGCAAAATTCCTTTTGATCATTGTTCTTGGGAAAGGTCTGCAGCTTGGGTTTGTAACTGTTCAGGCACATTTGACTAATTTTTCATTATTTTGTTCTTCATAATTTTTTCCTGGAGCTCTCTGAAAACTCCTTCAATTCCACAGAGAATTTGAAAGTGCAGGGGAAAGTTGGCTGACCGTTGCTAAGCAAGATATCTGCAGTGATTTTGAAAGGTGTTGAGCAACATCCAACACATGATTTTGAGCTTATTCTTAGGAAATATTCTCCAGTTTCACACTGTGGCAAAGCTGCACAGGTACTTGGCACAGGTGGGGATGAGCCTTGTGAGAGACACTGAGCTCACTTTGTCTTCAGGAACATTCACCCACAATATCCACAACTTCAGTGAGGGCCCTGGGGAACTTAGAGAGGCTCAGCAGTTTTGATTGTGAACATGCATTTTTAAATAACAATTTTTTAAATTTTTGAGCCTTAAGCATTTAATATTTATTTTGTGCTGTAACACAAAAACTTTGTCATTTCATTTTTGGCTTGTCTGTTTACATCAGCAGAAGCACTCCTGTATCTCTGTGGCATTCAAGCCTGTGTTCAGCTGCTGGAGATTCAGTTGAGGATTTTGGGAGCTTGGCAGAAGAGGCACACATTGTCCCATATCTCTCTTTTTTTTTCTGTTTACCATAGAATAAAAGCATACTATGGACATCACTGTTGATTGGTTTCAAACACTGATTTAAATCATTGATTTTAATCATGGTTTGTTCAATAACCCAGGAAACCTTGATTAGACTGACTGATTGTAACCTTGTATTACATTTAGATTTTTAATTATAAAATACTAATTGATAAACATGAGGGTACTTCATATCTGTACACAACTGCTTAACCTAATATAGCTCTGCATAAAGTCATCATATTATTTAACATCTATATTTTTCCCTAACAACTATTTTTGCTAATGAGTTGTCAAACTCTATTTGAATGAAAGTTGAAATTTTATTTAGAATGCATAAAGTATCTGTGGATATTTTTTACTTTCAGAAATTTGCTAGATACATGAAGAATGTAAATGAATTAAAATATATTACAGTTTTGGAATTCATATTTTTCAAGAGTCTGTAGCTTATGAAACTATTTACTTTGCATCTCCATGACCTCAAAAATTTTGAAAGTGGGACATTTTATATACCCCAATTTTAAATAAGAGAAGGGAAGCAAGTTCATTCCCTGTGTTTTCAGATCCCACTCCTAACTCCGATTTATTTAATACTTTAAATTTTAAATTAAATCCTTTAATTTTTTAAATGTCACTATTTAATTCTCCATTTCTTTAGTCTGAAATTGATTGTAATAACCTTGCAAGGCAGCTTCATTTATGACTTAATACACCATATAGTGGGTCCAAAATTTTACCCCATCCCCCCCTTTAAGAATAAAAGAAACAAATCAATGTTCATGACATGATAAAAGTTCAAGAAATTATGCAAACCCAAGCAGAGTTCTTTTCTGGCAAAAGCCATTAGATTGTGCCTAAGAATAGGCAATTCTTTTAATGACACTGGCCAATTTGTATGATTGTTTCAAGATGATTTATTCTTTTGAATAATGCTTGCAGTTTTTGAAACATTTTCATAATTTGAATTACTTTCTAGGATTAATTTTATTTCATTTTATGTCCTCACTCAGAAAAATGGGTGAATTACTCAAGTAGCCTCCATTTGCACAGCTATTTCCTAGTTTATAAGGACTGGTATTTTAATGCTGCTTGATAAATTGTGTTTAATCCTTCTCTGGAGGAACAGAAGCTTTGTTAGAAACGTGACCCCTGGGTAATAGAGATAGAGCAGCAACTGTATTTAAAATATAGCTGTGGCAGGGCAGGAAGTTTCTGATTTATGAGTTTTCTGTCAGAAAATTCCTTTCAAAAAAATTACCGTTCTTCAGGAAGATGTTTGCCGTCCAGTTTCCCCATTTCTTTTGGATAGTTTTGTGTTGTAGTAAATTGGACAGTACTAAATATGTGTCAGTTCTTACTTGCCTGTGTGTAACCCCGTCTTGAACTTGGCAATCAAAACACATCCATGTCCTTAGGTTGTACTGGAGGAGTGCTACTCCAGAGCTAATTCCAGAGGAAGTTCTGGGGGAGGTGCAAGGAATTCCTCAGTAAATGGGTGTTGCATGAGCAGGGATCACTGGCTTGGAGAACACAACCATAGAGGAGATCCCCAGGGACTGGTGTGTCTGGGAATTGTCATGGTCAGAAAGCCTGCCAGGTAGCAAGTCAGGAATCAGAGGTCACTTCAAAAGAATGTGAAAAGGGAATTAGCTAGACCTTGGTTTGCCATATGTTATACAGACATAAAAACCTTCCTAAAGGTTGTCACAAGTTTCATTCCTATTTTGGGGAGTTTGCACCCTGTTGGAATTGCTTGTTTTCCTAGAGTAACAGTTGAAAATTATCCAAAATAATCTGCAAATGAAGAGACACAATGTGCTGTCCATGAACTGGGTATTAAACAATGAAGCTCTGAGTTAATGGTGCAGTTCCCTTGGGATACTGTGAGTGGGAACTGTGACTTTGAATTCTGAGTACTGAAATGAGGTAAAAGAAATGATGGGATAAAGGACTGACCTCAGCTTATATGTACCTGGTCCTGGTTTATCCTTTAGAGTAGTTTTACAGATGGGGCCCTGGGGCTGCTGGGATGGCAAGAAACCCAAAAGCTTTATCTTTCTTTCATAGGACACTTAAAAATTCTTCTCTTTCTCTGTGTATATTTGCTCTTTCTTCCTCCTCCTGTTTCATCCACCCTCTTATTATCAGTTGAGGTACCTGTGTGAAAGATTGGGTTGAAGAGGGAAGTGGGATTGGTTAACTTGGTGATACAGTTTTTTCAGGGACAGTTTGCTGTAGTAATGTGTCAGAAGGTCATTTGGTTTGGTCTCCCTTGGGAATGAGGAATAGAAAGATGTGGAAATGAGGAATTGCCTTTCTCTGTTAAACACTTAAATCAATACAGACCCAACTGGGGGTGGGGAAGAGCATTAAACCTTCTGAATCACTTCAGATCAAATCAGGTGATGAAACAGCAATTTGCAGTAATCACATAATCACTGAGGTTGGAAAAGGTCTTTGAGATCACTGAGTCCAGCTTTTGCCCCAATACCACTGTGCCAACCAGACCATGACACTGAGTGACACATCCAGGCTTTCCTTAATCAGCTCCAGGGATGGCAGCTCCAGCACCTCCCCAGGCACTCCATTCCATTCCAGTGTCTAATCACACTTTCTCTGAGGAAATTCTTCCTAATGTCCAATATAAACCTACCCTGGTGCAATTTAGATCATGAATAAAGATATTAAACAGGACTGGGCCGCATCCTGGCCCCTGGGGGACAGCACTAGGGACTGGTCTAATGATACATCCAAGATGTACAACAACGTGTCTCTTAAACAGACAAGTCAGTGCTGGGCATTCAGATGCTTCCAGGGACTTGTGCTGCAAGCCAAGAATGCCAGTTCATGCCATTGGGATTTCTTTCCCTATTTAATCAACTAAAATAATTTTATTTTCTCTAACTACTTGTTTTGAAAATATCAGTTTTTCCCAACTTGCCATTTATAATAAACTGTCAAAGCTATACTGCACTTCCCATGGGAAATTTATTTCCCTCCATTGTATGAGCCCAGCCTCTTATTGTTAGATTTCAAGAGTACAAGGCTGCTTATGTGGGTTTGTTTTGCCTTCAGCAAAAGGGCAATAGTGAATTTGTTCTGACAAACATTTCCCATCCTTGCAGTGGCAAAGAGAAGGGGTTTGGCAGCAGATTTCCTGAGTTACATGCTCAGATTGAAATCCTGCACGTAAAATTCCCAATATTGTATGTCCTTCTCTGACTTCCAGAACTTAGCACAGCCTCAATGACCAAATGGTTATGCTTTAAACTTTGAAAACATTTGTCATGCTGTGAACGTGGTGAGTTTGTATTTTTAGCTTTGACAGAAATATCTTGAAGATCTGGAAAAGCCTGCATGATATCATTAAACCTTTCAATTTTAAAGCAAGGCTTTAGAAGGTGTTGCCTGCTCTGTTGTTAAAGGATGACTGAGAAAAAACTGTGGTCTCCCCACCTCTATGGGAAATTGTAATTGCACAACCTTCAAATTGCCACAGAAGAATTACTGGGATATAAGTTGTTTTTCAAGGTGACTAAGAGCTATTTATATGGAAGAGATTTCTTGACCTTGACTCCAGTGATCATATTTGCCTCTTTCATCACTTGCAAATCACTGCCTCTTTAGGTCCAGCTATGTGTGACAATGTATTTCAGTGTAAGTCCAATGAAAACTTATTGTTTCCTTTAAGTATTAAAATAATAACAAAAATCCCCCCCAGTTCTTCCCTGCTTTTCCTGTTTCAGAACGGAAGCCTGCTGGTGCTTTGTAAAGCTCATTTATCAATGTTTGATAAGGAGGGGAAATAGTTACAGAGAGTGTAATGAGAGCACAAAATACCTGTGACCTGTGGGAGTTGTGGCAGCTTCAGACTTTATCTATTAGATATGTGATGGCCATCAGGATTGAAATGAACTCTTTGGTGACTTAATTAAATCAGTCTGCTGTTAGCTTTGTGCACAAAGCTAACCCTGCATGGAGCAGAGCTGGTGTCATCATTCACATGACTTTGCATATCCCTCTTTATTAGGACCAAAGCACACAGAGATGGTTTCTCCTTCAAAAATCATATGGGGTGAGCAGAGAATGTGGGATAAAGAATATTTGCTATTAAATTTGTAAAGCAATCCCCATGGGAGTGGGTAAAGTCCTACTCTGTGTGCTGAGGGTTAATCCCAGAGCTGCATCAGCTCTGAGCTCACCTGTGCACTATTGGCTGAGAGCAGGGGAGGGAGGCAAAGGCAGAAAATCCACTGCTTAATTTAGACAGTGACAAATGGCTTGCTGTGCAGGATGCTTCACTCCTGGATGTCTGGGGTGGTGCAGATGCTAAAAAGGGAAACACATTTTCTCATATCTTTACAAGCAAGGTGTCATGGGTGGCAGCACAGCCTGACCTGTGTCTTTTAGTGGGGCTGCAAAAGGTGGTGGCAGAGTGGAGGTCTAAATCATATATTATATTATAGTGGCGTGCCCTGTCCCCCCACTTTGCCATGCTTTTGGGCTGGCTGACTCCACAGCACAGTTCCTTTGTCCAGGCATTTTGTTTTGTACCCAGACATGTCAAACATGACATATATCTAAGTGCTCTCTGCATTTTCACCAGCACACTGCACTGTCCGCCTCCTCCTCCTTGTTATCTTGGCACTGCTGAATGTGTCATGTGCAAGGAGTGGCAGTGAGGAAGAATCCAGGTGATGTGGCAAAAAGAAGATGCAAGAAAGCTCAGATTCAAGGGGTGCAGTCTGTTAGAGCCAGGTGGGAAACCAGAGAGCACCATGGTGGGAACCATTGTGCACAAATTCAGGAGGAATTGTCAGGTTTTTCAGTCTGCTCTGGCATATGGTTGTGGACCTCTGTTCTTACCTCACAGCCCTTTTATTTGCAGCATGTGCTAGTTATAGGTTAGACAGATACAGATTGTGCTTAATGTGATACTGAGCTCCTGCCTGCATACCCTGGTGACATTCAGCCAAGGGCTTAAATGTGCCTCATGCAGGCCTGAGATCATAATGGCTTTTATTTGTAGAATTTGGATGAACAAATGGTCTTTTCTTAGCCCAGCCCAGCCTTATTCATGTTCTATTTTAGGAGATAATGATAATTGCAAGCTTTTCATGTATATACCAACAGTTTTGTCAGAATTAAAATCAGATTTATTTAAAAGCCATCTCAGCCTAATACAGCAGCACTGGGCTGTTAGTTTACTTTGCTTCTAGACATTCAATGTGTCTGTTGTATTAGCAGAATGGAAATGATGTTAATTTCCTTTTGCAAAACACTTCAAGGAACCCAGAAAGAGTGTAGATGTCACTGGTGCTATAGAATAATAAAAGGATATTGCCAACCCCTGTATTAAACATGAGCACAATGCTAAGTCTGATGCTCAGACTTACTGTGATTTGGCTTACAAAGAAGCAATTAAATAGTCAGAGGTACTCCATGGATCCCTGCTTCCCCCAGGTATCGGGCATTGACATCAATAAAGAAGCTGGACTAGGTAGACCTTTTGTGTAAGGCAGTTTCTCTATTCCCACTGCCTTGGAAATTAGGTGTTCTAAAAATCTCTTTATTGATTCAATTTCTGAGAAAATTCAATTTCATGAAAAAAGTTTCCCAAACAAAAATGAAAACAGCATGGAAAATACAGCAGATTTTTTGAGGGAAAATATCTCAGGGAGTGCATCCCAGTGTGCCAGGCCCCAGGCTGGCTCTGGAGGCTGGCACACCAGGAGGAAGCAGGAGTGCTGGGGGCTGAGAAATCGGGGCTGTTTTCAAACTGCAGCCCAGCACCCACTGGGACTGGGGCCAGGATCCCATTTGCTCTCACAGTCCAGGCCAGGTTGCATGGTTTCAGATTCAGCTGAAGGAAATGAGGGCTGGGAGGGACCCCAAGAGGTGATGCAGTATCCTCCCCAAACCAAAGGCGAGATCAGCGTGCCCAAGCCTCTCTGACATGTGTCTGTCCCTTCCTCTGCCTGTGCTGGACATTCCAGAGCCTCCCTGCCTTGGTGACCTGTGCCAGCTTTGCTGTCATCCCAGCCTGGCGTGGAGCCTTCAGCTGTCATGGCAGAGCAGAGGGATGCATTACAGGGTGTCACTCCTTGTCATTTCATCATTTCAGCTTGTAACTTATGTCCTCTAGAGCAAAGTCCTGGTATGAGGACATCTCAGGGCTGCTTTTCAAGCCCAAGTTGTGTCAGAAGTCTGTGACTTGCATTTTGTCACAAGGTACCACTGTGCTTAGTCCCCCTCCCCTCCTTTTTTAGGGGATTTGAGGAGAAGAAGAAGAATGCTGGTAGGAAGAGGGACATGGGGTGGTGGATTCCTGGATAGCAGGAATGTGCAGCACATATTTGGGGTTGTTTTGGCCCATTATCCAAAGTCATGCCCTTTAGTCAGAAGGACTGACTGCTCTCATTATCAGTTGTGATAATAAACTTGGACTTGCCCTTTTGCAAGGCATGGTGTTGCCTGGCCTTAGACCCATGAGGAGATGAAGGTTTTTGAGCTGTGCTTGCTCAGTCAGCTTGAGTGTTGGAGCCAGGGTGATGTATCCCTGCTGCCCGGGTTTTAACAGCTCACATTGCTCACTTCTGTTTGTCTCCATTTCTTGGGATTTGTTGATATTTCAGGCATTCACCAAAGGCACACCAAGTCTGGGGATGGTAATATCTGGGAAATCTTTTGTTCCGGGCTGTCTCTGTGGCTTCCATGAGTGCCTCAGCTGATGGGCATTCCCTTTCCACTTCACTGGGCTTCCAGGCCCTCCCCTCCCTGTCCTTCTGTCCCCCGAGGCTGGCACAGCAGCACAACCCTTGCAGTTCAGTGCTGCCTGCCACATCAGTCCCTTCAGATTTACCATGTGCTGGCCTGCCCCTTAACAGGAAATCTTTTTGAGTATTTTATGTTTGAAAGGAGAGGAATGGAAGCTTGGGGCTGAGCTGGAGATCTCTGATGTAACATGAGCTACTGTGGCACCCCTTGGGACAGAGTGCTCCTGGCTTCTGCTTCCCTTTCTGCCATCAGGACTGATTGCAGTGAAAAGTGACCACCAAGAAAGTACCAAAACTCCTGTGCCAGAGTCCTTTTGCTGATTAGAAACCGGGAGAACTTCAGCTTCCCATAGCTGTGGGGGGATAGCAACACCCTCACTGCAGCCCTCACAGGGCTGTCAGGCCTGCCCTGGGCTGTCCCTGGAGCCAGGTGTGTGCCCTGGGCGCTGTCCCTGGAGCAAGGTGTGTGCCCTGGGCTGTCCCTGGAGCCAGGTGTGTCCCTGCAGGCAGGTGTGTGCCAGGGCTGGCCCTCAGCAAGGTGCGCCGCTGTCCCTGCTCCCTGTGCCACACGCGGGGCTCTGCTGCCACCCAACGGGGACAGGAACAGTCCTGGCCCTGCTCTCAGCTCCGTGCAAGCTCTCAGTCTTGCTAAAGCAAAACCAGACACGCTGGTTGCTGTGGAAGACAGGAACAGTGAAGACTTTTTGGTAGCTTGTTCCTGACAGAATCTGGAGTTTGTACAGAGCTTTCCAGGTGGTCTTTGAGTCATAAACAGCACGAAAAACAGAATTACTTTCCCTCTTCTACTGAGAATGTCTGTAAGGAGAAAGATTGAGTCTTTGTGCAGGACCTGGGGAGGCTTTAAGGAAAGGAAGATAGGAAGGGTTTAAGGAAAGAAAGATGCGCCTTTGCATTCTGTGCAGTTCATCCCTTTGGCTGCCAAATGCTGTGACAGGCGGGCAGTTAATTAAGGTTAACGAACCAAGCAGCTGACAACAAATGCATCTGTTTGCTTGTTTGCAGATTGTGCTGGCTGTGGAAGAGACATCAAAAATGGACAAGCACTGCTAGCCCTGGACAAGCAGTGGCACCTGGGCTGCTTCAAGTGCAAGGCCTGTGGGAAGGTCCTGACTGGGGAATACATCAGCAAGTGAGTAACCTCTGTCTGCTGCTCTGCTGAACTGGCACAGTTCTGACTGCTGGCAGAGAAGGGCTTGCAGCAAAATTCACATCTGGAAGTTCTGCTTTGACCACCTTTTTGTACACACCAAAGTCTTTGTTCCCAGTGAGAGCTGAGCTGGGAAAGTGAATTGCAAAGTGCAACTGAAAGCTCATGTTTAATAATGCCAGTTTACATTTAATACAAGTCTGAAAGAGGTATCATTCCACATTCCCATAGAGAATTCGGTGGATTGTTGCATGTGTTTTCTGTAGTAGCCAGATAAAGCATTGTGTCATTTTGCTTTCTAACATGTGATTTTTGAAGAAAAAAAATACTAATTTTCTCTTTGTTACCTTTGCTAGATAATAGAGTAAATGTGATGGTGTGATTGACCTGACATTGTATTTCTCATCTCCATATAAGAAACTAAGGAAGAGGGTTTTGCGTGGAAGGTGTAGAGGAAGAGAATAGGGAAATTATAAAAGAGCAGAAATGAAGATACAGTTTCTTTTTCTCCCTTCAGGCATATAGCACAGAGAAAAAATAATGAAACAATGTACATTTCACAAACCTGTCATTTGTGTGTGTGTAATGTTTATAAGAAGTAGCATCTGTAATTTCTCAAAAACAATCTGGTGCCTAAGAAATGCTCCTAGACTGACTAGTGTTTCCACTTTTACTGTATGTTCCTTGTTCACACAAAATACTACATGCCTTACACTGAAAAGTCACTGCTTATAGCCTTGCAGCCTTTTTTTTTTTTTCTGAAGTGAACAAAAACTGTCTGCTTGTGCTAGACTATTTCCTCTCCACCCCAGAGACAGCTACACTGATTCCCTGGAGCTGCACCACCTGTAGGTGTAGAGAGTCTGCTCTAAAGAAGGAGGATTGCTTCAGTAGTTTGTCCTGGATGCCTTCTCTGGATGGAAATTTAAGGAATAATTCTAAGAGGCATTAGTGAGAATGTTATTTTTGTTTCTTGTACTACAAAGTGTTTGCCTTGAACTCTCCCCATTTACCTGAGTCTGTGTGTAGGAGTTCCAAGCTGAAGACAAATGAAGATAGAAAGTTATGCTGTAACCTGTTTAATAAGAAGTTGTTTGTAATTTGTGAATTTTCTTTTTCAGAGATGGTGCTCCTTACTGTGAAAAGGACTACCAAGTTCTTTTTGGAGTCAAGTGTGAAGCATGTCACCAGTTCATTACTGGGAAAGTCCTAGAGGTAGGTGTTTTGTGAACTAGAGTTTATGAAGAATTGAGCCACCCATTATGTCCTCACCTAACTGCAGAGAATACAGAAATTCTCATAGAAAGGCTTCCTGCTGATTCTTGAACAAAGTTGCTGATTTTCAGAATTATTTTCAGTGTTTTAGTTTTGCAATCAGGAAAAGTGTGTGATACAGAATTAATTGCACTAGTTTCTATGGGTATGAGGTTTCTGTTTTTCTCTCTTCATGGTGATCTGCTAAGCACATTGCACTGCTTATTCTGTCAGATTTAATATATTTACAGAAGTAATGTAATTACTGGAATCACTTTTGGCAGCCATAAGTTTGTCAGAACTTACCACGTGAGATTTACACGTGATCTGAATGATGCTGAGAAGGTGAGAGGGAGAAATGTGCTGGAGAGGTAAAATATGTGTTCAGAAATGAGAAGGCAGAAACCATCTGAGTAATCTCCTTTGCTGACTCTTATTTGGAGTCCTCAATGCTGACTCTTATTTGGAGTCCTCAGTGTTCTCATTGAGACCAGTCAAATCTTTTTAGAGATGTCAGCACCAACCTCCATCTCTCATGGCTCTGGTGAGCTGGAATCCTTGAACTATGCTTGGATTCCTCTGTGCCATGACTGAATTGTTTAAGGGCCAAAACACAGAGGACCTTCCTTGCCATTGAGATATGAGAAGCAAAACTTAACTCTTATCCCTCTAGGAAACTCTGCTCAGTAGAAAGAACCTAAGCCCTGAGCTCAGGTCAGGAGCTGGAGTGTGTATTTTTGAGCAAATAACTGAGAATAAACCTGAAAGTGTCACAAAAAATAAAAGCAGCTGGAAGTTGCAAGTGAGAGAGTGTTACAGGTTCCCTTCTTTGTGTCCCATCTATTACACATGTAGGACTGTGTCAGCCCTATTGTAGGACATTTCAGGTTTGACATAAGTTGGTATTATGGTTTAGTTGTGGAGTTTTCTCTGGCTCAGCATCCAGAATATGAACCAGTCACCATGAGGAACTCAGAGCTCCTGTGGACACCATAGCATTTGGAAGGATGCACAGTTCTTTCATCAGCCACACTCTGAGCCTGCCTCCTTTGAAATGTGTGTCTGATTCCTTTGGAGACCTGCACAGATAATTGCTGAGAGCAGCCTGGGTTTTCCCCTGAGTAGGAAGGCTGTGTCTCTGGCTTTCTTCTTCTGCCCTGCCACCATCTGCTTATCTATTCCTGTCTACTGATGAGTTTTTACAATTTAGCATTGTGTATTGGAGATACTGCAGTTCCAATGCTGTGCAGGAGAGAAGTAATTGGATTTGTGAGATTGGGAAACATAAAATAAGTCTAAAATTGTTTTAGCTGTACATGACAGTTGCACACACCAATAAGCAATGCAACCTATTCAGATGAAAATGACAAAAGAGAGGGTTATTGGAGTCTGTGGAGGGCTGGGAAGAAATAAACTATTTCTGTCTGGAGCATTTTGTGAAGTAGCTGTGACTATAGCAAGGTTGCACTCATGTTGCTCTTCCTGGCATCAGTGAGGAAGAAACCTGACTGTCATGAGCTGCATTCCATCAGAACTGGATAAACTGAGACTAAGGAAAGATTAGTTCAATTGACCTAAAACTTGGCTGTCCATCATAATTTAAGCTAACAGCCAGGGATGTATCCCAGAACCTTGGTGCTCATTTTGGCTCCAAGGTGAGTTTCATAGTTCTTATTATTTTGTGGCTATCTATTATTAGAAGATGAGAGAGCATTTGCTGCAGAAAGGAAGCATGTCCAAACTCTTAGAAGGGTGTCCCTTTTCTAAGAGTCAAAATCAGATAAAAAAGATAAACTTTTTTCTATTTAACCTGGCCCTTGCAGCATGAGACTTTTCTGATGAATTAGAAACAGAATTTTTGAATCATCTTGTCATTAACGGAAACATTAAGCATGCTGAGTTCTGGTTAAGTCTATAAATTTTACTTGAATATTTGTGATCTCCCTGTTTATCAGAGACACAACCCAAAATACTGCAGCAGAGGGCAGCAGTGATTCTTGGCACATAAGTGAGACCAAACTCCTCAATGGCCTGTAGAAGTTGTGTTGTTCTGACTGCTGTTTGTGAGGTGTAGGCTGGCCAAATAATAAAAAAACATCACCAAAAAAATTAGCATTGTTTAGGCAGGGATGCCATTTAGGCACTGGCTTAACTGAATTGCAGTGTGTATTAGCAGCTTGGATAATCCATGCTTAAAGTTCTCCAAGCATCATCTGGGAATGCAGCTGCAGGACAGATATTCAGACATTCTGTGTCTTTTAAGTGCTGCTGGAAAAGTTTGGAAGATACAGGTGAGCAGCTACTGTTCAACAACCAGAGCAGTTTATTACAACTGTGGGTTTGTTTTGTGGCTCCTCCCTGTCAGACATGCACAGTTCCAAAGGGGCAGCACTAAATACTGCCTCGAAATATGACTCAGGGAACTAATAAGTCAAAAGCTAGCATGGGAAAGTCATGTGTCAGCACGTGTGTGTGTCCCCTTGGGCAGCAGAGGTCATGTAAAGGATGGGGTCAGAGCATGACACAAATCCTCTGCTAATGAGGGAGATGAGATCGGAAGCAGCCTCAGGAGATAATTCACAGCACAGGAAGGCACAGCTCACAAAGGGCTGCAGAGCTGTTTGAGGCAGGACAATTAACAATCTCCTTATCCTCTGCTGGAAATCACCCACAACCTTTCAGTTCATCTGAAGTTTTAATTTAGATGAAGCTTTAGATCCTTACAGGAGTATTACTGTGTTCCCTCTTTGTTTTCTTTGGCAATGTTTCTTTGGGAAATGTGGGTATTTTTGATGATTTATATCATGTGGGTTGTCTCTTGTTCTGCTGTTTCCCCCTTGAGAAGGAAACCATAATTTTGGTGTGAAGTAGCACCATTACAGGAATTGTCTAGGTAGAGCTTATGTCTCCCAGACCAAATTATGCCTACTAACATGCAGTCAGAAAAAAACCCAAAACACTTTGTATTTTGCCTTTATTAATAAAAATGATCCTATAGTAAACATAATGATCAGTACATTTCATTTTATTTTTCAATAAAATAACTCATTATGTGAGAAGCAGAGTCTGCTATCTCATCATCTTCATCCAAAGAAATTACTAGAAGTGGTTGAAGGAATTATATGTACATTGTGTACAAACACTTCCCTCTAATGGATCAGAAGTGATTAGCAGCAAACCCTTTTGGTGCTGCTTTATTTTCTGCTTATTCTTATTACATCTAGGGCAGTCTGTAGAAACACTGAAGGGAGATGAAAGCATGAAAGTTAGCTTTGGGTTCAGAGAGGCTGGTACTGCCTATTTTACCTGTAAAAACCTATTTCGCTTATTTATTTATTTTTATTTGAAGAGAAATGGAGGTTCTTTGCAACATTTCAGACTTGCAACTCCTGCTTGTTTTGTCCCTCATTATGGCTTTAGCACCTCTGAGAAAGTCAGATTTTTCAGTCCTCTACAATGAACAGCCAGCAAGAGAGAATCCACTCCTCATGTGGAACCAAGGGTCTTCATCTCAGCAGCAGCTCTGCTGTGCCCTGGAGCACCCTCAACAAAACCCATCAGAAAAGCCAAAGTTTGGGTTCAGACTGAGATTCAAGGACAAACTCCCTCCAGCCACTCTGTAGAGATGATCCCTTTGCTCAGTTAGGAAATGCATTAGGAGAAAGACAGGACTTATTTTGCTAATATTCACAAATCATGGTAGAATGCTCTTTTTTCCCTAAGTCATAGATGTAGCAACTTTCAGTAGCCATGGAAATATGCAGAAAAAAATACCATGTGCATTTAAGCCAGCTCAGATATTTCTGATGTATTATTTGGCACATTGCTTTCTGTGACAAATACTCACATATGATAGAGGAGTGCATGCCAACACAATAAATGTGGTAAATGTCCAATATGAAATAGATATTTCAACTTTCTTGAGCATAATGAATACTTTAATGCTTGAATGTTTCAGGAAATGTTGTCAAGGCAACAGAGATCAGTGCTCTTCCTTGGATTTCTCTAGCAGGAAGGAACCTTTGGTTATGAAAAATTCCTCTTTTCCCATTAACTCTGATAAAAATCGTTTTTAGCAGGCAGTAACAGCATAGTGAGAGTGAGGAGTTCTACACAGACTTCTCACTGAGCAATGGTTTTCAGAGCTTCAGGGCTTGCCTCTTGAAAGATGCCTGTCTAATCCTAAACCTGCAAATTTCTGTGCAACTCCACAAATCTGAGTAAACTTTACCATTTGAAAGATGCCGACCTAAATGATTTTTGGCTAATGTGTTTTTCATACACAGCATAACTGCTACCCCAGGGCTTAATTCAAAATATCTGAAATCATTGAGAAGCTTCCAGCTGACTTCAGAGAATGATGGATCACCCATATATTCCATCTTTGCTTGTCTAAAACGTCTTACAACACTTCTAAGCCATATTCTCTTAGCTCTGCAAAAGAAGACATGAGGGCAGAAAAAGGTGCATATTTTGCATGAAATTGTATGAAAAGACTGAGAATAAGATCAAGATTTTTAAAATTTTCACCTTTTCCAGCTGTAGCTGATATGAGCAGGATTTGATCTCATGATCTAGAGATGTATATATCTGCTCTCAAGTCCCTTAACCATCTTGCTACTTGCTACTCCACACATTTATTTTTATAATGCTTTTTGCTTAATATTAATTGGCAAAAAAAAAAAAAAAAAAAAAAAAAGAAAGAAAAGAAAAAGAGGCTATGGTGTGATTTCTCCTGGCTGTGCATAGCTCTAGTTCCTGCTCCAGGGTTGCTGCCTGCCCTGGGTTTGCTTCCTGTGCACTGTTGAATCTTGCACCCCACCTTGTAAGCAGTGGCACTGTGCCATTTTCACAGATGGACCTGAAAAGAGTCCAGGCCACCAGAAGGTTCCCTTGATTTCAGACTGCAAGGTCAGGTCAAGTTCTAAATATGTTTGTGATACTGTAATTTATGCTGAGCTGCTCCTGATTTTAAAGAGGAGTAGTAATTTAAGGTGTGGTACTTAACATGAATGAAGTTTAGTGCTTGTAAATACTGTTACTTAAATTGCCAAAATTTTAAGATGTCTCATCTGTGCTGTAACTAATTCTGAAAGATGTCAATTCTGACACACCTTGACTTCTGAAGTTAGAAGGAAATAACAATAATTATGCGAGGGGAAAAACAAACAAACAGTGAAAGCTGCTACATTTCTCTAAGAAAATTGTATCTGTATTTAAGAGGCAAAGAATGTGACCCAAAAGAGCCTGTAAGTTTCTTCAGTTGTTGTTTTCAGAGCTAGATTTAGAGACCTGTGCTGTGAGGGATTCATAGAAGTTTCTGCTGATTCTTTAGGCATGCATGAGTCTACTAAATACTAAATAAATAAACAAATAAATACAATCACAGACCAACCTTGCTGGTTCCCATACAAACTGTAAATGAATTACTTGAACAATGCCTGTCTGTGCTGTTGAAGTGTTGCCTCCTGCAAACACTCACCCATGTCAGCAGCTCTGCTCATGTGAGTTTTAGCATTCAGATGCTTCACCTAATTGACTTTCAGAGACACCCAGCAGACTGCATGTTTAAATAATCTATTCTAAGGAGACTTAGGCTCGTAGCTCATGTGAAAACATCACCCTTCTCTGCAGAGATCCATGGACAATTTATCAGGTACTTCAGTACAGTCATGTACCTGGTCCTGTGTTCTTAAAACACTTTCTAGATTGAGGAGCCATGAGAATTTCTTAAAGAGAATCTAGAGAATCTCTTAAACAGAGATTTACTTCAATGCTTTTCAGAAACGTTAAATGAAAAAGTAGCATATATTCTTCTGCCAAAGAAAGTATTTAGCAAGGCTATTTTCATAACAATAATGCAGGAAGTATCATTTAATATTTAATTTACTGGATTTTAATGATGCAACCTGTACTGGTAATACAGGTTGATGTGAAGTAAAAGTTCAAACACTTCTGTAAATGAAGCAATTGATGAACCAAACAGAGACTGATGATAGGATGGATCCAAACAGGTTTGGTGATGTATTGAAGCTGTGGAAAAATAATACCCCTGAAGAATGCACTACCAATCTGTTTTCCTAGCATTAGTTGTTTTACAGGCTTGGGAGAGACTTTGCTCTCAACCAGTATCTCTCAATCACCGCTGTAATCCACACACACCAAAATAATCCAGGGGAAAAGGCCACACAGCATATGAGAGGCAGCAGTAGAGTTCAGTGTATGATTTGTTAGTTCTGTGATTTGCTTTGTTTGTGTTTCATTTTACTGCCTTTAGAATAAGGAGAAAATGTGACCATGTTGCTTGAACATCCCAGGTAAATGCTGACAAAAGCAGAAGCACATGCTGTGGTCATTTGCCCTCTTAGTCAGGTGTGCACAGGATCTTTTTGATTGTGGAAAATACCTGGGAGAGATCAGATAGGGTCAGAGCTGAGAGGCCATTGAAAACTCATCCAGCACTCCTAGAGTGTGCCTGCAGCACGATCTCACTCCAAAGTGTGCAAACAGGATCAAGGGATACAGGTACAATGGGGAGTGGCCCCAGCACTTGGGCTGCATCAGTCTGAATCGGGCTGGAATACAATCTCAGTGAAACCCCATGTTTGTAACAGAACTAGACCAACACCCAGGAGGCTGCATAAATTCTGTATAAACTCTTCAGAAGCTTGGAAGTAATATTTAATAACTTCCAGAGGAGGAGAGTGCTGAGTTCATAGTCAGCAGATGCCTCTCCCCAAGGGAAAAATGTTGTGAATTGTGTGGCCATCAAACAGTGACACACAGGAGTGGTGAGGAATGGTCCTGCCCCTGCCTGGCCTGGTGTGCGTTTCCTTTTCCTTTTCCTTTTCCTTTCCCTTTTCCTTTTCCTTTTTCCCCTTTTCCTTTTTTTCCTTTCCCTTTTGCTTTCCCAGAGTGGGATGGCTGAGCAGCAGCCCGGTGGGTTTGATGTGCAGGGAGGGTGATGTGCTGGCTTTGGTGGGTGTGTGCAGCAGCAGCAGGAGGAGGAGGAAGAGGAGGAGGAGGAGTGCAGCTCCGGGCTGGGTGCAGCTCCAGGCTCAGCAGAACCAGGCACTGCTCTGCTCCTGCCCGAGCCCCAGAGGAGTGAGGAGGAAATGGAGCTGGAGTGAAAAACCCCTGTGAGCAGGTAACAAAGCCCTGGCTGTGAGAGCAGAGCTGAGCTGTGCTGGGAGGACAGGGGGGCAGCTTTGGGATGGGGCTGCAGGGCTGGCCAGGGGGATCAGAATGGGAACTTGCACTTTTGTTCCGTGCACCAGAAGGAGTTTTGTTTTGAAGGCTGTGTATAATTGTGTGGTTTGCATAAAGAGAGTGCAGCTACACTTGTTTTTAAACTGCCAGGAAGAGAGGAGAATGGCACAGAGCTTGGGCTGTTTCTGACTGCAACTGATAGCTGTGTGTGGAACAATGCCATTCTCTACCTTAAACAGTTCTTGATAGTGTTTCTTGGCTCTTTCAATCGCTTTGGAGATTTTTTTTGCACAGAAATAAGTTTAGCGTTTGTTTCTGGTTTCCCTGTGTTTTTGCTAAGAAATATGTTTTATCAGTTAATGTGGAATGCTGATTTTTTTTTTCCTAATGTGTGGCTTGTTTGGATAAAAGCAGGGAAATGAAAAATTTAATAGTAACTCAAAATATGGATAAATGATTCAAACAGGTTGCCTATGTAGCTGAGTAGCAACATAGATTTAACTTTATTGAGACTACCCTTCCCTGATGAAAAATAAATACTCTGCTGTAATACTGAGAACACCACACCAGGCACAAGATAAAAAATCTAGAACAAATATACCTGCAGAAAAATTATATCAATTACTTGATGTAAAACTCTTTCTAACAGAATCTTAGTGGTTCCCCCCATCAAAAGATTGAATTTGGCAGGAGGGGTATCTGTAGTTGGAAAGGACTTGATTTATAAGTATCTGAAGTTGACAGAGCCCTAACAGAAGTTCAGTTGCCATGGCAGCATAATCACAAGGCATTAACTTCCCAGCAGTGGTTTGGAAACCATCCTTCAGTCAATTTGAACATCAATAGGAAGGGGAGGAATGTTAAGAGGATGTAAAGAGGGTGAATAATAAGAGCAGGTTGTAACAAGTAATTTGAAAAAATAACCAATTAAAGCTTCCTTATTGCCACAAAGGGATTTGTGAAATCTCTCAGGTGCTTATAAAATTATGGCTTATCTTTATAAATTGCTTTTGTGAGTACACTGTTGCTGATTAGGATCTGTATATCCTGACAAAGCATCTTTAGCATCTACCTTGCTGATTTAGTTAAATATTCTCTAGTGTGTTTCTTGTACTAAATATTACTAAATAAACTTTAGCAGACTGATCACAATTCTTTAAAATTACACTTCAGTAGAGGCATTTATATGAGCATAAAGTTTCTTGCCACCACCAGCAGCCTTTGTGACAAATAGCCACTGCAGGGATTCCAGTAACATGGAACAGACAAAATAAGTAGCTTTTTCATGTCTTGGAGGTTCACAGAACAAATAGCAGCTTTTAGCAGAAGACCAGCTTACCTGGATGAGTACAATTTCTGTTAGCTAACTGTATTAAGAATTCAACTGCATGTCTGTACTGCAGAACACATCTTGTTCTCTGAGAGCAGACCCCTTTAGGGAAAACATAGTACTCTGTTTTTGTTTTGTGGCCCCCATTGCTTCTGTCCACCTTTTAAACCTTTGCATTGTGCTGGTCCTACCTGCCAGAATCACTCACAGGAGATATAAAACAAATCATGATCCCTGCCCCAAAGTGTTCAGACTGAAGCAGAAGTTCCTGCAGTGTCACAGCCCCACTGGCAGCTGGGCTGTGGTGCCAGGGGAATGTGGCTGTGCACTCTGCAGCAGTGTGAAATTCCTTCAGTTACTTTTTGTTTCTCCTGGACTGAAATCACAATGAAAAATGGATTAAGTGGTGATATATTTTTTTGCAGTATTCTGATGTTTCATTTTTAATTCCTTTAAGCCTTTTAATTAACTTAAGCTTTCCTATCAGTGAGAAGTTTGCAACTGACTAGAAGACTGGGGTAGAACTTACACCTATCTCCCATAAAAAATAATTGTTGGGAAGAATGCAGCAATAACATGTTTGAAACCTGAGAAGTGGAGAAGAGCCTGTTGGGGCAAGTCTGTGGCTGTCACCTGTTTGTGGGAGGCTCCATCCTGGTATTGTGCTCAGCATTCACTCCATGAGGACTCAGCCACCTCTCTCCTTTGTCTGCTTTGTCATGGTGTTCTCCTGAGGGGAAAAAAAAAAAGTTAAGAAAAACAAATACTAACCCAAAAGATACGTTTGGAATTTCTAGGGACTTTGAAGTCCATAGCATTAACACCTGTTTTTACTGAGCAGGTGGTTTTACAGATGAAGAAATGGGAGTATTTTATGGGTGATCAAATGTTTGAAATGACCACCTGAAGTACAAGATGGGTAGATTTTTATTATATGCTTATGCTCCATCAGAAGATCATACAGGTTTAAAAGCTCTTTGGATAGATATCTGGGATGTGTGACATTTATAAAAAGCCTTTCTCTTTTTAAGAGGGAGAATAGCACACAGTAAGAGATGCATCTTTTCATCACCAGCAATGCAGATCCTCTGGCATTTAAACTGTCTGTGAAACTAGTTTGAGATTTTTTTGTGGTTTGCAGAGGTCAAGGAAATAACTCTTGTAAATCCTTTGAGTGTAAGTTAAAATATTAAGAAATTGACTCTTACATGTAGGATTTGGAGAGAGAGATTTGTTATGCATAAAGATGGATTTGCTGTTGCTTAGAGTTCTCAGTTGCATCTTGGCTGGAAACTTTTTTCCAAGGAGTGATGAGAGTGAAAACTGAGGCAGTAAGAAACTTTAAGCAGATTTATCTCACCATCATGCTTGAACTGCTGCTGTTGAGGCAAAATCATGGAGATGCTGTAGTCAGTGGAAGATCAAATGGCAGCAAATGTTGTTAGATATCCCTTTCTGCTTTATGTCCATCAGCTCTTTCCTGCTTATCACTACAGTAATATGTGGGAATAGTTTTTCTGTGGTAAATAGAAATCTTGATTTTTATATGAAGTTGAAGTAAACAAGATAGGGAATAAAATCCCTACTGTGTCTTGGCTCCAACATGCATAGTCTGGATATTCCTGCCAGCAAGGATTCAAAAATGTACTTGTATAGTTTTGCAGCTGTAATTGGAAATCATGTATACCAGTAATTAGAAGACTGACAAATAGGAAAAGAAAGGACTTCTGCCAAAAAGAAAAGGCTCTGCTTCTAGCACAGTACATGTTGGTGGTCTGACATTTATTCAAAGTTACCCTTTTTGAAAAAGTCAACTATTTCTCTGCATTAACTATCCACTGGTTGCCCTGATGTCCTTTCTTATTTCCATTTTAATTTTAGTGTAACATTAACAGTCTGGCCAGAATTTCAAGACAAGGTTTCCTGAGGAATGTCTGGATGTAGTCAAATACAGGCTCATAACTGATATGAATGATTGTGGAGTGACTGGGAAGAAAAATATTAGAAGTAAATTTGTCCTTTCCCTAAGTTGTCATCTGTTGTTTGTTGTGACCTCTTGCTGTAAGAGATATCCAAAGGTAGTAGTTAGCATTGCAGTTAATCAAAGATAAAACCCCATTCTTCAGACTTTTTAAAGCATTATCAGATCAGACTGGTTGCAATAGGATCAGTTTCCTACAAGAGCAGGCTCTAGTCACTAACAGAAAAAAATATTCCCTGCTTAATTCCCACACAAGATGTTTCCCTGTCAGAACAATCCATCAGGCTCCATGGTACAAACTGCCATAAATTGCATGTTGCTTTGTTTCTTACAGGCTAATTTTGTTTCATATTCTCTGGTTGTTTTCTGTGGATGTACTGAGTCTGACCTCATGCATTACTCCCCTCCTTTGGCCCTTGCAGCTCTTGTTTCTCTGTTGTTTTTGGGACACTCCCTGTGAAGTGAGTGCAGATATCAGAGTGGAGCCCAGGCTCTGCTGAATCACATGCCAAAGCTTGCATGGTTCCTGAATCAGCCTCCTGACAGACAGCTGGAAAGGCAGTTCTGTAGGAGATGAACAAGAAAATTGGCTACAGCTACTTGGGTCTAGGGCTGTCCCAGGCTGGTTTTCTGAGAATTTCCCTCTGCCTGGCTCTGCTGGAATCATTAATTTTGGTCCTGGGTGAGTTTAAACTCCCAAGCTCTCACTTTGTTCACCAGTCAGAGGTGGTTTGCACTTGTCCATTGAACAGTTTACCATTAATTTTTCCTGGAGCTGTTCTCCAGCCTTCCCCAGGGCACAGAGCACTGCCACAGTGCTGAGCTCTCAGGGTCAGCAACAATTTTGGGGCTGATGCAGAACCCCAGAACTTCTCCTGGCCTTGCACTGGAACTGTCTCAGTGAACTACAGGTCAGATCAGCCAAAGCTGCCTTCTGGCTCCAAGGGATTTTGCTGTTTAGCCAAGACAGGTCTCAGTGAACTGATTTAACTCTCTTGGAAATTTTTCCAGTGTGACCTGTGCTCCCTGGGAGCTGCCTGATGCATTTGTAAAATCTTCTCTATGAAATGCCCACTGGAATGGATTTTAAGGTCAGAAGCACTGCTAAAGTCATCTTGCTTGACCTTCTCTTTTCAAAATCAGAGCTTTTCCCTAGAAACCAAATAAAAGCTTATCCTTTGGGAAATTACTCAGTCGTGAAAACTGCAGAACAATTGCAAGGCCAAAAATTTTCCTTCATGCTGCTTAAATTATCTTTGCTTTTTAGAAACTTCACCTTGTTTTGAGGTTAAATTTGTCTAATTCCAGCTTTTTGATGCCACAGAGTTTTCAGTGGGATTGAAAAGCTCCTGCCCTTTCCTGGTATTCCATCCTTTCTCTGCTTTTAATCACCTGTCATTGTGATCTGGTCCCCTCTGAAGCCTTTATCTGAGTAACGATTTGACTCTGAGTGCTTCAGGACCACAGCTGAAGGCTCACCTTGTGCTGATGGTTTTGCACTGAATTCCCTTCTGCAAACCCATGTGGCCACACCCACCAGTGGTATACAATTTTTCTGCTTTTCCTTTATATTCTTTGTATACATTAAATGATCAAAAGAGCAGGTCTTGTCAGGTACTCTGTGACAGCCTTTCCTGGGAGATTTTAATGATGTTCCCCAACTACTCTGTCACTTGCTGTTGCCCAGACCATGGCTCAGTCTCACAGGGACTTGCCTTCTTGATTTGCAGGTATTTTCCATCACTCTGTTAGAACACACTCGGTTGGTTTAGGTGGCTTGAACAAGCACTGCCTGTGAGTCACCAGCAGCTTTCCCAGGGCAGGTTTTGTGTTCTTGCCTTGGCCAGTGGTACCTCATGCTGTGGGTTGAAGGAAGTGATCTCTGAGCTATCTGGCTCAGCAGAGCCTCCCCTGCTATCAGAACCATCTGTCTCAGCAATGCCTTGCTACATTTTCCTTAAGCCTCCTTGAGTTCAAATTATTCAGGTCTTGAATAATTTGTAAATCTTGGTTTGTTAAAAATGCTGTTTAAAAAAATCTTGCTCAATAATCAGTATCAAACAAGAAATTGGCATTGTCAAGTACAGACCCTAAAGATACACATCCTGAATACTCCTGCCTTTTCTTTGTCATTTTTCATCATTTTTTATCTACAGCTCACAAGGGAATTTTGCCTGATCTGTTTTTTTTTTTTTTCACAGCATACATACACACAGTAAAGATTTTTCTTGTTTTAAACATAATGTTCCTAGTTATTTCTTTGGCAAATTTATCTTTCCAACTAGTTATATTTATTTTTAATTTAATTACTTAGTCATTGCCTTGTTTTTTCTCTTTAGTTAATATTATCTCAGTTCTTATGATTGGGACCTGCAGCAGAATGTCTTAAAAATTGTTTCGTGTTCCTTTTATGGTTACTTTAAGATTTAGGAATATGTATGTTCCTTCCAAATGCCAGATGCATAATTATATATACATATCAAACACTGCTCTCTGTTTCTGTTTGTCCATAATTCAATCAAATCATCTGTGGAGATATATGCTAATTTTTAAAAATGCTAAAAAGATTTTATATTAAGATGAGGTCCAGTATTTGTTACTGGCTGTCAGTTGCAAAACTTTCTGATTTATGAAACAATAATAAATAATATATGTTGAATTTTTTTAAGATACAGAGGAGGTTTGTTACTGACTTTCTAGCTAAATTTTAGCAGCTTGGAGTCAGCTGTATTTCTACTGACTGAGGAAGTTCTTTCCTATTCAAGTTGCTTTCCTTTGGGAGCTGTTGTTGCAGCACTGCAAATGCAGCTGCAGTGGATGTGACCTGCCAATGCACAACATCAGGCTCTGGTATTTGAGGAGGGGGTTGAGGGACCAGCATGTGCAGAGTTAAAAGGAGAAACAGGGTGGTGTCTCCCTCAATTCCAAATTCCTGCTAACTCAGTGGCTCTGTCATCCCCTAATGAGAGAGAGCTCGAGGAGGATTTGGGGAGTGGGAGATTGCCGGTGTTGTGGAAGATTGGATATTGTGTGTATCCAGCCCAAAACCCATTCCCAGGGCCCCCTGCTGTCCCTGCACTTGTGCCACTGGGCTGGCACTCAGCACTGAACCAGGCCAAGGGCTCTGCTCCCAGCAGGCTGGAGATGGGGCTGGAATGGTTTCACACCCTGCTGCAGACATGGGGCACTCAGCACTCCTGTACTGCACTCCTGCAGTCAGCACGGGGGTTTTGCTGCCTGCTGGAGTCAAAATTACAGCTATTCCAGCACTAGGCTGTTTGGAAAGGCCTTGACACTATGGTGGAGCTACTGTAAAGTAAATCTGCTGGTTAATTCTAATTACAAATCCAATATGAAGGTGGCTGGAAGCAGGTCCTTCAGTTTCAGAAGTATCTTTTCATGTCAAAAATCATGCTGGGCAAAGTGAATGCAAGAGAAAGGAATATTTACTTATCTAATGCTTTGTAAAGCCTTAAGATTACAGAAGCTATAGAAAGCCCACACCTGTACTTATAAACTGGAGCTGTTCCAGCATTGTTGAGAAATAGAGAAAGGATTTGTGTCAGATACTTGCTGATGAGGAGTTCAGAACTAAAAAATAATAATTGCAAAAAATGAAGTTTAAAAGAAAATTAAATAGTGCTGGATTTTGCCTTCATATGCACCTAAAATAGGGGTAATGAAGGTAGTGAACTCACAGATTTGTATTATAGATATAAAATATTAGATAAAATGAAACATAACAAAATATAAAATACAGTGCATATATTTCTTCTGGATTGCTTCTGATTTGACTACATATTCAGTTAGTGGGGTTAGGTTTCTGGTGCTTAAATCTGACATAAGATCCTAACAGAGATGCTGCTGCAGTCCTGGCAGTAGGCAGTAAAGCTGTGTTTGCAGTTGCTTTCCTCCTTTGTACTGCCCACAAGATTCAAGCCAGCCACTTTGGCCTCCTGTGGGTGCATTTCTTAGTTTAGTTGAATTCCCTTCTCTCTACTGACCTGCTGTTAACTGTGCAGTTAACATGAATTCTCAGCTTTGGCCCTGTGTGTAGCAATAGGTGGGTTTGCCCTGTAAAGACAGAATGAGGAGCTCCATAAAGACCATAATTGACAGCTGAACATCTCACCTGTGTGTGCAGCTTGCTCAACTTTGGGTGTTGCAGGAAAGTGAGAACTCAAGAAGAGCTGACAGTGCAATCACAAGCAACTTCTAGGATCCTACAAAACCAAGTGCAGGTGGTGTTCAGCTGCCACAAGGGCTGTTTCTTCATGCCAGGAGAGCAGTTTCACAGCTGGGGATTTAACCTGAGTGATTACTCACATCTCTGCTACAAGGAAAGCTGTATTCCATGCAGTGAATAATTGCACTGCTGTCAGCAGCAGCTGATGGGTATGACACTATTGTGTGTGGATGGAATTAACATTAATAAGTTACAAAGTTTATTACGGTCCATCCATTAAGGGATATAGCAGCACGACATTGTCAGTCACTGTTGGAATGCTGGGAAGTATTTTTTGTATAAAATCAGACACTGGGCATGAATGAACAGTGCAAGTGCTCCTACCAGCAGGGCAGCTGGGGTTTTGTCTCCCCCAAGGCAGCCCAGCAGCCATTGGTGGGCTCAGAGGGTCTCCCATGTCCCTTCCATGCCTGTTGTCATTCAGATTTACAGTCACAGCCTCACGCTCCATTTCCCACTTTTCCCCAGCCCTGTCTGTTGCAGCTCCCCCAGCTTGGGAACTGCCAGTGTGAGCTCTGCTTCCTGCTGCTCCATCCTGCTGCAGGTTGAACAGAGGCAGAGGCTCTGCTGAGAGCTGCTTCTATTGAGATGTTGTGACAGGAGTGTAAACAGCAGCTTTAGAAGGTCCAAATTTTAAAGATGCATATTAGACAAGGACTAATTAAAACAAAAAATTATTACACTTTCCTTCCATTGGGAGTAATAAAGAAACTTACGGTAGATTCTGAAATCCTTTGGAAGCAAAGAAACTGCACTTCTATTTTTTTTTCTGAGCATAGATATTTGTAGTGACTTGCTCAACAGATAAGAGCCTGGGAAAAATGAGTGGATAGTTTGGGTCAGGATGTTATTAGAAGCAAATTTTGGTCTTCATGGTGTTTATGCTATTCCAGCCACTCGTGAGATCACAGAAGCCTGCAGAGAAGGAAACAATGGAATTTGATGTTACACTGAACATCAAACAGGGTTGAAGGTTCTGTGACCTCTGCAAGTAATTAAAATAAAGCTTCAGTGGAAAATGGTAGGCTACTGCCACAGTTCCTGTTTTACAATTCATGACATTCCTTAAGGGGTTTGAAAGATGAGTCTGAATTATTCTTTGTGCTGCTGCAAAGTCCTTAGGAGAGTTAAGAAATCAAGTCATTCTCCTCAGAGTCATGGCAGGAATAGAAGATATTGGATAGGTTTGTCTCTCAAATGGGCCTATAATAACTGTTCATAAAAACTAAAAAAAAAAAAAAAAAGGAAGAAAGGGAAGTGCTTTTACTCTCAGATTCTCAGATACTCTTTCAACTACATAATAGTTTTGGTAGTATTTAAAGAGAAAAGCAAAGCTTTCTACATGTTTAAAAGCTCTCTGTTAGTGACTGCTGAGTTATCTCTGAAAGAAGAGTGAACGAGTGCAGCTGTGCAAATGTAACACAGCAAATATGCACTTAATTGTGTCCTTTGGCCAGCAGAACATGTCTGTTGGTAATTAGTTCTTCCTCTACCAGACCCACTGGCATGTGAGCTCTCCTAGTGTGATTCTTGTTATTGTTCTCTCTGGCTCTTGTTCACTGTTGTTCTGGAAGGAAGGACGGAGCTGAAGGCATGAGTAATAGGAAATCTTAAGCTCTCACGTTCACCAAAGAGGAAAACATTTATTTAATCAGCCTAGAGCTTTACAAGCACACAGAGAATAAAAGTTAGTCTTGTGGGAAGTGGGGGCAGAGGGGTTGGACTCAGAAAATACAGCCCTTGGCTTTTGAAGTGCTGTTAGCTCGGGGTTAGTGCTCAGTGCAGGGACTTTTTTTGGGACAGGTTGTGTCAGCTTGTCTGCAGGTGTATTTGCAGCTCCTGGGTTGGAATAATTTTTGCAATAGCCAGCACTGCTTTCCCTGACAGCCAGAAGTGACAGTACATTTTTGTCTTCAGGAGGTCCCCAAAGAAGCAGAGTTTATCAGGTGAAGGCAAATGAGCACTGTGCTTGTTGGAGCATCAGCAGGGTGACAGGGTTGTACAGGAGCTCACACGGTGGTGTTCAGCTGGTGCTTCAAGTACCCCCAAACCCTTTATTTACCTTTTAGACTGGTAGAGGTGTCTCAGCTGGGTGCACACAGTGTGTAACCCAGTGCCTCTGTTCTGCCACCTCTCACTCAGGACAGCTGAGTGAGAAGACAGCCTTTAACCCTCTTTCACCTTGACTGAAGAATGTTTGGGGCAAATGTGCACTTCATCAGTGTTTTCTGGAGGATTGAGGTGCAAACCTTTTGATGCACAGCACAGTAGCATGAGATCCCAGAAAGTTGCACACTGAGCACACTGAATGAGGGTTTAGTAGCCCTATTAGGGCAAAAGCAGATGTCTACAAAGTGTGAATATTTCATTGACTTGTAGATGCAAAAGTCTGTCCTAATATATTGTAAATGACTGATTTTTAGCATCCATTTTCCCAGATGATCACAGCTAGTCAGGCATAGCAAGATGAGTCCTGAATTAGTTGAGATTCAGAATGTTCTCCAGCAAATACCTGCTGTAGGAAGGTAGAGCTGTAGAGTTTCTACACTCATGAGTTGTGGAAACATTACAGAGGCAGAAGACTCATGAAACTGTTTTGGAAGTGTTTAACAACAACTGCAGCTGCTCTGGTATGTCACTGCCCCAAAACCTCTCCAGTGCAGGGTGTGTTCTCACTTGGACTTGCAGAGCTGTGTTATCTGGGACGTGGTGTTCATTCATCATCACTCACACCAGGATAAAATTTAGCCAGTGTTCCAGTCTCAGGGAAAGACCTGATAAACTTGAAATTGATCCCTCTGGCAGTTGGGAAGAGGTAGAGGTGTACATGGTTTGAAATTTATTCCCTAGACAGTAGCTTATCAGAAATTTCCCCAGGAAAATTAAACTTCAGAGAGGCCACAGGTCTACACACAATAATGTGATGAATTCTGGATTTCTTTATCTTATAAATTCCAGTCTTGAATGAAACTAGTTGGACACCTGAGAGGTTAAATAATTGCTAGGGAGAGTGAGAGATGTAGAAGGCAGCCAGTAATGAAAATGATAGGGAATGAGCATTAACTGTGTTTTCTCTCTCAGTTCAATATTAGCTTTGTTGCTGCAAGTCAAACATAATTTCTATGTTTTCTCCCTCATTAGCTTTTCTTCCTTGAGTGAGCAGATTTTGTAGTGACTTCTCATTTTCCCTTTTAATAGAGACCCTGTTTTGCCTGATAGCTCTAAATCTGCTTTACTAAGAACACCTAAATCCCATTACTCTGGTGGATTTTGTCCCTAAAGTGCAAGAATCAACAGTAAATGCAGGATCTGATTAAGAGAAGCGCAGGATTTTTGCAGCTGAACAGTGAAATGTATAACTAAACTAACAGCACACTGAGTCCTCTTCTCTGGCCTTGGATTGCTGAAGTTCCTGGATGGGAGTTATTAAAATTGAATGGTGCAACTTTAGCTGTAGAAGAGCTGGGTGGTAGGGCTGATTTTTTGGTAGCTGTCAGGTACTTTAATCCATGTACTTCATCATCTAATATACATATATATATATGTATGTCTGTCTCTGTGTGTGTGTGTGTGTGTTTCAATAAAAAGCCTGTGTAATGAATGTCATATGTGAAGCAAAACTATGTTGTTATTCTCAATAGACAAAATGAAAGGTTGAATTTAGTAATGCAAGTGGTCTTAAGTACAATGAGGTAGGAGATGGTTTTGATGGCATTTTACAAGTCAGCTATAGATTAAACAGTTATTTTGTCCTTATAGCATCTCAGTGGATGGGGAATAATTGTGAAAAAGGACTTGAGGTTAATTTGTTTGGAAAGCCAGATACAAATTCAAAGACTTCTAGAATTTTTTACTTGTCACTATGAGGGGTCATTTTCTATCATTAATAATTTTTCTATTTAAAAGCCTGATGTGGACACTTTGTGCTCAGTTTATGATGTGGGGAAGCTAATGTATTGATTGCTTTGGTCTCCTGAAGAGAAGAAATCGCATTAATATTTATGCCTTGATTTTTCCTGTCCTTATAGGCCTGAAATCTGATCAGCTTTACCTATTAATGGTATCAATGTGTTTAAGAGACTGAATGACTCAGTGGATTTGGATTTGGGTAACAGGATCTAGGGTATTTAGGACCTTTACAGCTGGAGTTCAAATTCAGCTCAGGCTGTCTATGCTGGTGCAGCTTCTGAAGTCAGGGATCTGGGAATTAAATTAATGGTCCCAGAAGTGGCTCTAGAGAGGTTTTTTTACTATTACCCATGGCAGCAGTGTAGGGAAGAAGGCCAGGGAATGAAATGGCAGGTTGAAAACTCATTAATTGGCAAAATGAGGAGGCAGCAGGTTCACACAAATGAACTGCAGTGTGACATTCATTGCCTTGGACTGGTAGGTGATTTAAAAATATGTTTGTCAAATCCTGGAGAACGCGTACCTTGTGATGTAGCTCCTAGCCAGGAGGACACTGATTGCTCTAATGGGAAGGTGTGAAGGGGAAGGGCTGTTCTGTGCTGCCTTTTCTCTTACAGACTTTTCCCCAAGCAGCCACTGCTGGCCTCTGCTGAGGGCAGGGCAGACCTCAGGGCTGAAGCAGCGAGGCACAGCTCACATCCTCAGTGCTATTGTCACATCATGAGGGCAGGGTTGGAGCAAAACAGGTGAACTAGAAGAAAAAGGGCAATGGTCAGCCAGAAAATCATAGGTGCTCAGAAAGCAGTGCAATGCATTTGTCCCTCATGTTCCTTTTTTGTTTTTGTTTAGGCAGGTGACAAGCATTATCATCCAAGCTGTGCACGATGCAGCAGATGCAACCAAATGTTCACAGAAGGAGAAGAAATGTATCTGCAAGGTAAGGATGTCTCCATTCCAAAAGAAGAAAATCAAACATTGTGATTTTTCTGTCACAGACCTCAGGAATTTATAAACCATCCCCATGTAATATGTCCAGGGGGAACTATAGTCATCCTGTCCTCAGTAGTGTTCTCATATTTTTTACTTGATACCCTTCTGCTCTATTAGGTGGCCATAACTGTGGCTTTGCAGGGACTCTGCACCCTTGCTGAGGCAGCCTGTGCTTGCTAAAAGATGAAATCTATTAGACCTCTGAATCTGACATGTCATGGATAGTTTAACCCCAGAATGGTGTGTGAGATACCAGACAAAGTGCAGGGATTTCCCCTGATTTCTGCTGATCAGTTTCTGTGCTGTTCTGGACTCCACTCCAAACTGTAAAAGGCAAAGGAAAATCTTGCAGAAGCTGCAGTGAATTTGCTTTGAACCAGGTAGACCTCATTCCTCATGCACATTGACAGAGTCTCTCCTCCAGTTCTTAATTATATTTGCTACCCTTGCCTACTTCCCTTTTATCTGGTCATATATCTCTTTTTATTCCCATGTACTTTATATCTTTCTATAGCCACCTCTTTCTTGTCTGTTTATTTTCATCTCTCCTTTATTGTTAAGAGTCTTGCACTCCCCGTTATTGCCAAGCTTGGTTTCTTTGTGATCATTTCACATAAAAAAGAATATTTTCTTTTCTTTGATGGAAAGGTATCCTTGTTCTGAATCCCACCTACTCTCTGAGAGGGTGGTATACTCACTATAAAGTTATTTTTATTGCTTGCTGTAGTATTACTGTTGGTAGAAGGATGTATAATACCCATTTATGTAAGCCAGAAATAAAAGTGAAAAAGGCAGATACATGTTGGGATTTTATATATTGCACTTAGGTTAGGAAACTTGATGTACTTGAAAAGTAGAAGAATAGTGAAAGAAATATGAAAGTGTTGTCACAGCCATTTCTTGAAATCCTGAGAAGTTCTTGCTGGAGGAGTTCCAAAATAGGATAATATTGTTGAGGCATTCCTTTGAAGCTGACTTGTTTTATTTTGTAGTTTGTCCTTCCTCGCAGTCCTTCTCTCTCATCTCTCCCTGACCTCATACCTCAGTCATCTTATTCCAGCTGTGCCCAGAGCAGGATGTGAAATGGTGGAGCTGCTCTGTTGGCAGGAGCAAGGAGAGGCTGCAAGACGGCTGGGTGGGAGCTGCTGCTTTCTGATGGCAAATTGGAAAAACTAACTTGAAAGCAGCACTTACAGCATCTGGCACATCTTAGTTTCCTCACATGATGGTGGGATAAAGTACAGGCAGAGTTCAAAATGAGCTTCAGATCATCCTGTGCTGTCACTAACTAATAACAACCATCTCCAGCTAGTGCCATTTGCAGCAGTCTAGCAGGGAGTGGGACTTTGGGTTAATTGGGCAGTTTTGGTGCAAATCCTACAGATCAAAATAAGACAGAAGGTATCACTTTTACTTAAACTAGGCTGGAGTTTGTCCTGGACAAGTTCAGGTGGTAGGAAAGGGGAGAGGAGAGAAACCTGGCAGCAGCTTGATCTGCTGTTCTCTTCTCAGTGCACCTCTCTTTCTGTGGTTATGAATCAATGTTCCTGGTGCTCAGGGGAGGAGCACCTCAAAGTGCATTGCTTTATTGTTCACAGGATGTTTTCTGGCTAAATGCTGTAATTGCTGAGTGTGCTGCAGACTGTGCTGCCAAAGCTTTCCTTGCTGAATTCAGCCTGCTTGGAAGAGTGAGGACCTAAAAGCCTTTCCTGTGCAAAGCTCTCAGCTGAAATGCACATCCTGGCTCCATCCAAATCACTGCCCCCAGGGTGCAGAATAACAGCATTCCAAGCATTTCTCTGAAACAGAAATACAACACCACGACAATAAAGCTAGAACAAAAATCATGTTGTTGATAAAATACACAAAAATAGGTGGCTCCCATCTCACTTGTAATTGTCCTCTCCCTAGAATAGGAAAGCACTGTCTTGGTATTGCTTTGTATAATAGAGAAGCTTGGCAGGATTGTGGTAGGAACTTGTATTAGAAATGTTGGGAAACTTGCAAAAGGGGAACATGGACAAACAAGCTCTCTGTCTTGGGGCTTTCTATGTTAAGGATGGTTGGAATAATGCTGGCAGAAACACTCTGGCTTGGCACTGCTCCAACACATGAAGCAGCACCAGAAACTTTCTCTTTCCCATAGACTTCCTGGTAATACATCTTTTATGGGCTGCCCCACAAGGCTGTTGCTGAGCTAGAATTGCCCAGTATTTAAAGAGATGCTGGTGTTGAAATAATGGTATGTGCAAAGTTTAAAACTAAATAAATGAGCATGTTAGTTGGTGTTTGCCAGGTAAGCAAACAAACAAATGTTAAGAATGGAAATAATCACAGTTCACTGTTTCCAGCAGTAAAAGAGAGGAGTGATGCAGCTTGGGAGTTTGCACCCTTGCAAGCATTTCAAAACAGTTTGGATAAATAGTATCTACAAAATGCAGGTGGCTCTGAGTTCAAGATCACAAAAAATATGTACATTTAACTTTTTAATCCTACTCTGTCTGATTTGGGTTTTTGAATGTCACATCTTTCAAATCTCTTTATCATTTTGTGAAAGGAACTCTACAACCCTTAGCTAGGTTTCACCATGAAAATGACATCCAAGTTCCTGTATTTCTAGTTCACTTTCACCATTCCCACAGGGTGTCCCTAAACTGTCCCAGTTTGTGATAAATACTGCCCGAAAGGCAGTGACAGCTTTCTCATTGATGCTAGGGAAAGTTTAACAGAAAAGAATCTCAGAATTGTTAGGGTTGGGAAGACTCCTAAGATCATCAACTCCTGCCATGAATCTGACAGTGAGGTGTGGGGAATATGTGGGAATTTATGTTAAGAGCTCGCGCTTACTTTTATTGCTATCTATAAACTAGTTCTACAGAAGTTTATTGTTATTTGTTACACATGCTCTACTGTTTAGAAAACTTTTTTACTGTATTTGCAATGCTATTAAAACTTCAGTCTGAAGCCTATTCTTTTTTAACCATTTCCTAAAAACCCTCTAACTTTATAAATTCTAGCATGAGGTACAGAGGAATGGGGATCATTTTTCTCAGGGCCACACAGGAAGGAAGCTCAGAGCTGGATTTGAGACTTGAACTAGCATCTTCTGAGTCTTAGTTCATCCTTGAGCAATAGGTGTCATATTCAGAGGAGTATTACTCGGATCACTTCTTTTAACATGAACTTACAGCCTTGTAACCTGCACTCTCCTCCTCCTGCTGGCCAGGGCACAGCTCCCTCTGATCCTGCAGGCTCTGCAGGGTCCTGGCTCTGAGGCTGCTGTTTGTTTACAGAGAAGGCTCTCGGTGCACTTCTCCCTGGTGTCTGATGGCTTCCCTCTGCCAAAGGCACAGTTTCTTCCTCCTCGGCTTAGACTCACAGCCAGACACCTCAGACCTTGCTCCAGAGTCACAGCATTCTCTCCTCTCCTGGTGATGGCTGTGCTGTGCACTGCTGGGCAGTGAAACGATCCCTGCTGCTCTTTACTTCTGCACCAAGTCATGTTAGAAGAAAGTCTCCAGGGGCCCTGACACATCCTTCTCCTGTCCTCTGAAGGTGGGGTTTCCTCTGGCAGCTTTTGAGCTAATAGTCACCAGCAGGAGACCTGGGCTTGGCTCTGTTTGGTTTCTCTGTGGGCAGAGGCAAGAGGTGATGTTCCCCCCTGCAGGCAGTCAGGGCTCTGGGTTGGCTTTGTGGTGACTGGAATGAAGGATGAATTTGGTTGCAGCTGCAGTCAGTGTTAAAAATCAGTGTTAGTCTCTGCTCTGTTTTATCTTGGCCAATGCCTTCAGCAGCTTTCCAGCAGTGACCACAGCTTACGCTCTGTTTCAAAGGACAGCTGAAATGAGATGGAAATGCTTCTGGCCCCTGACATCACTCAGTCCTTGAGGACAGCAGGATATTCCTACTTTACAGCATAAGAAAGAATCTCATATTTTGGGAAACAAACAGCAGAGGACTTGACTTTTTTAGTAGGATATATAGCAGGAATATGCTGTGTGGAAGCCCCAGTGCCACACACCAGGGCACAGGGTAGAAGTGCTGTGTGTGCCAAAGGCAGGTTTGGTGTGCTGGGATCCAGGGAGAGGCTCTCATGTGCAGCTGTGCACCACCTGTCATCCTGGGCTCTCACCCACTGCCACTGGGTCACACACAGCCCTGGTTCTTGCACTGGCAATTTTTTAATTTTGCTTTTCCTTATGCATTTTGCATGAGGGAAGATGTGGTCTGAGTAGTACTTTGCAGTAATTGAGTATGATACCTATTTCTCAATGGACTTACAATCAGTAATTCCTTTTTGAATGCAGGGCAGTACATAAGGGGAGAACAGATCAGGTAACTGTGGCCCAGTTCCTTTGCTCTTACCCTCCAGCCTGCCAGAGGAATCCTCTCTCTCTCAGTTCCTCCAGCTGGTGCTTGCTGACTGTTGCTGCTTGGGGCTGCTTGAGTTTTAATTAAGAATGTGTGCAAAGTGCTTTGACAGCCTCAGGACAAAGCTGCTGTAGGTACACCAAGGATTTGAATACTTTTTGTTTCCCTTGTATTTCCCATGAGCTGGACTTTAACGTGAATTACTCTCATAGTTCATACAGATTCAGCATCTGATGCAATGAAGAGATTCTCTGTAATAACTGGCTTGCAATGAGCAGAAGTCACCTGCTTTGCCCTGAATAAAGCTGTGTTTGTCCTCCCTCAGGTTCCACTGTCTGGCATCCCGACTGTAAGCAAACCACTAAGTCTGAGGAGAAACTCCGGGTAAGCTGAATTCATGGCTCACTGACACACCATGCCTTTTGCACACACAATAATTGAATGTTGTTTTTAAGAGTGACTTTTTCCATGTTTTTTTTGCATAGCTGTCACAACTCTGGCAGAATATACAGTGGAGGCACTTCAGAGGTATTGCTCTGATTTTTAGGCTTACCACCTTCACATACCTGTCTCAGTGCACTGCCTTAAAGATAGTGTCATTTACTGACATACAGACGTGGCCAAGTATCTAAGACACTTCATTTCATATCTCAATTGTTGTGAGAGAGACTCCTAAGGAGAAGATATGAACAGGGCAAATGCTATCATATATTTTAGTGGTTTTGCACATCTGTGTAATTGCTCTATAGTTCTCCCCTGTTCTGCGTGGTTATTTGCAGCATTTAGACAAGATGAACTCTTATTTCTTTGCCATCCAAGTGAGCCTCAGCCTAAAGTGATCCTGATTTGAATGCCAAAAAGAGCCACAGTTACCCTTGGAGTTACATCAGCATATACAGACAAACTTTCTGGGTCAAATCCTCGGTGACAATAATGCTGCACTCTGATACATGCTAGAGCCTGGCTTTTTGCATGAACCAGGCAATTCTGACCCCTTATTCACTGATTCATCCTCTGGACAATTTTCTCTTTTTGATGTCTCAGTTGGTCCCTAGAATTTTGCTCATTTTCCAGGATATGAATATTAGAGACTGCATGTGAATAAATTGTCTTTCAGATAAGGAAACTAAGAGGTACTGGTATGGAGATACCTGTGACATCCTGTGGGTTGTATTCTGTGTGGGTCTCATTGACAGGAAGCCACATCCTCTAGCATTTATTCCACTACACTGGTCTGTAAAGCATCCCCACAGAGAAGTTGTTATGCTCATAGGTAATGTGCAGGTAAAATGCTGTTGAGCAGGGTTAGTGTGGGCAAAACCATAACTGGCCCTAGATGGGCATGTGGTCTAGAATGGCCAAACCTCAGTGCAGGTACCATCCAGCACTCACACATTGCCCTGTCCTGACATTTTGTAAGAGAATGGAAAATGATGCCAGACTGGATTTTCTTCCTCATTTAACAGTTTGAATGTAAGACAGTATTTTGGCCATGCTTAAGTGTCAGAATGCTTTTGCCTTGTAGTACTTGGTTGCAGTACAATGCCTCCCTTTCACTTGGACCCAGGAGTTTTATCAAAGCACTCCTGACTACACTGTGGCCCTTATTAGCCTTCTCCAGCTGACCTCATAAATCAGTTTGCTTGTTTCCATTCCCCATGGAAATGGCTGTAGTCCTCTTCAAGTATTTCCCTTTTTGTCAGTATTCTCCCCCCTCAGCTAATTTTAATTGAAGTGAGGGAAATAAATGGAATCACTCACCTGCAAGGCATTGCCTAAGTGAGGAAGAGGATGTGAAGCTGAAGAAGGCAGATTGAGGGAGCATCTGAGCAGTGTGACAGCAGAGCTGTCCTGCAGCACCATGCTCCTGGAGAAGACCTTCATAGGTTTAATAGGTCCTTAAAAGGCACTGATGAATGCACCCTACTGAAGCTGGCTGAGATGTGCCATTTTTAGCTTCTGTGATACATCGTAGATTGTCTGCTCTGGTGCAAAGTCAGAACCTTATTTTAATATCAGCTGGAGTTCACTTTGATGGCTTTGACATGTGCTTCATCCTGTTGACCTAAATGAAGACAGTAGCAAACAGGTAGGTACAGAAACAAACAAAACTGGGAATACTATTTGCTATTTGAGCATGTCAGCACTAAATTGGGATATGTACTTTGATTGAATTTTAGTTTTTTATTCAGAGTCAGGCCTAGATTTTCTGGTGGTTCTGCAAAAAGCCAGTGCCGTTGCCTATTTGCTTGCTGGGTTTCCTTTCCCTGTAGAACAAACCAAAACAAAAACCCTTTTATCACTGAAGTAACTTCAGAAGTTTTCAGCAAGTTCTGTTTTCTCTCAGTGACTGAATTGTGGTATAAACTAATCAGCATTTGAGCTGGTCAGGATCTGAGAGGGAGTTCAGAAAAGCAATGGTTGCTTTAGATCTTTTCCCCATGGATATTTGTGGAAGTTTGAAAAGACAAAACAAGCAGAAAACAAAGCAACCATATGCATGTTACAAAAATATATAGTTTGGTGTTTATTTACAACTGTCTGGCTGTTACGATTCTGCAGCGGTCAGTAAGTAACAGAAACTATAACACAAGCAGATGATAAAAACTTGATTGAAAAAAAGAGCTTAACCACTGAACTGGGGAAACTGCTTTCCTTTTCACTCATTTTTCCCTTTTGTGTTCCATGACAGCATTCCTCATCTGAGTTCTTTTATCCAAAGAGTCTGGTTCTGCGCAGGCCACGCTCTGCAGAGGTTTGCTGTTGTGTTTTCATAGTGTTGATAAAGATCTTCTTTACTGAGAAGATTCCTCATTACTGTCATTTGCTGCGCTTGCTACTACTCCTGCCACAGCTTTCCTGCTATCACTTGCCACCATGGGCACTGACGCTGTATTTTGCATCACTTGTTTCAGTGTTGCTTGTTAATTCTCACATTTTTTTATTTTGTTTAATGAAATGCTTACAATTAACTTTTTTATTTTAGATTCAGATGAGCTTTTGGGGTCTGTAGTATTGGTCTTCCAGTATTTCAGAGAGTTTTCCTTCTGAAACAAAAAATTAAGTGTACATATGAAGCAAATGAAAATGGTGAAAAATATCTGACTTTAAAGTGATGGTTAAAAAGAAATAGTTTTCCATGAACAATGACTTATGTTTTTAGGGGGAAAAAATCCATCAGTTAGGTTGCTTCCTTTTTTATATATATATTGACCAACTACCCATGAATACTTTAGTTGAGAAAATGCTAATAAAACCCCAGGTTTGGATATATTCTGTGTGCTGCCTGAGAGCATTTGCCTCTCTAGTCTGGTGCATGCTCACATCTGAGTTGCAAGGTCCTTTCTGTGCTGCTGACTCTGGAGTAGCTGTCCACTTTCAGATTTTACTGAGTTTGCTTTGCACCTACAAACACAACCCAACTCCATTTCTTCTCCCTCAGAGCAGTGTTTATTTGTTGGTTGTGTCAGCTGTGGGCTGTGTGGCTGTGCTGGTGCAGGTGCACCTGAGGTGGTTTTCAGCTGGTGATGGAGTCAGAGCGCACTGGTGCAGGCTGGCAGCAGGCAGAGTCCATGCCCCTGGATTTCCTTGGTGTTGGTTTGTGCACCCCTCACATCTCTCATGGCAGAGTAGATGTACTTGGACAGTGGAATTCAGTTCTGTGATTCAGTGGGGATTAATGCAAGCCCTTTGTCCTGCATCGTGGTTTAGTTACCTAACTACTATTGAACACCTCTCTCTCTGTTAGCTACAGATCTGTGTATCAAGAAAATGCAGCATAAAGATGTGTTATCAGTGCTCCTAAGGAGAGCAGTGTCTCTTCAGTCCTAGGCTTTATGGAATAAAATTTTGGAGTCTGAGAACAGAAAACTGTGGGACCATTTCACTCATCTTTTAGGCCAGTGTAATGACTTTTTGCATTTGGCTTAGTGCACACAACTCTGAGTTTCTAGTGTTAAATCCAGGAGCCTCAGGATTAAAAACCCAAATCCTATTCAATGTATTAGAAAAATATGAAAGGCAAAATAGGAGCAGCCCATGTCAAAATAAAGGTGTGTTCTCCTTCTTGCTTTGTAGACTGTGTAGGGTACAAATAACTTAGGGTCAGATGAATATCCTCTTGTGTAAATTTGGTCACTAATAAATGCTGTTTAGATTTACATGGTGATTTACAAGGCAGATTTTGGCTTCAAGTCTTTTTCTACAGAGTAGACAAAGTACAAAGGTACTGTCACTGTTGTTGCTATAAAAGTGGGCCAAAGGCTTGAATCTGCATGAAAATTATAGTTAGAAAATGGTAGGGTGAAATCCACTGAATTCTCTGAAAGCTTGTGTTGAATTCAGTATGTTCTGGACTTCCCACTTTATTTTCTTGTTCTTCCAACTTAACTTACTCTTGATGAAGGCTGAGTTTGCATGAATAGTATCATAGAAGTTTGTTTGGTACCAACATACCTTCAGTGATTACATGCTGAAAATCCATTCTCCCTTCTGGCCTTTATGTCCAGAAAGGAAAGAAAAATTAGTCATAACCTATTAATATCTGTGTCTCTGTGAGTCTGAACTAAACCTGTTCACTAGTTTTGTCTTGATGCATATTTAGTGTAAGAGAAATAAGGAATGCATGAATTTCAAGGAAACAGTCTTGTACAGAGAAGGGTACACTTAAACCAGCATAGAGGCACAAAGAATGCTGTCATTGAGGGACTTTGTTGGTCTTGCACAGCCATTGAAAATTACAGAAATCCATAGGAAATCCATATTTTATGAGCCCTGGTTCCAAATCCTAATCAACTGTAAAGTCTTGAAATCGATAGAGCAGGTAGTCAGTGTAAAAAGTGTTGTACTGAGAAAGTCAAATCCCTTGCTGTTGCTAAGTCTACTCAGGACAAGAAATTCCATCCTAATCTTCTATTTATTTAAAATATGCTTCACTTAAAGTAGCTTCTGAGGTTTAGAGAATTTGCTTAAGCTATAATGTTAAATGTTATTAAGTGAAAACATATTCATTCTTCTGCAGCTATTATCACCGCCTTGCATAATGAACTCTATCAAAAAATTAAGGCAGGTACTGTAAATGGTGACGATGCCTTTGTAAAAGCATAGTGCATCCATTTGGCCAGATGTTCTTGGGATCAGTTTTGATCTGGTTGCCTGCACCTGTAAGTCTTTACAGAGCATGATGCTGAACATCTGTACTTGAGAATGCCAGAGCCACCACATTGTAGCAGCACCTGGATGATGTGAATGGCTCTAGTGGGGACTTTTTTTTTTTTAAGAAGTTATTTATTTAGATGATGTACTGTGCATGATGACATAACAAACAGGGGTAAATGCAGATAAACATCTTAAGCTTTGTAGTCTAATAGTGAAATATCAAGTTAATCAGTTTGGGGCATCTGCATGGGTGATCTGATAATTGAGCACTCAACTCACGATGAACCTTAGAGGATGAGCATGGCAGTTGGTATTCTCTCTACTGATCTGCAAATGAAACTGGTAAAGAACTTTTGTGTTGAAGGTAAATGCATGGAATGAAGAACAAAAACATAAAAATTAGAAGTCTGTGATAAAGTGGGAAATACTGAGAAATCTTGCAAATACTTTAGATGCTTTGTGATCTGTTTTTTCTTTTGGCTCTAATGACATGCATGAATTTTTCTTGACTTAATTTTTAAATTTATTTTTTTCATATACTTCATAGAATTTCTGTATTTGGTACAGACATCCTGTATTGGTATATTTACTACTGTTACATCCATTTGTGTGGAAGAGGAAAGGAAAAAAAGATTACTCTTGAACTCTCAGAAAATGTGGAGAAGCCATGTACCACCAGAAAAGAAAAAGAAGATTAGCTCTTCATAGAAATTTCCCTTAAATTTCTCTACACAAAGGTGGCTTTATAAAAGGCTGTATTTGAATCCTTCAAGGAAAAGAACAATCATATAAAAATGTTTCATATCTCTTTGTAGAAGAAGTAAGGCAGCTTAACTTGTCTTGTTGCTGGGAGTGTAGACCAAGTGTCACAGGGCTATTGTGATGGAAGTAAATACTTCTAAATTGTTGCATCCATATTAAAGATTGTGTCCTTTTTCTTCACCTTTTTCTTTCAATAATGTATGAAAGAGATGCACTCGTGTTATCTCCAGATCTCCATTGTTAAAGGTTACATCAGGGCCAGCGCTATTCCTGTTTTAGCTCTGCTCTGATCAGCTCCCCTCCAGGATGGAATTTACACCCCAGTGCAGTTACATCAATAGAGAACTTGACCTCCAGAGTGTCTCTTGCCACCTGTGTAACACACAGAGTCACAATGGTGTTACACAGGGTCAGGGATCAAAGTGTAACATTCAGTCTAATAAAAGCCACACCAGGTCACAGATTTTCCAACAGGAGCTTTTATGGCCCTCATAGGAGAGGAGCCAACCATAGCAACTAAAAGTGTGCCAGAGGAACAGCTTATATCAAGGAATCTTTGGTGTATGTTTGTTAAAGCAAGCAGCATAAATGTTTTTAAGTGCAGTGCAATTGTCTTTAGGGAAAAGTGCAAAGCTGTGAAGGATTCCAGACCATATGGGAAGAAGCAGGGTAGGAAAGAGCCATCTGTGATGGAAACAGCCTGTGTAACTCAAAATAAGAAATAGGGCAGAGTGAGGCAGAAAGGGTGAGAGTAGATGTACGAGTCCTTTTTCATGCACTGTCTTCAAGGGTATGTTTAGAAATAAGCCAGGAACAGGACTGGGAGCTGCTGGAGGAGCTCAGAGTTGCAGGTCTGCTTGGATTCAGCTCCTCAGGACAGGAGCAGAGTGTGCTCCGGCCGTGGCTGGCAGCAGGGTGTCCTGACCAGGCAGTGGGGAGCTTTGCAGTAGGCGGAAGGTAAAATTGATGTACACAGAAAGAATCACAGAAAATAGAAAACTGATTTAAAGGGTGTCATTCCTGGCTCATGGCCTTGTTAATGGGATGGTGAAGAGGAACTTGGAACAGAAACACAGTGAGGAAATGAAGAACAGGTGCTACAACTTGCCAGTCCATCTGACAATTCCTCTTAACTCCAGGGTTAAGAGCACCTAAGAAATTATTACCAGGATATAGCTGAATCTACTTAAGATGTCTAACTTTATTAAGTAAATTCACTGAAGTGATAAATGCAAGTGAATTTTCCTTAAACAAAAAGGTTTTCAGCAGTGATACGAAGAGATGGAACTAAGGAGCTGGAGTGAGGACTGAGAATTTCTTGTTTTTGAGGCGATTATGAAAGATCCAAAGGGCCTGCCAAATGGGAATAAGCCATAACTGCCTCTAACACTTGTTTTCCTACAACAGGGAAAACTGAGCAGACAAAACTCTCAAAGTATGTCTGCCAAAAGCCAAAGGTAACAGAGACACCCCTAAAAGTACCTCAAGTACTTAATACTGTTCCCCATGTTGTAATGAAAACAATTGTTTTCCATAGTAACTGCAGCAACTCAACATGTTACATGTGTTCCACTCAAACAGAGTGAAATGGAAGAATGGAAGGGGGAATAAAGTGTTTCTCAACAGCAGCCAGATTTTCCAGCTCAATTCTTGTAACATTTCCATGAAACAAGTGCTTGTTGTTTGGTTTATTGCTTTGGGAGGAGCTTAAGGCAGATGAGAAAATTCTGTTCCCTTTTGAGATGTAGGAATTTGCAGCCTCAGAGAGAAAAGAAAAGAAACGTGTAAAGGTCCAGCTGAGAAAGTGTTCTCAAACATGCTCTGGAGAGGACTTTGTCAGTCCACAGCTACATCTGCTCTCTGTTTGATCTGAATCTTACATTTGTTGGTGGAACGTATTCAAAGACTTTTGTTTCTCTAACTCTCCCAGAATGTGGTGACTTAATTTTCAGAAGTGAAGTCAGAGAAAGCCTGCTGTATAATCCATGACCAGTCTTCAAGCACTTTATATACAGATGGTTCCAATAGCTTCTCTGGCTTTGAAATTAAAAGTAGAAAGTCTCTGGGGTCAGTTGAAGGCTCCTTCAGGAAATGTATGCTGAGAAGTAAGATAGGTCCAGTAGCCTTTTTGTGTTCATCCAATATTTCCTATGAAACAATGAGCCAGGCTGTCAAGCCTTGTTTCTCTTCAGTTGTGCCTGAAGGTCCCTTAGTCCAGGGGGCCTAATGTCACAAGCTGATGAGATAAGGACTGTTTTCCAGGATTTAATTTAAAGTGACTTTAAGGTATCCCACTGCACTGGTGTCATCAGAGTCTTGTGCTGACACAAAGTTTTTTGATGGGATTTGGTTCTTTGCAGTCAGTTAGGGAGCAAAACTTGTTGATGGTTTCTCGGTTGCAGTTGGGATGTTGTTGACTTGACTACCTTTGTGTATGTGCTGTGTGCCAAGTTTAGCAGTAATCATCACAGTAACCAGGGAGACTTTTGATCAAATAGAATACTTTGCAAATGCATCAGGTTTTCAGGATCCCCACAGGTCATCAGTTGTTTTCTCTCCTCTCACAGAACTTCCCCCAGGGCATCAGTGTCTGTTTAGTCCTGAAAAAGTGTTGGAAAATCTACTAAATATAGCAGCACTAGCTCTGTAGGGATGAGAGTGTTCTCATGAGTTTCAGTTTTCAGGACATTGTCATTAAACATGACTTTTGCAGTATGGGGAATCATGACACTGCAACCAACATTTGACTTCCCTGCTGCAGCTTGGTTGTGCTGCAGATGTAGGGAACAGCTCCAAGCCAAGGATTTCAGGTCCTTTTACTTAGGAAGGCTGAATTCAGTTCTGCTGATGTCATTCCTAATGGAAGTCCAGGGATTGAACAGCTGGAAGGAGATTACACATGTGCTGTGCCCCTCACAACAGTTTTGTCTGCTGGACTGCTGATCCCTACAGTGGTTTGTGAACTAACCTGTTGCTAAAATGACCAGCAGGACTGTCCTGGATGGTTCTTTGTATGGCTCCTACAGTGTCTCTGCAGGTGTTTTTTGATTTTGTTCATTATTGTTGTCAGTCTAGTCTTCTACACTGTATGATTTAGAAAACCTCTTCCCCTCTCACACCACTCCTTCCCCTACCCAAAAAAATTAAAACCAAACCCCACTTGCCTCACAAGATTGTGGAATTTGCCAGAATGCTTGCATTTGTGTTGACATTTTTCTTAAATTCAGTTATTTCCAAGATATATGCAGATTTCTTCACTTAAAGTTGCCAACATTATTGGCTTCAGATTGCTCTCAAAAGTTCCCTTTTGTTTTTCAGCCCACAAGAACATCATCAGAAAGCATTTATTCCAGACCAGGTTCCAGTATACCTGGCTCTCCAGGCCACACTATCTATGTAAGTATTCCTGCTGATGAATAAGCTGCTGAGCCTTTGCTTGCACATGAGCTACTCATGCTGAAATAAATCACTTTTATATTGATGCTTTATTTTAGTGCTTAAATTGTTAAAAACCTTCACCATGTAGCCTTTATAGCTGCAGGGTTTCAAGAGCAGGGTAGGCCTTTTCCAGGTCACATTTCTCTTGGAAAGGTACAGTAAATCTTTGGATGTCACTTCGTGTTGTGAAGAGGGATAGAGGGCAGAGGGATCATTTGGCTTTGTAAGGATTTTGTGAGGAGATCTGTGCACTTTGATACACAATTTTTGAGAGGTCTGCTCTTGCACTCAGGAAATGTGGGGAGCAGGGTCAGCTACACTGAAAGAAACCAATCTGATCCAACACCTTCCAGGTCAGAAATCAGATTTTTCAGTTGTGAAAGGAAAGGTGGTTTTAATTTAGGAAAAAAAACGTTATTAAGCATAATGCTAAATCACTGTTTTATCAATTACCTTGAGATTATAAAGATGAAAATTTAGGGTAAAACCCAGAAATTAGGCAGCAACATTTACAATAATGCAGAAAAAAAGGTCCAAAATTAAAAATCTCACGTCCTGAGTTAAACTCTAGTTCTATGCATTTCAACAACCACAAAAATAAGCTGATATATGAAAAGTGTTTACACTGCATATATCAAAAGACAAAGCACGTCCTGGAGAACTGCCATTATGTGGGTAATATCAACTTCATAATCTGTTGCTTATGAAAATAAATTGTTGCTCAAAATCACTGTCTGTGGAGCAACATGGCAGCCTAGATCAAGGTCTACAAAAAAACTGTAATAATTTATATTGGATTAAGAGTATCCAGACATATTTGCACCTCATTAACAAACTGGTAAAAGTATTACAGAAATAACATATATTGATATACCTAAATATTTTAAGGATTAAAATGGTTTAAGGTATTTTATAATATCTGGTAATTAAAAGCTAAACAGGTTTGAGTCTCTTTGTAGAGAGTGAATGTCCCAAATATTTCAAGCCTTGCTTCTCTAGCAAGAAAGGTTTTGTTTCTAGTTTAAGGCATTTCTTAAGAACTGCCAAGACCAGTGGTTGTTAAAGAGCTTGTGAAATGCATATTAATCTGAAATTACTAGGTGCTAGGACTGAGAAAGAGCAGAAGTCAGTGTGAGTTTCCTTATGCAGTCTGCTGTGAATAAAGTATCTTTTAGAAGTGTTGAAAAACAATTTGAATATCCTCTTTCAGTTTTAGTCATAAATGTATTTCTGTAAGGTAAATAAACATATATGAGGATTTATTTAAAGTCTTTCTGTAAGTAAAGAAAAATATTAGTTATCTAAACGAAATGTAAGGCCTCTTTCTGTCTCACTCCAATGGGTGCAGCTGACTTGGGAATTTATTTCCTACTTCTACTTTTTTAACTAGTCAAGATCTCCTTGCAGTCTTAGTGGACAAAAAAATAGTCCATGCTTGCACTATGTAGTTGGTAGTTGGTTTAGTCAGAAGCTTGGGCATAGGATGAGTGATGAATGCTATGTAATTATTTTATCTGGTGGTTTGGATACCCAGTCCTGACAGTCCTCCTTGTCTTTTTATTTCCTTCCAATAAGTTCTGTTTCCTCTTGTGTGCACAGTTATAAATTGAGTATCTGTCTGTGGTCTTCAGCATGAAATCCTTTTGTAATCTCTGTAATCTGCAAACTAAATTGATGTTATCACCCATTTTGCATATGGGAAAACAAGAGCAGAAAGGTGAAAATACTTGCCTGAGGCCACAAAATGAGTCATTGGCAGAGCTGAAGTTTCCAGCTCACTGCTGGGGATAAAAAAACTTTTGTAACTAGATCTATATATGCTATGTTCTTTCTTCCCTAAGAGGAGAGAAAACACTGTGAGCTGCTGCAGAGGAGGCCTGCTGGAGAAGAACAAGAAGCATTCACTCCAGATGTAGGGTGCCAAAAAGGGGTTTCCATAGCAACAGTGTGACAACAAATACACAAAATCATGAATTGTGTAAAACAGAAATTGCCAGTGCATTTGTGTAAGTTAATTTATCTTCTGTCTTTAACCTTTAGGCAAAAGTAGACAATGAAATCCTTGATTACAAGGATTTAGCAGCCATTCCCAAAGTCAAGGCCATTTATGACATTGAACGTCCAGACCTAATTACTTATGAGCCATTCTACACCTCCGCCTACGAGGACAGACAGGAGAGACAGAGTCTTGGAGAGGTAATGACCCATTACCAGCACCTCATTCTGCTGTGCACTGCATCCAGAGCCTGCTTTGCTTCCCATGGGCACTGCTGGAGGTGGCTGCTGCTGCTGCTCACACTGCTTTGTGTCTGTCTCATCTGGGGTATGGGGTGCTGCCTCATGTGTGGGGCTGCAGGGTCAGACACCTACATCAGCACAGGGGGCAGCTCTGCAGGCTGTCCCTGTGTGCCTCCTCATGACTCCCATGGATAACGAATCTTTGGGAATGGCAAGGCACGTGGGGCAAAAGCCAGTGTGCTGTTCTGCCTCCTCATAGCTCCCATGGATATCTAATCTTTGGGAATGGCAAGGCACGTGGGGCAGAAGCCAATGTGCTGTTGTTCTGTGCAGCACCAATATTCACAGGAGGATAGGAGGAATACCGTGATAGTCCATGGACTAGGAGCAGCAGGATACTTATCTCACAGAAATATACCAGACATACTGGATAAAATTGTGTCAGTACGAAGTTCTCTTCCACCTGGGAAAGCAGGTTGTGTTACACAAATACCTGCCTCACATTTTAACCTGCTGTCATTTAGTAAGGGTTCTTCTATCATGCAGCAATAAGAAAACGCTGTCATTTATTCTTCTAAACTTGTATGTGAAGGTGTCTTTCAGATTGGTGGTCCCCAGTTTTCCCAGGTGAATTTTCATGGCTGCAATTACTATTTACATGATTCCAGTGCAGTCTGTGGAGCAGGCTTTGTTGTGTAATACCATCTGTCTGTGAATCAGACTTCCTGAATGCAAATCTAAATGGACGTGAAAAGGGATTTACTGCTGCAATCTCAGTGACCTGACTGTAACTCAATTGAGTATGAAGATAAGTTGAAGAATTTTTTTTTTACAGTAAATCATTCAGGCACCAGTGGTCTGTAGATCGCCAGCTCAGTGTGACTAATAATCTGTTTCCTTATCAGTGTTCTGCCCACCAGCAGGTCAGAACTACATCAGTTTTTCTCCTTTGTTATTAAATGTTTTATAGAGATAGTTTTTTAAATCATGAATTGGAAATTCAGCTCAGGAATAAAATAAGAGATTAACAGGTCAGAACATTACAGAATTTCTCCCCTCCAATTTATATTGGTAGTGAATCCAGCTGGCATCTGGTTCAAAACCACAATGAGAAGCATTGGTGACCTCTGACCAGTTCCAACAGGCCTGACCCATTCCACAAAACCTGCTACAAACACATGTCTCTTGTTAGTCACACGGGGGGAACTAATCTCACAGAGAAGGTGAACTACATGTTAATCCTTAAAGGGGAGCTTCTTACTGACAAAGCAGTATGTTGGAAGCTGATAAAGCAGTATGGTGTAAGTTGTCTGCTTTTATGCTTGTTCTGGGAATAAACAGAAGTCTTTGGGGTTTTTTTACACCATATTTTCACCAGCATTAAATTCAGTGAATTTCTACTGAGTACAGAAATTTGTTCTGGAAACAGAAGGGGCTCTCACCTTCTTTTCAGAAGATCTTGGGTTCTCACCCAATGCTGCTGCTGACTTCTGTCACCTTGGGCAAGTTACCTCACCTCTTTGTATCTGTTTCTCATCCCTTCCCTTGCCCTAATGAGAACACAAGCCCATTGGCGTGGAGTGATCCCTTACCCTGTGTTTGTGTTGTGGTAATCGAGTGACAGCAGTCTTGGTACAACATACATCAGTCACCATCATCTTTAAAAAGCAAAGAAGGTGACATGTTCAGTTGTGCAGTGATTTATCCTGCATTCTCTTTGCAAAGGGTGTGTATGTGGTGGTGTTAAATAAAAGGGGACCCTCAGTTTATGCATGAAGAATGAGAAATGCCCCTCACTGTTGTGGTGTTTGAGGGTCCCCAGGATGAGAGAAGAGATGAGAATCTTGTGTCTATGTTTCAGGAGGCTGATTTATTACTTTATGATATACATTATATGAAAAGAAAATTATATATTAGAACTATACTAAAGAAAGAGAAAGGAGACATCAGAAAGCTAGAAAGGAATGATAATAAAATCTTGTGACTGACCAGAGTCCGGCCACAGCTGGACCTGTGCTTGGCCATTAATTAAAAACAATCCACATGAGACCAATCAAAGATGCACCTGCCACGTTCCACAGCAGCAGATAATTATTTACATTTCATTTCTGAGGCCTCTCAGCTTCTTGGGAGAAAAATCCTAGCAAAGGATTTTTCAGAAAATATGTCTGTGACACCTCACCATGATTTAAAAAGAAAAAAAAAAGCAGTCTCAGCAAGGAAGGATTTTTGGGTGTACAAAGGAAGATGCACAGAGATGGACACAAACTGTAATTCTAGGGAATGGGCTGTCAGAAAACGATAGATTTTTTTGGGCACAGAAAGCGAGAAAACAGCGTGGCAGTGAGCAGAGCCGGCTGGGGTTGCACTCAGGGCAGGGACGGGCAGGGCAAGGCAGGGCAGGGCCGGGCCGAGCAGGGTAGAGCAGGGCAGGGCCGGGCAGGGGCAGGGGTGGCCGGGTAGGGCAGGGCCGGGTAGGGCAGGGCCGGGTAGGGCAGGGCCGGGTAGGGCAGGGCCGGGCAGGGGCAGGCATGGCCGGGTAGGGCATGGCCGGGTAGGGCAGGGCCGGGCCGAGCAGGGGCAGGGGTGGCCGGGTAGGGCAGGGCCGGTTCCCAGCCTCCCGGCCTCCCTCTCTCCCTCATCCCGCGCTGTCCCAGCGCCCTCTGGTGGAGAGTGCGGGCTTGCTCCGCCTGTCATCGCCCTCGGAAACACAAACCAGATCGGAAATTAACTGTTTAATTAAATTAATTCGTTAAAGTTACCAGAAACTGCCAGGTATTCAGGTTCTTCAGGATCTGTCACTTCTGCCTTGCAAGCAGCAGCCTGGTGAACACCGAGGCTGTCTGTTCTCAGCTCCTGCTTTTGTTGGGTATATATTGAGAAGCATCACTTTATCTCCTTTATTTCAAGCATTCTGTTTGTTGAAAGCACTAAATGCTCTGAAACACCTTTCACTAAACAAGCAGACATAAAATGAAAAAAAAGAATTTTATTTTCTAACATGATAGATGCTTCCAAATGGAGCAGGGATCCCACCTGGTAGTTCAGGTAAAAGACAGCTAAAATAGATTAGTGTGGCATCCAGAATGATATCTGTAAAAGTTAGCAGAAATTTCCTAGATGAAAAAATGACCTATGTGGCTTCAGGTATTAGAGGAGACTCTCAGATCATAAAGGAATAGAGAATTGAGACTTTTGCAGTAGAAATTTTTATATAAGTTTGGTCAGAAGAAGCCCTCTGCCTCTTCCCTTTCCCTTTCCCCTTCCCCTTCTGGAGCCCTCACTGTATTTCCACTGGCCTGCTGTTCTGGGATTGAGCTGCTTTTCTCACTCACCTGCCCAGTGTTTGAAACTAATCATAGTGTGGCCTTCTGTGATAGACCAGGTTTTGAAGGACCTGGAAAAGCAAACATTCCTTGGCAGCCTTCGAATTTGAGATCTGACAGTTCACCTGTGCATGATGAAACACTAAATTGGCTGCAGAGTGAGCTTCCATTTCCCAAAAAGCCACGTCAGCTAGTGATGGAGTAAAAATACATGGAAGGAAAAATACCTGGATTCAGCATGCTACTTTCTGGGCTGCCTTCCCAGTCTTAGATTCCTGTGACTACCTTTTACTGTAGCCATTACCTCAGAATCCAGGTAACCCCAGCAGATGATAGAAATTAATTCATGTAGAGTAACACATTAATTGCTAGGAGAAAAATGTGAGAATGCACCTCACAAGTTGTGCTTTTTTCATTCATATTGAAAGTTTTAGGTTAGCTCTCAGTTTTTGTAGAGAATGTTGTTCCAAAGCAAGGAGGAAGGTGGAGCAAAGTTTTTACAGCTGCTGGTGTTAGATGATAGGAATTAGGAAAATAGGAATATAAAATATTTTCAAGACTTTGATGGAAAGTAGCAAAAGCAGTTTTAAACAGCTTTATGGAAATTTGCTGAAAAGGAGTTGTTATCTATCCAGTAAAAAATGTTGTTCCTTTGTTTGGATACTCAGCATTCCCAGTGTCACCAGCTCCATGAGAGTGAATGGTCTCTCAGTCCAAAATTTATGGATATTTACCAGCTGGATATTTATTACCAGAAACTGCATACATTTTACACTACTGCTGTTGTACATTAGTGTAGTAGTTGGACCAGAATCAGCAGTTTTGCTTCTGAGATATTATCTTAATAGCTATAACATTCTATAATTGGGGTCTTATTTAAAAGCATAATCTCTTGCCCAGTTTACTATGACAAATAATATTGAAGTTTTGTGCACAAAGGAAATAATTAAATCTTGATCTCCCAGCTTCAAATTTCCTGGTGGTTGAAGAGCACATAACTAGTAATTACACATAGCTTTTATTCTTGTTTGTACCATCAGCATATGCATAATCATATGTTTCTTCTAAAGGCGTTTCTTGCCTCAGTTTCCTTATGTGTTACAGAAACTTTTCATAATATTGTGCATATTTCTGCCCACTGGCCTTTGTGCAGTTCTTTCAATACACATGCTTGTAATTCCTGTCTGTTCTCCTTACGTAACCATGGAGCAACACAGAGATTTAAAGGAGGTCACATCAAAGAAATGTTGATGACAACTACGTGCTCCTTTGCATGGGTATGAAATGTAAGGCCTTGGGGAAAAGCACATTTTTGCCAGAGTGTGTGCGTTGGAGGGAAAACATGCTTCATCCTGAAAGATACTCTGATTTTCCATGCAAAAGCTCTGAGTTAAGTTTATTTACTTTTGATTTCCATTTTAAAGAATTCTTCATGACAGGCATGGTTGTTAAATTAATAACTCTTTCTGATTTTGATCTTTACAGCTATGTTTTAATTACCACAGTGATTAGATGGCTAAGATGATCTTGCATGGTACTTGACTGAATTAATCACACTTAAAAAGATTCTCCCAGAAACTTTAAACGTCAATGATTTATGGACCAGTCCCTGAGCCACGTGGAAAAAGCAGGTTTCAGTGCTGGAATGGTCTCAATAATTTCTGCATTGCCACTTTACACTGTCATATGTCAGAGTACCTGCAGCAATGTTTAGATTACCATTTTCTGGCCCAGCATATGCAATATTTCATAACCTTATTTTTTGTCTTTGCAGTCTCCAAGGACTTTATCACCCACCCCTTCTGCAGAAGTAAGTTTGGTGGAACCTTTGGGGGCAGTGTCCTTCTGTGATTAGAATCATACCCTCGAGCCAGTGCAGGCATTGGGTTTCTTGTCAGTCAGATCCATCTGTGTTTGCCACACAGGCATGTTTTCTCAATGTAGAAACTTAACAAATATTATTTCTAAGAAGGAAACACGAAGCTCGTATTGTACAAGAAGTGAAGCTGCCGCTCCTCCCACTAAAGCAGAGCCCTTTGTCCAGCAGGTGTCACTTGTGGTGCATTCCTGCTCCTCGTGGCACAGGCAGATTCAGGTCTCGGGAGCTGCAGGATTTACAGCAGATAAAATACTGCTCTAAGCATCCAAATAACCCGTGTTTGCTGCTGAAACATTTGCAGTTTTCTCTTGAAGAAAACATAACTATGGTCTGGTTTGGTTTTGCTTTGCCAGAGGAGTGAGTTTGAACATCTTAATTATATGGAAGAGTTGGGAAGTCATTTGTCAGGATACAATCGATGCCCTTGCAGAATCATCATCATTGCATTATCCTATTGCTTATTTGCAACATAAAAGCTGCACTTATCGCTACTAGTTAAAAATAAAGGGACTGTAAATTTCTTGTAAATCTTCATGCATTCATCAGTCCTTTCCCTTTTGTCCTGGTTTAGTTTGCTTCATGGAGGGGTGGGGGTGAGGATGTAGTTTGTTTTTTGGTTTTTGTGTTTGTTTCTTTTATTGGCTTTTGTACCCCCAGGAAACCAGGTAAACTGAATTTTGCTGTACAAGGTGTCATGTTTTCAGATGCATGGGGAATCTGATTTGGATATAAATACCTGCTGATACAGCTGGTGACACATGGTCAGTTTAGCCACAGAGAGCTCTGTGCTGCAGCTCTTGAATTCTTGCTGCTCTCCAAGCTCCATTAGCTTGCTGATGGCCAGTTGATGTGTCTTGTGCAGGACACTGCAGGACACACATGCTCTGGATGCAGCTTCCCTTATGGACTCAGGGAACATGGGCAAATCTAGGATTGTTACAGAGCTTAATAGAAATTACAGGTTCCGACTCTTCCACGACTGAATTCTGACTGTAAAAATGGGTTGGAGCAGATCCTTGGTAATGAAGTAGGTTGAAAGCTTAAGGGATGTTGCTATTTCAGTCGCTTCTGCTGATGCCTTCAGATCCACAGAACTTAAGTGCTGCCAAAAATGTGTTCTGTGCACTTCCATTTACCAGTGGCTGCCTCTGTCCTGCAGGGCTACCAGGACGTTCGGGACCGCATGATTCACAGGTCCACCAGCCAGGGCTCCATCAACTCTCCCGTGTACAGCCGCCACAGCTACACCCCCACCATGTCACGTTCCCCCCAGCACTTCCACAGACCTGGTAAGGCCAACTGCATTGCAGATCCATGCAATAATATTGTTTCTTTGCTATGCTGCTCAGTGGTGCAGTGAAGCACTTCTTTCTCTTAGAAGTGGAAGTTTCGGGTTGAAGAATTGTTGTGTATTTTAATGTCTCGTTTTCTACCTGGTTTTTTGTTCTGGATTGACATAGTCTTTTGCACTAGGCTGTTTCTTGTATCATAAATATTCATCTTCTGGTTTTGTTTCAAATCAAATCTTTTAAATATTTGTATGCTTCTGTAAGCAAGCAAAAATTTGCAGCAGTGAATCACAAAGTTCATTCTGGAATTTGGGAAAAGTATCACATATTGGAAACAAAAATTATGGCTTGACTGTACAGAAGTTAGTAATTTAGGTTTATTCTCTTGTAAAAAATTCCTTTAAAGCTTGGTGCAGCCATAGAATCTCATATTCAGAAGCAAAACACCCATATGTTCCAAATTGCTTGTAATTTTTTAAGACATGGACTCAGAAGGTCTCTTTTTAATTAAAGCTGTAGGCAATTGCCTGGGAACACTTGAAAACATACTTTATTTTCTGGTTTAGCAGTACAGTAAAGAAAATGTACAGGTCATTCAGGTTCCCAGTGCCTTCAAAATTACTGGTTGTGTATCTAAAAGCAAGATATGAAAATGAGCTATTCATCCACACCCAAAATGCATAAAAATGTATATGGCTAAATGCTACTCATTGAAGACTTTTCAAGACTGATTTTTTTGTGTATGGTAATGAATTAAATCTTTGTGATCTGTTTTTGAATTAATTGATACAATTGCATGGTTTCATCTTCGTTGGTGATTACAGCTGAACAGTTGGGATGCCAAAAGCCCATATGCAATAGGAGCTGCATTTTTAAAATTAAAGATTTATAATAGAGCCACCACTGTGGAACTTGAATGCTGTAGCCATTTCCTAGAGGGGGTGGGCTGAAAGCAGCCAATTGTGTCTGTCAGTGAATGCCTTATTTAAGGGACCCAAGGGAGGTGGGACAGAAGCAAATTGTGTCTGATACTTGGTGCTGACAACATGACTGTGTTTTAAGATGACGTTACAACTGAAACTGAAAGAGACTTGAAAACATGAAAAAGCTGCAAACTTCTGTCCCTTGGTTCTCCATGTCTGAGGGGATTTTTCCATTTTTATCTGTTGTCTCAGGGATATGAACAAATCCAGGCCCTATTCCAGACTTGACTGTGATTGAGTTTTACTGTCTGTGTTCAGTCAAAGGCCTTCCCCAGAAGCAATCTCTGTTTATGTAACTCTTGTGATGGGCAGATGAGCTCAAGCCAGACTTGTGAGCCAATGTAAAATCTTCCAAAGTCCACAGCCTGAAGGGTTTTCTGGAGAGATATTTGTTCAAACTTATCTATGTTCAGATGATCTCATCTTGGGCTCACCTGTTACTGATCCTCATATGACACAGAAGTAATTCTGTATATTTTGTCATTTGATGTTTCCTACCCTATTTTGGGGTAATTGTTGAAGCTACTTTAATAATTTTCCTACAGTAATTATTTATTGAATAATAGCACAAACATATATATTTTTTCCTCCTAATAGTAATTATTTTCACCATACTATTTTGCAAGAATAATTTCTCTCTGAATACACCCAGTGGCCCCAGATCACTTCTCTTTTGCTCCCAGCTAGCCCTTGAGAGAGAAGTGAACTGCTGTACTGACGTTGTCAGGATAAGGTTCTTCAAAAATCAAGTGCTACAAATTCTGAAAAAGTTTGCAGCCTTTTCCTCCCCTGGTGCCCTAGCTGATGTTGGCAGCATTTTTGGAATGTCTTAAAACAATAGAAAACAGCTTGCATGCCTCTTGACTGACATTTTTTGGTCAGGCACTTTTTAAACCAGCTGCTTTCTTAACTAATTGAGCGTCAACGTTTGTGATGTTTGCATGCTGGTAGCAGGCTACTTTCTGGTAACAAGGCATTGCTCAGAAGCTCATTAAGCCAATGATGTTATGCTAAATTAGCCATGCAGTTCAAGCCTAAGCCTCTCTTCTAACACTTCCTGTAATTTTGTCGTAACATTTACGGGCCCTTTGGTGCGTCTTTAACCGTTCTGTTGTTTTCTTTTCTCCTTCCTTCTTTCCAGAATCCTAATTGTTCAATGCCTTTTTTTTCCTCCTGCTTCCTTCGAAGCCTCCTTCCCTGCCTGTCTCTTATTGCTTTTCTTTGTCTCCGTTCTGTCCTGCCCCTGCCTGCCCGTGGCCGCAGAGCTGCTGGCTCTGGGCGCGCGGCGCGTGGCACCCCCGCGCTCCAGCGGCCCCGCGCTCCATGACTCCCGCCCCAACTCCCCATTCCGACACCACTTCATCCCCCATGCCAAAGGTAAGGAGCCAGGCCTCTCTCCAGGGAGTACCCTCCACCTGGAGACCTGTTGGCGCTCTGGCAGAGCTGTGAAGGCGTGGCTCTGGGAGGTCGCCGATGGCTGTGTAGCTGAGCATGCCTCGAAATGTGCTGCTGCACTCAGAGCTACGTTTAGAATAGACATAATGTCCTTTTTCTGGAGGAAATATGTCATTTCTAAGGGCCCTAGTTGAAGAGTCACCAAGCTTTTACCTGGTAGAAATACACAGAGAAGCATTGTCATTTATTGCTCAGAACCTGTATGTACCGAATTTAGCTTCTTTCTAAAGCAGTCCACAACAATCCCTTCAGCAGGTAGTTTATCAAATTTAATTATTACTACCCCATTCTTAAAGCGTGCAGTGAAAATTTGGTTAGTTTATCAAATTTAATTATTACCGCCCCATTCTTAAAATGTGCAGTGAAAATTTGGTTAGTTAGTTTATCAAATTTAATTATTACCGCCCCATTTTTAAAACATGCAGTGAAAATTTGGTTAGTTTGTTTATCAAATTGAATTATTACCGCCCCATTCTTAAAACGTGCAGTGAAAATTTGGTTAGTTAGTTTATCAAATTTAATTACTACCGCCCCATTCTTAAAACGTGCAGTGAAAATTTGGTTAGTTAGTTTATCAAATTTAATTATTACCGCCCCATTTTTAAAACATGCAGTGAAATTTTGGTTAGTTTGTTATCAAATTGAATTATTACTGCCCCATTCTTAAAACATGCAGTGAAAATTTGATTACAGCAATGCCTGAATGAGGGCAAGGTGATCAAAACTATGAAGAAGGGAGAAAAAGAGATTATATAAGGATCAATGGCAAAAAGGAACTTAATCTTTGTTATTCACCTTGGCAATTATTAGGGCCCAACAAAATAAAATTAAAATCTCTAGGCCTCTCCTCAACTAAGGCAAATCAGCAGGCTCTGCTGAAGGCAGTAGCACTGCAAGGATTTACATTATTTGAGAATCTGGTCTTTTTTTCAATCTTTTACTTTCCATGGTTTGAGTTGGAGGAGGATTCTTCTTTCACTGTGTCCCTTCAAGGGACTCATTTAGCTCAGTAATCTTTTAATTTTGTTTCTTGCTTTTTATGAATGTGGTTTTACTCTGAGTTTTATTGGAGTACTTGGCTGGGCCATCTCTTCTGTTTTGGGGGAGAAGGTCATAGCTTATATCACCTACAAGAGCTCAGAAAGACAAAGCTGAGTAAATTGAACGTAGATTCCAATCTGGCACCAATAATTATTATAGATATTCATAAACTGGAGATAATCAAAAGCAGTTGCAAGAAAGTTGTTGCCATGAAGTTTCAAGAAATATTAATAGATCTCAGCATCACAGCTCTTTAAGCATTCAGATAACCACCACTAATTTTACTCTTGCCTTTTTTAAGATTATTTTTGATAATCTGCACTGTCCACTTTTCTACTCTGTCTCTATTTCTAAAAAAATCTCACTTAAAAAGATTGGGACCCTTAAAAATAGCTATACTGCTCATTTCCGCATGCAGTTAATTCATAGTCCTTGCAATTTCAACATTTCTTTGCTGTAAATACAAATAAATGCTCACACTCTTTCAGGTGGCATTTTCATTCTTTTTCTGTTGAGAAAATAGCTTCTTCAACAGATAAATGAGAAGAACTATTGGAAATCCATGCTTATTGTTTTCAGATTGCAAAGAATCGCCTTGGTATGTAGTTCAGGTATCTTTCTCAGTTATTGTTAGAGAAGGCCAAGTGGGATTGCAAGTGCTGTAGACAGAGAAGGGGAGGATGGTTTTTATCAGGTGTGTCCTGAAGGATGTTGTAGGAATCCTCACTTTTCAGAAGGCCTGGACAGCATTTATGTGTCATAACTCAGCCAAGCTGCTGAAAGCTCAAATTCATAGCACTGTGACAGAAGAGGCATGTGATCTTTTTACTGGCTCAGCCTTTCTCACTTGTACTTTTAGCAAGAAGGTGACCTTGATGTTGGTTTGTAAGAAAGATTTCACAAAACAATAACTTATGGGGTTTTTCCCTTTGGGAGTCAGAAAACACAGATCATGTCAAAACTCCTTTGGTAAAGGGGCATGATTTCCCAGTAGCATAATAATAACTGAAGTGTCATATGGCACATTACACCTGTGTTATTTTGTATACTCAGGCCAGAAAAGAAGACATTTAGACCAGTTTCGGTGTGTTTTCATACAACATAAGGCTTAAAGAAGCCTACTGATTAAACCTCATAAACACAGCCAAAAGTAAAGAAATTGGAGGAGTGAAAGGGGCTAAAGACGCCTTAGAGTGAGAGTTTGTTGATGTAACGTATATGCTGAAAAAGCTGGAAGAGTGTGTAATATACATCAGCTTAGACTTCATTTAATCTAATTTGGACTCTCCATTGAATTTGGTCTTGTCTCAATAAAGCACTGTCTTTGCTATGAAAGAATCAAAACAAGTCCACGAATGAAAGAAACCCTGACCCTTCTGAAATCAGAGACAAAACCCTCATTGAGAGCCAGGATTTCATCTTGCATGCCTAGAATTTTTCAGAGGCATTCAAGAATACTGCAAAGCCCCCATATGATTTCCATGTAAAAGGGTTCCAAAGTAATATGTATTCCTTTGCTCACAGACCTTCCCATGAAGAGTCTACCAAACTTCATAGAGAATTTGGACCTTGGTTTTCATAGGTTCCCTCTTTCCTTCCCTGAGGCAGGTCCCTGAAATCAAATGCTTTCTGTACCTGGTGACTGTTTCCAGGGTTTTGTGGATGCAGGTGAAAGTTCTGCTCTGGAAAACAGTTGAGTATTTGCTTTTCAATGATTTTCAGGTTTTTATGTGAAATAATGGGTACACATGTGGACAAGAGGATGTATGATAGCTTGACAAAACCTGAACAGGAGTAAGGGTTTCAGGTATTTATGAGCTTGTTTTCCTATGTCTACTCAGAAGTAGAGCAACTAAACTGGAACCTGACAGAAGGCTCAGTGTTGGTTGCAGGTTGACAGAAGGCTCAGTGTTGGTTGCATATGGGTTTTTTGGCCTGATTCTGTGAGCTGAGCTTGTGAATCCCACAGTGAGCCCAGTGGTGAGCCCTTCAGAAGGCAGCAGGGACCTGCATTACACTGGGCTGTGTGTGGGCAAGCAGTTCTATTCCTGGCTGTTAGGGCAGCTTGCCTAACAAATTCAGCTATAGAAAATAATTACCTGATGGAGCAAAGAGAATGAAAGTGAAAAAAGCCTCTGAATTTCCCTTTTGCTGTGCTGTAGTGATTGATTTTTACATTAAGCTTGTTCCATTATCTCTTTAACATTCCCCCACCTACACACAGACATATTCAACTTCATGACAAGGGTGTGAGAATTAGTTCTTTCTACAGTGTTGGTGAACTGGAGTGCTCTTGTTGCTTTGGGGAGTTAAGAGTAGTTACAGCATATCTGCAACAGTAAGAGCCATTTCTGTGCAGGCAAGGAACCCAGATTTATTGAGTTTTTATGAAAAGCTGCAAGCAGGCTGTCCATGAGGCCCTGGGAGACAGGTAGAGGCAGCCAGGAGCTCTGCTTTCCTCTGTGCACGTGCACATTCTGCAGAAGTTGGCACTGCTTCCATAAATTGTGAGTGGTTTTGCAGCTGCATCCCAAGCACTTAAGCCTCGTTACGAGAGTGGGCTCCTCAGGGATGGCCTAATGGGAATCTAAGTGGATGTACCATTCCTTCTGGAACAGATTGGAGGCAATGAGGCTGCCATCCTAGGAAGTGTGAAGGGGAGTTATTTGTTGCCACTAGCAGGAGTCATTAGGTACAACAGGAAATAGAAGCCAGCAGGGGCATCTGTAAAGCATCACCTTCAGGATGATACCACAGTAACTCTCTGCCTGGTGCTGGGTGCATTGTACGACGTGTCCCGTATTCTCTGGACAAATTATCTGTGTCCCTGATGCAAGACCAGCCAGCATGCATGTATGGGTGTGAGCACACTTATCTGGGTCTAGAGGCAGAGAGGGGTCTAAGAAGGGTTTCCTCCCTGTATTTGTAGTGTTGGTGATAGAAGCATTGCAAATTGAACATGCACACATGTAGTCTACCAGTTCCCAATAGGTAAAATGTATTTGTGACTCCTCTATTGAGACAAGTCCACAGGTCAATAAATCCCTTTTGGTTTTTTTCTTCCATTGAGTATAATTGCCAAAGAAAGCAAAAAGGCAGTGACAGGTTCTCTATAAACAACTAACTGTATCTCAAGACATATTAATATTGATGGGTTTTTCCCTTACAAAACAATGATTTGCTGAAAAGTAACTCATAATTTCTCAGTAGAATCAAGAGACCTGAGTAAAATCAAGTGAAGTGTTTCACCATCACAATATCTCAGAGGGTGGGGAAGTAGAACACAATATTGGCATTGCTAAGTAAAGGGCCATAGATTGAGATAAACAATAATGTTTAACTAATCATTCATGCTGCTTTTCAGAGGTAGCCCTTACTGTTACCCAGCCAGAAGTTCAGCATCACTGCATCAAGAATAGAAAACCACCATCAACACATGTGGTTGAGAGAGCATCATGTCATTTAAGGCTGAAATGTCAGAGTGATAAATACAGAATTTGTACATGCATTCTTCTGGACAAATTTTGTATATCCAAGCCCCCTGAACTGTCCATGCAATTTTTAAGGCATTCATATGCAGTGGGTTAACTTGTATACTGGCTGAAACCTCTGGGGCACATCTCAGCAAGGTTTGTAAAAGAGCTTTTTTTTATCTCCTTTAGGGCCTTTTAGATTGGTAGATGACTGTTCAAGTAAAAGAGGATTTAATGTATAAATTGTCAAGAAAACTTCTTTTTTCCTTCTCCCACACCTATTTCCCCACTCCAAATAGATAAATAGTGTGCTGAGTCTTAAGGTTTTGGGTCCTCTAACAGGATGTAGAAAACAGGCTTGAATTTTTTTTCCTATGTTTTATCGCCCTTCTGTATTTATTATCATTCCCTCCTCTGCCCTCCATTTTTCCCCTGCTTTTTTAATCAACATTTCTAGGATTTTTTAAGCCCTTGTGCATACTTTAAAAATGGAAGGGATTTGATGTTCCCCTACTCTTCACTGCTGGGGTCACCCCCACCCATGTGAAATAAGCACCTGTGAAGATGGTTTTTATTTGTGTAAGTTTGCTCTAGTTTGAAGAATGGTACAATAAAAGAGGCAGCTGCATTCTTTCAAGGTACACACACAGAGATGTGAATGGATGTCTGGCTGTTAAGTCTTGATACTTGGGGTCCACCATCGTGGTTGTGCAGCAGCCCTGACTCCCTGACAAGGCACAGAAACTTTCAGGGCTGTTGGATTGATGTGCTGCATTGTCAGGAGGCAGAGGGTAAGAGTAATCCCCAGTAAGAGTAATCCTACAAATGGCACAAACTGTGTGTGCAAACTAGAGCTGAGATTTATAGGTCCTAGATTCAGCTTTGCTAAATTAGCAGTGGTGAAGTATTGTCATCAGAACCAAATTTGGCACTGACAGAGATTTGGAGTGTCACGAACAAGGTGTGTACAGCCAGCAGATGGGCTGCACTGCTTTACAAATTATTTTGCCATATCAGAATTTTCCTAAACCAATGAAAGAGTGTTTGTGGAACAGTTATGCCTTTTGATATGGACCAAGTGACCTAACAGCTATTTTCTGTTTCTGGTTTCTGTAGACTTTTGGTTTAGTGAACTGTAGTAACTGCCAGCATCTGCTTCTTTCTGCTTTGGGTTTGCATATCAACTACTCTGCTCCATATTTGCACCTTTTAATTCCAAATATTAATCTCTGTACTAAAAAATCATTGCCAAGTAACCTTCCATTCTTCTTTTCTGACCTGCCCATCTAATCACCAGCTACGAGCGCACAGCTCCTGCCTGCATGCCGTCAGAATGAGTCTGAGCTGCTCAAACCTCAGCTCCAGCCTGAACAAGAATTTTTGTCTCTGCAGGAATATCAGGGGGGAAAAAAAATTCACCAGGGCTACTACCAGCTCTCCTTATTGTTTGTATTTATACTTTTGGTTCAACTTCTTTTCTCCTTGGAGGTTTTGATTCCACCGGTTTTGTTTGGGTTTGATTGGGCTTGCCTTTTTTTTTTTTTTTTTTTTAATTTTTTTTTTTATTATTGCTCTCCCTCTTCTCATTTTGTTTTCTCCATTCTTTCATTGGAGGCAATGAGCCGTCCAGCGGTCGGAACTCCCCTGTCCCCTATCGGCCTGACAGTCGCCCTCTCACTCCAACTTACGCTCAGGCCCCTAAACATTTCCATGTTCCAGGTAGGAGCTGGCACTGTGTGTGTCTCGCTGTCCTGTCACAGTGTAGAATGTAGCCTTTGTAACTCCTGTCTTGTCTCCATCCTTTCACACCGTTTGCCATGGGTTGCACCCTCAGCATTTGGAACTGCTTCTGGCCTTGCTGAGAGGAGTAGTGCCTTAAGGAACGTAGGGGTTTATTGTGATTTTTGGGATTTTTACATATTCTCTTGGTCAAGTGTTTCACTCTTAGAATGCTTCATTTTTCAGGGTTTTTTGATGGCCTGTGAGCTGTATATGAATTATGTCGGGCTCGGTTTTTCTCCCATCTGCACCAGCATAGGTCTGCTAATTTCAGAGGAGTTAGTTTTGAGTTACATGCAGAAAAGAGGTGGCCAGTGAGCCATTCCATATATTGTTCATTCAGATTGTTGTGGCTTGTTTCAGTTTTGAACACAGCAATTCTAGTTTAGTGTCCTTTTCTTTTTAAAGCAGGTGAGGTTGTTTTCTTGTTCTGTGCAATGGCTTGGTGTCCTCTCAGGGAGTCCTGCAGATCCAGAAGGATATGTGTGCATTAGGATGTCCTTCCTACAGAGAGCAGTCTCTATTTTGAAGTGAGCTCTGCAGTTGTTCCAGCACCTGAGAAGACCATATGTCTTGGATTTTGATGGGATGTCCCTACAGTTTGGACATGGATCTGGCTGCCTCAGCACTAGCTGAAAGCCTTGTTCTATCCAGTTATTTTCAGATTCCCTTCAGCCTGCCAGAATTACTGCCCTTCCTCCTCTCCTCCAGTCTGGCAGATAAACAGTTTGTGCACCCCCTTCCAGTGAGGGTGACCTGGCTTGGCTGAGGTTGGCTCTTTAACCGCTTAAGCTCACCTGGCTCTCGGTGCCTCACTAAACTCAAGCCTAATTGCATGAATAGCTGTGAGCAGTGACCTGGAGCATGGTGTGGGAGCTCTCCTCGCCAGCTGGGGCCCTGCAGCCACGGAAGGAGCTGTGCTCCCATCCTCCCTGCAGCTCTCTGGGTCCATGTGTGTGCAGAAGGACTGCATGACTGCCCTTGAAATGTTCCTCCCTGTTTGCTCCTCAAGTGACCATAACAGATCCCACACAGGAATGAAGTACCACAGCCTTTCTGTGCAGTGAGTTTGCCTGTTTGTTTAAGGATGTAGGGTTCTGCAGAGTAAGATTTGCCTCTGTTTCAATAGATTTTTAAGTTTAACTTTCCTTAACACCAAAGGCAAAGTTGTCTCCTGTAACACTTTAATTGGATCTGTGATACAGCACATGTGTTTCTGAAATTCCTTTTCATCTTTCACTCTAATGTAACTGAAAACTTTTTTCAGGCAGCATAAAGTAGCAAAATGGGTTTCTGACATTAATTTTCTAGCTCCCTGTAGTTCAATTTGCTCTTCTAATAAGATTTTGGCACATTTTTGCACTGTAGTGCTGATTTTGGATTAGCTTTTGTACTTGTAGCTGTGCTGAATACATGAAATGTTGGCTGGGGTGGGAAGGTAGTTTAGAACAAAATGGTTCCTGTCCTAGATTATTATTTGGAAAAATATAGTATCATTTAGACATGCTGTAGATTTTACTGCTTTAGACTTCTGGGAAGTGGTTTTATTCTGATTTACATAGGTAACATGCAATATGGTGGGCCTCATATAAAAAAATTACAGAAAAAAGAAAGAAAATCTGTCCTTATGGTTTGAGAATTAGTAGCATATCAGTGAACACTGCATAAAGAATTCCTTTCACTCAGTGAAGTGTGGCTGTTGTTGCCTGTTCAAAGTAGTGTCCTAGGTGGCTATTTTGTTCTCTGGATTTTGAAGTGAATTGTAGGCTCACTGCATTCTCCTCTGTTCAATCCAGCCAGTCAGTTGGAAAGGAAATTGAGCTGTTCTGACTGAAGCACAATTTTCCACAGAAGTTATTTGGGGTAGTTTTCCCCAAATGGCTTGTATCCTCACCATTGAAATGTCTTGCCTGCTTACATTTCTTCTCTTTTATCCCACTTTAAAACTGAGGGTTCATGAGTTGATGCATCCACATGTTACAGAATCAGCTCCAAAGGACTTCATACCACATGTCTTTGACTTTTCACTTGTTCCTATGTTTTCTTTTCTTTAAATAATCTGGTTTTGTATAATACTAGAAATAGATTTCTGGCTTTTTCTTGTGCTACATCCTATATTTGGTCTATCTATTGCTTTAGTGGTTATCTTTATGTACAACTGAAGTAGTTTTCACATTCCCTTTTCTCTGTTTCTTAATGTCACAGATCAAGGCGTCAACATTTACAGGAAACCGCCCATCTACAAACAACACGGTAAATGACCTTTCCCTTTTTATTTCAAAATTGGAGTGTCAACTGAATTTAAAAATGTGCAGTTTGTGAAAAGCATTCAGTTTTTGCTTTGCAAGCATAAAAATTTAGTAGTTCAAGCTTGAAATGGCTGTAATTGCATGTCCTGGAAAGTGATTCTGTTTTAAGGCCTGTTGTTTCATTTGGATTATATGGTTAATGTTGCCGTGTGGATATTAATGGCAAAATTGCTATTAGCTGAGATTTTGCTGTTTGCATTATGATAACTTCCAGCATTTCTCTTCTTTAAGCTTTTATTTTAAGAGTACAGGTACTGGTCATGTTAAAATGAATTAACAGCAGACAGATCTCTGACAGTGACTTCACAAAATATCCCTATTTTGTGAAGTCATTTTGTGTACAATAATTTCTTTCTGCAACAAAGATGGAGATGTTATAATCAGACTGAAATTCCAAATGTACCTTTAATGTGGTTTTAAATAAAAATCTTTAATTAGTGAAGATATTATAGGTGACTTATCAGTGACAGGTCTAATTTGACTCTCAGCCATGTGATGCAGCTCAGGTAGTTTGCTGTACTTGTTTTTCCAGGTGTTTGGGTTCTGAGTTGGACAGCAGTGTTAGTGCTCTGAGCTTTCTGGTGTTGGTGTTGTCATAGCAAGTCTGAAATGACAGTGATGGCAGAAGCCCACAGCCTTGCCTGTCTTTAGTCCCACAGGGGAAGGCTGCATTTTAAAGGAGTGTGTTCACTCTTACAAGGAACATTGTAAAGGAATCATCATGAAGGAGTGTTTTCACTCTTATAAGGAATATTATAAAGGAATCATCATGAAGGAGTTTACTCTTCCCTCCTGCTGTGAACAGACAGGAGATGGCTTAGGAGATGGCTTTTATTTACCTCAGTGAAAGACAGATGACTCCTCTTTGTAGACTCTGAATTTTCATCCCTTTGCAGATGTTTTATCCAGTGAAATGTATTTAGGGTTAAGTAGCAAATCAGCAGCACTGCAGGGCTTAGATGAACAGCTGGCTGAGAGCCAGTGAGCTGGGGTGAGCAGGAAAGCCCACAAGTGCATTCTATAGTCAGGAGGTGAGCACTGCAGATTACACTGCTCTGCTATCACATCAGGGTCTTCCTCTCTTTCTTTTTTAAGTTTCAAACCTTAAGCTCATTTTGAAAAAAAGTCTTAACATTGTTTCTGTTTATTTTTATGGTTTTAATGTATCTCCTCACCTCCCATTAACATGTGAATGTTTAACCACTGACATCACCAATTCTAATACGTAAGTACTGTTTGAAGTCATGCTTCTGTAAACTCTGACCAGCTCCCTCCATGCCTGCAGTTATGCTTAGAGTTTTCCAATCATCAGCTGCTCAGAATTCCCAATGATATCTAACATTGATGTTGCTTAACTGCCTGGAATGTGTTGGAGGAGCAACACAGTGCTTCACTTTGTTAAAAAATATCTTTCTGTTAAAAAAAAAAAAAAAAAAGGAAAGAAAATTCTGGAACTGTTGCTACTGATACAATAGCCTCATATAAGCAAAGGTGATTTGAGCTAACACATTTTCCAGCTCAGAGTTAGTTAAGGTTGGGTTTAATGTACACTGAATCCTATTAGATGATTTTTAAAAATATTTTTACTGTCAAGAAGAGAAAACCATAATGCATATCCTCACATGCTTTTACAAGGCTTTGGCTTAAAATGGAATTAAAGTGGAAGCCCCACTACCAAGCTGTTTTGTCGGTGAGGTTCATTGCTTTGCAAGTGCCTTGCCCTGCCAAGTTGATCTTAATGGAGTTCAGTATTTATTAATAAGTTCCTATCTGCTTTTACTACTACTGCATGCTCTAAGCAAGGGCATGCAGCACAAAAAAAATCCCCTAGTTAAATATATTTGTTTCAGGTTTCTTTTCTTGTTTGTTTTGCAGCTTTTCACAGATGAAATAATTAGCACCAGTAATGTTAGGATTTGTGCTGTTACTCTGATCTATTAGTTTGCTTCCCTTAGAGGGAAAACTTATTAGTACATAAATCTGAGTTCATCTTCATAAATAATCAGCTGTCCTCAGGAGATATTGGCAAATACTGCTAGGCTGCATTTTCTCACTCTTGCATAATCATTCTTACACTGTGAAAGCCTAGTAAAATCCAAGGCTGATTTGGGGTTATCTTTGGGGTGGGGATGCGGGAGGAGAGGAAGGTTTGATTCCAGTCTTTTGGCAAGAAAAAGGCCTTGCTTTGCTTCAATCTGCAGTTGGAAAAGCAGAACATGAAAATGTTTGCTTTTGAAAACTAACTTCTTGTAAAGTATGACATTTTGCCAAAATAAGGCTGACTTTGTGCTGCTCCAGATGATTACATAGCTAAGTTCCCTGATTGCCATCTAGATGCAGCTGCCTTGGCAGCACAGAGCAAGTCCTCCGAGGATATCATCAAGTCCTCCAAGTTCCCAGCAGCTCATGCACCAGCACCCAACGAGATACCAAAGATTGAGACTGACCACTGGCCAGGCCCTCCCTCCCTGGCTGCCATAGGTATGGAAACACAAACCATTCATCTCTGCAGCTCCAAAGGTACTGCTGACCAGGGCACACGGACAGGGCAGCTGCCAAAAGGTGGAGGAAAGGTGGTGTCCACCTGATGCTCACCACAAAGTGTAGTTCTGGTGAGACCCCTGAGTGTCTGAGTCTAAAAGTGTTGAATTGCACTGAGTAGAAGAGGCTTTGCCAAAGGACTTTGGGATTGATCACACTGATATTAACCCACAAGCAAATTTTTGAATTCTAGTGCAGTAAATCAAAAAGTGTGGTGTGTCACACAATCCTAACTTCTCTCAGCTATTCTATTTAATCTTTTAGTCCTAAGCTAATAGCAAAAATTCCACAGAAAACATGATTGTTTCCAACCACATGACTAATTTCATGGCAAGAAACAACAACTGAATTGGAACAATTAACAGACTAAATAATTCCTGATTTTCAGAATTACTGTTTCTACAGACTTTGTATTTTTCTTTTGTGTTGTAGCACTACATATACCTTATTTTCTTTTCTTTAATTCATATGTATCATCAATTTAAATTTTTTTCTTTGTATTTTTTCCCTCTGTTGAGTTTTTATTGACTCCTGTAGCATAAAATAGGCAATCTAGCCTAGGTTCATTTCTGAAGTTATGTCTGAACCACTGAGGTGTTGCTTGATTTAGGTCTCTGTGAGGGAGTGTATGGCTTTCTTAACAGTGGGATCTTCACAGGAGTTTTGGGAGAGGAGACACAGGGTGAGGGATCAGAGAGCAACTGAAGGGGCTGCACATGCAGCAGCAGCTTTTTGAAAATGTCCTTTAGTTGGGATTGCAACCTGAAAACATGTAAAGTCCCTGAGTCACAGGAATAACATCAACATACTTGAAGCTCTGTCATCTGCATACTTGAAATGTTTACATACTTTAAACACTGAGTTTGTCTAGCACAGTGTTGGTAAATAACTGTATCAGATAAAGCCCTGTGCAGAAAAAAATAAAACTGCTGTCTAAATGCTTGCAGCAATAGCACATCCTGTCTGTTCATGGGAATGTCCTGGCATCCAGACTGGATCATTTATTAAGAATATTCAAGAAAATAAAAATTATTCAATAAAAACTAAGGAATTAAAATGTAGAACACTTGTGCCTACAAGTGTTCTACATTTTAATTCCTTAGTTTATTTTAGCTCTATCCAATGGATCAAATTAATTTACTTCATTTTAGACTAAAACCAATGCCTTGTTTATTTCAAATACGAATGTTTATTTAGGAGACTAATGTAGTTTAATTTTCCATTTGAAATGTTAATTCAGACTCTGTTAATGCTTCTCTGGGTCTAGATAAAAGAGTAAATGTAAATTAGACTTTAGGTTTTCAGCTATGATCCAGTTGCTGCTGTTATTGAACCCATGTTTCCAGTACTCCTTCCTCTATTAGGGTCAATCATGACTTTTGTCTTGAGGACTATTCCTTGGTTTGGAACTTGTGTGTAGTTTAAGTTCTTGTTTAGTTTATAACAAGCCTGATAAGCACAGGACAGGCTACCCAAGTGAGTTTTATTAAGAAGGAATTTTGAAAAAGTCTTTTGACTTTGCAAGGAAATACTGCTTTGTTTATTCAGCAAATCAAACTGACCAGTTCTGTGAACTAGCATTGAAATCTTGGAGCTGCAGTTGAACTGATGCACAAAGCTCTCTCTGTGCTGTGGTTTTGTGGAAGCAGGAGCTGACATGAGACGCAGATCAAGTGGAAGGGAGGAAGATGATGAGGAGCTGCAGAGACGCCGGCAGCTGCAGGAGGAGCAGCTCATGAAGGTGGTTATAAGCTTGTCCTCATGCTGTTTCTGAGCTCCATCCAAAAAGTGCCCCTTTGCTTTCTGTAAGCAAATCCTACCACTGTCTTGCTCAGCTTTATTTTATTGATATGTTTTTGTTTTTGTTTTTTTTTTTTTAATTGCCATTTGTAGCTCAACTCTGGTCTGGGGCAGTTAATATTGAAGGAAGAGATGGAAAAGGAGAGTCGCGGTAGGTCAGCCCTTTCTGCCAGTCGTTACGATTCTCCAGGTAATTCATGGAGGCAATAATCATGAATAACGGGTACAAACACCACAGAATGCACACACCAAGGAGAATACACATATCAAGTAGTGTCCCAGAAGAAAGACAGCTGGGAAAGTCGCTTGATACATGTTTATGTGGTGATCTGCCCTGAAAGAGTGGCCTGATTCATCACCTGGTTTTGTGAGGGGAGGACTGTTGTGGTTGTTTTTTTATTTAAAAGAAATAAGAGGCTGAGGATTTTCAGGCGATTTTGAGGAGAGAGCTGCTTTAATATAGATATAAAGTGGGATGAAGTGTTCAGTCACTCTGGCATCACACACACTAATAGGCTGGGTTATTAAATTACAGCAACACATTTTGCTTACACTGGTGGTTCCTGTCCCTGCTTAGTCTCTTCTCCCAGGAAAAGATATTCAGCATTATTGACCAGTGGGGCTGCATATTCCTAACACAGCCAGTGTTTTGACCTGGGCTGACAGTTTAATTGGGTGTATTTTGTTCCAAAGCAAAAGCACAAAAGCTAACTTAGATTAGTGACTTAGATTCTTTGCCTCGTTGCACGTTTTGACGTATGGCTGTGGCCTTCTCAGATCTCCAGAGAAGGGTTTGGGGGTTTTATTTTACTGTCTTCATTCACCAGCCATTGTAACATAAAAGCTGTACTTTGAGCCAAGAAGAGACAAGATGAGTCTCTCTGGAGTCATCCACTGGAGCAGTTGCCAAGCAAACTAAGATTTCCTTAGGTTCCCTGTTTTATCAGTGTGTTGCCTTGATGGGCTTGAAGAGGATTCCTGTGGCTCTCACTCACTGTCTTTAATTTTTATGGGGCCAGAGTCTACCTGCTCAACTCAAAACTTATGATTTTTTTATTAATCTTAGCACAGGTTGGAGTACTCCTTTATTTGAGATATGTCCATCCCTCTTTGCAGGGATAATCAGTGCCATCATCAGTTCCCTTTTGGAATCAGGGGTGATGCCAAAGCAGATGCCATGGGTGATCCATGAGCGTTATTTTCAATCCAGAGGGTACCACGTTGATTTTGAGCCTGGAAAAATCAGTGTCCCTTGTTAATGGCCTGCCACCAGGGCATGATAAAGCTGTTTGTAACTTACAGAATGTGTGGAAGTTTGTGCTGAGTTTGGGACTGAGTTTCTTAAAGTCAGTGTGTCTCAGTTGGGTGTTTGCTTGGCTCTTTTAACTGTGTCTTTTGTACTAGGTGATTCCTCAAGTGCTCTAGATTTTTATTGATTCCTCAAGTGCTCTAGTTTTTTAGTTTCCATGGGATTTTTTCAGTAAAATATTTTCCCTTCCTCATTCAACAGCACATGCTTCAGCCTCCAAAACCTCTTCTCTCCCTGGGTATGGAAAAAATGGACTTCACAGGGTAAGAAGATGGTGATTTTGAGACGTGAAAGGTGGCTTTAATTATCCATGATATTAGTTTCCATATCAATGGTATTGGATTTTCAGTTTGATAAATGTTTCTTATATAACCACCTGAAGTCACAACAAACCTATTTTCCCCTCCCACAAACTACTTTGTTAAAAAGGCAAAAAAGCAAAGGAAGAAATGTTGTAAAATTGAGGGGGAAATAAAAATATTAAAGCAATTTATTTGTCCCCATGCACCAACCTTCTTGTAAAATCTTGAAGTGTGAATTTATGTTCTGTCCTTCTTTTCCTGTTACAGCCGGTCTCTACGGACTTTGGTCAGTACAATAGTTATGGGGATGTGAGTGGTGCTGTTAGAGGTAAGGATGAGGAGCCTTTTGCAATCTATTAGTAATAAATGTAAAAATGTGATGATGTTTGATCATTTCTGCTGTTTTATATTAAGGCTGGGGATGTGATTACTTTGTATTTGCTCAGTACATTTTAATTTTCTCTGGCAAACTCGATTAACTCAAAGCATTTCAAATACCTGTTAAAAATGTTGGGTTTATTTTGCTAAATCTGTTATGTGGAGTTTATCCTTGTTTATACTTTAGCATTGGATCATATGGAAGGCAAATAACCTGTGCATTATCAGGAATATGAACTGAGTTCTGTGAGTTTTGTGAGTTTTTTTCTGTGAAAATTACCATCAACTGTGCAATCTGGAACAATGTGCCCCAGTGAAGAAAGGGAGATAATGGCCTCTAATCCCCCTTGCTGCTCATGATCTTCACTATGACTTTGAGCAGGATGCAGTACCAGTCAGTGCCAAATAAAAATTGATAATATTATTTGTGAAAGTTACAAAACTTGGAGAGTTAATGAAAAGAACTGCAATACTTGGAGTGTTCGACTCCACGAACAAAGTCCAAAATTAGGAATGTTGCTGGCTTTAGAGAATCAGATAGGATTTTGGAAAAATCAGATATAACAGAAAACAGAGAAGGATTCTGGCAGATTGTGACTGATTCCTGTCCTTCCACACTCTAAAGCTGATGAGATTTCTCTTTTGCTTTTCAGATTTCCAGGTAGAGTACGGGTTTTCATCAATCAACTGACAGCAGAACCTAAAGCAGCTCCTTGTTCAACTCTGAATTTCTGCTGCAGGGAAGGGTTTCTTAAGACAATAGCTTTGATTTTCCTGCATGTTTAAGCATAATCACCAATGTAGATCCTTATCAACAAAAACCAGGCACAGCCTCGGATTCCTCCTTGTCACCTCCCCAGAGCTGAGCTGAGACAACTCACACCTGTTCTGTGACTTGCTCTGTGAAATCCACTCTGTTCCTGTATGAGTTATCTGTAGTAGCCTTCTCTGGACACATGAGGGTGGATTTATTTCCAGCCTCTCTAGTACTGACCCCAGAGACACATAGAAAGTCTCTTCCAGAGGGAATTTTCTCTTATACCAGGAGCTTTGAACTCCTCAGTTTTACCCTGGAATTTGCTCTCCAGACAAGATGGCTGATAGTAATTTTCTACAGTGCTGCCATCCCAGATGAGCCAGAAAGAAGTGTGCCTGCAAATAGAAACCTTTTTACTTCAATTACTGCCTGCAAGGTTTTTTTTCAGAATGGTTTGAGTCTGCCTGGCTCCTCAGCACAATCACAATATGAAATGGCAATTTAAGAAATTGTTTAATTACTTGGATAATTTTGTTAATGGCATATCAAAATCATGATGATTGGAAAGAGAATAAGATTATGGGAGGGGAGCAGAGCTGTCCATGTATTGTGCTCCAAATGTTATTTCCTTAGATTTAGTACCTGTGTCAAAACAGCACCTTTATACCCCATCCCTGTTTGTGTTCATAGTAAAAATTACCCATTGTAGAGACAAAAAAAAAAAAAAAAAAAAGAAGGAAATCCTTCAGCTGATACAGTAAATTACAAGTAGGAAAGCCCAGAGGTGTAAGAGTGCTTTCTGTGCAGTTGGGTGGGATCTGAATTAATGCTAGGCGAGAACTAGAGAAGAATTTCACTAGTCACTGGGGTGGGAGAGGGACCACCATTCTCTTGGGGTGCCCAGGTCCCCTGGAAAGTGGTGCAGGTCAGCTCAGGAGGGGATTGTCACCTGCCTGAGCAGGGACAGGAGCTGTGGTGGCTGAGGGGACTGAAGGATCCCTCTGCCCACCTCACAGGAGTAGTGAACAGCAGCCATGGCAATGATTGAAATAATTAGACCAAGAATTAAGACTTGAGGGAAGTCTCAGGGCAAATTCACCTTTGTCTTCACCACTACTTGAGTGCCTTTACCCTCTGTGTGTGTAACCTCTGTGTCTGCTGTGTGCCTGTATCCGATGCAGTCCCTCCCGGATGGTCATGTTCCTGGAATGAGAATGGACAGAGGAGTATCTATGCCTAACATGTTGGAGCCAAAGGCAAGTGCAGATGTTACTCACTTTCCTTCAAGACTTTGAAGGTTTTACTGTGAAATGCAGATAAAATATGGGAAATGTCTTAGTTCCCTTGTTTTCTTTTACCTGACCTCAGTCCCTGCTCCTTATGTGCCAAACCTCTCCCTTTGTTCTGGACTGTGTTCTGCAGGGTTAGTGCTCAGGCAGGCTGAGAGCAGCCCTGCGTGATCCCTGGGGTAAGGAAGCTTTTCTAGGGACACAGTGACAGATGTGGAAGGTGCTCCACAGCTGGTTCTCTGCCAAAGCACCAGGCCAAACTCAGATCTGTCCATTTTGGAAAGTGCTGCAGAATATTGTGGCTCACAACACATTGTTGAGGCTGTCTCAATTCCAAAGATGATGGGAAATCTTTGACTGGAAGTAAGATACCTACATGTCTGTCTGGATCTGTTCCTCAGCTCCCAGCACTGCTAACCTGAGACCTGTCCATAGTGTTGAATTCCCTATATGAGAAACTCTTCAGGAGATTTATTGGAAAAAAGAGACAGTGTCTGCTAATTACAATTTAAGACACAAATTAAAATGCTTTTACAGCTATGTCTAGAGATGCCTGAGTTAAAAATGAATATAATATATCAAGGGAATTCAACCAGGGCTGTGTTAAATGTTACAACTTTATTGCTGATGAACCTTCCATGAAATCATGATTTTGCCAAAGTTACAAGGATCAGAATTTCTGCAGTTAAGTGAGGAGCTCACTTTGCAAACCAGATAACTTCTTGTGCTTCCGAGTCACCTCCAGGCCAACTGTACAAGGCAATAACCCTGGCTGTATAAGCTGAGACCCCAGTGCACTGTGCAGTTACAAGTGGTTTTATATATTATATAAATAAGACTGTGGGGACTCCTAAGATACTGCTTTTTATTCCAAATAATTTCTTTTTCAGTGCAATAGAAATTCTTACAGTCACCACTGCTGTTGATGTACCCAGTGATTTGAGAAGCTATTTCGGGTGACAAATTCTGTCAGTATTATTAATGACAAAATTTAATGATTATTTATTAATGGTTATTTTAATTTTAAAAATTATGGGAAATTTCCTGAGATAATAGATCACTTTCTGTTGCTATTTATAAAGGTGATGCCAAATACTCAGGATGTTTGAATTGGCACTGTTTTTATTTGTGCCAATTGTCCAACACTAACACCTGCTAAAATAAAATAACCCAATTCAGAGTCAGCATGAAACATATGAAAAGTAAAGATTAATAATCCTAAGAATGACCAGATATTAATTACCAAATGGTTCTCCAGAAAGGACAGAATTTGTGCATCTTGCCAGCCCAGACTGAGACATGCCTTGTTGTGAATATTTAAACATAAAATGTACTTATGACCATAGATCTTGACTTAAACTCTGCCTGTTTAAATATGAAAAGTTACATTTTAGTTTCCTATAATGCTGTTTATAGTAGCCATTTCCAGTACCAAACATAAAAAATGTAACTCCAAGTATAGACCTAATTGTACAATTGTGACAATGTCAGACTCTCATAAGAATCATATCTCACAATTGGTATGTAAGCACACGTTATTTAAATTATTATTACTTACAATAAAATCAGTGGTGTGTTCATTGATGCCTGAATGTTATTTATTATGTTTTTGAAAAGTTCATTGGGATAGTTGTTAACAATGGAATGAACTTGATTGCTGAGTACTTCACAAAAGTCTATTAAGTCAAACTTCTTCAGATGTTGAAATAATGTAATTAATAGCATTTAATAATAGCTTCAGCTCTCTCCAGGAGATTGTTGGTCGTCTCACTCATATTCCCAGTGGGCAACTAAGACCCATAAATGACAGTAAAGGCTAAGCCAGTTGCCATTGAAGTTTCCAGAAAAACTTCATTGAATTGAGTAGGGGTTGGATGAGGGGTCTGGGAATGCTGCTTGCAGAGGGAAGGGCTCTAGAGATGCTCTGGACAGAGCATGAGCTCTCCTAAGTCATTCCAGGCACGGAAGTGACTATCCAAGGGAAAAAAATAATTAGAACAGAGTTTTATTTGCCAGGGATGATTTTGCCAGAAACTGATTTTAATATTTTCTGAAATCTTTTCCAAGCAGCACTGTTTCTATTAGTTGTTTGAATTCTTTAACTATCAAAAAAGGTGAAGAAAATAATGTAATAAATTCTACTGAATGCAGTGGCCCCCACTAATTAATATTTTGCTTATTCAGAGATGCTGCTATTTTTATGCACTTCCATGTTTTTAAAGCCTACTCACCGTCAGTCCTTGGGGCTGTCCACACTCTGGCAACCATTATTTAGACCAATGAGTGACAAATGCAAGTATTTTAATAAATTTATACATTGATAGATGAGGAAATACATTGTCTAGAAAGGACTCTGCCTGACAAAAGCCAGCTGATGTATTATATACAGCATAAAAATTTTTGCTTTACAATATGAGGTAGTTCAGTGCTAAACAAGTTGTAGGTCTGTTCAGATCAGCTTGTTTTCCATACAACTTTAGGAAAAAAAGGATAAGAAAAAAAAAAAACCCAAAAAACTACCGAACTGATATTTGCTTTGCAAAAGAAAACAAATATTTGTGTGTTTATGAAAATGACACACGTTTTGTTCTGTCTGCTTTAGACTATAAATGTAAATATCTCTTTTCCCCCCTTTTTATACGTTGTTAACAGATTTTTCCATATGAAATACTCATGGTGACCAACAGAGGGCGAAATAAAATACTAAAAGATGTAGACAGAACCAGGCTGGAGGTAAGAGAAGCAAGTTCCTAAATGCTCTTTCCTGCTAAAGTTGTTTGTTGTTTGTGAAAGCTGAAGCACTGAAATGTGGGTCCTGAGAAATGTGGGAAGATTTCTCAGCACTAATCAGGGAAAGAGGGATCAGACATTGGGAGGAAGCAGCTGCATCTCCTCAAACAATCTCCCACATCTCTGTCCCTGCTCATAGACTGAGCTTCTCACAGTCCACTTCTGTTTTCAGGCCTTTCTTTATTACTTGTGGATTTGCTAAAAGCCCAAAATTGCACAATTTCCATAAGATCCAGACTGGAATGGAGCAACACTCTGTTCTTGGACCATCTCTTAGCTAAGAGTCAGTGTCAGCCATCCTTGAGGACCAAAAGTCTAAGTTCCTTCAACTCATCATGAGTCCTGTGACTTAGTTAGAAGACTGGCTGATATCCAAAAATGCAAGGATCTAAATCTCTGCCAACAAACAAATATAGTTTACAGCTTTGTGGCTTAGGAAGACTTAAGCAGCCCAGTGGAATGCTGGGGATGTTCAAGTCCTTAATCTTCTGTGGAGATGAAAGGAAGGAGCCACAAAAATGTGGGTAATTTGGGTAACAATCGGGGTTTATTCCCATTTTTATTATTAGATATGTGGCCACTAATCAGAATTCAGTACTGTGTTAGATCAGTGCCACAGGGAGACACTTTCCCCATCCAGTGCACTGTAAAGTGGCTGAACAAGAAGTAACCTGTGCACAGGACAGCACCAAAAAGTGTTTTATTAGCAGTAGAGAAATGTGCTGAACAGTTAGACTGGCCAGACATCTTTCTCAGAACTTGGAGCACATCAAGCCCCTCTGCAGAGCACTCCTAAAAACCCAATGTCTGTTGGGATTTCCATAAGCAGAGATGACTTGCTAAAGCCTGGGACAGGGGTGTGCAGGAGCTGGTCCTGTTCTCTGGTCTGTCACTGCTTGTTGGATGGCTTCAGACCAATCATTTCTCTGTCTCTTGCTTAATCAGAAAATGAAATATTCCCTGATTTGTTCCTTGGGCACACAAGTCCATGAGGACTTGGATATGTGTATGGCCAAAGCATTATTTTTTCCAGCAGTGGCTCTTACACAGCGACATAAAATCCCTAAGGTGCTCCAACCTCCTATTGTGTCTCTTTGGCTTTGACTGACCATTGCCTTTTCTCCTTTTTTTCATCCCCTCCTTTTTTTTTTATTTTTTGAAGCGTCACTTAGCACCTGAAGTTTTTCAAGAAATATTTGGCATGACGATACAGGAGTTTGACAAGTTACCTCTCTGGAGACGCAACGACATGAAGAAAAAAGCAAAACTCTTTTAATCTCCCTTTAAACAAACCCACCACAAATGATGCATAGAATATTGTATCACACAGTCCAAACTGTTTGGAAGCAACTACTTATCCACCAAAAAGGGAAAATCAACATAGTGGCACCTCTGCAGTTGAACAAGATCAACAATTGCCCTCCTGGAATTCAGGGAGAAAATATCTGGGCTCAGAAACAGCAATGATAGTTTTCAGAGGTGTCAACCTATTACCTGATATTGTACAAGCTAGAAAACTGTTCTGTTCTTCTCCCTCAATGATATTCCCTTTACTTCTCTCCACAAAACGATGGACTTTATTGCTAGAGCCAGGAAGTGCCCTTAGGATGCCTTGTAGACTAAAGTAGTTGTAACCACTCCAAGAACTGGAAGAGAATATATACATATATAAATATATATATATATATGTATGCGTGTTTGCCTGTGTGCACACATGTATTTATATCTCTCCATCTATCTCTGTGTGTGTGTAAGTGTGTATATATGTGTGTATATATGGAGAGGGACATAGGTAGGTTTGTAGTGAAGGAGAAGCCCCCTTGTAACTTATCCCACATGGTCACATCAAGTCTTTCACCCAACAGTTTCTTACTTGGCACTCTTTTGACACAGTGTCTTCGTGTAACACAGCCTGTGGTGGTGGGCACTCTGCTCACCTGCAGGACACACCACTTGGATTTCTGGGAAATGGACTCCTTGTAAATATTTGCTAGGATATAAGAAGTGAATTGCTGTGTGTGTGTTGTCAGTCTTCCCTCTTCCACACTTTCTGCTTGAATTAATAAGGCTGGAGCTTAACCAGTCCTTTGAATAATTTAGGATCACTTCAGTAATGGGAATGATGGAGAAGAGTCAGTTTTCTTGTAATTTACTCCAGGAGGTGGGTGCGTGGGGGTGGGAGTGGCAGAGTGAAAAAATGCTATTTTAAGTGTGCCCTGGTTTGCATCCAGAGATTTCAGGAGAAACTCCCTGCTAGTAATTTCTAGTACAGCTCATCAGGCTGCACTGGAGTTGTAGGATTTTACAATGGCAGGGAGAATGGTTCTCTGCAAGCTAACATGCAAATTCCTCCCTCTTAGGGAGGAAATGTTTATGAACTGAAAGGTACCATCGAGGTGCCAAGCTCTGCCAATAGAGGCTTTTTGATTAAACTGCAGTAGCTGTTGTCAATATGGCACAGTGCATGGGGCCAAGCACTCATTTTAGTTAATGTAGGTTTTCACTTGTGCTTGGAAAAGAGGGCACAGACTTTTTTTTTTTTTTTTCTGTCTCGAAGCATCAAAGCTCCAGCCTTGGTTATTTTTATTTCCCTTTGTGCCTGACTTGGTTTTTGAAGACAGAGTAATCATGCAAGACAGTTTCTGAGCTGCACTGAACTCCTTATTGCTTTCAGTCTTCTTCCAATATGCTGCAGCTTGAAAAACTGCCTGTATATACCTTAACTGCTTCTGGGCAAGTCCTATGCAGAGGAGGACACGAGCACCAAAGTAATTGAATGGATGCAGTGTGGCTGCTTTTTCTCTTCCTTGGTGCTTTACTGCCAATGCATAACTGCACTAATGAGCTCCTCTCCTGATAGGAGAGGGTCTTTTAGGTTCTGTGTCTGTCAAAGAATATCAAGGTTTCCTTTTTAATGCAGAAACTTCAGGAGGCACTGGAGACATCAGAACCTTTGTATTTTCTGTTCTGTGAGACATTGGTGTTAAAATCTGGAAGTCAGGAAGAGGAAACAGTCCCATGTAGTTCTGAGATTCAGTATCACTGTGTTGAGTTCTCTGTATCACCAAATGACATTTCACCATGAGCTGTGCAGGACAGCCCAAACCCTGCCTCTTCTTTGCTGGTTAGCAAGCCCTGTTGTGACAGATCACTGTGGTTCCTTTGATAAAATCTGAGATGAAGGTTCAGTAGGGGAGAGACAGAGACCAGGGCTCAGCACCTGCTCCATGTCCCTGAGGGACAGTGCCACCAAGGGTCTGGCACCATCCCCAGGGAGCAGAATTCCCTGGGGACACTGTGACACACACACTGGTGACTGAGCTCTCTGGGTGGCACTGAGCTTGCAGCAGGGATCAGGGTAACATATTTCACCTCATTTTTCAGAAGACAGATCTAAAAGGGTTTTAGAGGAGCTCTGAGAAGTAAATGGGAGTGTCAGGGGCTCAAAATGCATCTTTGAGTGACTGCTGAAAGCAAATCCATACAGTGAAAGGACAGCAGTGTTTTACACTCACAGACTTTGTGAATGCTGGGGTCTCAGAAATTCATTGTTTGGTCACCTGCAAGGTGTGGTTTAACTTTGAGACAAACATTTGAGTTTTAATGCATTTAAATTATTAAAATTCTCCACATTTTGTCATCCCACATCCTTCAAACTATTAGGCATTACAAGTCTTTTAGTTCAAGTCACCCTGACCATACCCCTTTTAGACCTGAGGAGTTGTTCTCTCAAGGATGTGAGCTGCCAGTCTTCATTTTTCCGCCTCCATCTCTAGGTTACTACTGAACTTCTCACAGCACATATGAACACACTACCCAGTCATTTCAGAAATGACTAAGCCAGGTTGTTTTCTTACCTCTCCCTCCTATGCAAAAAAAAAAAAAAAAAAGGAAAAAAAAAGGAAAAAAAAAAAAAAAAAAAGAACTCAGCCTCTTAGCCTGTAAAGAATGGCATGGTAATTTGAATCTGCCTCATCAACTGAGAATTTAAAACTGCAGCTTAAGCTTGGGAAGGAATGAAGAGAAGCCAGTGTAGATGTTGCAGACACAACTCATCTCTGACTGGATTTTTGGGCCACTGCTGGCTCCCCTCTCACTGGTGTGGAGCAGTCAGTCAATTTACAGCCCTCTGCACTAGACTTACTACTGCTTTACTCCTGACTGACAACATGAAGGGTTTTCTGAGCTTCAGTTTCATGCCTGCAGTTAATTCTCAACCACCTACATGCAGACACACCCAAGAGATCATCTGTCCACAAAACCCACGCTGCAGCCACCCATGGGGGAGGGAGGATTTCTGCAGTGGGCTCTTTCTGATTGTCACTGCAATATTTTCTGTTCTTTCATCTGATCTTCCCACCTAATGAAAACAAAATGTAGCCCCAGGGAGAATTTTCTTTGTAAGCAATTAATCATTCTCCTGGTATCCATTGAGTAGCAGTTCTTAGTAATTCCCCTCTTTGATATTCCCCTGGGACATGTCAAGAGTTGGACTGGATGATTTTTAAAGGTCCCTTCCAACCCAAATCATTCTGTGATTCTATGAATATGCCTTAAGTACATGCTTGTGTTCTTCTATCTCCTGCAAAGCATTTGAGCTTCTGATGAAGTCTCATCCCATCAATGCTGTCAACACAATGTCATTACCAAGAGGACTAAAAACTGATTGCTTTTGTCCTATTTTTTCTCCTTTTCTGCTTTAGGAGTGATGTAAGAGCAGGGCCCAGTCAAACATTGCAGAATAACCCCACGTGTACACCTGGGGTTAAGTCTACATGGGATTATGTAGAGATGCAGATCCTCGAGCACAGGTGCACTGGTGGCACACACCCTCCTCATGTGGAGCTCATTAAATGTGGGTTGTGGTGTGCTGGGGATGCACTGCAGTGGGCTGTGAAAGGTCAGGCTGGAGGACTCAGGAGCTTTCTGTGGGATAAGACATCTCTGTGGCTCCAGTGGTGCTTTTACTTCTGTCCAGACAGGTGTCACCTCTCCTCACAGAGTCCTGCAGTCCTAAATCTGTGGGCCAGGCGCTGAATGCTTGCTGCCCTTTTCCTGTTGCAGTTGGGAAATCCTTTCTCAGCCCTGTAGTTCAGATGTCCTGCTGTTCAACAGAATTCAGCAGCAGCTTCTTCTGTCAAAGTGAGCTACTCTGAAGTTAGACACCTTTGGAAGTGAATCCCTTTCCACAATCCCTGTGTCTCCTGGCAGGGTGATGTCAATGGGCAGAGAAGGGTTAAGGTCTGGGAAGGAGGAGGGTTGGTATAGTCTTGATTTCTGCAGGGCTTGCCAGGGTGATGCTTGGCAGGATTAGAGGAGAACACTGGCATGAGCCTGTTCAGTGGTACCTGTAGTACCTGTTCCAGACTGTGGGGAAGTCAAGTTTGGAGTTCATAGCATGTGAGCACCCACACTGAAGTTAATGGTATGAAGCTGTTAGAACAAACACCAAGAACATTAGGTCTCAGAATGGTAAAAATATTAATATCCCCTAAACTCTTCAGGGAATGATTTATCTTGGCTCCTCCTGACTTAGGAGGAGATGTTGGCATATTTGGCTTGTAGAAAAGAAAACCACCCTTTCTCTCATTCCATGATTCATTGCTTTCCTCTGGAATGTGTTTGTGAAGGAGGATATCCACATCCTCAGTGTTACCTACAGCAGTGAGGAACACCAGTCAGTGGTAATGACAATGCAATAAAAAACTTGCAGGAAACAAGAATTCAGCTAATCTGTCCAAAATGCCACTCATCTTCCCATGCCAGAGGGATGCTTAGGGCTTGTCCCCACTGCCCCCTTCCCCATTCAGTTCTCCCCAGGTCACAGTCTGCTTTGTGCCCTGTCAAACTTTGTGGCCCTGTCAACACACCCACTGGAGTCCAGCATAGACTTCAGGGTAGATGCTTAGTAAGGGCTGGTCTTGACAATATGTGGTACATTTTTACCCCATTGCTGCAAAATGAAGAGCTGGAGAGAGCTCCTGAGCACTGTGACAGTAGCACAATGCACCTTTTTCCCTTAGTGTAGAACACTCCTATCACTGTGGGCTGCAGCATTTCTCTGGCTGGTGAGTTTTGCCGTGTGATTTCTCCCACACACCTTTTTTGTGTTTAATAAGATAAGAAACAACAACAACAAAAAATAGATCACAATGCAAAGATACTGAGTTTTCAGTCAGACAACTCTGCTGGCAGGAGCTGTGTGATGCCCACATTTGGTAGAAGTGTTATTAATTTTAATGTAAGCATCAGTGCAGGAAGTGGGAATGTAATTGGCCATTAATGTTGTTTGCCTGTATGCAAAATAAATTATTTGGTGCCCAAAGGGCTTCTAACAGGGAAATAGATTTCTGCTAATGAGTTGCTCAGAAATGCTCACCTTTGTGAAGAGGAAATACTTCCATGTGCACTGTGGTCCTTCTTTTGAGGTAAAAGAGAGATGACTGAAGGCAAACCTGTTGTGTCAGGATCACCACAGTTAGCACAGGTGTTGCTCCCAGGACCCAGCCCCTGGGCATGGAAATGCAGCTCTGGGAATCCCAGTGGTGCCTTACCAGGCTGAGTCTCTGGCTCCCCTAGGATGCTTTGACAGCTCCCACTGGACACTTGCCTGGGCTGTTGTCACTGAACACCTGCAGAATGCACTTCCCCCCGATGCAAACCCACTGGCAGCAGTGGGGCCTCTCCCTGCACTGCACCCCTGGGGCCAGGGCAGCCTCTGTGCCCAGCCAGGAGCTCAGTGTCACTCCCAGAGCAGCCCTGGCCAAGCACTGAGCCTTGGCCATTGTGGACAACTCTTCCTGTGAGGGAGCCTTACAGCTGGGGACTTTTTTTAAGCTTTGGAAACTAAAACTAATTTTTTAAAGGTATACTTGCCTTTAAATCGGTAGATTTTGGCAATAGGATTTTTTATTATTTTATTTTTCTTTTCTCCTCCCTCCACATGTTCCAAGCCAGCGTTTTGGGGAGGTGTCCCTGTGTTTTCCATTCATCTGTCTCTTTTTCTGAGTCTCTGTAAAAGTGAATCAATGTCTTGTCTGTACAGTAAGTCTGCTTGTATGCATAATGAGAGTTTGAGCTGGGTTGCTGTTCTGTACAATTAGTGTTTCCACTGTCATACTGCAAACAGCACATATTGCACTCCTGTGCCACTGTAATCTGCATCACTGTTGTACTCAAGTCAATGAATAAAGTTTGGAGCTTTATTCTTAATTTCTGGATTCATGTTGCCTCATTTATTTTGGTTTTTATTTTTCATTTTGCAGAGTTATAAGAAAGTTCTCTTACAAAAATAGGATGTGCTCTCAAGAAGAGAGGTCTCAGGTGAGATATGAATGATAAGAGCAAGACAGGAGAAAGTAAAAGGTTTGAAAATTGTCACAAGGTTTGAAAATTGTCACAAGGCTTCTTGTAGCTAAGCCACTAGAAATATGGATAGAAAATAGATTCATGTAAACCAGTGTAGTGCCAGCCTGGGACATGTCCTGCCAGCCCTGGACATCCCAGGCAGCAATTCCTGCTGGGGATCTTTGCCCTGGCAGGGTTATGGAGCAGTTGCTCCACCACAGCCTCCCCCAGACCAGAGCATTGGGAAAATTATCCCTGACTGCACTTCTGTGTGCAGAGCAAATTCACAAGGAACTGTTCCAGTCATCAGCCCCACAGTGTGACAGTGCCAGCCCACCTAAGCACATTTTTAATTTCTCTCCAGTTAAATACACAAGCCCACTGAAATCTAAGTCTAGGATTGCTTTTTCTTTTTCTTAATTGTTAGCCCATTTCCCCCTGCTCCCTTCCTCCCCACAAGTAATGTGAAGTTTATGACCCCTGAGTAATGACTGTGGAATGCTCTGCATCCTACAGCCATCTCGAGGCATCTGGCAATGGGAATCTTCACAGCATGTAAAAAATACACAGATAATACCATTGTAAATAACTCAGATCAAAACAAGTCAAATGTCAATGCTAATTTGCTGTCAAGTATAGCCCAAGACCACTTCCTCCTGCAAGAAGACCCAGTTCCCAAGTGTGTCTTGCTCCCCACCAAAAGAAACTTACTCTCCACCAAAAATCTCTCCAAACTCTGAATTAACAAGAGTGGAGTTTTTTTCCCCTTTGCTGTTTTGTTTTTTCTTTAGCTTTTGTGCCTGTCTGCTGCAGAGTCCAAGGCTGGGAAATGATACTTCAGTTTTGCCTGACATTTTTCTATTGTAAAAAAAAAAGGACTCTTGGGAGAGATATTTACTGTTTTCTATGGCTCAGTCAGAGGGCAAGAGAGAAAAGTTGTTCCAGGAGTCCCCATTACAAAGCATTTTTTCACATAGGCTCACTTTTATTTTGTAAAGGCTGGGAGATGAAAGAGCCAGCAACCCTGGAACAGGAAGTTTGCTGTACATCCAAAGGTCAGGTGGGTCTCAGACAGCCACTGCTTCCAGCTCTTTGTGTACACACTGCAGATTAAAATGGACATCCCAGGCTGCATGTAGCCATGGCAGTGATGGGGGCCCAAGGGTTTGGGGGGAAAGGAAGAGAGGGGAAGCAGGGAAACAGCAGAGCACAGCCTCTCCTCAGGCTGGGATTTCATGAGACAAAGCACTGGGGGCTGTTCAGCCAGCTTAAGGTATTCCCACGCCCCCACAGCTTTTTCCTGCCATCAGATATGTCAGCATGACTGCTGGTGGGGTCACTCTCAGTGACATTTGGGAACTGATCCTTCTTAGAAAAACATTTTTTACTTTTTATTTCACTGCACAGCGTTGTTGGGGTTTTTTTATATTTTTAGACTGAGTCAGTTCCCTGCTTCGAGTGTAGGTCCCAAAATAATTGTGCTGGGCATGAAAAATGGGGTGGGCACCAGTGAAGAGTGGTGTCTGGAGAAAAAGCAGAGCACAGTGAGCTGCCAGTGGTACTGCGCTCTGTGTGTCAGGAATTCTGTCTCAATCCATGGCAGAGGGGGCAGCTGGTGGCATTCCCTTTGTCCCTGCCATTCCAGCAGTGCCACCACACCTCTGTGACTGTCCATTGGAAGGGTGGCATTGTCTTCAGGACATTTGAGGGTCACACTGCTGAGCCAGGTGTGTGCCAAGTCATGAGTGTTTCAGCTGCTGCCCCAGTATGAAAGAGGGGAGGAGGGGATGGACTCAATCCCACCTTCAGGAAAGAGGGAAGGAGGGGGTGGATTAAATCCCACCTTCAGTGTTCACCCTCTGGAGGAGAAGGCAGTGCTGCTGGCAGGGGAAGGCAGGTGCACACCCTGAGGGCTGCAGGGTCTGTGCCAGGCTGGGGGTCAGGGCAGGGGCTGGGACAGAGCCCGGCCAGGCACACTTGCTGTGTGTTGTAATGTCTCTGCTAAAACTGTGGCAGGACTCTTTGGACACAGGTCAGGAAAAGATGATCTCTGCAGATCTGAGTTCCTCCCAGTGAAATTCCCAGCCTCAAAGCTGGCACGAGTAGGGGCTGGATGGGAATGAATAGAGCATCCCTGGGCAGCCAGTGGAGAAACATCAAAAGGTGAGCCAGGTCTGGCAGGAGCAGACTGACAGATTTGGAGGCTGATTTTGCTGCTTGGGCTCTCCACACTTGGGACTCATCTATTTCCCATAATGTGGGCTATCCCAGCCCGCACAGCTCCAGGCAGTGGAGGGAAGAGTCCATGGTGGAACCAAACCTCTCTGCAGGAGTAGCCCAGCAATGGTCCCAGATGGAAACCGGGCTCCCCCTTGGCTGTCTCTCCTGGATTTAGGCTAGATACTGCAGGGGAGACAAAATGCAGCTGACTCCATTCAAGGAGTTCATTGACACAGGCTCTGAGGCTTTATGTGAACCCAAGTGTTTGCTGTGAAACAGGAGACAAGGTAATAATTGAATCAGGGCTCACAATGAATGAGCTGCTGCTGAGAAATGCCTCCTTTACAGCCCTGATAGACTCTGGGATGCTCAATGACTGCCAGGAGCAAACTCTGTGGTATCTCAGCTCTTACCCTAATTACCATTTACAGAGGAGTTGCTAGATGAATGAGGACTGCAATATAAAGGACTTTAGTAAGATTTATTGATGAGACTACATGAATAATTCCCCTTGCAATGATGCATTTAAGACCACAGATATTGTGGGAGGAGGAAAGCCAGTGTTTGATATTTTGAATGATTTTAAAGTGTGTGTTTTATTTTTATGTTTCAGCTATTGCTGTTCCCTTTAAAAAAAGAAATCTTCCTCTTGCCACCTAGGTTTGTGAAACAATAGTAGGTAATTGAATATAAGCTTCTTCTGAGGCCAGTAAATATTGGATGATATAAAGGATTCTATGATAACGGGTCTGCCGTGGAGCTCAGGCAGCCCAGAGCATAATGCTTCAATGCTCTGATGTTGCTGTGACCTCTTGGCACTCAAAGTTGGCGTTTTCCGTAACTAACTAATTGTTCAGCTTCCTGAAAATTACGTGTGTGCTCTTTCTCCCTTGGGAGCCATCCCAACAGAGGGCCCTTCAGAGGATTATCCTGGGCCTGGCCAGTTAGAGGGAAAATGGAGGTGCCACCAGGGCAGGCAGATCACCTGTGGGGTAAAGCTGGCTTAAAGATTGACACTGTGAAGAAAAAGTGAGTAACATTTAATCATGTCAGCAATTTAATCATATCATCATATCAGCCTTGACATGCAGCCAGCCCACTGCCAGTGCTGACATAAGGGAAGGGTTTCACCAAAGCAGAATTGACCCCCCTGCAGATCCCAGGATTTGACTCCTCATGGGGACACCCAGGAAAGTTCATCCCAAATTAACTAAACTTAAATAAACCAAATTTACTAATCACCACCCCAAATGCCTTTAATTGGGGCATTAAAGATTAATGTTTAAAGATTAATTAATTGCCCCATTAAAGATTAGCTTGCTGTGGAATGGAGTAAACCCAAACAAATTTAAGACACTTGTAGTCTTGGTTTGGTAGGATGTTCTGCAAGACTCTTGAGAGATACTAAAGCTGCTGTGGCTCTCCAGCTCACCACCACTCCTCTGCTGGAGCACTGATGCCTCTGAAGATGTCAGCACTGTGTGCAAACACTTGCAGGTGACTCCGAGAAACGTTCCTTGGTGGTGCTGTGCCTTTGTGCTGAAAACCAAGAGCCGCAATAACAGTGTTTGGTGGGTGGCCAGTGAGAAGTAAGGGGGGGACAGAACAGGCAAGATCTTTTGAAACAGCTTCAGTTCTGAGAACTGCTTATCAGCAGAAACCTCATCCTGTAGCAGGAACCCACAGAGTGCCCTTGCTGTGTCTGTGCGTGGGGAGAGCAGCAAGGTGGATCCAGGCCGGACCGTGTGCACCTGCACAGCCCCTCCTGCCCCTCACAGCCTGCTGGGGCTGCAGCTCTCTGCTCCCTGGCACGGGCAGAGGGTGGCCTGGGTGTGCAGGCAGTGCAGGACATTTCCCTCCTGCCTCAAGCCAAAGGGTGACACACACACACCATTGCCCAACGCAGCCCTCATGGCCCGTGCTCCTGGGCGACTCTCCCAGTTGCTCCTCTCCTCCAGAAAAACCATTTCTGGGCACCTGGCCTGCACTGTGAAACAGCCTTTGTGTGATATTTTGTCAGCTACAAATAATTGAAAAAGGGCTACATAAAGTCCTAATTGTGTCACAGAACAGGCTCTTCAGTCATCCATCTTCCTATTAAACTTGTGAATTTCAGCTACTCAGCCCTGTTGGAGTTATTTTCCCCTTCCCCTCCTTCCTCTTTTAAGCTTCTATTTATATTCTCTCAGTTGTCTGTGCCAGAAGATCTCATGTGGATACATTAGGCCTTTTCAAAAGGAAAGTTGGATTACAGCGATTTTTCTCCCCGTAGGACACAACAGCTTCATCATTCATAACAGAGCAATACACTATAACTTCATTATAGATGGCATGAAGCTGGCCTATTTAAACAGAATACTTAATGATGGTTGGGAAGGCAGGAGAAATTCAGCTCCACAGTTCTATGTATGAAAAGAGAAGCTGCATTTTTTGGTATTTACCAAGGCAGATTTCTTGATTAAATCTCTTTTCAGAGGAACAAAAAAAAAAAAGGGGGGGGGGGGGGAGAAGACTCAGCTGACATGGGTGAAACTTATTCATTACCTGGTAGTTAATTCCACTTTGGCAGGTAGTTTGGCATACCCTAACATCCAATATTTATAGCAGGAAAGGAAACTTGGACTGCTCCATAGTGCTCAGCCTCCACTGAAACAAACTGCAGTTTATTGGTGCTGTAGGACCCCAGGTTCTCATTCTTCCCTCCTGCCCCTCTCTGCAGTGCTGACCACAGAGACTCTGCTCCCTGACTTGGACTGAGGAGAACCGGTTGAGGCCTAAAGAAAAGCTGCAGACTGAAAAATACTCTTTTTGGGAAAATGCCAGAATAAATAGCCTTCAGCAAGCTCACAGTTGACATCAGACCACAGTTTGTGGTGATGATGGGGACGGCTTAAAAAATCCCAATGAAAATGTAGCAAGACATAAAAATTAATCTTTCCCCATATTTTGATAGAATTAGTTTTTCTTCTCACTCGGGTAAGCTTTCCTGGTGCTGAAAGGTGCCAAGAGTTCATCTCTGCTCAGGCAAGTCCTCCATCTACAGCTTGAGACTCCACACAGATTTCTTTTTCATCTGACTTGGGACAGATTTTGCTCAAGGCTGGCTTACTGGTAAAACCTGTAAGAGTGGATGAAGCTTCTAACTCAGCTGAAAGCCACGATTTCCTATCCTATCCCCTCAAAAACAGGACCATGTTGCCATGAATTAGTAGTTTGGTCACTTAAAGAATCACCAGCAAAGACATCAGCAAAAGCAGGTTTAATGTGGAAAAGAAAGTGCAAAAAGTTCACTGGCAAGGTTTACTTTAGTAGTTCCTAGGTGATTAAAGCACACAGAGAAAAAGCAAACTAAAATATAAAGTCAATTAATCTAAAACCAAAATCAATTCCAAAATTGTCCATGTGGAGGCTTGGAGGAGGGGTTGGGGAGAGGGTAGGGATAAAAAGGATAGGAAAGGGTAAGGATAAAAAGGAATAAGGGGCACCCTCCCATTGAGTCACAAGGTTCACAGTGGGACCCCTTGCCAAACTGAGCCCCAGAATTCACCAGTGGTTTAGGCCCAAAGGTTTAGCAGCATTTAAATTAACAGCACCTAATCAATAGCTCAAGTTAAACAATTTAACAAAGCATTCAGATAGAATTTACTGTATGCACTAGAGCAACTCACAGGCCGAGCTTACTTAAAAATCTAAAGTACTTAAAATCTAGGAAAGCAACATTCCCAGTACATTTGCTATGGCATATTCACACACACACACACAGATCTAAAGCAGTCTGTGCAAGGTGTATCCCTGTGAAAAATCCCCCTCAAATTCAGGGAAACACTCACATTGGATCTTTTACATCTCCTGAACAGGTGAGAGGGAGGTTGAGCCTCGAGGATTTGGGGGTATCAGCCCAGGATTTGTCAGTGTCTGGTGCTGGTCCTCCAAGAAGAGCAAAGGGGGAAGTTGGTGGCTCTGAGAGGCCCCAGTGCAAGGGCAGTGCTGGGGCAGCCCCTGTGCCCCAGGAGAGCTCAAAGGGCCTCCCTTTGGACTGCCAGGGTCAAAAGAGACTTGGCTTTAAGTCATACAATATTCCATCCTGGCTGCAATTCGGGTCAGTGGCTTTCTCTGAAAGTTCAATTACAAAAAAATGCTCTTCCACTTGGGCTGTTATTCAGACAAGAAAAATGAGTTTCCAAGGCTGTTTGTAGAAAACAGGAGCTGGTTAGACAGCACTAATTCCTGGGAGCAGACAGAGTTTCTGATAAGCTCCAGAGGAGCTCAGCCCAGCTGCTCGTCAAGGCCAAGACCTAAGGAACCTTTCTGAGATCACAGGCCAGGGGGCTCGTGGGGGGATGATGCACCACCACACAGGGCTAAGCACACATCAGACCTTTACATCAGAACCTCTTGGGAAGCTGATGGCCACATCCTGTGGTGCCTGGGGGTGTTACAAGCTGCAATACAGGGCACTGATAATGGGGAGGTCTGCTGGTGTGAGCATCCCCATGAGGAGTTTGCAGAGAAAGGAACAAAGCATTCTTTGGGTTCCAATTGAACATTGTCAGAGGAAAGCTGAGGGGCTTCTCTGGAGTGGGGAGAGGGTATGGGGTAGTAAAAAAGTACAAGGAAGAAATGGCTTTAGGAGGAACAAATGCTGTGGCTGTTGAGCACACTGTCTGGTCAGCATGCCTCATACTTTGGCCACAAGAAGGTATTCTATCTGTCAAGGGAAAGACAACAATTCAAGCTATTAGGACTCCCTGTAATTTGGCCTACAAGCAGTTTGGACTTAACAACTGAAAAGGAAATGTCAAAGGATGGGAAGCCAAGAGAATCTCATCAAAAAGACATCTGGTCCTGCTGTCCTTAATGGGAAATCCCCCCCTCCCTCCAGACACCCTCTTTTGAAACAGTTAATGTCTGAGAGAATCCAAAACATTGCTGGAATGTATCAGTGATGGAGCTTTTGTATAGCTGAGCAGCTAAACAGCTCTGGTTTTGTTTGTGTTAGGGTTGATTGTCTTGCCTTTCATCGGTGAAAGTCAGAAATGGCTGGGCAGGAGTCAGTGGAGCAAGAGTGGTCTGAGGCCAGCTTCAGCTGGGGGACAATTTGGTCACCTCTTTTACAGCTGGAATCATGACATGCTTCACAGGGAAGCAGAAACACCTCAAAAGAGGCACCCATAGGCAGCAAACTCACAAATCATCCAAGGTGAAGGATCCGTGCTCTCCAACAGAGCATTTAAGTGAGCAGCTCTGCTGGAACAGCCATGCTGACCCATCTGCCTCTCTGTTTCTTCTGGCCCTTCTTCCACTGACTGAAGCCTGGCAGGCTGCCAGCACCTTCCAGGAACCAAGGAACAAGTCTGGGTTGCTGAAAGGCACCCATAGGGGTTACTTCTGGGGAAGGACTGCTGCTCATACTCCTGAGTGGGCAACCCAGGATCTCCAACGTGTTTCTGCCCTCAGCCACGTGGCAATGCCATTTATCACTGCCCCTCCCAGAAAATCATGTTCCCAGGGCTTGGGTGCCTCAGAGAGTTTCAGCATGGGATGCAGAGTGTTTGATCACAGGAATCAGGACAGCTGGCAGGGTCCAGCTATTCAGATCTCCTTGGGGAATAAGCAGAGGACTCCATTCAAATTCCCAAAACCAGCTATTCCCTTCATCCCTTGAATCAGGAAATCTGGAACACCAGCAGGATTCAGCAGATCAGGGTTGAAAGACATTGATGGGGGCTCTATAAACATCCTGAACTCCTGCCAGCACTCCCATCCAAAAGGAAGACTGGGGGGATTTTCAAAGAGGCAGCTGAGCTGTGACTGGTGATTGCTCCATGCAGCCCCAGCTGTGTGTTCCCAGCTGCTCAGTGATCTCCTCCTCCCATCCAGCTGCAGGTGTTTGCCACTTACCTGGTGCTGTCCCAATCCTGCCTGGCTCCACTGCCACCCAACTCATCCTCCCCAGGTGGGACAAGAATGTGCCATTTTAGTTTTCTGTCATTTCAGCGTGGAAGCTGGTGCAATAACAGTGAAAACGGCACTGGGAAGAGAGAGATAATTTGGCCAGAAGCAGTGGGGGGACAGAGACTTCTCCCTGTCAGAGACAGCAATGTTGTTTTGCTGGCTCAGCAGTCCCTAGGTCCACAGGCTCTGTTGATGTTCAGAGGGATCCCCAAATGGACAAAAGGAATTCTCCCACCTCAGATTATTGGCAGCATTACAGCCCAGTACTGCAGCCAGGAACTCCAAAGTGAAGAAGTGTTTGGCTTCCTCATTTCTTGGCATTTTGTAGGACACACCTCAGGCCACAAAAGTCACCTCTACTCAAATCTCTCTGAAAAACTTTTATGTCTGCTTGACCACAACTGTCCATTACTACATCTTTATCTAAGGAGGGACCCAAGATGATCTCTGGAAGCAAAGAGGACACAAAGGCAACACAAGGGAGATCTGAGATCTCCCTGCTCACCCCAGTCTGCCAAGCCATCTTATTCCTCCATCTGTCCTCCAGGTGCCTGTGCAAGTGGAATATTAGACACAGCTTCCTTCAGGAGCTTTACAGAACCAAGATAACTCCACCTCTGACTGAACTTGGTTTTGGTGAGTCAATTCCTGAACTAGGTTTTTACAGCATTGATAAGTGCATGGGGAAGAGAGACAGAAAAGCCTAATGAAACAACATACACACTTCAAGTGTGGAGGAAATTTCTACCTTTTGTTCTGCCAGATGGAATATTTTCCCTGAAGAAAGGAAGAAGTCTGGGGACTGCTGGAACTGGAATATCTGAGCAATATCTGGGAGAAAACACCCCAGAGAGCAGCTCTGCACTATCCAGGTCAGGTGTGGCTCTTCCTGACAGTCTCCATCAAGCACAACTCCCCTGAAGTCAGTGGTGGGCACCTGCACACAAGTTCTCAAGGAAAGATTCCTCTGGCTTTCACCACACTTTGTGTCATGCTTTAACCAGGGAAAAAGCAAAGGAAGTGCAAGCAAAGAGAAGAAAGCCATAGCAAAGATTTAGACAAATATAGACATTAAGGACTTTGCTGATGCAAAAGGTAGATGTAGCAATCAATAATAATAATAGTAATAATCAACAATATTAATGAAACAATGTGCACCTGCTCAGGGTACTTAGGGAAATTAGAAAAGTGTTTAGCATTGCCAGTGGAGAAAAGAGATGATTTGGATTATGCTACTACACAAGGTATTTAGCAAATCATTGTAATTGTTCAGAGTTCATTTAGGCTTCTAAATATATCCTTGATTCCTGCTCTGTTTCCCAGGAAGCAGAAGAGCTTAAAGGCAGTAAGTCCAGAGAAGCAGAATTACATCAGTTGAAAGCCACAGCTAAAGGAAAACTTCAGCCAAAAGTGCCAGTTTCACTAGACTGCCTACCAATACAGCATGAATGGGCAGGGAAAAAAGGATCAAAACATATCAACTACACTATGAACCTCTGCACTGAATGACAGGATGTCAGCACATAAAAAAGCAATTAAACAAGATGAGCTCGGCCCTCCAGGGTTTTCACACCTGAGTCATCATTAATGATAATAATCATCATCATTAATAAGCATCACTAATAATAAGAAGGAAAAAGGCAATGAATGCATGGGTGCACAGGTAGATGGCTGTTGTTTTATTGGCTTCAAGAAGCTCCAACAGGAAAACCAGTTTGCTGTGTTTGCTCTACTTGAGCACAGTGGTAAACATCTCCATTTCAGCACCAACACTGGGAACATTCTAAGCAGAGTCTGGGTATTTCCCAGTTTTATTAAACCCCAGAACACAACAGCCTGTTTGACATAGAATACTGCAAAGTATTTTAGGTACTTCCTACTGCAAGGAGAAGAGAGCCAACAGGAAGAACCTGTATTCCTCTGGCATTACTCTTTGGTCCATTGTCACTTGTCAGCAATTGCCATGGGCCTAACCAGCGGTCCTGGAATTCCAGAGCACCCTTATCATGGGAAGGGAAGGAAGGGACAAGCAGGGAATGTAAAGGCTCTGGGTCCTGAAGACAGGAATCACAGGTATCTGATGTTTTGATCTTTCAAAATCATCTTTAATTAGTTTGTGTAACTGGTATTATCCTTAATTAGCCTTGCTCAGTTCAGAATGCCTGCTCACCTGCTTTAAGATAGAGGCACACCTCAAAGGTTTGCAAGGCCAAGGCCCAGCCTGCTTGGTTGGGTTTTGATTTTGAAAGCCATAGCCAAGAAGCAGCTGGGAAGAGCCCTAAGAGAAGTATTCCTACATGGCAGGCACATTTATTTATTGCTCTCCATTTACTGCAGACTGCTATCTGCTTGCTGGATTTGATGGTTCAGGCGCTTGGCTTGCCTGTCTCCTTGGTGGGTGTGCACTGGCAAGAGGTGAGAGATGCTCCAGCCTCAGCTCCCTTGAGTGGCAATAACTCTTTATCCAGCCTTGTTCTTGTATGGAGAGCTCCCAGGTGGCACAGGTCACTGCTTTCTGGTTCCACAGAGCTCCTCTGAGAGGTGTCACCCCCACCAAGCACTGCCTGGGAGGGTGGGCACAGCAGGGGCACCCAGGGACCCAGGGAATGTCAGGACAGGGTCTCCATGTGAGCCAAGAGAACCTGCTTGTGGCTATTTTCAGAAAATTTAAGGAGGGACATATGATGGAGCCTTGGGGTGCAGCAGTGACATTTTTCAGGCTACCTTGGACCATGGATATCAATGGTTTGTGGGCTGACAGGTCCAAAACCTGGGAAATTCAGATTCTGTGAGCCTTCTGTTGGCTTCATCTAACAGGTACCAAGGAGAGCAGTTCATTTTCTAGGTAATGGTTGCATATTTTTCCACAGGAACACTGGAGCTGCACACCCAGGTCAGGCCCTTAGCTCACCTCTTGCTATAAAGGCCCTGTAATAGGCAGGTATGGCTCCCTTGTCCCCACACCAACGTTAATTTTGAAGATAAAATTTCCCCTATAACCCTCATAGATTTTGCTGTTTGTTACTTTCAATGTTCTCATTATTGATATACACATGAAATTCCTTCAGTGTCTCCACAACTTTAGCCTGAGGACAGACTGTCACCTGTGCCTCGTATTGAGGTCAGACTGGATGCCCACTTCTCTATTTGTGCACTTTGGACATGACAGTTCCGGCTGCCACGGCAGAAATCACACAAAAATGTCACTGCAGCCCAAGGAGAGGGACACACTCCTGTGAGACTGGCTCTGTCCAGGAGCCAGGTCCTATCAGGAAGCCTTAATGCAATCACTGGAGAGAAGAGTGCACATTCAGTGGCTCCAGGATACACTACCCTGGCATGGAAGGAGAACCCAACTTTCCATCCAGCCTGCCAGCCCCCGAGCCCAGGTGTGTCTGGCAGGCTCCTACCTGGGCTCAAGGCACCGGGACCATGGGTGGATAAGAAGGGCCTTTCCCAAACGTGCCCAAAGCCGCACTGCAGCCAGAGGTCACCACCCCAAACCCGGGGCATCCCCAGGAGCCGCTCCCCGCCTCATCCCAGCGCCCGGTGCCCGCCGCTTCCCCTAGAGGAGCGGGCCCACGCCCCGGGGAGGGTCGGCTCGGAGGCACGGCAGAGCGGGTGCCGCTGGCAGCCCGGACCCCGGAGCCCATCCCGGAGCCCATCCCGGAGCCCATCCCGGAGCCCGTCCCGGAGCCCGTCCCGGAGCCCATCCCGGAGCCCATCCCGGAGCCCATCCCGGAGCCCATCCCGGAGCCGGTCCCGGAGCCCATCCCGGCCAGCCTGCGCGGCTCGGGGCGGAGCCTGCGGAGCGGGGCGGGCCGGGGCAGCCGGCGCTGCTGCCATCGGAGCCTGCGGAGCCGAGCCGGCTGCGGGCGGCGTCGCGTCCCGGAGCCCTCGGCGGTCGCTGCGCTGCGGTCCCGCTCATCGCCATGGAGAAGTACAAAGGTGAGGGGATGGGGGCGTCTCGCGTGTCCGTGTCCTTGCTCGGGGACCGCCGGGGGCTCTGGGGACCTGCGGGTGGCGATGTTTGGGGGGTGACAGAGCCCTGACACGGAATGCTGAGGAATGCGGTCCCCCCGCGTGGGAAAGCGGCGGTGGGATGCGGGGATAGTTCCTGAGGGGATGTTTCCCGAGAGTGGGACCGGGATGGGCTGCGGGGAAGGGTCCCTGCGGGAGCGGGTCGAGCAACTCCTGGGGCCGGGAGGGGCTGTCCCGCCAGCGGGACCGGGCGGGGAGAGCGGGATCCCGCTCCGCCGGGGAAAGGCGGACGGATGGTGGGGACGGGAACTGGCTCCGGGGAGGCGATCTCCGCGACGGGGCCGGGATCAGCTCGGGGATGGAGGGGAAGCGGTGCCCACCCTGGGATCAGCTCGGGGATGGAGGGGAAGCGGTGCCCACCCTGGGATCAGCTCGGGGATGGAGGGGAAGCGGTGCCCACGCTGGGGGCGGCTGGGGGATGGAGGGGAAGCAGTGCCTGCCAAGGGGTCAGCTCAGGGGTGGAAGGAAGCGGTGCCCGGCCGGGGTCAGCTCAGGGGTGGAAGGAAGCGGTGCCCGGCCGGGGTCAGCTCAGGGGTGGAAGGAAGCGGTGCCCGGCCGGGATCAGCTCAGGGGTCCAAGGAAGCGGTGCCCGGCCGGGCTCAGCTCAGGGGTGGAAGGAAGCGGTGCCCGGCCGAGATCAGCTCAGGGGTGGAAGGAAGCGGTGCCTGCCAAGGGGTCAGCTCGGGGATGGGAGGAAGCGGTGCCCGGCCGGGGTCAGCTCAGGGGTCCAAGGAAGCGGTGCCCGGCCGAGATCAGCTCAGGGGTGGAAGGAAGCGGTGCCCGGCCGGGGTCAGCTCGGGGATGGAAGGAAGCGGTGCCCGGCCGGGGGAGCGGTGGGGAAGGTGCGGAGCAGCGCGGGCAGGTCCCGCCCGGGGATGTGAACTCCCTGCGTGCCAGCACCGGGCACCGAGTAGGAAGGGAAAGAGAGATGTGGGAAAATGTCACGTTTTATCCGATCCGGACATCGGGAGCTTTTTTGCCACTTGAAAGCAGCGGCTTGTTGCGTTTCTGGAGCCGCTCAGTCGTCTGGCATTGCCCGTTCCGTCTTTGGTCCTAAGCCGCCCATCTGCGTGGGCTTCCCACCCTCCCAGGCTGAACGGGCACGACATTGAGTGTCCTGTTTTCCAAACGCAAATAGTTGAGTGGTTAGGGAGAGGGAAGGTGAGCGGCTCGCAGCCTTCTCCCTGGCAGCTCTCATCCGGGCTGGCTGTCACCCACAGCCCATTTATATCCCCTCAATCAATGGCTCTGGCGCTTCCTGCCTGATGCTGCTTGGTCCCGAGCCCCGAGACTGGCACATCCCCGGTCCGTGCTGCTGTGGGCACTCCTGGGCACTTTCCAAACATGAGCTCTCCTTGCCAGCTGGGGCGGGAGGAGGTGGGATGTGGGCACGGAGCTCTCGGGTGCGTGCGGGTGCTCTTTGATTTCTGCTGCTGCTGATGTGCAGAAACCTCCCCTGGAGGAGGCGGATCCACCCCTTATAGCACGGAGAAAGCCTGCGGTAAATTTTACCTGCTGAGAGGAAATGGGACTCTCCTTGTAACTGCTGTCCTCCTCATGGAACTGGAACATTTCAGTGGGGAACTTGGTACTAAACAAATGTATTTCTGCCAGACCCCATTTGTACCTATTGCTGTCAAACCAGAAAGGTTTGCTTACACCTCAGTGGGCACATTTGAGCTAATAGCTCATTTCCTAATGTTGAGGTGTCATATTGTGTGAAGTTAACTTTTGCCAGGACTGTGTGTTTTTTTCACTGTGCAATACTTGAGCATTCTGACAGGGCTGGCACTGTGCTGCCAGTTGCATTCTGAGCCTTTTCCTCCTTACAACTGGTGCCTGATAAGCACAATAATAACACACTGCAAAAGCGATCTTAAGAATTATATTACAAATCAAATATTGTGTAGTTGGTTTGGTTTTTTATTCCATCCTGGCAGGGTCTGCACAATTCCATTCAGTTCCAGTAGCAAAGCAGTAGATTCATTAAGATTCAGCTACGTTTTGTATAATTTCTTTTTAAACATGCACACTGCTCCCTCAGAGCAGCGGGGATGTTCTGCACATGTGTGATGAATAAATAGCGAGCACAACTGATGGCAGAGCCCTGCCAGGGCTGTTTGTGCTGGTGTGGGAGCAGGGGTGGTAATGAGGCACTGCCAGCCCTGTGGGGCAGCCAGAGGTGACAGCACAGCTGGGTCAGTGCCTGGAAGGTGTCCCCAGTGTGGGGGGTGACAGGAGCCACCTGGAGCTGGTGAGGTGTGGGGGAAGGCTGGGCTGGGGGAGTTGGGAGCCTTGAGGAGCGGGTGGAGAGGGCAGACAAGTAGGTTGTTGTTAATAAGCACCAGGGATTTGTGCCTGCTCTGGTGGGGATAACTTGTTGATGCCTTGCTATGGGAAGTCTTCATCCGTGCCACTTGTGCAGGGAAATCCTGTAATGATGGAGGTGGATGGACTCAAACAGGGCTGTTAAGCAATGAATTGGTGTTCTGGGAAAATGAATTTGACTACAAAATCTGTCCTGCTGCTTAAGAAATTAAGTTTGCAGTCATCAGCAAACAGCAGCATCCTTCCTTTAAACACGGGCAGGGATGTACAACAATCCTGGCTCTGGGGTGGCACGTGCAGCTGTCTCTGCTGTTTCAATGGCAGCCACAGGAATCCTGCTGGGTGGGGTGTGCAGGGCTGGGTGGGAGGCTGGCGCTGGCAGGGTGGCACCCGTGCAGTGGGAAGAGCTCAGGCTGTTGGACTTGCCTGGTGGGAAGTGAAGGAGAGATTGTGAAACCCTCCTGGGAATGGGTTTCCTTTCCCAGCCGCTGCAAATGAGGTCACAGGGGCAGCTGCACAGGGGGACACTGCTGCCTCCTGACTCCTCTCAGGCTGCTGAAGCTCTGAAGGATAACCATGAAGTGCACAGGGGGTTGGTTTTTTCCCTGCCAGGCTGCCCTGCTGTTGGTGAAGGTGCTGGTTATAAGGGCGCCTTCTCCCTGTGATTAGGGACTGTGTGTGTGAGGCAGAAGGAGCAGCAGACCTGGCAGCCCAAGGGGACAAGAGGGAGATCTGCAGGGTGGTCACTGCAGTGACAAGGACAGAGCTGCTCTTGCTCCTCCTCTATTTCCTGTGAGTGCTCTCCCCCCCTTCCCATGTGTTTTGCCTTTGAATATGGCAGCTATCCCAGCCTGTGCTCCCTGATTCTTGCCTGCTCCTTACCACGCTTGTCAGACATGGCTGGCTGGTCTGTGACCAACATCTGCAGACCCCAGGAGGTGCTGAGGGCACTGTTGCTGCTGAGGGATGGGCTGGGGACACCTTCATTTGCCTGCCATCTCTGTCAAGGCCTCTCAGACTGACACCCTTGTCACCTCAGCCATGGGTGATGCAGCCCTATGCGCATGGTCTAAAATGTTAAGTGATGTGAGCATGGAGAGTTTTGTAAGGTTATTATTATTATGTTTTAAATGTGTTAGAGGTCTGTAATGGTAATCAGAGCAGCTTCCAGCCCAGTTCTTCAGAAGTGTTTGGCATTCATGTTTTACTATCTTCGTTGAGCAAAGATTCAAACTTCATGTTCCTTGTCAGAGGGTCCTTGGGAGTGTTTGCAGTGCTCCCCCAAGGAGATGAACATTGTTTGCCCATGAAGGAGAGGTTGTCTTCTTAACAGAAATCAACAGGTTAGTGTTGATAAGGAGTAAAATGGTGACTTGGTAGAAAGAAGTGTTTGCTTGCTAAGTTAACATGTTTTAACTGGGAGGGGAAAGGGGGTGGGTCTGTTTAGGACTAGGGCACATGTTCTTGCACATACAAAGGGATATGCTTGGGGTTAGACTGAAAAGTGGATACATGAATGAAAGACAAACCCTGGTAACAATCTGAGGTACTTTATAAACTGTTGTTAATCAGAGCTGGAAATGGATTGATTCATATGAACAAAATCTGGTCTGTCTGCAGACATATGTGGTTTCTCCTCAGCTGATTGTCCACACAGCTGTTGTGTTTAACTCATTGTCTTGGTGTGGCAACTGGAGAAAGCAGGGCAATGTGCTGCTCTGTGCCAAACCCAGTACAGCTTTCAGCTGTTGGGCTGAGCCTTCTTTTAAAAGCAGATGAAAATTAGTTTCATGCATAACCTCATAACATACACAGTAACTCTCACTTATGGGAGAGAGACCCTGGTTGGTTTTGGAGAATGGAACAGGCTCTGTTGGGGAGTAGGCAGCAGGAGTGCAGAGTTATTTACTCTGCAGGGCCTGAGGACATGAATCCTTTTTTCTGGAACTGAAACCACAGCCTGTCTCAAACATCTGCCGTGCCCACCCTTCCAAGGCACCCCACCTGTGCCAGCACAGCCCTTCTGTCTGTTCCAGCACAGCTGCATTTCTTGTTCAGACAGGGCACACGAGGATGCTCTGAGCTGTGTTATGTGCACACAGGACTCCCCAGTGCTCCCCACACCAGGGCAGGCTCACTGCAGATGGGCTCTAGGGATGCTGCCTTCAGCCCCATTCCATCAGCAGCCATGGCCCTTGGGAGGTGTGCATGTCACTGCCAGGTTTGGAGGCTCCTTTTGATATCCCAGAATCATCCCTGGAGATCCTCCATCTCTTGAGAGCAAGGGGCAGGGATCCATGGAGTGAAGGGCAGGGGAGCAGTACCCCTGCTGCTCTGGGTCTGTGCCCCATCTGTGTCACCAGAACAAGAGCCCTGCTCCTAAAGCCAGGAGAGAAGCTTTCTTCCTAAAAGAAGGAGGTGGGGGGGAAAGGATAAAAGCTAGCTCACAAGCTCTGAGCCTTTGGGCATCTGCTTTTGGAGTGCTCTAGACAGGGCAAGAGCCCTTCCTTTACCTTTGTGTGTAAGCAAACCCCTTCCTCCCCAGAGCCTCCCCTCTCCTGGGAGCTGCTCTGTGTGCCCGGCTGGGGCTGGCGGCTCTGCCTGAATGAGGGCATTGTTATGGGCTCCCACTGATGGCTTCCACTGAACACCCGCAGCCAGCAGCACAGGGAGTGTCTATGCAAAAGGGCTGCACTGCTCTAGCTGGGGCATGGCTGGCTCTGCCAGCTCCCAGCAGCAAGGAGGGCAGAGGGCAGGCAGGCAGGCAACTGGGCAGCTCCTGTCACCCAGGCTGTGCACCAAAGCCACACAGGCTTTAACATCTCAATTCTGGACACCTGCTCAGCTGCATGCTTGCTCCTTGTTGTTTCCATCTCAACATAAAGTACATATGAAGGATTTAGTGATTTGTCTGAGTCCTTTAAGATTTCATGAATTCAGGACCTGAATCCCAAGCTCCTTCATCAATGGCCAATGCTGTCCTTGCAACCATCCTCCCTAGATCAAGGGAAATTAGGGATGCTGTTCTTTTGAGAAGTTCTTTGTAAGCTCTAATTTGCTGTACCCTGTGGACAGGCAGGATTCATGTAATGCAGGGAAGTGCATCTTCAGGCAATAGCAACCAGAGAGCCCAGAGCTGTAGGGGATGTCTTGGGGAACCAAAATTAAGAGGTGCACCTATGATCAGAGGGGATGCAGAGCTTGTGCACCCAGGGCATGGGTGTTCCTCTTTGAAGCTGTCTGGCTGAAGCACAGATCCAGACCCAACAAATGAATTGGGATCCTACAGTCACACAGCCAGTTTGATGACCTGCATATTATTGTTTACTTCATCATGGAAGTTGAGTAATTTGTGCTTTTCTTTTGGGTCAACAGACAAGACAGACTGGTCCAGTCTGTGCAGCAGCCTGTCAGCAGAGCTCTGTGGGTCAGAGATGAGTCTGACAGGGTCCTGTTCCAAGGAACTGCTGGTGGTGCAGGTGTTCATGAGCCACTTCCTGGGGTGGTGGTGGATTGGGCAGAAGTGCCAGTGAGCTGGAGAATTCCCTGGCAGTAGCTGGAGAAGGCATTTCCATTGGAAGAGCTATGCTGCCCTGTGAAGAAGAGGGATTAAACTTCTTGCTGTGTGCTATGGTGCATGGCTAAAAATCTTGTGTGAACTGAAGGAATGGCTGTAGGAGCTCACAAACGAAAGAAGTGTTCAGTAGGAAGCCGCCAATCTCCTGGTACCCGACATTTTTTTTTTTTTTTAATAAAATTAGTAAATTTACTTGAATCCAGGGAGCAGAGCTTTAGGAGGGAAAAGCCTCCAAGACAAACAGGAGCTGCTCAGAGTGGCCAGAGGAGCTGGGGCCTTGGCACAGCTCAGTGCAGCGGTGCTGGCACTGTGCCCCCCGAGCCCAAACCCCGCTGGGACAGGGGACAGCCAGGGCTGCAGCCACCCAGAGGGGCTTCCCTTGGGGCTGGGGGGCCAGGCTGGCAGAGCAGCCCTTGCCTGAGGAGTGGGGCAGTTCCTGCCACAGGCCTGGGAAATGTGCTGGGCTGGTCTGAAGTTCAAAGGACAAGGGCCAGGACTCATTAAAATACATTTCCCCTCTGCCCCTCCGCTGACCTATCGCTTTCTGCATGGGCAGAATTCCACAGAAAGCAAGCCTGAGGATGGTTTGGAGCATGGCAGTGTTGTCTTTGGTTGTAAACAGCTCTGTCTGGAAGTAAATATCTGAGAATTATGGGATCAGACTGAAACTCCCACGTAACATACAGACTTGGCCACTTGCAATTTAATAAAAGTATTTCCCCTCCTTGGGTGGACTGTGCTCTGTGTTGCATAAAGAATTTCTGATGTATTTCTTTTTCTTTTTTTTTTTTTTTTTTCTTTTTGCACTGTGGATCTGCTTAGGATAAAATTATAGCACAAAGCTTAGAAAAAGCCTGGGAAATAGAGATTCACAAGTCTTAGCTGGCAGTTTAGCCTGTGGGCTTCTTACTTCTGAGTGGAGGAATCTCCTCCAGAGATAACCAGCAGCAGTAGCTACCCCCAGCACTGGTGTGATGCACGTGAGGTTTTTTACTTCCTTTTGGGTTGTAGGAGACTGAATCTTTAAAAAAAAAAATCTTCAGATTCCCAATTTTGCTAATAATTAATGAGGCTTTCCAGAGCTGGCACTGAGTTTGGAGTGTAGAGGTGGCAGCTAAGCAGTTGGGATGCCTTTTGAAGAAGTTTGCATAACACTTTGGCAGCAGTGCTTTGAAAGAGGTGGGTCTGAGCCAGGAGATTCTTACAGTGTGTGCTGGAGCCTTCCCTCTTGGCCTGAGTGAGATGGGGAGCAAGTCTTGGTGTGCTGCAAGGAGGGGATCTCTGTCCTGCAGCCTGGTGTGCTCTGAGGTAGCCAGTCCAGGCAGGTGGGGAGGGGAAGTGTGTGTGCAGCTCCTGAGAGAGGAGATAAGGTATCTGCAGGGCGATCTCTGATCCAGGGTCTCTCTGCAGATCTCATCATTGCTGTTTGTCACTGCAGAGTATGGCAGCTGTTGGGGCTGGGAAGAGCGAGCTGGCTCGCAGAGAACCCGAGTTACACAATGCCACATGATGTCACAAGTGGCTTTTGCTGAAAGTCCTCCACAAGTGTGTGTGAAATCTGGGGCTTTCTTCTGCTGAGGAATGCAACCAAGCCAGCTGCAGCCCTGCAGCCTTCCAGTAGCACTGTCAGTTTGTCGTCTCTGGAAGGAACCCATGGGTTTGTTCAGACAGTCCCAGTGCCAAACAGCTCTGACTCCTGATGGTCCTGCTGGGAAGGAGCTGAAATCAGTGGAATGCAGAGAGACTGTTGGGTGCCTGCTGCTAACAGGTACGTGGCTGCAGCACTTAGGGGGGCAGCACTTGTGGCAGCAAAATATCACAAGTCTGGAAGTTAGGGCTGACTTTAAAAGTGGAGATATGGCCAGCCCAGACTTGTGCAGTGCCTTGTGACAGCTGGAGGCCGTCTGCTCCATCCATCCATCCATCCATCCATCCATCCATCCATCCATCCATCCATCCCATCAGCAGCTCCGTCCAGGCTGCCTGCCTGGGGAGCATGTCCTGTCTCCTTTGTGTAAACCCAGCATCTTCATGGATCTTCTGTGTTCCACTGCAGTCTCTAAAAATGTGCCACGTAGTCTTGAACGATGGGAACGTCTGCTCTTTTTATTGCCATACTTTCCTGACTTCTCCCTGGCTCTGGGGAGTGCAGCATCAGGCAGAGAGCTGGGATTGTAGTGCACAGATTGTACAGTGTACAGTTCCACATCTGCTGAAGGATTGTCTGGTCCTGCTAGCTGCTAAAATGTGATAAAGAGAACACTCGGATTAATTGAGCTCAGTTAACAAAGCTTTACCTTGCTGTGGTTACCTGAGCAGAGGGGTGGCATGTGCATTCCTATCACCCAACCACAGCCAGGTTTTTTTTTTCCCTGTTAGGAACCGAGTACACAAACACAGGGGTGCATCTCTTTTGCTAAGAGATGCTTTTGTGTGTGAAGTTGTGTACACTAGGTCTGAATGGAGGTGCCAGGCAAGCCTGGCTGCTTCAGTGGTCAGGAGCCCTCCTCCCCAAGCCTGAGGTCACAGACAGCAGGGACACACTGGCAGGGTGGCTCTGGCTTCACCATCACTGCTGCAGGGGTCTGCAATCTGCTGGGCAGCAGGGTGGCTACGTGCTTTTCCTCCTGGATTTTTTCAGTCCATGTGGGTTGTTTACCTCATCTGGGCCACGTTGCACTGGGTGCCTGGGGCTCCAGGTTTAGCCAGAGCAGGGCCTGCAGGGGCTTTTGGAGTTCAGTAACCTCACCTGTCTGGTTGGAAGGCAGTCACAAGTGCCCCAGAGCTGTGCAGTCACCAGTGAAATGTGCATGTGACAGTTTGGGGTGGTTTTGGTTTGCTCCCACACCACTGTTTGTGCTGCACACATACTTGTGTGTCTTGTTCCTCTGAGCAGCAGTGTCAGAGCTGAATGCATCTGTTGGTGAACTTGTGCAGGGTCACAGTGACCTAAAAGCCCTAAAAGCCAGTGCAGGATCACAGTGACCTAAAAGCCAGTGACCTCTGGAATAAGTCAGTCGTGTCTGCAGAGCAGCTTCTTCACCCTTCATCCACCAATTCATCCAGCAATGCCTCCTCCAGCCAGGCTGTGAAAAAGCTGTAGGAAGACATGAGGACTGAACTTCTCATGATGGGTTACTGAACTTCTCAACCAAGGGTTACTAGATTCTCTCTATAACTTAAGTAATCAGAACACTAAGGAGTTAATAATATAATCCGTTTCTGCTCACAAGGGCCTGTCTTGTTTCAACAGAAGTCAGCTACCAAACTATTTAGCAAAGCAACACTTGTAAATGATTTATTCTTGAGTTAAGCATGGTATTATTTTATATAAACACAGATTTTCATTATTGCTTCAACTTTATTCCATTTTCTCTCTACTAGTCATGTTGCAGGAAGCACACACAAATCCATGCACAGTCTCTTGCCTTTCTCTAATGAGCAGTGCTAGCTGATGATATTATCTAGCTGCCTATGTGCCACATCAGTTTAATTTAGCTTTGAAATTGTCCCCCTTATGAGATGATGCTTCTTGGAAACCAGGTTGTCTTCCAGGTGTTGAAAGGAATTATTGACTTGGTGCTGGCTGCCCTAATGCAGTTCTGCGCAGACCATGTAATTGATTAAAGTGTGTCAGAAAATTATCAATGCTCCAAGTGTGGTTTGGCTGATGTTTAAGTCCATGTGAGCTCCAAGGTCTGGTTCTAGGAAAATTCACCAGTAAATCAGTCACAAAGTGTATCAATTATGCCAACATATACTCTTGATTTCTGGGCTGTTGAACAGTAATTCTGTCTCTGACTGTGATCCACAGCTCTGGAGACACTGCTGATGTGGTCTGTCATCTGAGCACTTTGATCATGGTGGGCTGTCACACTCTCAGCTCAATGGGCTCTTGCTTTAATCACCAGGATATGCCAAATACTGATGGACTCTCGTTGTATGGGTTGCAGTGGTCTGTGCTGAGCCAGTGTGAACTGGCAGGGTGTGAAGCAGGGCAGACCTGGGTGAGGGTGCTTGAAGCCTGAGCCTGTTGGCATCCTGCACTGCTTAACTTCTGCCAGTGTGGTTTTCCTATCAGGTTGTTCAAACAGATGTTCCCTAAGTGTAGACGAGATCTATTTCTGGAAATTGAAGTGGGAGTTGGCAGAGTGGGGGGAAGTGAAATGGCAATCAAAATTCCCATACTTTATCCTAAAGGCTGAATTCCCACGTCTGGCTGAGAAGAGAAACAAATGCTTTCTAGACCCAGGAGGCTCAACATTCCCCGAAACAGAATGATTTATTTTTAATTCTGATAGTTCACTGGAGCTCTTAAACCAAAAGAGCAGTGACAGTTTTATTGTGCTTAGAAATAAAGGCAGCAAGCTCTGGGCCATGCTGAGGCTGAAAAACCTGGAGTGCTGTAGGAAGGAGAGGGCAGGTTCATCCATTTGATCCCTGCTGAGTCCAGCCCAGCCAGAGCATGGCCTGAATTGCAGGGGCAGCACCCAGAGGCAAGGTTGGAAATCTGTGTGGAACAGCACAGGATTTCACATTGGTGTTTCTTTGGACTGGCTACGTCAGCCTTCCTTCAATTCTTTGGCCTAAATAATGGCATCCCCTAAGCTTATATGCTGGGTTGTTTTTTTTTTTTATTTGCTGCTGATACCATTTCAGCTATGATCAGTGTTTTGTCCTTGTGATGGTCAGTTACGGCTCACACAGGATGGTGAAGCCATGGGGACTGACAGGAGCACAGATGGGTGTTGAGCACACATTGTGCGAGAGGGACTGAAGAACATAAATAGGGTGTCCTGTGGGTGCTGTGCAGGGGATAAAATGGACCATCCTTGTCGTTAGCATAGGCTGTTTGCTGTCCCTTTGCAACTGGCATTGCCCCAAAACCAGGGTAAGAGCCATGGACTGTTGGGTCTGGCCACTTCCAGGTCACACATTCTTACACCTTTGGCTGCTTGGTGTCTGCATTAAAAATGTGTAGGTCTGGGTGATGGTCCAGTGCTTTCTTTAAGGTATTCTTCTAACATTTAACCCTGATCAGACAATCTCACTCTGACATTCTGGTTAGCTACAAAATCTTTGCAGTTGGCTTTTGTTCCCATGCTGGATTGAGGTTTTTTTTGGAAATGCTCTGTTTCCAGCATATGTTCTTGTTTTTCCTGATAAACATGCATGTCTGTTGGCCCACATTTAGATGAGGTGGGAAGGGCCAAATTAATTCCTGGTGTCATTCCAGCATAGTCAGTGGGCTGACCACAAAGATCAGACTGGGTCTAAGATTTACACTGGATTGATTGCAAGTTTTACCAATTTTTACTGATCCATTACCTAACTGTATTTCTGGTGCAATTCATAAAGCTGCCTTTGAATTTAACATAATTAAAGCTGATTTGTTATAGAAGAGGGATGTAGAGCTGACAATTCCTTTGCCAGGCAGACATGCTCAGAATTCCAGGTGCTAATAGCACTGACGTGGCTGACCCTTGCTCCAGACCAGTGTCTGGACTGTGTTAGTTATTTGGACCATGAAAGATGAGGAGATTCTGCCACACTGGAGACATGCTCTATGAAAATGCAGCCAAATCATCTGTGGACACTTCAGCAAGGACATTGTCACCTTCTCTGATCCTCTAGGCTGAAGCCTTTCCAGCTCCTGATGGAACAGTGCTGCTGGGAATGCTTGCTTATCCCAGATTCTGGGATGGAATTTCAAATTTTCTTTCACCCGTTGATGGCACGATTGCCTTTCCTCATTCATGCAGTTGTTTTTTGTTGGTTATTCACAAATGTGCAGGCCTGCTCTGCCATCAGACTGACAGAAGGAAGGAAAATGTTCCGTTTTGAATATGGAAAGGGAGGTGCTGCTTAGCACAGACAGAACTGGCTTCTAGATGAAAGAGTCAAATACCAAACTGTTTTGTTTCAGTTTGAGCAGGACAGGCTTTGATCTAGAGGAGATGACTCAGTCAGTAGCAGGGAGCAATTCTTTATAGTGCATTTAGAAATAAAACCTGGAGATTTAGGCTGTGATGGCTTTGACACATCACTCATAGCATATATTATGTGAAAATGAAAACCATAAACATCTGAAATGAAGTGTGGAGGTTTTTTCTGAAGAGAGGAGAAAAACCATTTCTGATATTGGTTGCCAAGAGTTTTCCTCAAGTCAGAAAGGACTGGGGGTGGGGTAGGATCATTCCTATTGCGATAGCAATAATGAGCAGTGTGGACAGAGCAGGAAGGGGAAAGACTTCCTGCAGTGCAGCTCCAGCCAGAGGTGGGGCCAGCATGAAAACTGGGATCTCCTGGCCCCAGGTCAGGCTCCATAATCCATCTCTGCTGCCTGCCCCGGTGCCTCATGCCCTGTGTCAGCTCTGACAGCGCTCTGGGTCAGGAGGCGGCCGCGCTCAGACCCCGCTCGGTCACTGGGCTGGCTGCACTTGCACAGAGCAGGGATGGCCAGATCCTGCTCCTGAGCTGCTTTCATCCCGAGCCAGGTGACAGCCCTGATCGGTGCAGCTGTGTTGTGGCACTGCAGCTGGCCAAACAAACACAGCTGCAGCACGGCTGGGTCCCTGCTGCACACCCGCGTGGAGCGAGAGCCCTGCGGTGTGGCCAGTGTCCTGGGGATGTGGTGAAACACTTCTGGCTCCACACCACGGGCTGCTGGCAGTCTCAGTGTGGAAGCAGAGTGTCACTGGTGCTCATTATTTCTGCAGCTTTATTCTACATCCAGCCCCTGACCTTCATTTTGTTCTGAGCCACTGTCCTGTGCAGGCTGAGAACAAATGGGTCTCTACCTGAAGAATCTGTCCTGGTTCTTCTTGGTGGCTGCATGCAGGAGGTGATGGGGGCCTCTTTGGCACAGCTGCCTTGTGAAGTATCCTGCTGCTAACAGTTTGTTTCTGCTGGGGCTGAGGAGTTTATTTCCCACCTCCTCACCTGCACCATCTCTGGCATTGGTTCCCCTTCTCACCAGCAGACAGCTCTTGATTTTCACAAGGTTTTTGTTCTGCTGGCTTGGCCTGACAGTCTGGGCAGTGATGGGAGCAGGGTGCTGGGGCAGGGAGCCAGTCTGTTGGTAGCAAAGCTCTGACAAGTGGGCTCAGCTGGGATGCTGAAGATGGGCAGGTCCTTCAGTGATGCCTGGGAGCAGGACTCGCCTGATCTGTCTTGTAGCCCTGGTCACAGAATTTCTTACAAAATAGGAGTCTGATTAGGTGGCCCAGGTTTGGAGGTGACATAAATCTCCTCCTAGAGAGAGAAAAAATCCTTTAGGTCATCTAGTTCATACCGTGGTCTGGAGAGTGTGCATCTTCTGGTGTTCTCCCCATTTAAATGCAAAATATTCCCAGTGAAGTGACTTGCCTCAGTTCCTCTCAGGATTATTCCATGGTCTGGAAGGTCCTGTTACTCCTATAGGTGTGATTTGTAAGGGCATCAGATTACTCAGATTGGATGTATATAATGGGAGAATCAGATAAGGTCCTTTCTTGGCATGGCAGACAAAAAGCCATTTTCACTGATGCCAGAGAGCAGCCAGTGCTGTGCTGTGAGAGCTGGAGACAGTGTGTCTGTATCAGGAGGTGTGCTGAGGATGCAGCTACCCCCATTCCCTGCTGTCCCCAAATCAGAGCTGTCCTGGCTCTGGGTCAGAGCCACCTGCACCCAGCAGGCAGTGTCTGTCCCACTGCAATGTCAGCAGGGTGCAATTTGTGAGAGTGAGAGCAGAGCTTGTGCTTGGAGAGGGCTCAGAAGCTCAAGGCTTGGAAACAGAAAGTTCTGAGTGTGGCTGGAGGGCAGCAAGGGTCTGGCCAGGCAGTGGCTGAGCTCAGGCAGGCACAGGGACTGCCCATGCCAGAAGGGCTCTCTGCTCCTTGCAGCTCCTGGGGTGCACACAGGGCAGCCCCAGCCCCTGGCAGGGTGAGCAGCTGGGGAATGACCTCTGGCAGGTGTGGAACAGAAGGATTGTGCTCCTTCCTCAAGGAGAAAGGAGCAGGGACAGGGGTGCTCTCATGCTGGGCTGTGTGGGAGGGAGGTGGCACCTGTTGCCCATCCTGCACTGGAGAGGGCTGAGAGCTCCCAGATGTCATCACATCCTTCTCTTCCTCTCCAGCTTCCCTCTGCACATACCATTACGATGATTTGTTTTGCTGATGCATTTCCAGGAACTAACACCCATTTTCAAAGGCCTGCAGAGGCAGAAGGAGTTCCTTTCTATGAAGGAGCAGATGGTTAATTTTATATTTTAAAAGTGTGGGCATTGGCTCTCCTGCCACAGAAAAGGTTTTTTCAACCCAGGGATCCTTCCTTTAGATTATGTCTTTCCCCCAAATTCAAGCCTTTTCAATAGAATCATTTAAAATGTGCTTTTGATGTTCCCTTGTTCCAGTTTACTCCTGTCTTGAGTGCATAGAATTGCCTTTGCTATAAAAGAAGATTGTGAAAATTAATGGCTTTACCCAGTGGCATTGCATGAGTGTTAAAGGAAAAATGTTTTCTTGTGAGTAGCACTGGAAATGTCTATGTTCTCAGAGAGACTGGCAATGTGGGCTCCAGGAAATGAGCTGAGCCAGAGGTGGTAGTGGGTTTTCTGAGTGGATAGTTTACAGAGATTCCTCCCTGTTGGGTGGGACACATACAGTGAGAATTTTCATCTGCAGCCATAAAACTGTAACCTTTACAATCACCTGGGGTTTTTGGACAACACTTAGATCTCATAAAATCAATGTTTATGAATTATAAATAACAGTAAATGTGCCTAAAGACCTGGGTGCCATGATGGGTATTAGCTGCTCTTAATGTATGTTTTAAGAGAATGGAACTTCACTCCAGAATTGGGGGCAATCCTTTGAGCTATAGGGGTGTCCATACTGCTTGGAGGTCTCTTAGATGGAAGGAAATTGATGTGATAAACATATCGGGAAACAAAAATACCCAAAAAATCTGTAGAACTTTCTGCTTGCAGCAAAGGCCATACTATTTAAGCATAGGACAAAGAGATAATAAATTATAAATTCAGCAGGGAACAAGGAAGTCATGTAGCAACTGCAAAAGATCCAAACATATGGAAAATTCAATTCTGTGGAGAATTAAGTCACTCTTATGTAATCAGGATCAATGGAAATGAGCTGATGTCAGTATTGGACTGGCTTAATGCATGGGTGGAAAATTGTGTTGTCCCAGAGAGGGCTGCTAATAGGAGTGAAAGCTCCACGTATGTGCCATGCCCATTAGCTGTTGGGTTTTTTACCTAGGAGGGGCCTGATCCAAGCCCAGTGGAAGCAAATAAACTTTCCACTAACCTGAAACTCATTTGGGTTCTGAAGGTAGAGATCTGTATGAGGTGGCAAACAGAGAGAGCCTGGGATGCTCATGTACTTCATACTGGTTGTCAGGGTGAAACTTACCCTTTTTTTTATCCATCTGTCTGAACCTTTTGCACTGCAGGTTACCTGTGTGTCCCTCCAGGCTGGGCCACAGTTGTCTGACAGCCTTGGAAGGGCCCTGGCCAGGTAGGGGCCCAAACCCCAGCTGGACAGGCAGGGGGAGAGAGGGGTGTCCCCTGTGCCCAGGGCTGTCACAGACACATTTTATGAGAAATCCTTTCCGTAGGATTTTTATCTCTGAGAAGATGAGAGGCCTCAGGAACAAAATGTAAACAATGATTATTTGCTGCTGTGGAATGCAACAGGTGGATCTGTGATTGGTCTCATGTTGTTGTTTCTAATTAATGGCCAATCACAGCTCAGCTGGCTCAAACTCTCTGTCTGAGACACTAGCCTTTGTTATTCATTCTTTATTTTTCTATTCTTAGCTAGCCTTCTTATGAAATCCTTTCTTCTATTCTTTTAGTATAGTTTTAATGTAATATATATCATAAAATAATAAATCAGCCTTCTGAAACATGGAGTCAGATCCTCATCTCTTCCCTCATCCTAAGACCCCTGTGAACACCATCACACAGGGCAGGGGACTCCAGAAGTGTTGGAGATCAATAACATTGCAAAAGTGCCCCAAGACCCTCCTGACCTTCCTAGGCATGACTGTGGTCCTGTGAGACACAGCATGTGGTGGGGAGGGATGCAGAGCAGAAGAGCAGCTCCTGGAGGAGGGCAGGCAGCCAAAGCACCTGGCAGGGTCCTGTGCTTGATGTTCTGTTGTGACAGGGCTTGGCAGCAGCAGCAGCAGCTGAGCTTGGAGCTTGTCCCTGAAAATGAGCCATCATTAGCCTGGCAGCTGTGCAGGGAGCAGCAGAACCTGCTCCTTGGCAGGAGCACGCTCTGGTTGGTGTCTCTGTCCTGGGGAAGGAGGGGCAGCAGTGCATCCTCCTGGGTGTGCTCTGGGCAGTGTCAGGGGCTTGGCAGCGCAGGAGAGCACCCTGCCCAAGAGCTTCCCTCCTGGAAAAGCTGCCTGGCTTCAGCAGGAGCTGCTCTTCTGTGGCCATGGGCTGTTTACTGGCGCTGAGAATCCAGCCAAGCATCCTTGCTGCAAGTTTGAGAGTCAGGAGGAAGCTTGGGGGACGTTCTGAGAGTGGTGGTTTTGTGGGGATTTTTTATGGTTGGTTGGTTGGGTTTTGGTGGCTTTCTTGTCTGGTTTGTAAGTGAGGATAATGGGAGGACAGAGCCTGTGAGGGTTTAGTGAGAAGTGCATGCTCTGGGTGCCTGGGACCCTGGCAGGGCTCAGGACACTGCGCTGGCACTCACTGAAGGTGTGTTTGGGTGATGAGCATCAGGCACAGTATTAACTAGAAGTGACTTTCTGCTGGGAAGCAATGGGCTTCATGAGAGACTTTTCCCCACCTGAAATAGGTTTAATTTGGAGTGTTATTGTGTACAAAAACATGCCTGAATCAACAGATCAGGGGAAAATGTCAGCTGTTAAACGTTAGTGGATGGAGCTGTCACATGAGCTGGGTGTGTGGGTGGTTTCCAATTAAGAGATGCCAGAGGTAGGGAGAGTAATGAGATAAAAAGTGGTGGGAAAGTCTGACCTTGACAGTTTCCAGTGCAGTGAGAGCCTGAAGGGCAGGTTGGAGCCAGTGAGGTTTCTAAGTGGGTCATCAGAGTGGGGGACCTTGAGCTGCCAAACACTGGAGAGGGGAGCTGCAGGACCTGCTCTGCCCTAGCCAGAAACTGCTGCTGGTTGCTCTGTGCTGGCTCTGACTGTCAGACCACCCTCTGAGCTGATTCATCTCACCAGCCTGATGGGGGAAAACACCCACAAAACGAAACAAGAACCAAATAATTTTGTTGCTGCATGTATCTTGCCCTGAATGAGAATGGATGTGGCTCATCAGCACCACTGTAAGTGCAAGGAAGCAGTGTAGCCAAAGGCAGGCAGAAGGAAGAGGACTGAGTAGCACGTGGACCTCAGTAGCTCTATGGGTTCCTTGTTTGGAAGGTTTACAGGTTTATGGAAATAACCTTGATGTTTCCCAAAGTGAATTTATTGAAAAAATACAGAGGGGACTACAACACAAAGGGAGCAAACAGTTCCTTAGACATTTCTTTTGCATTTTTAGAAGGCCTGTTTATCTTAACTCAAGAAATATCCTCTGTGATAAGGAATAATCCCTCCTAAAATCATCTTAGAGAGATGAAGGCACTCCTGGCTTTGTGAGCAAGGTTAAAGTGGTAGTGTCTATGTCCCACCCAGCAGCTTTGCAGATTCATTGAAAGTGGCTAGTGTCTTTCCTGAGAAACAGCTGCTCAGAAATTTGGGAGGAAAAATATTTTATTCCTCGCATTTTGGTGGATTTGAGGCTGACCAGCTGGATGAGAAGCCTGCCAAGGCTCCACACTGTTGTGGAAATGTACAGTAACTGGGCAGAAGTAGCTCTAAGCCCTTTTTGGACTGAGGGGTGAAAATGTCTTAATGCTGGAAAGCTGTTGAATGTCTTTTTAAATGTAGAAATAAACCAGGAGGGAATTGCGCTGCCTTTGCCAACAAACTCATTTTGGGGAATTTACTGTCCCTGTTTGCACAGGACCTCTCATGCTCTGCTCGTTGCTGGAGCTGAGCCCTCCAAAGCTCTCGTGATGTTAATGTCTGTGTTTGAACACAATTTCCAACCTGAAAAAATGCTTCTTAAATTATACATTTTAACTGATTGCATACATAGTCTGTGATATTTCCATATGAGAAACAAATTCTGAGAATATTGATAAAATTCTCTCACTGACTTCGAGGAAACTAAGCCCTAGCTCTGTCAGTCTGGGTTAAACCAGGAAAGACAAACAGAAGATCTCAAAATGACTTTGTGCTAGCAAATGCAATTTCTGTGTTTCCCTGAGTAAACTATTCTGATTTGCTTTGTTTCAGCTCTCTTCCTACCCACAACACAGAGAAAAGTTTACATGAAGTATTTTGACTGCTCTAAAGCAAAGATTTTGTTAGCTGTAAATAGAAAAGAAATACACGTTCCCCAGTCTTAAAGCCTGTGTCTGGATGGAAAACTGGATATTTCCTGGCTTGGGATACAGTGGGGGTGCTCAGCTGTGGGGAAGGTCTTGTCCAGCTCAGATGTGTGCCCAGACTGGGATGTTAGGGTGCAAGGGTTGGGCTGTGGATGGGTGGGTTAGCAGACAGGTAAAGAACTGGCTAAATGTTGGGGCTGAAGAAAAAAAGATTATGGTTTGTGTTCTAGCTGAACTCCTGCCTTTGGGGTGTGTGGAAGGGGCCCTTGCCTGGGGGAGTGGTTGGAGGCCATGTGAGCTGTGTTGAGCCATTTTGTGAGTCCTGAGTGCACATCAGGGCAGAAAGTCCAAGGCTGCTCCTGCCTGTCACCAGGAGCTGCTCATATGTGGGGATAAAGATTTTAGTGGGCCTGTCAGTGTAGCAAGAGCTCTCCAAGCTGACTTCCTTCCTCTGGGTGGAATAGATCAGTCTGCTTGTAGCAGCCCTGTCCATTGGTGAAACTCAGATCAAGGCTGCTTTAATGTGGAGGGAATTGTTCTCTTGGGATGGAGCTCAGGCAAGAGGCCAAGGCTTTAACAAAGAAGCATCAACCTGTTTGTATGATTTTTGTATACACTATACAAATCTTCTGAACAAGATGTTCTTCTAACCCCATGAAAAGGAAGGCCAAGAGAGAAAGTCTGATGCATTAGTGGGAGGCATTCAAATGCTGCCAGAATGGTGTGATGTAACTTGACCCAGTGCCAGTGTTTCTGCTGTAAACTGAATGCAGGTGAATGCTGATTAAAATGAACCTTCACAGTATCTATCTACTGCATCTGTTGTTTGGTTTAAGGCAGCATCTAGAAATACAGGTGAGGGAACCAGATTCTGTCTGTCTGATGATATATGGATATTCTTAACTCTGTATTTTCATCCTGAAACAGAAATACAAACAACCCACAGATGCACAATGTTGCTCGCTCTAAAAAACCCCAAACACACCTTACTACTTACGTCTGGGTTGTGATGGGTAGACAGCTTAGGAAAATGTTTGCTTTATTTATTGCAGCTTATCATGTCACAGTCTTGATGTGTGTAAAACTCTAACAACAAGCTTGGTAAACAAAGAGAGAGCAGTGGGTGTTTATTGACTTTATTTCAACACTCTCCTGTAACATCCTCCTAGGCAAACTGGTGAAGCACAAGCCCAAGAAGTGGATGGTGAGGTGAGGCAAAAACTGGCTGATCTGCCATGCTCAGTGGGCTGTGGCTGGAGACACAAAATCCAGGGAAGCCAGTCACTTCTCCACCTGCATGAATGCCCTGGTTGAAGGGGCAGTTTGTAGATAACACCGGGAGCAGGGCTGATGGTTGTACTGCTGTTAGGAAGGGCCTCGCTAGCCTGAAGGAATGAGCCAGCAGGAATCTCCTGAAGTTCCAGAAAGAAGGACAAAGTCCTGCCCTCGAGGAGGGATAACATGCTGGGCCAAGCTGGAATGCACCTCTGCAAAAGCCTCTTGGTGGACACCAAGATGAACAGGAGCCAGCAGTGTGCCCTGATGGCAGCAGGCCAGCATCCCCAGGGAGCATGCATTAATCTGGGAGCACACATTAGCCCAGTCCTAACACATGCTGGTGTTTGATGCACCCTCGGTAACAGAGGAGGAGTTTTTAAACACATTTGGCACAAGCCATCCTACATAGTGGCAAATCTGTGTCAGTCAAGGGAGTTTTATCTCGTTGGAGCAGGGCCTGTGTTCCTGTAACGCATGGCACAGCTGCATGGATCAACAGCCATCCCATGCTGCTGCATCTGCCTTTGAAACACTCCAGGTATCTGTGAATTTGTGGCTCTAAAACTATTCTGCAGATGAAAATCTCGAGTGTTGACAGTGTGCTGTCAGGGCTGGAAGATGAGGCTTTTCTGTGCTAATGGATTTACTGCCTCTCTGATTTTCTCAAGCACTGCTAAGTGTGTCACACAGAAAGGTGGTTTGTTAGCAGTTCTGCTTGGCTGGGGGAAAATCGCTCTATTTATTTATTTGCTTGGTTCAGCATGAAGTCTCTGTTGGCAGGTCAGCCCCTTCCCAGGCCCTCCCAAGCTGCTGTTTTCCATTCCTGTGCTGTGAAGGAAGGTGAGCTCTGGCCACCCCTGGCAGCTGCAGTGATGTGGGCAGAGCTGCTGGCCAGGTCAGCTCCAGCCCAGCCAAACCCAGCGTTGGCCATGTCCATCCTCCTTGGCTGCCCCCTGCTTCTGTGGGTCTGGAAGTGTTCCTGGGAAGCTCCTCACAGAGAATCTGGCACATCAGGTCTCCTGCACACACTGGAGTTCAGCTGGGAAGGAAGGAAGGACTTCTAGTGGAAGGGAACATCTGTTACTCCTTAAGTGTGACCACTGTCAAGGTTTCCATCCCTCCAGCAAAGCAGATCTTAGCCAAGGGCCTGGTAATCTGATTTTTTTCAGGAGGAGAGGGAAAGTAAATCTTAAGGATAAGTTTTTTTTTTTAACTGAAGGGATTAGTCTTGTTTTAAATTACAGTATATTGAGTCAGTGCCTTTGACACCCACAGCTGTGTTGGTGGAGAGCTGCTGAAGAGCCTGGCCAGGCAGGGCCCACATGTCTGCTGTGGCTTTGTGCACCTTGCATGGGCCTTGTGGAGGATGTTCTGTGCTCAGCTTCTCCTCTCCAGCTGGAGCATTCCTGCTGGAGGCTGTGAGTGTGCCCAGCAAAACAATGACATTGTTTTCACATGGTCAAACCCCTCCCTGCACCTTCCCCTGCAGCACTGCCGTGTCCTGGCTGTAAATCCTGGGGGAAGCAGGGTTGAGTCACCTGGCACTGGGTGTATTTATAAACCAGGAGGGCTGCAGGGCCCATGAGGAGAGGCCAGCCCTGGGAAGAGCTGGGCCAGCCATAGTGGGCTCCCCACACCCTGTGCCTGTCCTTAGGCCCTGTTTCTGGCCCACATCAGCAGGGTCTGGCTGTGAGGTGATGGCAGGAGCTGGCTCAAGGAAACCATCAATGAGCCATCAAACTGCTGGGACAATCTGCTTCTTTTTCCTTGCAAAACCTCAGGGCAGAAACAGAAGCATGGAAAAAGGCTTGCATGGGGCAAGAGCTTTGGAGGTTTGTGATGCCCACAGCTGAGCTGGCTGGTTGCACTCACCCTGCAGCACCCACGGTGCTGGTGGGGGATGCCTGTGCAGTTCTGCCCATTCTGGCTGGTTCTTGCCTTGGCTACAGCCTGCACAAGGTGGCTCTGATCTCCCTTGCATATGGGGGAGCAAGAGGGAGCACCAGGGCTGCTCCTGGGGGCACTTTGGAGTGGAGCAGCCTGTGCTGTGGAGCTGGTTCTGTTCTCAGGGTTAAGTGGTTGTTTTTCAGCCTCCTCACATTCCCTTCCATCCCCTTAACAACAAAATCAGAGCAGGGATGTTTGCTGTATGGTGCTGGATCTCTCCTTCCTCCACCTGCTGTGGCAGCTGATCTCCTCTTAATGAGCAAAGTTGCCTGGGGATGCCATTTACCCAGGGGAGGCAGTTCCCCCTGTACAGCTGGATTGATTTTTTTATTTTGTGCAAACAGCATGTCCAGCCTTGCTTGAGGGTGCTGTTAATTCTATCCATGCTTTCTGTGGAAAAGCTGGTTTTCAACAGAAGGACTGTGTCTGCAAATCTTTCCCCTTCCTGGAAGGAGCAGGGTGAAACAGTTCATGATCCTGATACTGTGTGATGGAGAATAGAGACAGTGGAGGGGAGGGATTGCTCCTTCCCTCTCCATTTATCCCACACACACTGAGAACAGGGAGTTTGCTGCTGGAACAAATGGGCAGGAAATGGGAGGTGAATAAAGGAAAGGGCTCCTTCACGTGCTGTGAGTGTGACTGGGATGTGCTGCTCAGGCCAAAGGATCCCTGCTGTTAACAAGGGCTGCCTCAATGGATGTCACCTAAACCTGCCTGAGCTAAAGCAGCCAGTCTGCACCATGCCTTGTGACTGGGTAAAATCAACCTGCACACTGTGCTGTGACCCAGAAATTTCCGTGCCAGACCCCAGAATGCAGCCCCTGTGCCCTGCTGGCTGTGTCACAGGTGCTGCCTGGGAATCCACTGTGCTCTGGAGCACCAGGTTGGATTGATTCAGTTTGGGATTCTGGGTTTCCACCACTGCTGCATTTCTCTGGCTCCTCAGGGTCCTGATTGGGGATTTGAGTCCAGGGGATTTCTGTTTGTTTGTTTAAGAATGTTTTATTCATTTATTCCTAATCACATACAGTTCTCATCATTGCTTAGGCCGTGGCTTTCAGCTATCTTGAAATGAAAAGAAAATACATGTTTGTCTTCCAGCACCTTGGGAGCCAAGGGAAGCCTTAACCAGAGCCAAGCTGCAACGTGGCAGCACAAACACTAATATCTGATGTTCCCTCAGATTTGTAATTAAAAGCTGATGATTTTCCCAAGTTTAGCAGAAGGACCTCAGCCTACAGGACCCCTTGTCTGGCTGCCATAACACTGAACCTGTTCCTATGGCAACAAGCTGATTGCTCTTGGGGTTTGTGCTGATTTTAGTCGTTTTTTAGGTGTGTTTTTAGTTTTTTTGAATGAGTGCTGCTGCCCATCTCCCTTCCTCCTGATGCAGCCCAGATCTCAGCACAGTTGCTGGGCACCACAGCATCATCCCTGCCAGGCAGTGCCAGGCACTCTGCAGGGATGTCCTGAGAAGCAGCCCTGTTCCCAGGGCTCCTGATACCATCCTGGACATGAACAGGGCCAGTGCAGCTCCAGTGGCTTCTGCAGGGGCCTGGTGCTGCCTCTGGGTGTTTTTTCTCAGAGTATTTTTGTCCCAGGAATGCACCCCCTGACCCACTGCTCCAGCACTGCCTGGGAGGGGGCCAGCCCTGCTCCAGCTGGGAGTGCCCAAGCTGCTCCTATTTTGGGACTGGCTGGGTGTTCCCAGCTCCCCTGGGTCCGTGCTGAGCTTGCCTTTGTCAGAGCTTCTTGGACAATAACGAAGACCTGGAAACCAGCTGTGATTTATGATCTTTTTGTTAGGTAAGCAAGAGATGAATTACAAAGCAAGAGACAAATTACACAGCAAGAGACTCTCCCCTTTTTGCAGAAGGGATGCTGCTTGAATAGGAACAGTGCAATGGGCAGTGTTGGTGCAAGTACCAACTGGTTTGTTCACCTGGTTGGTGCTCCTAAGCCACGCTTTGTGTAGCAAGGGAAAGAAGAGATATTTTTGTCCTGTTGAAAATTTGGATCCTGCTTCCTGCCTGTACTGGAGGGTGAAATATGCTAGGAATGAGCTCTGTGTACGTCTCAGGAGCTCCTCTCCTTTCTGTAGCTGGTTTGGATGCTTTGGGAGGTTCTAAACTGACTAAGCACAGGCATGCTCCTGCCTGCTCTGCTGCTGAGGCATCTCTCCCCCAGCCTGAGCATGGGCTCAGAACCCACCACAGACTTGCTTCAGAGTGAATTCAAGGATGTGCTGTGAAGGGATGGGGGTAACCATGTGCTTGACATCTTTAGTTGGACCAGGGCCATCAACAAGTCAGTCACACCCATGCTTTGTACAGGTCTGCCCTTCTGAATTGCCAAAAGATGGATTGTTAGTGATGGACTAGGGGAAATAGATGAGTTAAACACACCTTCACATCACCCTCTCACTGTACTTGGTACATGCAGGGACTAGAGGACTTTGCTTCAAGTTATGTCCAAGTCCCTGATGAGCAAGGATAGCCCTGGGAATTGTCCCCTTGGGGCTCTCCAGCTCCAACTCCTCATCCTGCTGAAAGCCTGTCCCAGGCTCCTCATTTCCCACTTCTCGTGGCATCCTGAAAAGTTTTAGTTCAGCACAGCTCCCAGCTGAAGTCCTTCTGGAAACCAGATGTGTCAGCTCAGCAAGACATCCTGCCTAAATATTTCCAAAAAGAAGTTCAAGGTTGCCTTGTGATTCCTGGTTTGGGTGTTTGTTTTTCAGCACTGGTTTTCAGTCTTGTGGCTCTGCCTGGTAATTCCCAGCTGCTCTGGGCTCTTTGGGCCAATGCAAAGGGCCATAAACTCAGTCTGCTAGTGCAGTTAACAGGAGCTGGGAGGGCTCTGTAGCACCCCTCTGGAATGGATTCACTGGAGCTGCCCTCATGAATCTCACCCAGGGGAACTATACTGGCATGAAGAAGTCTGATCCTGGTATTTATTCTTTCACGCAACAAGTAGAAGATTTTTCTGCATCCTGACCCATCAGGACAGTGATGGTTTGTGGTTTTCGTTTATTGGGTTTTTTTCTTAGTGAAGATGCAAAGAAGTATTTTTTCATGAAAATTCCTCAGGTCCTGGCTTGTATTTCTGATCAAAACCAGCCTTTGTGGTGATGGGAGGATCCAGGAAACCCAGGTCCACAGGCCTGAGCCTCAGAGATCACTGAGTTTTACAGGGACTCCTACCCCAAGGAACACCAGCAGCATGTATAATGTATGTATAGGGAATTACTTAAATGGGAGAAAATGGGAGAGAGCAGCTCCAGAGGAATTGGTGTTAAGTGTGCAGAGGAGCTGCCTGTGGTGCTGCCCAGTGTGAGCTTGGTTTTGGTCCTCAGTCCCTCCTGCCCTTGAGGAGGGCTGCACTAGCCTGGTGGGGTTTATTCTTCAAAACAAACAGAATCCCAAAGTTTGGGCTTCCCATTGAACAAGGAGCGGTTTGCGGTTTCCTGCTTCAATGAAGTGCAGCTTGCATTTGTTTTGCTTTCATCTTGGTTTTTCTCTGGTGTTTTGGAATCCCCAGAGCTGGACATCTGCATCTAATGTGAACTGGGAGATTTCTGTACTGTCCATCTGTGCCTGCATGAACCTGGTATTTCCATATGGAGTATCCTTCTCTGGGCTGAAATTCAAACTCTGGCAAGCTTCAGTGGGGCTGCACAGATTTCTATGAGATAAAGGTACTGCTCCAGTGATATCTGAGGTGGCTGCCCAGCACTACAGCAATGCTCCTGTATCCTCCAAGCATTTCTGAGTTCTCAAAGGAGAGTTCCTTTCACATTCTAAACCTTCCAACTCCCATGCAAGTCCAAGAGGCCAGGAAGACCAGCTCAGCCCATTCACCCAAATCCTGGCACTGGCTACAGAGGAGAGCAGGGGGAGCTGGGTGTCCAACTGCCTTTGATTCGTGGCTCAAGCACCCACGTGGCTGCCTCTGTGTGGGCCAGGCTCATGGTACCCCTGATACCTCCTGGAGCAAGGTTTGAAGTGGGGTCTTCACTTCCTCAGCAAGATGCTTTGCCAGTCTGCCGCTGTATCCCAAAGTGTGGCACCCTTTGTAGACCTTCTTGTGAGGAGTAGCTGCATTTGTACAAAGATCATTCTTTCTCCCTCAAAACTGAGTCAGGAGCCTGGTAAAGAAAGTCCCCATGAAACCTGTGGGTATAAGTGACATCATAGGGTGAAAACTTTTATTCTGTTGAGATTATGGTTGCACCCACAAGCCTGAGGCAGATGGAATCCCACACAGCTTGAACTAAATACATAAAGAACGTTTGAATGCCGTGACAATTTTCAGTAAATACTTTGTGTTGTGACATCCTGTGAGCTTCCTCAGAGTGTTACTGGAAGCCTGTTTATGCCTGCCAAACTCCCAGCAATCTTTTTTCCTTGCCCTCTTGACAGATGAGCAATTGGAGAGACTCAGCTGCAGTGACCCATCGAGCTGGGAATGGGGTGGTTGGGCTGTGCCAGGTGTGCTGCTGCTGGAGCTCATTCCTCCAGCCTGACTCACCTTCTCTCACCTGCACCTGGGCACACAACAGGGCTCTGTCTGATTTGGGAGAGATGGTGACTCATTTCAGTTGTCTCTGTCATTGTCTGAATATGAGCTGTTGAGTCTCTACTGTAGGGAAGAAGTTTAAGAAAATGGGTATTAATGTCTTCAGGTAGAGAGCAGGTGCTGGGGAGAAAAGGTCCGGGTGGATCACCAGCTTTGGCTTCACTCCAAGGCTGCACTTCTGCCCTTGGAGTTTATTGCAGACCTCTAGCTTTGGCCTTTGCTTTCCCAGAAGTGTTGAGACCTCCTGGTGGAAGAGGCTAAGTGCTGAGTTTGTTGTGAGCTGCTTAAGCTTTTTGGGGAAAACCAGAACAGACATTTCTGCTGTGTTGCAGCCTTGCATTTGTTTGAATCACCAGTTCAAAGCTTGCACAGCAGAGATCTCAAAGCAGCAGAAATTTAGCAATGATCCTTGGTGACTGAGTTCTGTGTGCAGTTTGATCCCTGACTAACATCACACCTCTCCAGTTGGAGCAGTGCTCTTGACCTGGCAGGTCACTCACCAGCAAAGCAGACATCAGTGCTCACCAACCCTGCAAGCCTTTGAAGCCTTTGCTTAAAAAGAAAAAAAAAATCCAACCCTGTGATGAAGGAAGATAAACTGTGCTGTGTACAAAACCCCTTGTCTAAGAAATGTCTTATCTCTGAGGGGTTTGCAGAAACCCTCTCCTCTTTGGGAATGATGAAAGCAAGACAGCCATTAATAAGCTGAGAAGAGAAATGGGAGCAGGAGGCATCTAGCTTTTGATGGTGGCATCTTTCTCATGTTTTCAGCAACTGCAAGGGTTTTCTGTAAAAATGTTTTGAGACAGAGGTATTCATGAAACTGCATCTCTAATGTGGGCTAGAGAGAGCTGGGAAAGCAAAAGAAACTTTTTTGGCAGCAGTTCATCTTTCTTAGCCTAGTGTACTTGTCCAATCTGTGTCCCTTTTAAATTCTAATTACTTCCTCAGGCACCACAAACACTCTGGCCTTGTCACTTATCCTTTTGAAGTTTGCTTCTCATAATGCAGCCTCTTCTGAGGCGCTCATGCTGTCGGTCAGCTAACTAGTCCAAAACATTCCACTGCTTCAAAATCACTCAATTCTTTTCCAAGCACAAAGAACTGCTTTCCTGTTGCTGCCTGCTGACTCATGTAAGGAAGGCAGAATGCCTTGTGGCAGCCAGGAGAGCGAGTTCCTGCAGGCACCTCACACAGGGCAGGAAAGCTGCAAAATGTGATGGCTGAGGTGCAAGCAGAGGTCTGGGTGCAGAGAGATGTGTTAGGGGAGGAAATGCATATTGGTGGAGCCAGTCTGAGCATCAATGAGTGCTGAGTGTATCTTTGCCAAGGCTCTGATATCAGCCCCATTGCTGGAGCGATGTGCTTTGGCCTAAAGGGCTGCCTGTGATAAAGGGTAAATGAAGAAAGTGGACTTTTGCAAAATCTTTGGAATATTTAATGCACAGGAGCCCTTTTCAGGTTTGCAGGACAAAGTTACCAAGCATTGCCCAAGCTGAGTGTGCAATTTGATGGATTTCCTTACAGTAGCAGAGAGGCAGAACTCCTGAGCCCTGTGCTGTTCCCAGCACCTGTGCACAAAGGACGTGGGTGCGATGTGCTGGAGCACAGCCTCCAAAGAACTCTGGATAAGGATGGATAATCACGGGTAGGGAAAATTAGGTATTGTTCATTTATTTTATTTTGCTGCTGAGAGGATTCTGTAGGTCCAGTTTGTTTTCTACATCTCTGAAACAGTTTCCTGCACTTTCCCCCTGGCTGCCAGGCCGAGCCCTTCTCCCCTTTGGGCAGTTTGTCACACAGGTGGATGTGGGGTGAGCAAACTCCTCCTGCTGTCAGTGTGAGAGAAATTAGGGTGAGTGCCTGAAAGAAACTTCTTTTGGGAAGAACTTCTTTTTGGGAAGAATTGTCTGGTTTTCTATGTAACCAAAGGTGAACAATGAAGGCCCACAATGTGTAGAAGCTTTTCAGGGGAACCAAAAGAGACACATGGTAGAAATCCCAATTGCTGTTTGAGGTGGGAGAGCTGGTGCTTTTTACCCTCTGGAGCAACAGGAGCAGGTGAAGAAGCCTCCAGAGAAGATGAATTCAAATCCCTTCAGTTAAGGATCCACCACCTTGGAAGTAAGGATGAGAGGACAACTGCCCCAGGGATCCTCCTGCCCCCTCTGGTTTTTGTCTCTTTTCCTGAAACAAACAAGTTAAATCAACTGTATTGGCATTTTATCTTACAAATGCCCACACTTTTTATTGTTTTCACTGTCTTCTGCAACAAAATATGCCTAGTCCTAGAAATGGGGAGTATTTCCCTAGTAATTTGTCTTTCCTTTACTTGCCTGTTTCTTTCCTAGAAATGCTGGGCAGAAAGCACTAAAGCAAAGGAAATTGCAACAGAAGCAATCCTTGTGTTTTTCTTAACCTGAGAAGGTTGAAAGACTCTGTGGCTTTGCTTTGGGGCTGGGGTTTAAGCCCAGAATTGGTGGAAGGAAAGACAAAAGTTTGAGTAGAGGTTGGCAGTGGCAGCCTGGGATCTCTCCTGAGCCATATCTGAGATGTTCTGCTCCTCTTTTTCTCTGGCCCCTCAAGTCCCAAACCACTGCTCCACAAAGGATCCCTGGGCTCCAGGGGTGGCAAAAATCTTTTTTAGCATGTAATGCTGAGAAAAGAGAGATGCCAGCATGGCTAGCTTATAGCTGCAGGGATACCTCCAAAGTATGGTAAGAGGAGGATGAGAGAGTCAAAAGTGCATTTAGAAAAGTTCCAAGGAAGCTGAATTTGCTGGAAAGACTTGAACTCGTTCATCAGCAGTTTCTTGTCACAAATTTTCTGCTGAGATGGTAAATGAAAATAATGATCTAACTTTTAAATCTGTGATAGGATTAGTGATACTTTTGGCATATTTATGTAATGGGTTTCAGAGGTTTAATTCAGAGTATTGTTCCCAGTCTGGATAACTGGCTCTCATTCAAGTAAACAAAGTGCAAGGCAGACAAAGTAAGAAAATCTTTTTTATCCCCTAAATGGTTGTTTTGCTGGTTTAAGAGCTGTCTTTCATTTCCCATGCCTCATAGTCAGGATAGGAAGGGAGAAGTTTTCCAACTCACGTGGAAAAAAAAGAAATGCAGGTCATTGTCCTGGTTTTCCACTGCCTCAGCACCCTTGGGATCCTGCCAGGCTGTGCTGGGGAGGGTGGCAGAGGTGCCATGGGGTGGTCTTGTCCTGAGCCTCCTCTTCCTGCAGGGCATCTCTGTGAGCCTGACTTGCTGCTGCTGGAGATGAGCTCAAGCTCAGGGTGCAGATGGCAAATCAAGGTTTGACCAAGGCTTGCTCTTGGCAGAATTTTGGGTGCTTATCTCTACCTTCCCTTATAAGAGGTTCCCCCATGCAGTAAAGCATCCATGGGCAGGGGAGCAGGGCTGTCACCATGAGTCAAACCAGGAACCCTCCATTTGGTCTGAACTGCAGTTGTTCATAGCTGTGGCTTCTCTGGTCTGTGCTCCATGAGTCAGATCACACCAGTGGGGCCTGGAGCTGCAGGAGACAAGGGGGAGCTCACGTGTCTCCTCTTGCCACTTGTGGTCTCCAAGTGATGCCACCTGTGTTTTGGTAGGACACATTTCTGTCACGTGGATGTGTTGGAAATTTAATGTGTGTGCAGCCATTGCATAAATTGGGTGGCCTGGGAGAGGTTCTCTTCTGAGCATCCTCTCCATGAGTGACACTTGTTTTTCATGTTTGTTTTTATGAGTATTGGGACAAAGAAGCTCCATGGAGAAAATGTATTTGGGAGTTTCTTGGCAACAGGAATTAATAACACAGATAAAAAATGGCACCAGAGATTTGAATCCCATTTGAAAACCTGTTGAGTGATGAAAGTGGTGTTTGGGGTGTGAAGCAGGGCAGAGCCTCTCTTTCTCTGGGCATCCCTGCAGCATCAGGACAAGACTGGTGTTTCCTAACAGGGCACATGTGTCTTGTGACATCTCATGTGGTGCCCAGCTGCCTTGGTGATCCACAGCAAACAGGGGAGCTGCCTGTTCCTTTGAGGCTGCTCTGCCACCCTGACTTAGTGAAATGTCATTTTGGAGGTGTGGGAGAGGAGTGAAGGTGGCATCTCCTGAATACCAGAGTGAGGAATGTCCCCAGGTCACCTGGCAGGTGTGCCTGCCCTCACACCTGGGGAGTGCTGGGTGGCAGCTGTGGCTCCCTTGGTGGCAGATGGTGGATTCCTGTGGGGAGGTGCTCCCTGAGCAGTGGTGACTCATGGCAGGAGAGGGTTTGTAGTCTGACCTCTTTGTAGAATTACTAAAGCTTCTATGCTCCTTAACCCTAAACTGAAGTGTAATGAGCACTGGTTTGCTTTGAATCTTGTTAGGGAGGAGTGTGAATTCTGGTCCTTAGTGATGCCTGTAGATGGGGGAATTTTGCAAGGGGATGGGGGATTTTTTCTGGGGGGAGCATTAGGATTGGGGATCTTAGCACTTTTCTCTGCTAATAATTAAAACACCAGATTTCCAGAGGAAAAATCTCAGTTTTGCACATTGCTCCATCAACACTGCTCAGTGACTCAGCTGCATGATCCTCCCTCTTGGAGTTTGGGCTTCCAGATTACCTTGAGGAGGATGGATAAGCACTGCATGCTGGACAAGGGATTGAGCAAGATTATTAAGAAAGAAATCTAGCAATCAATAATGATGTTGCTGTAGGCTCTGCCAGCCTATCCTGATACACGCAGGATGCTTAAAAAGCCCGTTCTGCCCCTGCAGTGGTGCAATAGCCTGGTGTGATCATTCTGCTTTTCAGAGGCCCAGCCCTGGCTCTTGTGAGCAGCGTGGCTCAAAAAGCCTTTTCTGAGAGGAAACGGCAAGGAAAGGCTGGGAATTCCAGGGCTGTGTGTCTGTCTTTCTCTCTGACCCCAGAGCTCTTGCTTTTGCTTTCTCAAACGTAATTGCTTTCCCCTTCTGCTGTGTTCCTATTGTTCATTGGAGAAATGATGCCATTAAATCAACAGAGAATGGTGGGAAAATGCTTTGATATGAAGCCTTGGGAGGGTGTGTGCATGTGTGTGTGTGTGCTTGTCCTCTCTTAAAAAAAAAACAGCACAACCCAGTGTGTATCTGGCAGCTTCCTTCAATTTGTCTTGCCTGGGAGAGAGAAATCCATCTCAAAACATATTTGGCAGTTCACCCTTTATTTGTATGGAAGTGGCACAAACCATGGGTGTTGTTCCAGGGCTGTCATTCACCATCCTTGTGAGAGTTAATCTCTGCAGGAACTTGCATTTGTCCCTCTCTTCTTTGGGAATGAGGTATGCCAGGCTTCCTTTCTCCATGGGAAAGAGGTCCCGTGGCTGTGGGCATTGGGGCTCTTGTGTGCCTCTGTCCTGCTGCTGCTCTGCCATGTGCAAAGGGATGGAAATGTGCTTTCCTCTGCACAGGGATGAGGCAAAGCCTGCCACAGCATTTTGACTGAAACCATGCTCCAGGAGCCTTGGCAAAGAGCTGAGGTGAGCAACGCCCAGGGAGCACATGGCCCCATTCTTGGAGCAAAGGCTACACTAAGGCAGGGCAGAGCAAGGCTGTGCTGAGCTGTGGGATGCCTTCTTGCCAAGGTTCCAGCAGTGGAGCCCTGGGTGTTTATGGCATTTGGTTGAGTGGTTTGCCTGTTTATTTTTCTTCCATTTGATCAGCCATTTCTTGGTAGCCCCTTCCTGGGCACAGCTGTGCATGGCGTTAGCCAGGAAACAGCAGATGAGCTTTGAGTGCAGGTCAGATGGTCACCAACCCCTCCAGTGAAGTCAGCCCCACAGAGTGATGGAGAGGAGAGCAACCCTTCACAAGGCAGAGAAACCCACACCAGCCAACCACCAGTTTTAGCTGGGAACTGAAGGAGTAAGGGGAAAAGCAGCAGAAAAGCTCGTGGGGACAGAAGGGAATCAATGGAGGCAGCTTCCCCAGAAATGGTGTCTCTGTCTAGGATTCAGCTCTGGGGCTTGGCAGCAGATGTGATTTATGCTTTGTAAAAATTATTGGGATTGTTTTTATTCCCACTGGGAAAGGAGCACACCGGACCCTGCTCTTGAGGTATTTACCTTAAAAGCAGTGTTGTCCTTAATTTACCTTAAAACAGTGTTGTCTTTACTGTCCTGCGCTGCCTGACTTGGTCCAACTCCTTTTAGTTGACATCTTAATTTGGATGGATCGTTCCTTGCCCTCTGACTACTGCACTGATGTTTCTTTACTTGCTTCCATTCTGCTGTCCTAGCTGGGTCCTGTCCCAGCAGGAGTTACTGTGCTACACAACCTGTGTGTGCCCTGGTGCCCTGCACAGTGAGGATGTGGCACTCCCCTGATCCCCCCCAGCTCCCAGCATGGTTTTCCATGGCACTCTGTGCTATGTTCCCATCTGCTGAGGCTGTGAGCACCACTGAGCACAGACCTGCAGTTTGTAGCCTGGCACAGCTTTGGGGACCCTGTGAGTCTGATGGGCAGTGTGCTAACAGGGTCTGCTCCAAAGGAAGGGGTGCCAGCTTCTCTGGGATGTCATCCAACAAATTTCTTTGGCAGTGGGGGACCTCCAGTGACTCACCAGTTGCTCTGTCATGGAAAGGCTGAGACCCTTTGCAAAGAGGCACTATGTTGCCTGTGAAGTGCCAAACATACACTCTCCATTGCACACCAGATGATCTTTAAGGTCCTTTCCCACCCAAACTTTTCTATGATATAAAAGAACAATATGGCACTGAAATGCAGGAGTGCTCAGTAGAATCTCCGTGTGACATTCCAATTTTCATGTTTTGCTTCTCTCTTCCTTCTTTCTTTTTTTTCCTTAATTTTTCTTGGATGCTGTTTCCCACCTTCCAGTGGAGGGAAGAGGAGTCTGTTGTTTGCTCAGCTCACTGAGAAAAGCTTTGTGTGCATTTTCTGCTGCCGTTTTGTTAAAGTTCAGAGTTCCTGGGTTAGAGCTGCCCCTTCTCAATGCGAGTCTTGTTCAAACTTCCAGAGCAGCCCACGCAGAGCTGCTTGGGTTCATCTGTGCAGTTCACAGCCCACAGCCAGCCAAACACATTGTTTGCCTCTGTCCTTCCATGAATCATGCTTTGCAACAAAGACCAGCCTAGTGCTCCCAAGGAGAGTGTGAATCCAAGCAGTGCTGGATTTTAGGTGCATTAATAGAACACTCTGGGTGGGGTTTCTTTCTTTCTTTCTTCCCTGTGAGCACTCATTGTGTCTGAAAATCAGACAGCTTTGTGACAGTGGTCATAGCTGTCTGACACTTGTCTGGCTTATTAGGAATACTCTGAGAGGAGTTCTCCAGTTTTACAGTTTTCTTATTTTGAGGGATTTTAGCTTGTCTCAGGATTATGAATTTCGCCTTTTGTTTTGTTTAATCAAGCAGTGAGTCTCCAATGAGAAAGTTCATTGTCTGCCAGAAGCTTAGAGGGGGTTTTTGTGGGTTTTCCTTCAAAAAACACAGCACTTCTCATTTTGCTGTGGGGAGATTTCTTTTCTTCTACAATTATTTGTATATCCATAATTATTTTTCTGTGGGTAAAAGAAACCTTTTAAACTGGACAACAGTGAGCTCGACTTTTTATTCTCTTCCCATGAAAAGCAAGAAGATGGAAGGCTAGCCAGTCATTACAGGTGCAAGTGTGAGAAGAAAATTTTTTCTGATGGTCAAAACCAAGGTGGTAAACCTGGTCTCACTCAGTCTGAGTGCCTTGGTCTGCACTGACCTGGTTTATTCTCCTCCTCACCCTGGGTGAATGCTGGTGAGGTTTTAATGGAATGGGGATGCTTTCCAGAGGAGCAGCTCTCAGGGATTGCACAGGGATTTGGATGAACCATGTGCCAGCTGTCCTTCCCTGCCCTGCATTGCCAAAGGCAGCAGCACCTGGAGCAGGGCACAGGAGCTGCATCCACTGCAGAGGAGCCGAAGCATTGCTGCTCCCTTTTCTTCACTGCAGCCAGCAGGGTGAGGAGGGCTGGTTTGTCTGAGGAGGGATCTGCTCTGCTCCTCTGGAAGGTGGCCCAGTGTAGGGGTCATCCAGCTGTTACAGCTGTCACCATCCACACATCTGCCTTTCCTCACAGCTGGGGAGAATGGCCTTCTCTAGCTGTAACCGTGGGTGACTTTTCCCTCTTGCAAAGCCCAACTGTTACTGTAAAACTCCAAATTAGCCAGGGAGGCCTGGGCTGGGTGCTCCTCTGACAGCACTTGCTATTCAGCAGGCTGAATGCTGCCTCTGTGCCTGCCTGTCCTCTCTGCACGCTCCTCAGCTGCCCTATTCATCTTGTGCAGCCAAGGAAAAAAGAGAGCAGAGCTGGAAAGGAGCTGCTGTCTGCCAGAGCAGCCCCTGGGGAATCCCAGTGCTGCCAGGCAGGGCTGGGCAGTGGGAAATGGGAGCTGAGAGGCTGCCATGGGATGTAGTGCAAGGTGGAGGGAGGCTGGGTGTGGGCAGGTACCTCAGGCACTCCTCTGCTCCTGGGGCTGGCTTTTTCATGGCTCACAGTGCTGTTACCAGTTCTGGAGTTTCCAAGATTTTTGAATTTTGGCACAGCACAGGCTGCAGGTATTTACTTGGTGCCTGGATGGAGTTTGTCAGCGGCTTAGCCCAGCCGCTAGGAGGGAAGGGTGAAGCCAAAAGTACCAAACCCAGACTCTGCTTTGGGCAGGAGGGTGGAATATCTCTCAGCACTTTGGGGGGTTGGAAACACAATCCCCAGGCTGGGATGTGGGAAAGTTAGTTTGTATTCCTGATCTGCTGAAGAGTATGCCCATATCCTTGGACCAATCACTTAATCTCCCAATGCCTCAGTTTCCTGTTATCAAATTATCCTCCTTATCTTTCACCTCTCATCTCAGCAGAGGAAAGAGTTTGTCCTTTAGGATATATCTCATTACATTCTTTGTCCGGCCGCTGGGGCCCCTCTACCTTGATAAAATAAGTAATTTAATTTAGATTAAAAGGTCTAATACAATCCAGTGGTTACTGAAACACTTGAATGAAAGTTCATTCAGAGCCTCTCTTCCCATTTCCTCATAAGGCCAAGACATGAAGTAATTAGATGTAGACATAGGTTGTTATTGTAGCACCATGACAGAGATCAGTGGTTATTGGTAGGAATGGCTTTAATAATCTAGTTTAATGGTCATTTACCTTTCAGTGACCTTGGTGTCAGGCAAAATTGGCAGCTCTTCTACAAGGAATGTGCTTCCTCAATGAGGGCTTTGCAAGCTGTTTCATTTTTGGCTCTGGATTCCATGAGCTGGGATAGACACTGCTGCAATGCAAGAGACTCTCAGTCTGCAAAGAAAGGCACAGGCTCCTGCCAAAAGAAGCCCTTTTCAGTGCTGTCCTGCTGCCACTGAATTGCTGCTGGAACAGATCAGTGTTCAAAGCATCTCTTTGCTTATTGCTCAGACCAGAGTTGCAGCCTGCAAACTGAGAGAGCCTGTGCTGCTCAGGGGCAGCCCAGGAGCTTCTGTAAAATGGGTTCCATTGTCTTGGAGTAAAAGAAGGGAGAACATATCTCATCATCCAGTTAAGTGCATGCAATAAGGAGGAGCTGGTATTTCTGCCTGTAACCCCCACCCTGAAAGTCCTTATTACATCAGTAAAGATGTGATATTTCTATGTATAAGATGTGATATTTCTATGTATATCAAAGTACCATCCTTTCAGTGATGATCATCCACTCACTGCAAATGCAAATCACTCAAGTTTCCCATGGACTGTGATGCTTCTGTGCCACTCTCCCTCATGTGATGAGAAATTCCTGTGGGTTTTATCCAGTTGCTGATGTCTTTTTGCCATGGAGAAGAACATGGCAAGAGCTGAGCTGTGATTTCTGATGGGACCCCAGGTCTGTGGCCACGCTTTTAGGGAACTGGATCAGGGCATATCCTGGTGCTTGAGGGGACTGGATTCAGTGCAGGTATTCACAGTGACCTTAGCCAAACCTTGTAATTTTTCTGACAGTCTAAACCTTAGAGGTAATCCCTGTTTTCTGTGAAGGGGGCTGACTTTTTGTAAGATCTGTGAAGCTCTTTGTTTGAGGTGGTGCCAGAAATATTACTTAAGTCACAAATAAGTGCTATCAAAGTTGAGAAGAGCAATATAGCAGCAGAAAAAAGTTTCAGAAAAGCATCTGAGAATTTCTCTGCCTTATGACAGGCTTCTGTCTGCTTCTGATCTCTCATCCTGCTGCTCACAGCCATACCATTTTGCAAATATGTCCTAGGACCTGTAACTATTGCCCCGCAGAGCAGGAATCATCTCTTTATGTGCTGTCATTTCTAAACTGCTAGGAGAAGCAGAGCAAAACCATGCAGCTTGGAGGGAGAACCATTTGTTTCAGGCTGCTTTGAAAAACCACCAGCCTGGTTTTGCCATGAGTGTGGTACATCCATACATCACCAGCACAGCATGATTGGGCTTCAGCTGAGATCAAGCAGTGACTTCCAGCACTCAGAATCCTGAGATGCTTTAATGTACAGGGACTCTCAATTGTTTCTACTGCTGGGACCTGCTGTGATAGTGGCTTGCACAGAGGATCTTACAGACTCTATTAGCATTAATTCATTTTACTTCTCACACTCATCAGTTTCTGATAAATATTAGCTTGTTCTCCCTCTGGTAGGAGAGAATGAATGTCAGTGGAAGATTTTTTTTTGCAGGTATCAGGTTTGGATTTGGAATATCCAGCTGAGGCCAGGGAGATACTTGCATAGAAGCAGATGGCTTATAGACTGCTTGTTGCAGAAGAAGAACAAAATTAAGCTCTCTTGAGTCCCTGAATTCTGAATCCATTGAGGTCTGACAGAGTCTTTCCACTGACCTCTGTGGCCCAGGATCACATCCTAAATGAGCTGCTTTGAGTCACTGGAAGCCTGAGTTCAGCTTTGGTGGGCTGGAAAATGTAACCTACTGTATGGGCTCTGCTATTCATCAGGGCTCAGCCCTGTGTGTGTGCTAGCTGTGGATGCCTGGGAGAAGAATAAACTCATTTTCTGCAGTCTGGGGGTGGAGGAGGGAATGGGAATTGTGCCCCCTTCCCTGCAAACCCAGTGTTGTGACAGCCACATGGGCAGCTGCTTCTGAAGCTTCAGATTGTGGTTAGGTGTCCCTGGTGCTGTTGTTTCTGGTACCATCAATGTCACACATCAATGTCCTGTGCAGCTGGCCTGACCAGCAGGACCTGACCTCAGTTTGAATTTTCTGAAGTGGGCCACTGAAGCAGATGAGTTTAGCAAGGCTGTGATTTACCATGGGGAGCTTCCTTAAACTTGGAAGAAACAGGGTCCCTGAAGCTTTAGAGAGGCCAGTTGTGAGTAGGTTTGACACCATTCATTGCTTATTGAAATCCAGCAGTGTTATCAGCAAATGCTACCTGCTTCCTCACAGCTTATGGGGAAAAATAAAAGCTTCTGTTTCTTGAGGTGATTCTTGTTTTCTGTGGGCAAAACAGAAGCTAGCAAAGACCTTTGAGTTAACACAACATGATGTAGGTGTTTTCCATTCCCTGCTGCTCCTAAATCAGACCAGAAGAGAATTGATTTGGTGTAGAGGGTATAGAATGAAGTGTGAATAACTACAAGTTGGTTGGTTCCTCTGGAGCTGTTATTGACTGATCTGGAGTCATTTGGCTGTTTTACAGTCAGCCTGGTGAAGATTAATTCAGTTTGAGAGCAGTAGCAAGTTTTTTCAATTAATGGCCAGCAGCATAAACCTTTACAGTGTAATTTATTTATCAATCTTCTGACGTGCATTTACCCCAGGAAGGTTGCCTGGTGGCTAAAGATGGGTGAGTAGGAAGGTGATGGCTTTCTCCTGCGTTTAAAAAAGTGACCTTAAATGTGGTAGCTCTTTAACTAGAGCTGCTCAGATGCTTTGTGTTATGAATCCAAAGTGTTAACACTTTTCTGTGGAGTGAGCTGTGACTCACAGGGGTTCCATGGGATCAGCAGTGTGGGGATGCTGTGAGTACAGGGAAGGGAGCATTAATTACCCCTCAGCTCCCTGTGGAGTGCTCAGGGGTCATTGCAGGGTGGTGGTGGCCCAGCCAAGCTTCACTGCCCATCCCTGCAGCCCCTCAGCCCCAGGGAGCCATGGAGGGGGGCAGCAGGGCAGCCTCCAGAGGGGAGGAGCAGTCCCAGCTGGGTTTGGGATGTTTTTCCCACACGCTGTCCCTCCCTCCACATAATAATGCTCTGTTATTTCCTCCTCCTGCCCCTGCTGCTAATTAGCCCACGATGAACTCTGGTGTGAACAAAAGCAAGCAATTAAGAGTCTGTTGCTGCAGCGTGAGCCCTGTCAGGGCAGTGATTTGTTGGTGGCAGGGCTGTGCTGCACCTCCTCAGGAGGAAAACAAACCCATCAGGCTGGCTCAGCTGGGCAGTGCCTGTCCCACTGCTGGCTCTGGGTGTGCAGGGGTGTCTTGGGTGCAGCAGGGCCTCCTGAGGTTCTGAGAGGTGCTGCTGAGTCTTGTGGCTTCAGTTTCACATGATACAGTGGGTCTGTGGTCACTGCCCAAGAAATGTGGCTGGAGAAGTTACTGGGCTGTGATTTATGGATGTGAGGAGGTGGGGATTTTTTTTTCCTTTTCTTCTTGGGATACCCACATAAAAATTTTCAAATTAATGCAGACAGAGAAATAATGGTGGAATGAAACATAAAATTGTTGAGTGGTTTGTGCTGGAGGGTGCCTTAGAGATCATCTAGTTCCAGCTTCCTTGCCATGGGCAAGGACACCTCCTGCTACACCAGACTGCCAGGGCCCCATCTCCCCCAGATAAGGAGGAGGCTTACAAAGAAGAAGCAAAAACCAGGATTTTTGGTAGGTCCCAAGCCAAATGAGGTTTGAATAATATTTGCCAGGACTCAAGGTGCATGTATGAAGACCTTGCAAACTGCTTTAGTGTAATCTCAGCCCCAATGCTCAAAATCTCTTCAGGTTGTCTTTGCTTGAGCAAGAAGTCCAAATGGAAGGAGAACAGGTATTTATATGGGATTTCACTGATGTGTGAACAGACTAAGGGAAGCTGGAGATTTTTCGGTTTGAGACACACCTTCTTTCCAAAGCTAGAGGCAGAATTCAAGCTGGAAAATTAAATATGAACTATTCCTGGGCAGAAAAAGCAAAGGATTTTGGAAATCATGGAATTAACATATGTCCTCTTTTGACACACACCAGCCAGCTGCTTTGTCAACAGTTGTCTCTGTTTCTGTTGTAGCTCTCGAGCAGCTGCTCACAGAACTTGAAGATTTTCTGAGGATACTGGACAAGGAGAACTTGAGCAGCACTGCTGTGGTGAAGAAGAGCTTTCTCTCTGACCTTCTGAAAGTCTACACCAAGTCCACTGGTACAGATGAGGAAAACCAAGGACGGGATGCTGGGCTGTCATGGGAATTGCTATGGGGCCTGAAGCAAACATTTTCCTGGCAGCTGGTGGGAATGGGAGACATGAAAATTAGAAGGAGAAAATGAAACTGAGTTTATTTTTGCAGTGACCTCTAATTGTTTATGTAAAATTACTATAGTTATGTGTCCAGCTTTACAAGCAAAGGATTCCCAAGATTCCTGATCCTTTCTGTTTTCTTTATTAAACCTTAAGTTTATTTAATCCACTTTGTAAGATACACAGGATGTACTGTTTGGCCAAGTTAATGTTTAAGTAGAAATTTTAACTTAACGGAATTTCCTGACCATAAAGCACTTAATTTTTCTGCTTTTTATTATTGCTTAGGGTTTTTCCTGCAGGTTGCCTCAACCAAATGTGCTCAGCAGAGACACTTTTTACATCTGCCTTTGTGGAAAAACTTAGCAGTGTGAAAGCAGCATGTGGGTAAAGAGTTCACTTTCCCCTTTGTTTTGCAGGTGGTGATGAGGAGTATATTTATATGAACAAAGTGACAGTCCATAAACAGCAGGGTGACCAAGAGAAACAAGACAAAGGTAGGGAGCTGAAGATTAATGGTTTCACTGTGTCTCAGGGGATGATGAAGGCACACAAGGTTACAGCCTTGCTCTGGCAGCTCTGAGGGCTGAAGCAGCTGCTGGTTGTGGAAGGGCCATTTTCATAACATTCCCTTGGAAATAGTGGTCCTTGCCAACACTGTGAGGTTATTCCTGGAAGTAGCACTTTGGAGGTCTTTATTTTGGGATAAAAATGTTGCCTTCTAAGGCTTGAAGCTCCAGTGCCTGAAATATTCAAGGAAGCCTTCATGCTTTCTTTGGCCACAAAGCAAGTCACTTTTTGCATCTTTGAGGCCTTGAAAGTGTATTTCTGGTTTGCTGTGCTGCTCTGCCCTGGCCCAGAGGGTCTGTGCTGTCACAGCCTTGTGAGGTGAGTTTGGGCTCAGCCCTCACCATGTGCAGGGGCAGAGCTCCTTCATCTCCCAGGGGTGTGGGTGCTCTGCAGGGTAAAGGCTGAGGAATCAAACTTAGCTGAAATACTCATTTCCAATTTAGTTTTTCCAGGTTTTGGATTTGTAACACGGCAAAGAACATAATTGTGTAAAAATGTTCTTCCTCTTTGAAGTTCACCGTGAAAGGGGCTACTGATAATTGCATGGAGGGGGAGAATTAGTGACACACATTTTTAAATGCACACCTAGTCAGGGGCTGATCCTGCCCCAGAGTTTCCAATGCAGAAGGATGAGACAGGGACTCATCAGAGCAGCCTGCTGCTGATGTGCTGGTCTTGCAATAGTTGGGGTTGTCTCACTTCCACCATTGTTTGTTTTGGTTTTATTTCTTTGTGGTGGGTTTGGGTTTTTTTTGTTTTTTTTTTTTTTGTTTATTTGGTTTGATTTGTTCTTTAAACTACCTGCAGCCAAACTTGGGCTAACTTCAAATGCCTCTGAAGACAGGGTGTCCTCCCAGCTGACACGTGCAGCCCCAGTGTGACCTCCAGACAGGGTGATGCTGTAATGCTCTATAATGGGATCACACAGCCTCCCAGCAGCTGAGCAGCCACAGAAACATCTCTTTATATAAGTTCTTATTTGGGTGGGTAAAGCAAAGCTTGCACTGATCCACCATGCTCAAGCACAGGGGAAATTTCAGACAATTTATTTTTAGAGGTGGTTCTTTTGTTTCAGACTTTTCCCTATCAAGGCCATGACCCTGCCCACTCAGTCACTCCCTGTGGGACCTGGCACTTCTCTCTTTCTGTTTTCAACAACTTCCTATTCCAAGTAAAACTGCTGAGTTATTTGGAATGCTGGAGTCAGTGAGACACAGGTGTGGGGTCTCTGCAGCTGGGTGCAGAGCCCTGGTCCTGCCTCTGTGCCTCGATGGAGAGGTGCCTGCAGGTTCAGGTTGAGTGGGTGGAGGGGGCCCAAGTGCCCACTGGTGTGATATTGATCTTCCAGTGATGACACAACTCCCTTTGTCCCTGTTATCTACTGCAATTCCATGTCTATAATGGGACTGGGGACGGACTTCTGAGCCTGAGCTGACGGGATATCTTGTGCTCTGCAGAGCTCCAGCAGCACAGGGTGAAATGCTTTCCAAAGCCCATCACCTCCAAAAATCACCCCTCCAAACTTTAAAATAGACAATTTCTGCACAAAAATGTATTTCTCTGCTCCTCATATCTACTTGCAATTCCAGTGGTTAGGATTTAAGCAGAACAGACACAGCTTTTGAGATGCCTTCCTGTGGCCCAGTAATTGAGTTCCCTGCACTGGGTGATGAAGGCACCATCATTTATGGATCTCATTTACCTGAGAGATGCAGCAAATCTCTACCCAAGTGCACATGGCTCTTCAGTGAGCCAAATGCCATCTCCTCCTGGAAGTCAGCACACAGGGGCAGGAGTATGGGACTGGTGTGAAGGGCTCCTGGTGTGGCCACAGGGATCCTCTTCTCCCAAATGCCAAGTGACATTCACTTTTACAAGTAACAGAGAGCACAGATAAGTAACAGCTAATACAGATGTGAATTTCAGCAGGATTTTGGATGGCTTTTTTTTTTCTTTCCTTCTTCTAAGTCCTCTTCAAGCTGCAGCTTTTAGAGAGGCATCTTTATCAGAGGACACCTGCAAAATGTCAGTGCTTGTCTAGGGAAAAATATTCCTGCCCTCCCACCCCAGTAGGGGAACAGTGTGTGATTTGTGATGCTGGCCTGTGTGGCTGGAGAAGGAGGGGGTACATCCATCACTGCACTATCTCAGAGGTCATGGGATCTGGGCACTCACTAAGGCCACCCAGGAGCTCTGTGGTAGGAGAAGGAGACTGAACACAAGTTTTCTGAGCCTTCAGTGTCCCCTCCAGATAGTAAATCACTCTGCATCCAGCTGCTTGGAAAATGTGACTTTCCAGAGGCAGACAGGGATCACCTGGAGCAGTTCTGCTGCAACATGCCACGTGTTTGGCCTGGGCTGCTTCAAGAGCAGCCCTCCCTTGAGCAGTGATCACATAAGCCACAGTGCTCTTAGCTGGGCAGCCACATTTGCAGCTTGCCCTGGGAGCAGGGAGGTGATGGACCCATTTTTGGGAAAGGTAGCAGAGGAGCACATCACTGACCTGTCTGCTCACAGCAGCAGGGTTCAGAGCTGGCAAGGACTGAACTGCCATGGGTTTCCAGACACTGTGTGCTGTCTGCCCATGCTGCTTCTCCAGACCCTTTAAAGTCTCAGCAGTGGGTCTGGCCTTCACAGTTTTCCCTCCAGAAGGAAAAAGATGCCCTAAAACCAGAGGTCAGCTGGGTCTGCCAGTGCCATGTTCCTGGCCATGGCCTGAAATGCTGTGGTTGCCCTGCAGCCCTGCCTGTCATTGTCACTGTGCTCCCACTGGAATAGCATCCTGCTGCTCCAGCACAGCCCAGGGCAGCAGGTGCTCTGCTGGGAGAGGCTACATGCAATCTGTGTCATTGCTTCTGCCTTGCAGTGCTGGATCAGAAGAACTCCCTGACCAATGGAGACTCAGGACTGCATCTGTCACCTCCTCAGAAGAGCCTGCCAGAGCTCCCCCCTCCAAAGGTAAATCCCTCACACCCTTTGGTTTTCCGTGCCTCCCCCTGGGGGGGCTCTGAGCCCCTTGAGACTTTACTGTTGTCAGGTCCTGTGCAACACAGGCTGGGTGGAAACACCACTGCCTGTGTATGATGATGAGGCAAAGAATCCTGGCGAGTTTTATTTTTAAAATAATTACAAAATATTGAGCGAGGCATTTCCAGCTGCATGTTTCATCTTTACAAAAACTGTGGGTCAGTGTGTGGTTGGTGCAGCTCCTGGGCTGGCTGGACATCCAGGAACCCCTCTGGTACCCAAATCTTGTGCACAGGTGGAGCAGGCGGCTCTGGGAGCTCCCCTTGAGTGCAAACTGGGCTGTGCTCCCTGCCAGGGAGACCCACACCCATTGCATGGGCTCGAGGAAGGAGAAGAGAGGTTTTCAGAGAAACAGAGGTGGTGATGACTCTCAGCTGCTGCTTTGGAAATCTCTCCTGGGTTGTAAGTCAGCTGTGCCTGGGCTGCTGACATGATCTTAGAAAAGCCAGGAACCCCTCAGCTGCAGGAAGATCCCTGGACAGTACCAGGACATCCCGTGCTGCCAGAGCCTTTCTCAGCTTGGGCATTGCCAGAGGTTTGGCAACACCTGGTGCTGTCTGCACTGGGTGCTGGGGCTGTTGTGGGTGTGCAGTCCACAGGTCTGTGAGGAGGAGCTGCTGGCTCTGTGGGTTTTTCTGTAGGGCAGCTAAATCCCATTGTCAGTTAAACCCCATTGTCTCTGTGCCAGGAGCCAGCCCAGCTGTCCCAGGCTCAGGTCATGCTCCAGCCCCTGATGTTGCTGTTCAGCAGTTGGTGCAATGTGGGAATTGCTGTGAGCTGGGATTTCAGGATGTGAAGGGGAAGGAGGGCAGGGAGCAGGCATGGGGAGGAGGAGGAGGAGGAGGAGGCATGGAGGAGGAGGATGGGGTGGTGCCTCCATCAGCCACAAAGGAGGATCTGTTCTTTTCCCAGGAAGGAGGATGCAGGGTGAGGCACCGGGACTTTGGCCCAGGGATCTGTGTGGCTCAGCTGGAGTTAGCTGGAGGAGCTGGAACAACAAGGGCTAGGATGGGGTGCAGCTGACAAACCCTGGGATGCAGTGTGATTGCCCTGGGAGCTGCTCCAGCCCCAGAGGGCTCTGCCCATGCAGATGGCTGGAGCTGGAGGGTCTGGGAGCAGTGGCCAGAGCAGGAACCTCTGTTTAGCTCTGTATTTCATGGTGGGCAGGAGGTGGAATGAGGGCACCAGTGGGGAAGCAGCAGCCAGGTGTCCCCAAGGCATTTCTCTTGAGCTTGGTGCAGCCCAGCTTTCTGACTGGGCAATCAGGAAGTTAAATCAGGGATTAAAAAATTCCCCCCAAAAATAAGGGAATTTAAAAAGAAATAGTCTCAGATTTCAGCTGAGAAGGGCACCTGTCCTCTCCCAGACCTGTGCTGGGAATTTCCTTCTCCCAGCTGCTTACCACTGGAATTAACCTCCCTTGGATGCAGCAGCCAGGTACCTCCTCATGTGAGCATCTGTGTGTCAGTGAGCTTTGGCAGCAAAGATATCTGAGTGTCCTTCAGGGAATAGGGCTGGGGAGAGCTTTAATGAGTGGAAATTGCTGTTAGGGGGAAATGGATCTTCCCTTGGATTTGCAGCTCCCAGGGCAGGCAGGAGCCACGGCCAGCTGGGCAGTGGAGGGTGAACACAACTCCTTGCACAGAAACTGAGAGGTTAGGAGAGGAATTCAGATTTGATCTGTTTTTGCTCTGCAGATTTTTCTGTGGTTTGGTGGCACTCAGGCATCCTGTGGTGTTGCTCTACACTTGCCTTTTGAGGCATGGAAGAAATATGGTGATAAAGCTCTGCACAACCAATTGTCCCTGGCAGCCACTGGGCAACCCAACAGGGATGGCCCACCTGGATCCCACAAATTCCTTTGGATTTGTCCCAAAACAATCTTTAAACAATGAGTTCTGCAGGCCTTGGTGACTTCTCCTGTGCTGTAGCTCTGCCTGTTCCTGCAGGCATCCATCCCCAGGGGAAGGTCCTGTGGTAGGGATGCAAACAGCCAGGGTGGTGATATTTGCATGCTCATTGGGCCATAATGCAACAGGCAAATGTTCTGCAAGGGCCAGCGTGGGTAAATAATTACATTTATAGCCTGTGACTGAAGTTAGAGAGTAAACCACACACCTAGGGAAAGAGGAGACAAAGCAAATACCTTCTGGTCAACCAAGGTGCACCCTGAGGAAACCTCATTGTCTGTAGGACACCAAACAGAGCAGCCCCTTCCCTGGCAGTTGTGGGATGGTGTTGAAAAAACCCACAGCATTTCTTTGTGTAGGCAATTTCTTTATGGTCACAGCACAAAGGGAGCTGGCTGCACAGGAGGCCACCACAGATGGCAATTACAGACACATTTCCTAGCCAGGGAAGGGATTAGGTAAAGCCATGGAGTGCCTGGGTTTGTTTTTGTTCCTTTAATGCAACACATTAGGACAAGAAGTTTCTAAACCTTTTAAGTGTTTGGAGGGCAAGTGTTTTCCAGCAGTGTTCTACGTGCCTCTGGAAGGAAAGTTCAGGCTGCTCACAGCATCTGGCAGACCCACATGAGGAATTTTAACACTGGGGAAGTTTGGGAGGTTGGCAGAGCCACAGGCAGCTCGTCCAAGTGGGAGCAGACGTGTGGCTTTGGTGTGGCCCGGGTTCCTCACTCCCAGAGCCCAACAGCTTCCCTTTGTGGGCAGCTGTTGGCCAGAAAATCTCTCCCTTCAGAGCCTCCTTTCTGCTTCTCAGCACCAGATGCTGCTGGTGGAAACATCCAGGGCAGGATGGGCAGCTTTGCACCTGCATTTGATGGTGCTGGCATGACCTGCAGATGGGCTGGTCCTGCCATGCTGGTGCACAGCTGGTCCCTCTTCCCCAGGGGGCAATTGTGGGCAGAATTCATTATTTTCATGATTTGTGACCTTCAACACTGCTGTCTCTGCAAAGAGACCTGCCCCTCCTCCTGGGGAGTGGGGTTTAACCCTGGGCATCCTAGCAGGGTTTGCACAGCTTCAGCCAGGGCAGCTGAAGCCTGACAGGACAGAGCATCCTGTTGTCAGATGGCTAAGGGTGCTTAAACCTCATTGGGGAGCAGGGAAATGCTGCTGTCAGGTCAGGGTGGGAGATGGGATGCCAGGTATTTGGGAAGAACACAAGCTCTGTGCTCTGATCTGTTCATGCTGCTGCTCTGCTCTCTCATGACCAACATCTCTGTGAATCACCTGAAAAGTAAAAAGTTTGTTTCTTCACATTTTCTCCCTCATGTACTGATATTTCTAAAGGATCAAGGCATGTTTTTCCTGCCAGCCCTTGCTTGTGCTTAGGGAGGGGTTTGGCAGGCGCCACAGGGATTTTCCAGCACTTGGACTCTTTTCAAAGGCTCATTTTCCATTGGTGTTGTTTATCCATTTCCTTCATTTTTTGTTAAGAGCACAATTAAAGATTCCCAATATAGTTCCTAAGGCAGAGAGTTTTTGTTGTTAGTTTCTATCAGTCAGGGACTTGGAGACACAATCAGAGACTGCTCAGGTTGTTTTCAGTGTAAAGCCAGGGTTGCACCAATTGTCCTCCCTTCTGGTTCCCTGATAAGATAACCCATATCTTATATACCCATAGCACAGAGCACCATCCCCAGGTACCATGGGCAGCTTAGGGGGGTCAGTGCAGCAGGCAGAAATCTCAGTTCAGGGTAAGGCTGATGGTTGCAATTGCTGCTATGAGTTGATCTTCCCAAGCAACATGAAAGAAAATAACATTTATGATGCAATTATACAGTAATTTCAATTTATATTTGAGCTAACTGAACCACATATAAAAGATTTCATCCACGGGGATGAATTGAGTACTAAAAAAAGGGGGAAAGGATGTCCATTGTTTTGGTGGATCTGGTTTTATCTTAAATCATGTTTGTTTTATGTGTTTGTTCTGCAGATTCTCGAAACAAAACAACCAGCAGTCCCCAAGATTGAATCCCCAGAGGGATATTACGAGGAGGCTGAGCCCTATGACATCTCTGTAAATGGTATATCCCAGCTAACCCTTGGGAGGGGCTTTGTGGGGGAGATGGAGGACTTGAGACTCATGAGAATCAGTAAATGAAAGCACAGATATTTCCTACAGCTTTTGAGACAAAATTGGTTTTCTGCTGCTCATCACACTTGATATTACAGACCTAATGCTAGCTAGAAAGCAAAGACTTCTGAATTGCTCCAATTTTTAACTTTCCTGTAGAAGTTAGCAATATGTTTGGGTCAATATATTGTCAGTGTAAAATGTTAGAAACCGTTGTGGGTCCTCTTTGTTTTGGTGGTTTTCTGGCAGATAGGCTGCAGCCAAACACAAGTTTCATATATTGTCAGTGTAAAATATTAGAAACCATTGTGGGTCCTCTTTGTTTTGGTGGTTTTCTGGCAGATAGGCTGCAGCCAAACACAAGTTTGTATTCAGGACTGAGTGGTGAAGTTCTGGTGGCTTGCATTCGTGTCCTAGTGCTCTAATTGTCCCCTTGGGGCTCAAAATCCATGGCTCTGCTGCTCTGTTAGGAGTGATAACCATTTTTATAATTGGCTCTTTATTCAGCTCTGTCTCTTGTGGCAGTTTAGCCATCTGTAAACTTGGTTAGAGAGCCACACTTGGTGTGAGGGGAGAGCGTGTGGGTTCCATGCTCACACCCCCAGTGCCTGGGACAGCACCCCAGCCATGTCCTGGAGCAGGGCCACCCTTGCCTGTCCCCTGTCACCCCTCTGGGAGGAGCTGCTGCATGCTCAGCTCCCACATTCTCACTTTTTACATGTGTTCCTGCATCCTTTTGTTGAACACCCTTCACTGAGATTGCCTTCCTGTGATCTGATAGCAGAGCTGATCTTGTCATCGCTTTCTAATCCATTTAAGCCCACATGAGACAGATCCTATCACCCTCTGCAGGAGCAGATCTCTGCTCATCAGCCTTGGCTGCAGCACAGTGTGTGGCATGGGCACAGCTGAGTGGCAAGAGTTAGGGCAAGCAAAGGGGGTTAAGGGTGACAGATTTGGATCTAAAGCCTTGGCTGTTGGATCTGTTAATCTGAAATTAACACCTTATACAATGCTTCTATCTCTGCTTTCTAAAGCCAGTGAGTGGGATTCAGACCCTATAACTCATAAACCAGCCTCGTGATTTATTTGAAAATTTGAGTTAGTCACACCTAAGTGATCCAGTCTGCCTGTAAGCACTCACACCTTCCTGAACAATCAGTGGAAAAGCAGAAACTGCCTCTCACAATATGCAGGGGAAAAAATGAGATGACTTTTCTACAGCACAGGAAGGACATGGACCTGCTAGAGTGGATTCAGAAGAGGGCCACCAAAATTGCCAGAGAGAAGGAACACCTCTCCTGTGGGGAAAGGCTGAGAGAGCTGTGGTTGTTCAGTCTGGAGAAGTCTCTGGGGACAAGAGCTGATAAGGGAGCTGATAAGAAACATGGGGACAAACTTTAATAGGGCACCTAGTGACAGACAGCAGATCAAAGCAGATCAAAGCAGATCATAGCCTACCTAAAAACTAACAAGCTTCAACCTTTTTATTGAAATTGAGCCACCCTGCAACCAGAAATTGAAGAATTATGATGTCCAATGCACAGTAGACAGAACCAAGCAGTAAAGTGCTGCTGGGTTGAACAGTCATGGGAAGCACATTGGATGTGCTGGATGGCACATGGAGTAGGGCTTTCTGAAGTTTGGGTGAGCTTTCAGTCATCCAGGGCCTTCTATGCAAATAATTCATATTCAGGCGCAAATCTAGTTTAACAGATAGTACAGAATAATAAAACTTTAGTGAAAAGTAGCATAAACTTAAATATTGCCTGACATTCCCAGCTTCATCTGGGAGAAGCTGGGTCCCCTCCAGCCCCAGTGTGAACTACTGGGCTTTGAAGCTCTGTGTCAGTGAGCAGGAAGATGAGATGGTGCCCAGCTCAGATGGGAAGAGGTTCAGGCTCATTGAGGCCAGGGTGAAAGGTGCTGTTCAGTGCAGAGGAGAGATCCCCCAAGCTCTGCCCTGTGTTTGCTGGAAGGCTCTGGGTCCTGTGGCTGAGGTGAGGGCTGTGATGCCCTGAGAGTGAGGCCCTGCTGCAGCTGGGGCAGCCCAGGGTGCTGCAGCCTCATCCCCATGCCTGCAATGTGGGATAAAGGAGATTTCTTTCCCCCCTGCTGCACATGGGCAAAGTGGATAAATTGTTAAGAGCCATGGCATAAAAAGGCACATTCTGGATTAGCTGGAGTACAGCCATGGATCCATGTGCTTGTGTTATCCAGGCAGCTCCAGAACTCGCCCTCTGATCAGAGACTTGGCTGGCAGGAATGATCAGTGCACACCCAGCTCCCACCTCTGCTTTTCCTTGGTAACCTGCTGCTCTGAGATGCAAATACACCCACCACCCACCGAAATCTAGGTCAGTCAGATGCCCAAGGAAATGAGAGACGAGAGCTCTGCAAAAAGAGAAAAGCACAATAATGGGAGCACTGTCCAAGGGAGGCAGCTCTGGGAGGCTCTCTGTGGCACCAGCAGGCTCTGTGTTTTCCTGAGCATGGTCGCAGCTGCAGGTGGGGACAGGAGCCTGTGAAAGCAGCAGAGATGGGGCAGAGGATGCCACTGATTGCCCAGCACTGAGGAGTGTGGTGCCTTTGCATCCTGTGATTGCTCAGCCACTGCAGACCCGACCACATCCCTTCTACACAAACCTCCTGGTGTGCTACAGGGTCTGCTTTGTGTGAGGAGGAAGGAAGGAAGCATGGTGAGAATCTCTCATGTGCTCTTTGGCAACCTCACCTTGGAGGTGGTTCCTGGGGGCTGAGCCAGCAGGAGGAGCAGGGAGAGATGTGCAGCAGCAGGTACATGGCAGGAGAGGCTGTGGGGGCTCAGGAGAAGGTGAAGTGTGTGTGCTGTGCAGAAGGAAGCTGGGCAGTGATGCTGGTGCCCTGCTTTGCCTCAAGAGATCAGGCAGCAGCATGAAGGCAATCCTGCAGGTCTCTGAACTGCTCTTTGTTTCAGCAAGCACAAGCTCTCCCATCCCATCCCATCCCATCCCATCCCATCCCATCCCATCCCATCCCATCCCATCCCATCCCATCCCATCCCATCCCATCCCATCCCATCCCATCCCATCCCATCCCATCCCATCCCATCCCTCCCCCTACCCCACTCTGTGCCCTATCAGGTGTCAGTAGTATTTGTACCTGTCCCACACAGAGGTGCTCACTGCTAGCAGATGATCTGCGACCTTGGTGTGACGCTGTTGCTCAAGGGCAGTGTGGACATGCCTGGATTTGCCCTGGACAAAGATGCCAAAGCCTGGCCCCAGTAATCCCCGAGCCCTCTATGCCTTTCCCCACAAGCTGGATAGGGAGGGGTGGCAGTCCAGGAAGCTGCTGGTGGTCTTCCATAGAGTCATAGAATGGCCTGGGTTGGAAGGGACTTTAAAAACCATCTTGTTCCATCCCCCCTGCCATGTACAGGAGCACCTTTCACAGGACCAGGCTGCTCAGAGCTCCAGCCAGCCTTGCCTTGAGCACTTCCAGGGCTGGGGCATCCACAGCCCCTCTGAGCAACCTGTGCCAGCTCCTCATCATGTTTGCAGTCAAGAATTTTTTCCTGAACTCCAAGCTAGACCTAGACTCTCTCAGTTTGGATCCGTTTACCCTTGTCCTGTTGCTGTAAGCTCTTTTGAGAAGTCCCTCTGTGGTACTTTCTGTCAGTGTTACAGCGTGAGCCTTGGAAGACACCCATGTGTCCCCAAACAAATGGGCGTAGTGAAGTCAGACCAAAATAGGAACACGACTAAAATAAGTGGGTGCACTGCCAAGAAAGGACATCAAAGCAAGCCTCCAGATGGGCTGAGGAGATAGAGCTTTGGTGCACCATCAGAGGTGGGACTGTGAGACACTGCAGCAAACCGGGGGTGGATTAATTAAAACCAAGCAAGCGGGTGACTCCGCTGGGTCTCGGGGTCCATCTTTCATCAGCAGCACTCCCACCCCTCCGCTGGGGATGCTCTGCCTTTCATTTTCCAGCTCCAGCAGAGGCTGCTGCTTCCCTTCCCTCTTGGGCTGAAATGTGTTAAAGCCTTATCAGCAGCCTTTGCATAATTGGAGGGCGCGATAAGGAGTGAAACCGGGAGAGGAGCAGCCCCGTGGCTGCCAACTGAGCAATCATTGTTCTGGCTGAAACAGCTCATCAGCCCTGGCTGCTCTTAATTGCGATGGTGACGATTCTGTTTTAAAGGGAATTGCCTTGTTTGAGGGGATGGGTTGAAAACGCTGTCCCTTTATGAAATCTCAGCGTGCAGGGATGGGACAGCCTCACTGGCCGAGGGGATTGGTGCCCTTGTTCTCTGCATTTGCTTATCTGTGGCTTTCTCTCTTTGTCTCCCTTTCTCTTTCTTTTTGACTGTGCAGGTCTTTTTGGTAGGCTTGCTGCGGCTGGACCCAGGCCAGGGTTGCAGGTTACTGAGGGCGTTATTTATGCCACAATAACTATGGGTATGGCATGCTTTCCAAACCTGAAGTGCCTTTTTTAAACAACAACAACAAAACCAACCCAAAAATACCCCCCAAAAGCTCAGTTTTAGGAAAGATTATCAGGTATCTCCCCCTGGATTTGCCTGTTACATGCATGGAGGATAACCACCTCTCACTGTTTTGCACAATGCATTATTTTTGGTGGCTTTCCCTGTGCTCAGGATGACAATGAAGAGAACTTTCCTAGCCTTTATTCCCCTTTATTCTGGTTCTGTCACTGGTGTGGAGCTGGTAATGTGTGGCAATGCTGGCTGTATTGACAAGTAGCTGTTTGGTGAAGGATTGAAGGTGCTCCACTTAGGCAGAGTGGGAGTATAAGATGCTCTGAGCTTCCTGCATCATGGCATTGATTTAGCTCCCTGGGAGCTCATGGGAGGACCCACAGGAAAGCAGAGGTGGCTTTAGATAAAGACATCCAGGCTTGTGGCTGCCACTGGTGCCTGAGCTGAACGATTTGGGACTGAGTGAGCCTTAGTAGTGACCACAGGGTTGTCACAAGCCACCAGGCAAGGCTTGTCCCCATTTGCTAGGTGCACAGGCTGTAGCAGTGTCACCAGACCAGCAGCTCTTCAAGCAGGGAAGAGCTCATCTCATGAGGAACCACGCTTGGGGTTGTGGTTGATGCACAGAAGAGCATCCAGGGCTTCTCAGGAGTAAGGTGGCAGCCTGAGACCTGCTCCTTAGGTGGGGGCACCAGAGACTTCCAAAAGAGGCCAGAGGGCCCATGTGGAAAAGGAGGGAATTTTGGAAGATGAGGTTCCCTTAGGCATCCTTGCTGCTGCCTATGGAAGGGGTAGCAGTGCAGAGGTCCAGCTCCTTGGTGTCTGTAGGTGAGAAACACCTGCACTGTTACTCCATGTGAATTTCTGCCTGAGGACAAGGTTCTGCATAGTGGGAATGCACTGAGGTTTCCCATAAAAATTTTCCCATAAAAGATGGACAGTTTGATACATTGAGGGCTTGGAGATGTACTCCATTCAGAGACTTTGCTTTTTAAAAAGTTTTTTTAATTGGTGAAGTTTTGATCACTTGAGGGAGGTTGTAGAGTGAAATTTCACTGGAGGTAAGAGTGTAGCTTTGTTACTGCATCTCAGTTCCTTTTATTTAAAGAAAAAATAAACCCAACTGAAACATTCTTCAGTGAAGCTCCTAATGTCTTTTTCTTTCTCTTTTCTGGCTGCTTTTCTTCTTTTCATTTGCACCAATCTGATGCTGTTATTTTTATGTAGATAGTAAGATTTGGTAAGAATCCAAATTAGATTTAATTCCAGTGAGAGAAAATTAACACTATTCCTCCATGCTATTTGATAGGACAAGAATGCAAACCCTACAGAAATGGTGCCCCAATGTTCCCATATTGCTCTGTGAGCTTATGTTGTGACTTAGGGCTCTAAATGCCAGCAGAGTCCTCTGCACTCAGGGAGAACATTTTCAGTGTTTTTGATGAGCCTGGTACCAGTGATAAGCTGAAAACTCCAAAATTCTGCAATGCTTTAAAGCTGGGTATTGAAAATTCCAACTCATCCCAGTCACATAGCAATCCATTTAAGAATGGACGTAAAAAATGTTGTTACTGCTCCTCACATTTGCCACTTGTGACTAATTTTTGGTGCTGCAACAGTGAGTTACTTCAAAGCTCCTTGCTGTCCCTTAAAAGCTGAGTAGAGAGAGAGGGACCTGTTAGACCAGGGGGAAAGTGAATGACATCTCAAATACAATAGATCATTGCTTGCTGCATGGCCTTGCAAATACCATTTTTACTTCTGGCATTTAGAGGACAAGGGCTGGTTGTAGCTTGCTGTTGTTGCCTTAAAAATTGTGTGTGTTTGGCTTGAAGTGGAATGTAGTAAAAGCATCTTTGGGGGGGAAAGCAGCAAACATCAGGAAATGTCTACGGGAATGTTCTCAGATTTGTGGTCAACCAAGAAGTGTCTTTTGAGTGTTTACTAACAGAGGCTATTAGGCACAAAATACTACAATGAGATCCATATTGGGCTAAAAAGAAAAAATTATCCATGAGGGTAATTTTCTTTTTAATTATCCTCCTGTAGGAGGAGAGCCTCAAAAGACACATCCCTGCACTGGAAGCTTGTGCATGTGTGAGCATGGCTGAGGGAAGCATTTGACTCAGAGCTATTCTAAAAATGGATTTAATGACAGAGCTTTGCTTTTGTTGTAGAAGATGGTGAAGCTGTTAGTAGTTCCTACGAATCTTATGATGAGGAAGAGAGCAGCAAAGGCAAGTCAGCAACCCATCAGTGGCCATCCCCAGAGGCCACCATCGAGCTGATGAAGGACGCTCGCATCTGTGCCTTCCTGTGGAGAAAGAAGTGGCTGGGACAGTGGGCAAAGCAGCTGTGTGTTATCAAGGACACCAGGCTGCTGGTGAGCAGATCCTCTCCTCTTTGTCTAAAACAATCTGTTTGTCTAAAACAATTCTGGTTACTGCTCAGGGAGGCAGTGACACCTCAGACCATGTTAAATGAGCTGTCAAAAAACAAAATACCCCTAGAAGCTTCAAAAGCCATGTCCTGGAGATTTGGGGATCTTGTTCCTTTTTTAGAAGGAACGTGGGCATGGGATTGCTGAAGGGGGCACAAGGACATATTTGTGACCAAAATCACAATGCCCCAAAATGTCTAGGGATACTTTTCAGGCAAACTTTTTGAGGTGGTTGAGCAGAAGGGGTTCTTACTGCGGAGGCTAACCACATACTTGATCCTGTGTCAGTAGAAGGTATTTCAGACCATGTGTGCATGCAGTCAGGTGTGTGTGTACCTGCACATCAGGGATCTCCAGGGTGTAGTCTGTGCAGACCTATTAGAACTGTAGGACTTTGCTGTGTTCAGTGCAGTCAATGCATGTGGCTGCATGACTTCATGCATCACTTGTGGGGCTGAGTTCCTGCCAGGGAGCAGGAGGGCTCCTCCCCTGCCTCTCACCCACTCCTGCCTTCCTTCCCCAGTGCTACAAGAGCTCCAAGGACCACAACCCCCAGCTGGACGTGAATTTGCTGGGCTGCACAGTCATTCACAAGGAAAAGCAAGTGAGGAAGAAGGAGCACAAGCTGAAGATCATCCCCACAAACGCTGATGTCATCGTGCTGGGGCTGCAGAGCAAGGACCAGGCAGAGCAGTGGCTCAGGGTCAGTGACACCTCCAGGATTTGTCCCACTGGTGCTCCCATGCTTTGCTGGGAGAGCAGATCTTATCTCAGCCCTGTCCTTGCATGCTCTGGCTCCCTTGCTCGCTGCAAGCCTTTATACAAATATACCACTTCATTTTCATGTCCTGGGAACAGATTCTTCCTGCACTCCCTGCTGCCTTCAGTGTACTGGAGGCCACGTGGGGACCTCCCAGCCCAGCTGCTGTGGTGGGGGAAATGTCTGGGCTGAGGGCAGGGGTAGATGTAGCCCTTCCCATGGGACAGCAGCAGGAGGAGGAGCCTCGTGGAGCCCAGGAGGGGCTGTGAGACGCCAGGGCTGCCTTTGCTGGCAGCCTCTCCCAGTGACTTGGATCCAGTAATTGCTGCTGCATGCCTGATGCAGCTCCAGGACAGTCCCCAGGGTCACAGGGACAGCAAACCACAGCTCTCCCAGGCTGATGTGGTTTTGCCTGTCCTAGCTGGGGGGGATGAATTGATCCTGTTAATGCAGCTCTCTCACAGGCTTTGGCCTCCCCTTCTGCACAGGTAATCCAAGAGACCAGTGGTCTGCTCTGTGAAGGCGGCAGTGAAGGCAACCAGTACATCCCAGACTCGCAGCGTCTCAGCTACCCAAAGGTACCTCTTGTCTCCACAGACAGAACTGGCACTTGGGCTTTCAGCCCTGTTCCTTCAATAGATAGTAGTGTAGATGCCTTAATTTTAAGTAAGCAAAGACTGAGGGTAAGCAGACCCCTGTGCTGCTGAAAAGGGGCATTCTTGGAACTATCTTAATTTTCCTTTGCATCTTAATTTTGTTGCCATATCTTCCCTCCCAGACTAACTCAGCATTTGGCTTCTCACTGTCTAGGGCAGTAGCTGCTATCTCATCCAGTGGAATGGTTGTGTTCTCCAAGAGCTTTGGGAGGGACACAGACCCTTGGATGCTAGGGCTTGGGCCATCTCTAGTCCAGGTTTAGGTGACACTCCCCTGGGAGCACCTTGTTCCAAAACAGTGGGAGGACAAAGAGACTTTCCTAAGTCTCTGGTGGGCACCCAGAATGGACCTGTTTGGGCACCTGGCTGGTTCCTCTGCCCATGCCCCCTGTAGGGACTGTCACCGGCCAGGCTGCAGGGTGCCATGGGGTGGCAGCAGTGGTGCCACTGTGTCTCCTCAGAGGTGAGCCCAGCTGGGGTGGGGTGTGTTCAGGAACAATGGGAAGGGCACAGTGTGAGTGAGCTGGCTGGGGATGGCCAGGTGAAAGCATTTGCTACAGAGTGAGTGGGAACTCATAACATGGGAGAAGGAGAAGAAGGTCCTTGTAGCACATTCTGGCTGGAAGAATGGGTCACGTGCATCTGTGGAGCCTGTGCGTGGTGCTTGTTGACAGGTGGAGGTGTCTGAGAGATACTCTGCAGCCTCTGAGAGCGGGAGCAGCACCGACGGCCACATGGAGACAGCTGAGGCAAAAGATGGTAAAACCTTGCCCTGGGAATGACAGGGACAATGGGCCCTTACCCTTCTGTGGCTCCTGCCACTGCTGCCTCAAACACACCTGGTTAAAGCTGTGTGTGCGTTCATTGCCTGGGAATTTGATATTCTTGCCAGGATTGCCTGTTGGTTCCACAGCCACACACTGACTGAAGTGCTCGGTAGGAGAA